>NC_140221.1:38098632-39298632 GCF_951802725.1 Rutilus rutilus
GGTATGTATATAAATGTTTTATATTTTAAAATGTAATTTATTCCTGTGATGGCATCGCTGAACGTTCAGAAATCATTCTAATGTGATGATTCGGTGCTCAAGAAACTTTTCGTATTATTATTATTATTATTATTATTATTATTATTATCAATGTTGAAAGCAGTTATGCTGTTTATCTTTGTAGAAACAATCTTTTTTTTTTTTTTTTGGATTCTTTGATAAAAGAAAGTTCAAAAGGACAGCATTTATTTGAAATCCAAATCTTTTGTAACCTTATAGATGTCTTTTTAACTTTTTTTTCAATATAATGTGTCCCTGCTGAATAAAAGTAAAATCTTTTCTGACCCCAAACTTTTAAAGTTGTCACTAAAATTAACGTGGATCTCTTCATTGGCATATTTGCCTCCAAAGTAACGCTCTGGGTTGCTCTGGAATGCCTGAATTAGACAAGAACACACACACACACACACACACACACACACACACACACACACACACACACACACACACACACACACACACACAAGCTGGCACTTATGCACACAATAACTCACTGAAACTCTATGAGGGAATACATTGCCTCTGCAAAACAAGCTGAACAGGTGGGCGGGACTTTTGAGGTTTCCCTTTTACCTTTACACCTATCAGGACAGTCGCTATGGCATCTGATCCCCCTCCCTATGACCAATCAGACGACAGCACAGCCGGCCCCACTCTTACATGAGTTGTGTGCTGACTGAGCAAGCGAGCACGCCTTCAGTTACCAGCTGAGAGGAAGTAGGCTGAAAGGCAAAGCAGAGGATTGAGAGAGAAACAAGTGGTGAGAAATTTAACAAGAAAGAGAGAGCACAAGAAGGGAGGGAGGACTAAAGGCGGTATACCAAAGCTGCTTTCATTGTTTGGAAGTTATTTGAGGGGGGAAAGATGTGTGTGAGATGGTGGTGGTGGTGGGGGGATTTAGAAGTGAAAAGTGGGGTGGGGTGGGGGGAACGGGGGGTGTATTACAGAGTTTATATGCATGTGCCAAAGGGAGCCTGAGAGAGGTTTTGTGTGTGAGTTATTGAAAGAGGGAGAGAGAGGGGGAGTTCGGGGGGGTGGAAAGAGAGATTCACAGTTGGGCATACCAGAATAGCAGTGCAGAGAGAGCATAAACAGCGAGATGTGCCTTTACAGACTGCTTGAACAAGAAACCTTGATTGGACCTAAGTCTTGTATGTTTCTCTCTCCTTTCAGGGGAGGAACAGAAATAAAGGCCAGCACTCCCTCATCATTCCATGCAAGTAACCTTTCAACTCCTCACAGTCTTGAAGCAAGAACAACCACAACTTTAGAGCACCGACAGAGAGGACGGAGAAACAGTCGAGTAGGAAAGGGCTGGAGTTCTTAGAGAGGTGAGTCAAGAGGTTAACATGCATTCTGTACTGTTTATGGGTGGTTTAAACAGTGACATGGCATACTTCATCTAAAACTACTGTAAACATCTTGTTTAAGTATTGTTCATGTAGTTTGTATTAATTGAGAGGCTACATTTTGAATAAGTGTAGGCCTACTTTTAAAAGTTCATTTGTCACACCACATGCTATTTAAACGAACTGCAAACTAGCTACAAGCTGTAAAAATAGTGAAAACCCAGTTAAGGCACCCCTATTATATTTAGAACCTATTTTTTTATTGAGATTGTTTATGAGTCATTGACATTTCTTTAGCAGCGACATCAGTGTCCTGCTGTGACATGTTATACTTTATCTAAAACTATTTTAAACAAAATGTTTTCAATGTGTATTATTTTTATCTTATAAATTCACTTTGTTTGCCCTTGTATTTAAATGAGAGGCTACATTTAGAATATATTTGTACTTTAAAAAAATTATTTGTCATGCACCAAAAAACTGTTCAAATTAACTGAAACCTTTAAAATGGTGAAAAACAAATTGTACGCTTTCCTTCATATAGATTTTAACCTAAAGATTTGCTTACGTTTGTTTATGAGTCATTGTCGTCTTTTGCAGTGGTATCAGTGTCCTGCAGTGTGATATGTTATACTTATTTTAAACCGCTTTTGTAATATTTTTTTAACTAATAAATTCATGTTTTATGGCCTTATATTAATTGATAGACTAAATGGAATACTGGTGCAAATGGTGGATAACTTTAAAGAAATGGTGACTAGTTTAAGCACCTACATATAAAGTATGCTTTTAAAGTTAATGTGGATTTGAACCTAAAAACTTTATTTTTGCTGTATGTGTCATTGGAAGTGGAAAAGGAAGTAGTTTCGTAGAGAACTTTGAAGAAGAAAAAAAAGCTGTCTCATGCTTTTTCTTTTTGTCTTGTCATATCTGTCAATTCTCAGAATGAATCAATGACATCATGCCCCGTCCTGTGTCTAGAGATAATATTTCAGCTATTGGTTTTGCAAACTGACAGGCTTTTAGTTGTGGAGAGATAAGCATTAGTCGGAGGTGTGCTTGTGAGTCTTTGTTCCTGTTGTAGTTTATAATGACATTTAGTGGTTTCCTCCGTTATAAAAAGCCAGGTGTTTTGCAGAGACCTCAAGGCTGCACACATCATCACTGTACCTTAAGGGTAGAGGTCTACACTCACACCCATGAGATGTTCTTTCTCGGTGATTCACTCTCTCGCATGCATTGGTGAGAATGAATTCATTGTTTTTACTGTTTGAGGAATAACACCTGTTGGGTATAAGCATGCCTTAATTATGTCGCTACGATTCAGTGGGGGAAGAAACTCTTGACTGAATCAAGAATTGTTTGTTTGATAATACTTCCATGCTTCCATAAAAGCCAAAAAAAGTAATACTTTCTTGACAGGTAGAAGCTAGATGAGTTTTTGACATCCATAAATATAGAGCAAAACTAGCTATATCAGGCTCATAGCTATGATAAACAAGCTCCATGGTTTGGCTTGTTTAATAAAGCTTGTATTCCCAGAATGTCGCTTGGACTCGGAGGTCAACCATGGAAACAATGTTTGAAATGAAGCTCCAATGTCATTTTTGATTGTTTAGTCATAAAGTTTCCCTTGGTTTCTATGAGTCCTTCCATCTCTTATCTGTGTTGAAACTGAGAAACTAGAACGTGAAGAAGGAAATATTTTTGCTTCATTCTATAGCCATCAGCTACCACTTCATAATCATCACAAACAGATGCGCAGCTACGCATTCAAGAGTTCCAATAACTAAAGAATAACACAGATGTCTTCCATTGCATTGTGATTATATAAAATAAGTTTGTTCTTAATATCCCCTTAATTTTCTTCTAATCATCTTATGGGTTTTTTCCATTGCTCAGTTTCTCACTAAGGGCATTAAGACACTATTTTCTGTAAAGCTGCTTTGAAACTAGCTGTATTATGAAAGGCATTACACAAATTAAATTGACTTGACTAATTCTTGGCCAACTTCTTTTTCCTAAATGATAGGCTAACATAGTAACCAGAAAAACACCATAAAGCTGACAGCTACCCAAGCTAGTCTTGGTTGTTTGGTTTCCCGATCTATTTTCTTCCGCTCTGTATTGAATTCTCTGGGGGTAGGGATGAACATTCTTGCTTTTTTCTTTACCAGGCGGTGTGGATAAACTTAGCTCTCAGTGTGTCCTTGAGTTGTTATTATAACCTGGAATACAATTCATTCCCATGGAATTACTAGATTTGTAGATGCAACCATATCAAGAGAGGTTCAGGAATAGGACTAAGCTGATACTGAAATCATGCAGTCGTTGATTGTAATAAATATCATAATGACTGGTAAAATTAGTATGTGTAAAAAAAAAAAAAAGACATCTCTCATCCTACCGTCTGAGCAACATGTTGGTGTGTGTAACACCAGTGTGTTAGCTGGTGTGTGTCTTGTCAGCTGTATTTGACCTGGGGTTTAGGCTTCTATTCATGCTGAGACGAAAGATTCACAGCCAGGCTCTGAGGGTCTTACATCATGTGCATCAGACCACCATATGCTTGGCCAACTATGAAAAAAAAAAAGAAGAGACTTTTGTATAACCCAAATTTCTAAAAACTCTTTATACACTACCTTTTAAAATGCTTTTTTTTGTGGAAACTGAAAAAGTATTAATATCTTACTGACAAATCTTACTGAACCCAAACTTTTGGAAGGTAGTGTACTTTGTCTGTTGTGTATTTACATTGGTTTTGTATCTGTCTGGTTTTGAATCAGGTCCTGGAATGCTGTTGGGTTACAGATTGTGTTTTTAGGTGTCCTCTGTGTACGTCTGGACCTTTTGAATCTCATTTCAGATCTTATGTCACTGTGAGGTCTGCCCCGTTAGCCGTTTGTCAAAGCGATGCCTAAAATACCCTCAACCCCAAGCCTTTGGTGGAGTTATGCTGTGTGACCTCACAAAAACACTCTCTCCTTCAGTATTCATTTCTGTCTCTATCTCTTTGCATCTCTCCATGGTCTGATTAAATTGGTCACATAGGCCCATAATTTGAGTCCTATATTTTGCTAGTGAACTCAAAGACGCTCAGGAACATGCCACCACTATAAGAAAAAAAAAAAAATCCATAGAAAAACATAAAAGGTACTGGTAATTTTCTGTACTGTACTGGTAATTAAAACCCAATGTGTAATTCAAAATATGGGCGAAAAATCGATATGGAAAATTCCTTCATATTAACACAGTACATTGTGCCCTATTTTTAAAGACTTTTTTAGAGTGTAAGCTCCTCCCTTGAGAGGCCACTGAATACTTCTTTCAAGCAGTGTAATGCAAATGCTTCTCTTGGAAAGGCCAAATCCTCAACATTCTGTCTTTTTTATATGTTGTGCTTTTATAGCCATCAGACTGACATACTTAAGCTTCATTAGATGGTGCTCAGTGCATCGCAAGATATGTCACACTACTGTTCAAAAATGTTAAGGTCAGTAAGAATTTTTTTGTTTTTTAAAAGAAATTAAAACTTTTATTCAGCAAGGATTGATTAAATAGATGTGACAGACATACATTTATAATGCTACAAAAATATTTCTGTTTCAAATAAACGCTGTTCTTTTTAATTTTCTATTGATCAAAAGAATCCTGAAAAAAGGTCTACATGTATATTAATCAGAAAACTATTTTCAACATTAGATTGGCGTAACATAGCAAGTAATAATTAAAGTAAAGATTTATTGAGCAGAAAATAAGCATATTAGAATGATTTAAGACTGGAGTAACACCTGCTGAAAATTCCCCTTTGCTATCACAGGAATAACATACATTCAAATATATACTGGTATTTAAAATTGTAAGAATATTTCACTATATTACTGTGTTTTTCATCAAATAAATGAAGCCTTGGTGAGCATACAAGGCCTCTTTCAAAAGTATTTAAAAATCTTATCCCCAAACTTTTGATTGTATGGTAAATGTGAATCTGTGGCCGAGGCTACATCAGAGTCAGGGTGGCACTGGCCCACTCAGATTGATGGCTGGTTCATACAATCAAATGAGACACAAAATATTTTTTTTGTGGGAAAGGAGAAAACAAATCACACATAGGCTACATTACAAAAAAAAT
The DNA here is from genome assembly GCF_951802725.1 of Rutilus rutilus. Lineage (NCBI taxonomy): Eukaryota > Metazoa > Chordata > Actinopteri > Cypriniformes > Leuciscidae > Rutilus > Rutilus rutilus. The sequence continues at coordinate 38,104,174 of NC_140221.1, forward strand.
TAGGATCTTTGTTGCATATCAAGTTTCAGAAATAAAATATTTTAGTGTCTTGATATACATAACCTAACTGTGACAGCCAATCAATAGGCTAGTAGTACTGTTTTAGCCAATCACAAATTATTGGGGGAGGGGAAGACGAGTTTACGTTTGCTAGTGAATTAAACTAATATTCAACACTCACAAGGCGAGCATGTCGAAACGGATATCTTTGATTAAATATAAAAAAACAAAAACAAGAATAGAGTCTGAAAGTCGAGTCTCGATGTCGACAGTACAAACACGTCAACTGATGACCAGCAGCCCACAACGTCATATCCACCAGGACCTCCTCTCAACCCAGAGCCCATCCTTCAGATAAGCAACCTACCGGTTGATTTATCCACACTCGATGAGCCCCATTTACGCAGGTTTCCGCGCACAACAAAAATCGGCAAGTCCAGATAGTTTGCGGCCAAGTGGTACACAATTGAGGTCCACCCTATTTCACCAAGGTCCACTCACTTTTAAATTTCTGGCCTCGCTACTGATGTGAAGTGCATAATTAGGCACCTCTTCACTCCCAGAGCTCTCTTGTGGTATTCATGATTTTTAGTGCCTTTAACTGACAAGCAGATTATGATTTTCATAATGCAGTGGATTTGTCATTCTCTTCCCCCTTTGGAAGAGATGTATGCATCCTTAAGACGGCTAATTTGAAAACAGCTTAGCCATACATATATATGATCACGAGACAGTGGTGTAAATAATGGCCCACATTCGACCGACCTATAAAGGAATAGTTCATCCAAAAATAAAAAATCTAAAACATTCTTCAAAAGAGTTTTTTTTTGTGTGTTCCACAGATGGAGGTCATACAGATTCAGAACAACACGAGTGTGATTAAATAATAGAATTTTCATTTCTAGGTGAACTACCCCTTTAATACACAGCGCTTCTTGAAGATAATGAAAAAGGAAGGACAAAAAGATTCCTTCAGCTAATGCGCATTCAGACTACATGCATTTAGCTAAGCTTCAGTTGATAATGCTCACTTATATCGCGTTTTTCCAAAAGCCATTACTTGGGGATAGTGCTTGTATGTTCCTGTTTTTGTCTTTTTAATGAGCTGGACTGCTCGTTCTCTGATGCAACACAGTACAAAGGTTCTGTTGTGCGTCTCCGTGTTTTGTCTGCCAGTCTTGATCCCAAACAGGCCTGAGCTCTAGAGACAGTGAGCCAGTCAGAGCAATGTAGTACAGTCTGTTCAAGCATGTGTCCTTATCAGATGGCACAAAATGAGTTTAGTGAGTCATATGATTGCTCTTTGTGTCTGTTCCCTGTTTGATTGATTGATTTATTGACCAGTGAAACAATGTCTTTTGTAATTAAAAGCTAGATGACTGATCAATTTGAGCTTTGACATCTAACCTCATCAGCGCATGTGTTGACACAGGAATTTACCAGAAAACTTGACTTTAAAATCTGTTTACAATGAGTGATTCGGATCATCTGCAGGTTGAATGGTGGGATGGTTATTGATTTGTTGTCCATTTAACTATTGTTCTCCGACAGGTTGTGTCTCTGGAATGCCTGGCTCAGGATGCAGCCGCTGAGCAGTTCACTCCTTTCAGGAGCCAAGGGGAGGCGTGATTGGCCGCTGGCCTTATCTGGGTGGAGCTGTAGGAGAGATATTATCTATTCATTGGCACGTTCTGCAAGGCCCCTCCCACCTCACTGACGCTCTGCCCTTGGTAAGTAAACTAAACGCATAGGCTATACTATAGCCCTGTTCAGACTGCCGGTCCAAATCTGTTTTTGTGCATTGCCAATTGAAATCTGATCATATTTAGCATGTGTAAATGGCAAAAAAATTATGGTTTGAAATCCTACTCAATTCATATTTCTGGAAATCCTTTACAGTCTGACTGCTCTTTCGTGTATCTTTTCTGCCTATGTTTATGTGATGTTCTCACGCCACATAAAACATAAACTGCAGACGCTGTTGTTGAAAACATGCTGAAATACGTTGCAGAAACAAATCGCATCTGAACAGTCGTGATGCACAGTGTGAACAGATTCCAATCGGATTCACAAATAACCGGACGTGGAATGACGTGTGAACATAGCCTGTGATTACTGGTAACCAAGTAATTGTTTAGCAGGCTTGATCTGTCGTCAAAGTTTAGTAGACCTAATGTTAGGTGTGTCTTGAGTGTGTTAAAACCTATTTAACATTGTTTTATGGTTTTATTGTTTTATTAGGATCCCCATTAGCGGCCCATTTAATGGCAGCTAATCTTCCTGGGGTCCTCTTTAAAATATTCACAACATAAAATTACACAAAGCAATAACAACACAAATTACAATCAAAAGAATTCAAACATTGCAATTACATTCAAAATATTATGAAGTGAAAGAACATGACAATTTCCAGCTTTCACGAGGTCATTTGGTCATTTGGTCCATTTGGTTAACATGGTCTGTTAAGTGCAGCAAAAAAATCGAGTTTGTCAAAATCTTTATTCATTTCATTTTATTTATGAAGTGTTTTTATGTCTCTATATAAACTTGATTGTCTCTTTGACATTTTCGCTTGCTAATTCTCTTTTGTCAGGCCCCTGTAAGCTGCCTGTGTGTCTGGGAATGCTGTTTTTGCATCAGAGGGGCAGTTTTGGAGATGGGCGAATTCAGGGGCTAAGGACAGGGTCAAGATTCAAGGGTCAACGCAACTCAGAAGCTGCAGGGGTGGATGTAGAAGGGTCTGAAGCCAAGCTGCAGGCTCCAACAGGCACGTAGGTTAGGAAAATGGTCATGCACACATTTATTGGTATAAATGTATTTTATGACAGTGTTTCCTGCACCAATTTATAGCAGTGACTCTCCCTTTTGTTACTCTCCCTTTAGTTGTGAATGCGATCTTTCAGATTGTATTGAATGTGATTGAGATAAAAAGCATGTGTGGCAAGAAATAATGGCAATGCATCGTCCTTGCGCACAACTAGCAAAAACAAACATAAATTCACAAACGATGCATATATGCCAAACGCACAATAAAACCAGTGTAGTCTGATTCCCAAAGTTGACTCATATGAGCCAGTTCTTTTTAGTGAATCAAAACCATACAGCAAAAATAGATTGTCTGATTCCTGAATGAATTAACATATAAAAAAAACATATTTAGTGTAATTAGCTGCCGACTAACTGTCTAAATGACAATAGCTACATTTCATGCACCTAAATAATCCATTAGTAATCTGATGGCTCAGTTGTATTAAAAAAAGTTAAATCCAAATGAAATGTCTATCGGATGGAAATGGGTGGTGTAGACCTGAAATAATTCGATCGATAGGTGAAAATTTTTGCTGGTGAGCTCATGAACAAATGAGCTGGTTATTTTTAGTGTACTATATATTATGTGTTTCATATCAATTTGCTTATGCTTGTATACCTGTTTGTTGTACTTCAGAAGCAGTGTGCACTGTGGAAATCAGCTTGTGCTAACTCCATAACTGACCCTTGGAAACTACAGCCTTCCATCCACCTACACGGGAAGCTTACTTTCACTTTCACAGCCTTGTTGCACTTGTTCTGACATTCTAGAACTCTCTAGAGCTTCTGTCTTTATTATTTAACACTGCACAACTTCCCTTGAAACAATCACCCAGCACAAGCAAAGTCACTATGCGTCACATCCACGTGGAACTGGCTCGTAAAGAGCCGGCCGTAGAGCTTCCAGCCCAGGATGGCGATCTGCCTCTGCCTAGCACTCGGAGCGAGAGCCCTGAACCTGGAGTACGTCGAGTAGTTCCCAGACCTTTTGGAGAAGAAGAGATCAGACTGCAGAAGGTCTACCAGCTGTCCATTCTCTCACAAAGAGGTGGTTTTGGAGAAAACCAAGAGACCCTGCGACCCATCAGAGTAGGCATGAAACGTAGCCTAGAGGGGACGTCGGTCCCTGTCGCCCACAAGCGTCTTTTCCAACCGGACGATGATGATGATGATGAGTCCGATGGGGAGGTGCTGTGTGGGTCTGGGGTGGAACCACTTTTTTACAACTCGTTCCTTGAGCACAGAGACTCAGAAATCCCTAGGTCTCCTCCCCTTTCCCCTTCGCATCCACCAATTCCTGGTCGCCGCCCAGCCCAGCACAACCACGACAGGCCTGTCCCAGATGTCTTCGCCCCGCTGTCTCCAAAATCTCCTCCAATGGTGGACCCCCAAGGCCCTCACTCCACCTGGGGTCACTGCGAGGGGAGTCCTCCTACCCTTACTCCCAAGACCGAGGCCTCCACAGCAGGAAACGTCCCGGCTGGCTCCAGCGAAGAGCCACAGAACGAAGGCCATAACTCTGTGGATGTCAAGAGTATGTTGTCTGCCACAGAGAGCAGTTGGGCACCTGTCCCATTTTCAACACCCGCTGAAGCTGTTGAATGGGGGACAACTTTCGAATCTTCTCCTCCACCATTGGAGACAAAGACCTTCTCCTCTTCCTCCTCCTCCTCTAATGGACTGAGCTCTCTTGAGAAAACACCAGGGGAAGCAAATAGCCAGATACCAGGATCATCCAATTCCTGTCCAGTGAAGAAAAGACTTCTCTCCTCCAGTGATACAGGGGAGTCCTGCTCAGAGGATGAGGGTCCATCTACATCAAAACGCAGTAGGCTGGCACTGTTGGCACCTGGGCTCGGATTAGCGTCCTGTCGCAGCACTGATGCCAAGGGTGCACCCTTCTGGAATCATCTACTACCCTCAGCAAGAGAGCACACCAAGGTGAGATGCAAATAACTAGAAATTAAACTGAAGGCCCTTCCACATGACTTTACAATGCAGCTAGATATACAAACTTAAATTTTAACCACCAGCTTAGATTATTTGCACCTCGTAATCCAATTATATAAAGACCCTTACATCTTTAAAATGAACTCAATGTGTAGCCAATTAAAGCACATTACTATCATTCATAAAGCAAGATGGAAAACAAAATGCATATCATGGCATTCAGAGCATAAAATCATTAGAAATTCTCTGTGAATAAAAAAAAAGAAGGTACAATCATTTGTGACTAGTGTTTGCAATGCTTTTCATGTAAAGATAAAAGTGGCACATTGTGAGAGACGCATTGAATGTGAGTCATGTGTAAAAGCCATAATTTAAGGGGGAAAAAACACACCAGATGTTTCCACATTATGAATGATTACAAATAGGAATGGAGATGGAAAGGTGCTGATTAAGGTGCTGAGAAACGTTTTCTAGGCAATGCGTGCATGTAAGTGTGAAGGGGCGGGAATAATCTACTACCTATTACTGACAGAGTCATGATGAAAAGTGATTAGTCGGATGGATAAAAGACATATTGGGAGTGAGAAAGTGAGAGATTTTAGAATATGTGTGCTTAATTTTCCATTGCAGTACAATAAGCATTGGGACTCCAGAACAAAGCCCATTGACAGAGCCATTGTTCAAGAGGTGAGACCTGCCTCACCTGACCTAAACCATATACACATACAGGTTCTGGCCAAATTCAGTTCCAGAATGAGCGAATTTGGGTGAAAGGGGTTACACGGGCTACAGAGGCTCATATACTGTCACTTTCATCACGACGGTGTCAGTGCTCGAAGGCTGAGCTCAGGACTGAAGGGAAGAATAAAAGAGAAAGTGAAGGACAGAGAAATGATCATAGAAACAGGCCAAAGAAGAGACAATCACAAAGAGGAAGGAACAAACAGAGGTTTAGTATAGAGAAACAAAGAGATGAATAGACTGAAATAAAGGAGCAGACTATATGAAAATGTACAAGTTTTATACACAGTCTATAGTTAAGTCTAGCTGATATTTAATAATAATATTTAATAACTATTATCAGAATGATATTATGGACTACTGTGATATGTGTGATATTGCAGCTACATCTTCATCTGTAAGTACTTGCAGTCTTTTTTGGTTTGTTTGTTTGAAAATCTCCCATTGACATTAGAATGTTCAGCATTCAAAGTTGAATGTGACTTCTGATGTCATAATGGGCCTTCTTTTCCCAATGTTATCTTTCAAATCTCTCAAACACTTTTCTTTGCTGATTGTCATGAGATTTAAATCTAGTTACACGTTTATCAGCAGCCTGTTTTTATATGATAAAAAAATGGACCTCAACATTAGTTTGCCATTATTTTCTGATGTAAGTCTTTTTTTTCTTAAACAGATTATTGGAGTAAAACTTGGTATTAGTTGTAACATCTTTTTCAAACTTCCTTTTCAGACTGCTACAGACTGTTCGCGATCAAGTAGAAGGCTCAAAGCAGGGAGTCGACTCAAATCGTAAGTCGTCTTTTTTTATTTTGTCTCAAAAGAAATATGTTATTGTATTATATTAATATATAAATTTGTGTCTTACTTTTTGCTATAGTCGACAGTTGCGCAGTGGACGCAGAACAGACACCAGTCGCTCCTGTAGTTCAGTCTCCTCTTTGTCCTCCATTAGCAGACCTCTTCTTGGCAACTTTGAGGTACACTAAGCTAATAAATAAAATACTAAATTAATATAGATTTTGGGCAGTCGGACAATTTCTTCAGAAAATAGCACAGTGTATGATGGGCTCAGACTCCAATCATTTTATTTTTGAAAGCTTCAGACTATGATTTCACTCAGTCGGAGGATATCAAACATGTTGGATATTTTGAGCTGATTTATATTGTTTTCATTTGTCATGCGTCTCCTAGTAACAAGGTGCATGTTTCTGTTTGTGTTTGGAATGACTTGAACGTCTGGTAGTGTGTGTGATCCTCAGTCGTTTAGTGTAATGCCCGGTTTTTCCTCTATGTACAAAGTCGGCAAGTATGATGCCCACATTTTATTTTGTTTTAAAATGTGTAAAGATTTTAAAAGTTGTGTAGTGTATCCCAGCAATAAAACAGTGACTAATGTTTTAATGCATTTCTGATTGGGTTTTGTGTGTGCATTTGTCTGAAGGAGTCAATTCTGAAGGGCCGTTTTACTCCATCTGGGCGGATCGAGGGCTTCACAGCAGAGATCGGAGCTAGCGGCTCCTATTGCCCACAGCATGCAACCTTGCCTGTGCAAGTGACTTACTATGACACCTCAGAGCACAGTGCCCCTTCTCCCTTCCTGGTATATACTTACTACCTTTGCGTGTTGAATCCATGTGGTTACGCTAGAGGATTCTTTCTCAGCACTTGTAAAATGCCCATGTATTAAAATGAGCATGCACCTAGCTTAGTGAATTTAGAGGGTTTTTTTTATTTATTTTTATCAGTTGATTTATCTGTTGATTTACTCCCATAATTTACATATAAATCTCATTTGTAAAATGCATTTTAAATTTCATATTTATTTGCCATGTTTAGGGGGTGATCTTGCTAGAACCACTTGGAAAAAAAGGATACAGCGTACCCAAAGCAGGGACCATTCAAGTGGTGGGCTCTCTTTCTATTTCTATTTCTAATCCATTTATTATTAGTATTATTATTATTATGTTTTGCATAATTTTTTTTTTTTTTTTTAAATGTAACTTTAATTTTTTTAATCCTTTGTTTGAACTATCTTTTTTTTTTTGTCTTTTTGCAGACCTTATTTAACCCCAATAAGACTGTGGTTAAAATGTTTTTGGTGACGTATAATTTTGGGGACATGCCCGTTAATCACATGACCTTCTTGCGCCATCGTATCTTCCTGGTGCCTGTGGATGAGGTGGAGGGGCAGGAGGGCTCCTTGTCTGACAGGAAGAAGATTCTCTGCTACTTGATACACCTCAGGTAAATGCTGACAGGATGTACACTATTGTTCAAAAGTTTAAGGTTGGTAAGGTTTTTGAAAGAAGTCTCTTTTGCTCACCAAGGATGCATTTATTTGAACAAAAATACGGTAGACAGTAATATTGTGTCTTATTTAAATATTACTATTTAAAATAACTGGTTTCTATTTTATTATATTTCCTTCAGAAATTATTCTAATATGCTAATTTGATGCTCGAGAAACATTTCTTATTATCCACGTTCAGAACAGTTGTGTATATGGGCTAGTTTGCAACTAACTTAAAACTAAATAACTGTATTAAACATATTCTATCTATAGAGAATCATAAAAGTAATTAGTAGGTTATTTACCTCTAATAAGTGGTAAATAAAGCATAATAAACCCAATTTTCCTCTCTTCTGTGTTTGCACATCTCAGATTCCAGAGTTCCAAATCTGGGAAAATCTACTTGCACAATGATATCCGGCTGCTATTCTCCCGCAAGTCCATCGAGGTGGACACTGGGATTCCTTACGAGCTGAAATCTTTCACCGAGGTGCCAAGAAACCCCAAATACTCCCCCAGAGTGTGAGATTGTGATGCCCTGCTACAGTGGGGCAGAAGGACCGCATTAATAAAGATTGCAAGACAAGAGACCCCTGTACACTTGAACACAGACACACTTGCACTCATACATGCATACACAGACAAATGTATGTACATACACACAGATATCACACCCTCTTGAGGGCAAACTCTAGAACTGAGTGTGTAACATGCATGCCTTGTGACTAAATTGAGTTTTCCTCTAGTGCCGTTAAACAGTTAAGCTTTGCCCTTCACCTGCCCACTGTGGACCAGTTGTAAACATGCCCACCAACCCGGTCTAAAATGTTGGGGACCATCAGTAGATAAGGACTTCCTCGATTAAAGAGGACTGATTGGATGTACAAACAAAGAGGTACAGTATGATAGACAAATGGAAGCAAATCATTTGGAAAAGGAGACTTCTGAGGCCAAGATTGAAGTTTCAACAATGGACACCACCAGTAACTTGCTCATTGGAGGGGATAAGAATGTTCTAGAAAGAAAGAGACCAGTGGAACAGAGGACTGAAAGTACATCCATTCAGTATCTGCATTGGTTGTAAAGAGAGGAATAGACCTCAGTATTTTGGACATTTTCTCATTTTGGAAGGGCAGTTTGTAGGACATTGCTATTTCAACTTCTTCTGCACAGTCCAACATCAGAGCAGAAAACAAACTGTAGTATTTATGTTCGCAAATGTCTTAAAAAGAAAAGAAAAGAAAAAAAAAGCAATATGCTTCACAACTAGAGTGATTTAATTTTTGTGGAGGTAGTAGGTGCCCTCTCTGCTAGGATGAAGGGAAAAGATTGCCAAGTGAGAGATGGTGGAGAGAGGGAGGGAAGAAAACTAAGGGAACGGGAGGGAATTTGGGGTATTTAAAATCAGAAAATGTTGTTTATGTATATTTTAAAAATTGATTAAACTCTGTGACTTGCGGGTGAAACCAGTGTTTGACCGTAATTTGCCAAGGGATACTTGAGAAGCAATGCCAAGGTTTGCACCTGTATGTTTTGTGTATGATCAATAAAATACATTCACTTACAACATAATAAAAAGCAAGCTTGTGTAGATTAAGTGAAAATACCTCCAGTGTTTCATGCCAAGAAGGCTCAACCGCAGTCCCCACTGCCTCCTCAAGAGATCTGTGGACACAAACTAGCTTTTTGGGCTTTAGCATGCAGAAAAATCTGCTTGACTGCTGCTGATCTGAACAATAGTAAAATCTTGGACTGCTTTATAACATCTATATCAAAAATGGCCCTTTTTTATTTGATTAGCATTAGGCAATGCCATTCACCAGTATGAAACCGGTTTAAACAGCATTGTGAGTTTTAGTAACCTTAGTTAGCATTGGTCCTATTATTATGAGACTGTTACAGTATTAATTTGTTGTTGAGATTTTAGAAAATAGTTTATATTAGTAGAGAGATAACAGATGGATTTATTTTTGTCATTCAGTGTTTTTTTGTTTTTTTATAGAAAATGATTAACAGATTCCTAACATGACTTCTAAATATTTTGTTTATGCTGAACATGCATTACAAATAATACAATATATTACAACCTGAGCTCTAGGGCATCACAAGGCACAACATTTGTTAAAAACTGCATTAAGATTGGAAAGAAAACATCTGAATAGCCATTCTGCCTAAATTTATAGAAATTTTAAAAGACTGGCTTGGTTATTTTTGCACAAAGGTTTAGTTTCATTGTTTTGTGCAAAATTTGAATCAAAGTTATTATGAGAGGTTTCTCTTTCTGATCTGTAAAGCTGCTCTTTGTGTATATTCTGCTTTACCAAACGTAGCTCAGTTAATGCAGAGGTTCTTCAGCTCTCACTGTTTGGCTCTTCTCTGTGGATTTGCTCACAACCTTGGGGAAATAATCACATTGGCATCAGGCTTCATTTCTTGAGATTTTTGTCTTTCAGTATGTCACATAACTTTCTCAGAAGATGCAGGTTGCATATGTTTATTCTGGTTTTATTGTGCATCATGTAGTAAAATGGTAGCTAACTCAAGTAACACAAACCTGGAGTTAAAAGATATGCCATGCCAGCTCCCTCATTGATTTGGGTTATTTTAAACTATTAATTAGTGGCAAGCAAAGGACACCTCTATTGGGACAAACTAGGTATGAGTTTCTTCATTTTCATGTAAATTCATTTCAAACAGTTACAGCATTGCTTACAAATTATTATGCATGCAGTTTTTGTTACTTTATAATCAATACATTAGATAGTTTTTATTGTCACACTGCAGGAATTGTGCAAAATAAATAAGTTGATTAGTTATACATGTACCCTTAAACATACATTTAAAGTTTAAAAATAAAAACACAAATGTATTTGTTGACTACCATTAAATAATGAAAAGAAGACTAGAATACAAAGGCTACAATACAAACTTAAAATGTGCTTCTAGCCTATGTCATGCAGAAAGGTTTAATTTGGTTACTTACTGGAACCCACATTTGCTTGACTCCTAAAAGAAATTATTGTAAACTTTGTGAATCCTTGTTCTAGTGAATGTTAAATTAATTGCGGTAACTGAAACAGAATTGCAACACTTTTTAAAGCAATTAAATAATAGCTGTTTCCACTAAATATGGGTAAAGGATTTACACATAACAAAAATAGCACTGTAGCAAAAGATTTGGGCTGGGAAAATGTACATTTTTAAACTCACAGTTTGCATATGTTAATGCATAACAGGGTCATGCTTAATGACACCATTGCTACGTTTTTGGAACAAAATTATTTCCCAAGTTAGTATTTGATCAGTAATGTGTTTTGATAAAAAAATATCAATGTAGGCTCTACATACGTTTAAAGTACTATCTATATAAATGAAAAATGAAATTTCAGTGGTTTTTAAGGCATTTTTCTGTAAGTGAAATAAAAATGTAAGGGTGACCCTAAGGTGTCAACTTTCTTCTGTATTATTCACACAATAGAGTCATTTCAGGAATAGATAAATTATCCCAAATAGTCACATGAAGCTGACAGAAATGTCAGAACTCTGAGGTTAACATGCTGAAGTTCCAGTCTTCTATAATACAGGTCAATGCCACTGCATTGCAGGGCTCTACAAATGCATTTGCAGGGTATTCTGCAGGGGGATGTAGGAAAATCCCAGGACCATAAAACTTTACAGTGTCAGATAGATGTTGAATGTAATTACCTGTCTTCTTCTTTTCCTGTCTTGTTAGAACGAAAGAAAATCAAGGGATATGTACCTGATAAACTTATAAAGAAACAAACAACAACAACAACAACATCTATTCGCATCAACTGGAGCTTCAGTATTAAATTCTGCGTAGCCGAAGCGCGCGTTGACGTCGCGCATTGCGCTGACGTCACCGTCTCTCTTCTCCGGTTAGGCGCGCGCGAAAGTATCGGAGTGAAATCTCACGAGCTCGCACTGGTCAAACCGAACAGAAACTCTCCTAAATCTTCAAACATCTGCTAAAACAATGTCGGACCCAAAGGTAAGTGAGACATCATCTTCATCTTCTGTCCCTTTCGGACCGCGAGAGATGGTTATTTCGGATGTTTAGTTGGCGATAAATGTTTTATACGGGTCTTTTTTAACAGAGAGTGAAAAGCACTTGTTTTTTCCTCTACCTACGTCGCACGCTTAAACACCAGACGTTAAACCCGCACTCTTCTACTTTCTATTCTTAATATCTTGTAATTATACGCTGTCAAAGTCGTTTGTTTATTTAAAATCACGCTACACTGTTCATAGCAGCTGTACGTTAACGTCCTTAAAATGATAATTATATGTGCATTTGTGTTCGTCACTTTCTTAAACACAATAGACAATCAAATAATTGGTTTCATTTACGTAATAAAAGTATCCACGACATCTTCCAATTAAATACTGCTCATAATTTGAATTGAAAGCTGCCATGCTAAGACACTGTTAGCTTGTGTGTGTTAGCATCGCTAACATGCCGCACATGTGAAGTTCAAACTCAAAGCCGGTTTATTAGCAGCTTCCGGGTTCATTTGCGTGTTTTAACTGTATTTGCTCAGTTGGGTCAAAACAGTGGGTTGAGACGGAGATTCAAACACTTAAACACCTTTAGGCCGCTTATTAGCTTCTGCTAGCCTGTGTGCTAACTGAATGTCCACTTCTGAGAAACTGATATAACTCACCCATTTAGGCGTACATATCTGATATTGAGTGAAGTAAACTGTTTAGCTTAATACACTTCTTAGTATTATTAAAATGCTGACTGAAGAAACTTAACTAGGAGGGGTTGAACCAGTTTAAAGCTTCACATGTGTTGAAGATATGCTGCAAGAGTTGGTAGGAAAGCTTTTGAATAATTCAAGCTAAAAGGCCCTCATGGATGTTAGACTAGTGATTAGTGGATAGCAAGAGCCTGAATTCCAGCAGTGTGAGTTCAAGTTCAGGGCTCAGCACCAGTTGGTGTAAGTTTGGTTGCAGCAGCAAATTTGGAGACAATAGGCCAAACTCCAGAGAATGATCCCTCCAAATCCTACAGCTTTTCACTGATCTGATGAGTAATGTGGAAGCAGGATCCCCACAGTCGGGATCAGGACAGTGTGAAGCTCAGCAGAACAAATGCCATAGTAAATTTTTGTTATTCTCAAAAACAAAACAAAAAGGTGTCTTAATCCTGGATGCTGACCAACTGCAGTAGGTCATTTGCATATTTGTTTTCTGATGTTTGATTTACAAAAGCTGCTGTTATTAATTCCCCCTCCAGGAGGCACAAGATGATCATGAAGCAACCCCGGAAAATGTAGAGGACTCCAACCATGACCCTCAATTTGAGCCCATCGTCTCCCTACCTGAGCAGGATGTTAAGACCCTAGAAGAGGATGAGGAGGAACTTTTCAAGATGTAAGTCACTACCCAATACTAAGCAGGTTCAGATTTAAAGGTACACTATGCAACATCAATCAATCCTTCCAAATCATGTTTTTGTCTTGCACTGATTCACTATGGTAAGCCTATTATAATTGGTTATTTTTTAGAGCTGTTGGGATGCATGTCTCGTCATACTCATAAATAGAGACGAGTTGCTTCGGGCTACTTTTGACACCTGTGTGTTGTGGGAGTGGCATAGGTTAGTTGTCACAATGAGCGAGAAAGGTTGACATGGAAAACACAAAATCAATCTTGAACCGCTGGGGAGTCACCAGTTAAAACAAAAGCAGAATAGAGGAGAGTCTGCTGGTCAAAAGAGAATGTGACAGAGCTCGTAATAAAATGAGAATCAACATTGGCTTGGCCAATTTTGTTGCTCAACGGGTGAAGGTATTTTATTGAACAGATTAGGGCTGGGCGATAAAACGATAACGATATGTATCGCGATAGACACGTAATCAATATCAATAAAAAATGCGTTCGATAAATTTTTTTTTTCTTCGTCGGAAGAAACCAGAGGTTGCGAAAGAAAATTTGGTTGCATGAACAAAGGCACTCAACTCTCTGGTAACCTTGCAACGTAGGGGGTGACACTCAACAGCCAGTCAGTATGGTTGCGCAATTGTCTCGTGTTGGATTCTTCAGTAACAGAACCGGCGAGTAGTGATACAGCGATTGTTGATAAAACAGGAAAAGTCAGCTCGCCTGACTTCAAGTCTGACCGTAGTCAGACCATGTCGTCTGCAAATTATGCAAGACCATCGTCAGTTTCTCTGTTATTCGCGTGCTTATGAGCTGTTTTAACGTGTGCGTTTCTCAGCGCGTACATGTGAAGCTCACATGCACTCTGTCTACCAGCGCCTGGATACTGGACTATATTTCGAGTCTTATTGTGCTAATACTGTTATATACACACAAGGTTTACATAAACTAGTCGGATATGTCTAAAGTGAAAGCAAACTTGAGAAAATTGAGAGAAAATCTGCTTGTCAAATGCGTGTTTATTAGACGCGTCGCGCGCAGCTCTTAAAGAGACAGTATAGTAATAGTAAACACGCTGCCGCTTGTCCTTAAAGGGATAGTTTACCCAAAAATAAAAATTCTCTCATTATTTACGCACTCTAATGTTGTTCCAAACCTGTATTAATTTTCTTCTTATATTTTCAGATATTAATATTTTGAAGAATGTGGCTATCCAAACAGTAAACAGAGCTATCCCTTTAATGTTAATAAAACAACAAAATGCAAAGAGAAAATCATTCACTGCTCTTGACTGATAACTTTAATAGTAGCTTTAATAAGTAACAATGTATAATTTATACAGTGAAGTCTGTTTTGTTTTATTTTCATATTTGTTCATTTAATTACTTTCTTCAATGCTACTGTTAAATTCACCTACTGTAGCTGAAAACATAAAGCACTGTTTATTTAATCTGTATATTAGGTTGTGTGTATGTGTATTGTGTATCTTTGATCTTAATATTTAATAACAAAGAACATAATGAGAACTTTATCTTCGCCCCGTCTGCCATTCTTTTTTATTTTACATTTTGTTACCTAAGGCTTTGAGCATTACAGCCAAACTAATGTCCATATTTTAAAAACAGCCACAAAATAGTAAAACCAACATAATTATGTAAAAAACGTAATATTATATGTTTGCCATATCGCCCACCCCTTTATAAAGCATTTCTTACGTATTCTTTAATTTTGCACCTTAATGTTAAGAGATAATTGTTAAGTGTTCATTCAGATTTTAGACTAATTATTTGAGTGAGTGTTTTCCATGGTCGTGTTGACATTTCTGCCTTTATAACTGATGGGATTATAATCAGAAAGTTTAAAATAAAAAATCTTTAAATGTAATGTATTTGTCTCCTGGACTGGTCCTTATTTTAAATATGTCATAAAAAATATCAATAATTATCGATATCGACCGATATGAAACACTTATATCGTGATACAGTTTTCAGCCATATCGCCCAGCCCTAGAACAGATACATTTCCATATGTAGCTCTCTAAAGCATTATCTATTGTGAAAGGTTATTCATGCACAGTCGCTAAGAGCCGAAGTGCAACAAAAACAATGTTCTGCAAAATGCATGCAGTTTTGTTTCTTAACCACTAGTGAGCTAAAAGTTACATTGTGTACCTTTTTAGAAAGGTTTTCATTGCAGGGGTGGTAGATATGGCAAATCATTTTTTCAAGAAGATAACGATTCACAATTTTATCACTATTCTTTTTCATATTGGTTTTATTACAAGTCACTGAGCAGTACAGCAAAAGTAATTGCCTACTTTCAAAAATGTAGCCTTACAAGGTAACTGTATGTGTGTGTATATATATTAGATGTCAATTTACACGCATTCTTATGATCAATAGTCATTTAAATTAACGATCGATTAATCATTAGCCTTAAAACTGCAATATGTGTCTACTGCAGTGGCATATAGCCAACAGCATGACGGTGCTGTTTTTTTTTTTGGTGGTTCTTTTTTGAATGCTACTGTTCATGAGGTGGTTGATTGATTTCACTTTTCTAACTTTAGTTAGTGTGTAATGTTGCTATTTAAGCATAAATAAAGTTATGATAAACAGCAAAGTTATGACGCTCAAGGAACATATTTTCTTTTAAAGAAATTGCTTTTTAAGGACTACAACAAACGGCTGGTAGGGACTACATGACATTCCTCCCGGGTTAGTGACATTACGAACCCTAACATTTACATAAACCCCGCCCCCGGGAACGCGATTTATAGATTATCATGACGGAATATGCTTATCAATGACTAGAAGATAACTACATAAAAGCTACATAAATTCATCAACTAACCATTCAGAAATGTTGTCTACATGTCACTTGTCTACATATCACAAGTTTTCAAAATGTTCATTTTGCATGTCTGTGAGGTAATCGAAGTTGCTAAGGACACAAGTTGTAGCTCTGCCCTCTGTGCCGGAAGCAGCAGCTCATTTGCATTTAAAGGGACAGACACAAAAAGGTGCGTTTTTGCTTACCCTCAAATAGTGACAACTTTAACATGCTATATAAAAATATGTGTGGTATTTTGAGCTAAAACTTCACACACACACTCTGGGGACATCAGAGATTTATTTTACATCTTGTGAATAGGGCATTATACCGCCCCTTTTAAATAGACCTACTGTAGCTGACAAAATAAAGTCTTCACTCTATAAATTAACTATAGATTGATTCTTAATAAATAGCTTACATTTATTCAGTCAAGCATTGGGTGATAGTCTATTTTCTTTTGTTGTTTGATTAACATTAATCAAACAATATTAGGCTGCTAGTCCGGCCCTTTTGCACGTACCCAATACATTGGAACACATATGATTTCTTTTTACAAACAATTCACTAAAGACATACCCGACTGTGTTTACGTGAGTACTCGCCAGGACGTGCATTTTTACATAGAATTTTGACTATTCAAACCTAATAATCTGCGAAAGAGAACTGAAGTCGCGATCACATGCTGTGTGAAAGGCGTGTGCTTCAGGTCTGAGCCCGGCAGCACGAGCTCGTTCTACGCTTTATTTTCTCATGCATGTTTCTTTGTCAAGCGCTGCACGTATATATTTTACTGTTCTGCTTCCATTGTTTAGTGAATGTAAACGGTTAAAGCAGAGCTCTGCACACACTCATCATGACTCTGCTCATATTTAGAGTGCCGTCACTCTTAAAGTACCAGTACTAATAAAATTTCATATCATACTGTTTTTAATAGCAGGATATCGCGGTACCTTTCTAGTACCGGTATATCGTGCAACACTATTCAGATGCCTGTTAGTCGGAATGTGTAACTCGTGTTGTGGACGTGTTCCACGGCAACTTAACCCAATGAATTCACAAAGATTTATTAAAATAGCATTCTCATTATAATGTTATGTAAAATTACAGTCCCAATCATAGTCCCATAATTATAAGTCGTGCATTGCTGTTTGGGCTGCGTGCGTTGAATGAACACCGGTATACTGAAGACCTTTGCTAGCTGGTTATTTAACTCAACGAAAACACATCCTATATGAGATTAATTAGATATATACAAAACAAACATATTACAAATTATATCTGCACAAAATGACGCTAATGTTCAAGTGAACTTAGTTCAAGTTGTGTGCTAGTCAGCATTGTGGATGTGCTCTTCCTGAAGCTACGCGCAGAAACAAGACAAAACAACATTTGATTTCAATACTGTTCTCTTTATAATGTTATGTAATATTACAGTCCCGATCATAGTTGTTATTAGCTGTGCATTGCTGTTTGAGCTGCATGCACTGAAGCAGAAGCTGTTTTACTACTGTTAATTCTTGACCAAATGCATCCTATATGAGATCAATCAGATATAGGCCTACACAAAATAAACAATATTACAACTTAGTTGCACAAAACAACAAGGTTGCGAATGCTCAAGCAAATGTGTGATCAATCATGAAGGTGTAACTAGCCCTACGTGCTCTTTATTTCTCGTGTCTGCTTTACGTGTTTTGCAGTTGAGCAGTACGCACGCGCATGACCTTGCTTAATCGACAATCGATAAGTTTTGATTAAATTATCGACAATGAATCAATTAATTTAAATAATTATACTTTTTTTTATATATATAATAGGACAAATACAATAAAATATACAAGTGAAATAAACAATGCTTTAATTTTCAGCTGCAGCTTTTCAAGCAAGAAATTGATTGAACAAATGTAAAAAACAAAACACTACATAGACTTCACTGTATAAATGATTCATCAAGGATACTCACCAATATGGGCATTTTGACAATTTTATCTGTATTTGTCTGTTCGAGTGCGGTGATATGCAAAAGAGAACTGCTGCGTGAGAGCTGTGAGAACTGAATTTTTGCTGACATTTATCTTCAACATGTTTTTTGTAGGAGGGCAAAGCTGTATCGTTTTGCCAGTGAGAACGACCCTCCCGAGTGGAAGGAGCGCGGGACGGGTGATGTCAAACTCCTGCGACACAAAGAGAAGGGTACCATCCGCCTTCTCATGAGGAGAGACCGCACCCTCAAAATCTGTGCCAACCACAACAGTGAGTGTAATCGTTATCTGTCCTCCTGTTAATTTTCCAGTCATGTGCTGGCATTAACTCATGAATTGAAATCCTGTGCTCTAGTTATGCCGTTGATGGAGCTGAAGCCCAATGCAGGCAGTGACAGGGCCTGGGTGTGGAACACACATGCTGACTTTGCAGATGAAAAACCCAAAGCAGAGATGCTGGCTATTCGATTCCTTAATGCAGAGAGTGAGTACAAATGAACGTGATCTCCAGAACAAATCTCAGGGATTTTGTTAAAGTAAAACTAAGTGAAGCCCTACAAAATACAGAAATAAACATTAGTAGTGAGTAGCGTAAAAAAGTAACTTTTTTTTTTTGTGCCCTTTGTTTCCTTTGTCTTGCAGATGCACAGAAGTTCAAGATGAAGTTTGATGAATGCAAAGAAGAGGCCAGAAAGTTTCTAGAAGGTAAGATGATGGCATTTTCTACCATGATTATTGCAGACTCACTCTGTTTAAGACTGACACATCCAGCCTTAGACTTTTTCTGTCTGCTACAGTAACATGAAGATTGTTACAAACTGCCTTGCCATTCACTTGGGAGGTGACCGTATCTTCTCAGACATTTTTATTTTATTTTATTTTTTCATAAATTTGTGTTAAGCTTGAGTTGGAGTACTCTTTGAAGCGCCTTCAACCTAACTGTTTTAATTTCGTTTCACAGGTAGCATGAACAGCCCTAACAAAGTGGCAGAGAAGCTGGAGGAGCTGTCTGTGAAAGATGACAAGACAAAGAGTTCAGAGGACAAGAAAGAGGAGGTGAAGGAAGAGAAGAAAGAGGAGAAGGCTGGTGAGGAGAAGAAATGAGCCCGGAACGTCGCTTCATACGGATCCTCCACTTGCCATTTACCCCTTTTATACAACAGACTCTGAAATTGAAAAATTGGACACTTTTGTTTTTTTCTTTTTGGCCTCTTGACTTCACAAGACCTTGGTGCCACTCTTAATGCGTCCATTTCTCAATCATCAAGTTGTTGTGAGCTTTTGTCCCATTCACAAACTCTCATATCGCCCTTCATTTTCTCATTCATTGTGGACCAGTCGTCAGTCATCATGTATTTGTGTATTTACACGACATGCTATGATACAAGGCTTGTGCTATTGATTGATTCCCACATTGGGTAACTTCTTTTGTTGTTTTTCTTTTGTACTTTAAAGAGTTATATTGTGAGCGTCTAGATGAGCACTGTCTGATATGAGAGCGGGCTGTCTGAGTTGATAGGGAGTATGAGTATCTGCGATCTTTGACTTTTCCTTACAATAAAGTCACATGAGGAACATTTGGCTTCTCTGTGGCTTGAATTTACTATTGAATGATTAAAATGATTCATTTTCTGTGGAGGGCTGCATCTGGCAAAAAAAAAAGAAAAAAAAAAGACCGCTCTGAATAACTGAAGGAAGTTTTATGAGTATGACCCTTCTATTATGAGTGTGACCCTCTTCTGTTTGAATTGGAAATCAAGAAAATAAAGAATGGTTGACTCCGTTATCACTCGAGTGTGGAAAAGCAGTGAGGTTTTAAAGAGTTGAAACCTGTTGTCATAATGCACATTAAGTTCTTTTTAAAAATATATAGGGAGATAAGTAAAGTAGGTACTGTATCACTAATGAAATACGGTTTTCATTCCATAAGGCTTGTTACAACTTAAATTCCAACAAACAGCATTGATAAAGTTTTACAGGCCATGTCTAAGGTTTATCTTATGTAATATTACAACGACTGCATGCACAATAATTTGGTCTCTTAGACATTGTTTTGCTTTTTATTTTATTTTGAATGTACATTTTAGGAATTGCGGTTTTGATGTGTTTGAACCGCACAATTTCCACATTCCCAGTTTGAGTATTTTTTTAATAAAAGCAAAAGGGTCCCTTAAGTTGCATTTGGCATGTGATGAATGACTTGAAATCTCACATTTTATAGTGGTTACTAAATATACATCATGTAAAAGGGTTGTGATCAAATCAAATTAAAGACTGATGCTTTGTCATACATCAGTGTCTGTATGGCTTCCATTCAAAAGCCTAATGGGGCAGATATGATTTTTCAGTTTGTGTAATAATACTAGCATATGATTTGGAGATGTTAGTCATGATACAGGTCTTTGTCTACTCATTTGATAGCACAATACAATTTAAAACCGTTCAAATTAGTGTTTGAAATCATACTGATATTGATTTAGACAAAAAAAAAAAACGTCATATTGCAGCATATTATGTTTTTTAGATCAGTACATTCACAATTGGTCAAAAGTGAACGCTTTTGATTTTTAACCATAATATATAAAAGTATGATTATTAACTGGTTATTGATATTAGATTGTTATAAATAATATACAGGGGATTTTAAAACCCACAGATGTCTTTGCTTCCGTAGCTACGCAGCAGCTCTACGCGGAACCTTTAATTTGGAGGTAACCGTTGTGAGACGGATCTGTTTGAAGGACGGAACCTAAACAGCCACGTAGTATAGGCAGGAGCACGTCTAAGGTTGGTGCTTAATTACTTTTTTTATCACCTCTTCTAATCACCATACTAATAATTCACCCTTTCACGTGACGACTGCTGTGCAGAAGCGTGGTCGCGTGTCAGTGTCATGCATCAGTTGCTTAAGGCTTTTAGATACCGTGCGATGTGGCTAAGTAGCTAAAAGGCTGATGCTAATGAGATCAGAGATTTATAATAATAAACTAACTTTAACACTGTATCTCCAGTGGTTTTTCACTTTTTCTGTGCTCCTGGTTATTTATTATGATCGACGTGTTAGTTGCTGTGCTTTCATTTTCAGTTGATTGCACTGAAATAAGGGACATAATCTCTGTTGAGTGACAGTTAATCAAAAATGCTGTTGTCAGTCTGATCTGTCGATATGTGATAGTATGACAAGGTTGATTTTAAAGTAATGACAGCTTTGTTTGCATGTCAGATGTCTGATAAGCGTCTTAAATCGCACTAGTCTATAGTTAGACTCGTGTTGAAGGTTAGTCTAATCCTCTAGCATTGTGTGAGACAGAAATCTCATTCCTCCACCATAATGACACTTAATGACCACACTTCATGATGCCTATCATGAGTCATGACACTTAACTATTAGGACAACAACTAGGATAAAGCAAACTACAGTGCTGAAAAGTTTATATAAGGAAGAATATATGCGTAAGTGTGTATGAAGGATTATTCTGTTCAATCTCCTGCTGCTTTTATTTTCTCATGAAATAGTTGTCCTTGCCTATAACTCAGTATGAGTCATCACCACCACCTGTCAGCAATAATGTGTCCAATATTTATTATAAATATTGACAAATAAAGCATTCACTTCAGTGAGTGAATAGAGACTAAATAATACATTTAATTTAAAGCAGATTTTTAGTTTATTTATTGAATTTTCTTCCCAGTAAGACAGATAACCTTTGTGTTGACAGCTGACTGTATTGACTAAAGCATATCATGCATGCATTAAGCACTACAGGAACTACTTTCCAATGCATTGGAAACCTAATAAAAGAGGACTATTTTAATTGTATTGCTTTTCTCCGTAAGAGACTTGTATTACTGTTTTTATTATTTAACATTTTAATCTATATGAAGTGTTGAGCTATGGTTGGAGCGGACAGATGGTTTAAGAGGAATTAAGTGATATTATTAGCCCCCTTCGCACCAGGTAGTCATAGGTATTGTTATAGTTATAGGGTAGTTGAATGTCATGTCATCATTTCTATAAAAAAAAAAGAGAAAATCAGAACATGCTTGTGATAATCTCTGATTCATTTCTAAATGGAAATGTTGCTGTTTTGAAAGGTAATAGCGGGTTTAGATGTCTCAAGAATCAGTGAACTGTCATTTAAACCTGTACTAAGTTACAAGTGTGGTGAAATTTTCCCTCTTTCTTGCCCCAAATTGAGGTGGTATGAATTAGTGGGCTGGTATGTAAAAGGTTGTAGGTTAAAAAAAAAATTACAAGGGCACTTTATATAAACACATGACAAAGAAAAAATGAAACTAGTGCCACTTCCAGCAACAATAACAAAAGTATATCACTGGTCACTGTGATTTTGCCACGTAAGACAGTTCCTGGATCAGCATATTTTGTTGATTCTGAAACATTATTTCTGTCCAAAAATGTAGTCCTATCCCTACCCCTACATTACCCTACCCATAACTTATCCCTAAAATCAGAGGGAAATGATAAGTGAAAAACACTGACGTAGAAGCATCTAACCTTGACATAAACTGTAAACTTGTCCCTCAAATCTGATTGGTTGATTGGGAATATTGTTCCAGGATCAGCAAAGATATTGATTCAGGAACATGTTGTGAATCACGTTCACTGTATGTCACCATTGTGCCCTTGACCAAGACTACTTTAACTGTGCAATGAATCTTGAACCCTTGTCACAGTATGGATGATTTTAAGTAATGTTTTCATCCCTCAGGTTCACCGAGGACTGAAGTCGTCTGCACCATCCAGGCCAGCCTGCAGTCTCTACCAAAATTTACCGAGCATGAAGTAAAGTTGAATTGCACTAGTGAGGCCCAGCTTATTTTTTAATGGATGCTAGAACAGCATCTGTATTTCAAGAGATATGGAAAATGGAAATAATTGGTCAATTGAGGCCATCCCTCAGCAGCTGAGTGCACAACATCCAGACAGCAATACTGTAGAATCTCTGAAGTCGGAGAGATCACCCGTAACAGAGAAAATCCCAAATGGTGAGTGTTTTTTTTTTTTAGATGAAATTTGATGGATGATGTTCTAAACTGGTGGTGACCCACAGGGGGCTGCAAGAGTATGTTAAGGGGTCCGTGGAAAAGTTCAGAGCAAAACAAAATAATTTTTTACTAATTAATTAATGCTTTTAATTTAAAATTACGGAGCCCCGCACATGACACGCAGGAAAAAAAATAGTAGGCTAAATCGTGCGCTCAATTTGCTAATTTGTTCCCTCGATTTATAAATCGTGCGCTCAATTTACTTATTTCTTGCATGTCATGTGTGGTGGGGCTCTGTATAAAAAAAAATAAAATAAAAAATAATAATTTAAATAAATAAATGATAAAAGAAAATTGATTTAAATAAAAAGATTGATTTAAATAGCTAAATAATAAAACCACTATTAAATAAATAAATAACAAAAAATAGGCTACATCTAACAGTACAGTGCTATAGTGAGTATAAAAAAGCATAATGTAACGTAAAAGAAACTAAATATTTTCCAAATAATATTTTACACATGTTTGTAATATATTTTATATTATAAATTGCGTCTTTATCGTGTATAAAAATATACAATTTATACTCAAAATGTGAGCGCATGCAGGATTCACTGTTTAGCTTGTCTTATGAGAGTTGTTTGTTGTGTTCAGTTTATTCAAAACTTGGCAACATTTCTAAGTGAACATTTGCTGTTTACTGCGTCACTTGGCTTTGAGATGTTTTTTCTTCCCACTTTTCAATGCTATTTGTTGCCTTATTGAGAAGCATTTTTCTCTAGATATATCCACAAACTTCCCCCTCACTTTTAGTGTCAGTTTCCTGAACTGTCGCTGTAGCTCGATTAGGCTGTTTGACTTGTTCTGCAAGACTTGCGCACAGGAGAACATTCGGGCTATGCTGGTCTCTAATTATGAAAGTTGTGAATGAGCAAAAAGCACCAATCATAACCTCAGAATAGGCTAATTTAGGTCGTGCTTTGTACTTTAAATGTGCGTAAAGTAACATTTTACTCATAAGGAAAAGAATATGTTCAAAGTGATCTCGACATGTTGAGAAGATGGTCCCCCTTAATACTGGACTATTCACTTTATCTTAGTAATAGATGCTTCTGTCTGTAGAATAAATGAATCATGGATGACAGATATGTCTATGAATGGGCCATTGTCTACAGAATTGTTGGTAACAATCAGGTTCAATTTGTTAACATTTAGTTAAATGCATTCGTTAACATGAACTAACAATGAAAAATACTTCTAAATCATTTATGAGCATTCTTGGTTAATGCTAATTTACTAATACATAATTAAAATCAAAAGTTGTATTTATTAATATTATTTAATGGACTTGAACTAACATGAACACTAACAATGATTAGTTGTATTTTTATTAACTAATTTACAAAGATAAATAAGTACGGTAACAAATGTATGGCTCATTGTTAATGTTAGTAAATGCATTACTAATGGGACCTTATTGTAAAGTCTTCCCAAATAGTTTTTGCGTGGAGGAGTGATATTTACTATAAAGCATACAAAGTGCTCTTTTGGGTAATGTATATATATATATTTTTATTTTATCACATTTTTACTTAATTTTAATAACTTAGATGCAATAATTTTTAATAACTGTTGTTAGTGTTAGTTGTTAGTTTATTTTCTGTATAGTAATTAATGTGGTCCATAGAAGGCTAAGTACACATAACAGGTCAGACTGAACAATGAAAGTTGTAATGAACCAAAATATATATCATGATATGTCATTCTTGCTGATGCACGGTATGCATTGGCCTGTAAAACACTAAAAACACGTGTAAACGTAACGCTGTTTGCTGAATCCCTTCTCTTTGTTGTAGGTCATGTCAAAGCAGAGCTGTTGCCAAACGGAGAGGCCGTGGTGGAGGGTCAGGAAGCTCACGGAGGCAGCACCCCACCTCTGGCAACTCCTTCCCCGGGCAGCCGCCTTGCCGACTCCCCCCTGAGCGCACAGCTGGATCCAGGTGTGGCCTCTTTCCATGACAGCCTAGAGAAGTCTGAGGCAGCTCTTGCAGAGGGCTCTATTCACAAGGGTGACGCATTGCAATCGCTCAGACTAAGTATTCCTATGCAGGAGACCGAATTGTGTAAGCATACGATATTGGATAACCCCCCCGAATCACCCTCGTCCCTTCCTGTTGTGTTGTAATTCCCCCCAGTTTGGCTTTTGAGGCTGATTTAGGCTAACCCTCCCTGTTTGCTTGATCCTATTTTTGCCTGCTTCTCAGTTTTGGCTTGCAGAGAGATTTTAATGGGAATCTCTTCATTGCATAATGTCCTAATTAATTAATTAAAGGCTAATTAGTCTCTCCTGTGATTGTTGGTGATTTGATTTCTGACAATTCTGTGTAATACCGGGGTTGTTGTGCTGGTTGGTGATTCAGGAAAAGTTTAGCTTTTCTGGGAACAACATAACAAGATGCACGTTGTCTTGCCAGTATTTAAGTCAGTTTGGCTTGGACGTGAAATATGGCTGAACTAATAACTAACTGACGCAGAAATTGAAGTGTGCTTTTCTCTTTTTCTAACTAAGGCAGATGGAATGGCTTATTTTGGGTTGCAGAGATCACATGGTGTTTGCTCTGCCAGGATGAGCATGAAGCTTCACTCTTAAAAGACTTGGGAGACATTTTAATGATTCTGGTTCCATTTCCACTTTACAATTCCATTAATGATTCTAATTACTGATTCTTCTAGTAATGTTGCTGTGGAAAATGCTCAGCAGCCTGGTTATTATTAATGTTGGATTTTAACAGAGCAGTAATAACAAATCAGATTTTATTATACAGTTCAAGCAACAACAACAACAAAAAACACATTACCATATTTATTCCTTTTAGTAACATATTTATTTAGACCAATACTTTGTAGTTTTTCTGAGGCCATTGTACCAAAACATATAAACCACCAAAAATATGCATTTAAACAGATAATAATAATGTGTGTGCATATAAGACACTCGCTCATCATCATCACAACTGTAAAAAGATGAGAAAGATGACTGTGCATATTGCGTTATTACAGAACCAGTAAGTTATTGTATTTTTGTAAAAATGGAACCAGTTGTCAAAGCCATCCCTAGAAATAGCATTGTCAAACAAGCATTTTTCAGGATTGATGAGCTGTATTATCAGTCTCGTAAAATCAATAGCCTGTTGCATTCAATCCAATACAGCTTGGTTGACAATATCTGAACACCTGCCTATTTTTATGTAGCAAGAGTTTTTGTGCATTTGTTGACTGTGTCTTTCTTGTAGCTTCAAAAGAGCCATTAGTGGAGATGGAAAATGAAGAAAAAATTCGCCAGGAAGCTCGCCGGCGTCTAGAGGAACAGCTCAAACAATACAGAGTACAGCGGCACACAGAGCGAGTGAGTCACTTTCAGTTTCTATGAAATGACTGATATTGAATTAAATTAATAGTTTGGCAAAAAAAAGGCATAATTTACTCACCCTTGTTACGTGTTGACTCTCCTTGTCTGCTATATTTCAAGTATTCTGAAGTCATAATATAATTTTGTGAAAGGAACAGACCATATTTTAAGTCCAGTGTATTTAAATATGGCACATGAAGAAGCATCACACCAAATTGACTTCAAGAATGTTAAACGATAGGTTAATAAAAAAAATTTGGTTTGATATTCACCATTTATTTATTTATTTTAACATTCTCATTCCTTTTGTGTTCCTTGGGGGGAAAAAATCTAACAGGATTGGAACAACATGAGGGTGGCCAAATCATTTGAGTAAATCATTTATTTAATATTAGCTATAGGTGGACTTGATGGACTTGATGGACTTAATGTTAGACTTATGGCGCTTTTCCACTGCATGGTACGGTACGGGACGGCTCGGTTCGGTACGGCACGCTTTGGCGCTTTTCCACTGCATGGTACGGTACGGCTCGGTTCAGTACAGCTCACTTATGACGCATTTCCACTGCATGGTACGGTACGGTACGGCTCGCTTCGGCTCGCTTTAAATGGTACCACCTCTGTTGAGGTTCCAAGCGTACCGTACCGATACTAAAATGTGACGTGGAAACACTGCAGATCACTGATTGGTCAGACAGAATCATCACTACCAGCGTCATTGTATTTACAACACGAGACACTAAACCCGCTAGATTTAAATAGCCAGTAGACAACAGCCAATGCTGTAGCGCCTGTTTTAAAAGTATTTGCTTCAAAAAAATAGTATAAACTTAAAAAAAAGAAATGGCTGAATCGTGGTCATTGGACGAGGTGCAGACGTTCTGCAACGTGCAGACGTTGGTTGCCGAGGAGCGGATGGGGAAACCCGGAATGAAAAATTGGCATTTAATATGATGATGTCATGGCAGTAGAGACGGCAACTATAACGATCAGTCCCACCCACTTTGAAGCGGTACTAACTGCAGTGGAAAAGCAACCGAGCTAAAGCGAACCGAACCGTGCCGTACCGAGCCGAGTCGTACCACACAGTGGAAAAGCGAAGCGAGCCGAACCGTTCCGTGCCGAGTCGAACCGTACCGAGCCGAACCGAGCCGTACCATGCAGTGGAAAAGCGCCAATAGATAAACAGTTCAGTGTTTGTCCAGTGTTTGCTGCTGTTTCCTGTTTTACATGTCTTATTATGTTTAATCATCATTTCTTTGTCTCATTCAGACCAGGCGGTCCACTCCTAAGAGCCGCCTATTTAGCACATTGGACCCAGAGCTCATGCTCCATCCCGAGGGTCTCCCAAGGGCCAATACTGTTGCCATGACTAAGGAATACTCTTTCCTGCGCACCAGCGTTCCTCGTGGTCCCAAACTGGGAAGTCTAGGAATCCCTTCCAGCAAGGAGAAGAAATCCAAATCATCTCGTTCCAGCAAGATCCACTCTCTCGCCGACTACAAAACTCCCGAATCTGACGATAAAAGCGCAGAAGCACCTGGTGGGGTAGTTTCTGTGTCTGCCGACTCATCGTTTAGCTCGCTGCATTCCTCCATCAGCTCAGTTTCCACCATTTCGCAAATCAGCATCAGCTCTGAGACCAACACCCATTTGGAAACATCTCAGCTAATCAGAGACAATGTCTCTGAGGTGGATGGCAGCGAATCAGGTTTTAGAGCTGACGGCAATGACAGCGATAGCTCGTCCTATAGCAGTGTGTCTACTACAGGGACATATAGTATGTTAGCTGCAATAGCGAACAAGCCAAAGGCTCCATATACTGTTGAAGGGAGAGAGATTGCTCCAGAAGCCATGGGCCACTTTCCATCACTGCAGGAAGTCCTGCAGGCAGCCACTGAAGAGAGACACATGGAAGAGATGGAGCAGGACAGAGAGGGCAGCGTAGAGCCTCGCAGTCGCAGGGACAGCTTCTCCAGCAGGTATGGGCCATTGGGTTAGTCCATTCCCTAAATATTCTTAGACCTTTAGGTGAACATTATTATCTATCATGAAACCAGCCCATTAAACCTTCATGATTGAACTATGTGTTTTCAGTGTGTCATTTGGGAGTTCTGTGATGGGGACTCATGATGAGATGCTGCAAGTGCTGAAAGAGAAAATGAGGTTAGAAGGACAGCTGGAGTCTCTTTCATCCGAGGCCAGTCAGGTGAGTTAACCTGGGACTAGGTATTTGTCCAATTTTTGCTACCTGCTACCAACAGAATATAAGGCTACGTCTTTTTATTAGTGGTCAACTGATATGGATTTTTTCAATGTCTGATGCCCATATTTAGAGAGCAGATTGGTTTAAATATTTATAGTTATACGTTTAAATATTTAATACATTTTTATATTAGATACTATATTTAATATATATATACACACACACACAAAACTCATACACAACATTGCTGCAAAATCACTAATATTTATTTTATATAATATTTTATTACAAAAATCTTTAATTTTTTCCTGTAATCCTATTATAGTATATTTTTTTTCCCCACAAATAAAAACATTTACATTTTTTTTAATACAAATACAAAATACAGTAATCACTGTAACAACAGCCACTCAAAGACAAAGTATGGGGTCAATTAGATAAAAAAGTATTTTAGAGACGTTTCTGCATTTTATTTGATCAAAATACAGTAAAAAAAACCTATACAAATATTAAATATTATTATAAATGTAATTTAACGTTTTTTTTATTTTTATGTATTTTAAAATGTAATGTATTCCTGTGATGTGTCAGTCTTCGGTGTCACATGATCCTTTAGAAATCATTCTAATATGCTGATTTGGTGCTCAAGAAACATTTCTTATCAATGTTATCTTAATATCTTATTATCATTATATCATAATTTTTTCTTGAGAAATCTTAAAGTATATAATATAAAGTAAAAAAAAAAAAAGCATTTATTTGAAATACAGTTTTATTGTAATATTATTTATAAATGTTCACTGTCACTTTTGATCAATTTAATACATCCTTGGTGAATAAAAGTATTAATTTCTTTAAAAAAATTAAAAGACCTCAAACTTTTGAACAGTAGTGTGCATATATACATGTTTATATATTTATTAATTGTTATAAATATACTTGTTAAAAGCATGGTTGAAACCACATGGATCGTCTAAAACCGTACCTTCATTTCCAGGCTCTGAAAGAAAAAACGGAGCTCCAGGCACAGCTGGCTACAGTAAATGCTCAGTTGCAGGTCCAGGTGGAGCAAACCCAGGCCAGTCAGGAGAGGCAGAGCACCCTCACCTCTGAGGTCACCACGCTACGCTCCAAGTGCTCTACACTGGAGAAGGCTATGGTGGATCTCCAGGGCAATCTGGAGGGGAAGAACGCCAGCCTGGCCTCGCTGGGCAATGACCTGCAGCTGGCTGAAGAGCAGTACCAGAGGCTGATGGTCAAAGTGGAGGAGATGCAGCAGAGCATGAATACCAGGGACAACACAGGTGAGGAAAAAGTGGTAGATGTACATGTCAGGGTTGAGCTTGATCAGTTGGTATACTCAATATCAGTCTCAGTGTGTAAACTTTACACAGATATTGAACTGAACTGAACTGGACCAACACTGAACTGACTTGAGTTGACTTGATTATCGTTACTCAGGGCGGTTAACGGTGATAGCTCTTTTGCCCACTAGTACCAGTAGATTTTAGTACATTTAGTGTCCTGGGAATCAATCACTGTTACAATCACCTTTCAATCACTGTTAAAAAATGATCTATTAACAAAATATTGGCCAAGGTGATTAATTGGCTTTTTCTGGTTTAAAAAACAAACAAACCTGTTGATAAACCCTTACCTGTGTTCATTTGACTGGTCAACATAAGTGACCTTGAGCTTGGGAAAGGCACTTTGAAAATAAAACTTATAATAATAATTATAAGTGAAAATATAATAAGTGAAATATTGAGTAAATGTATAGAAATATACATACTATTTATAATAATTGTAACTATTATTATTATTATTATTATAATAATAGTAATAGTATAAAAATCTTAACATACTAGGGGTTGATCGACATTTATTTGATTAAAGTCAACGTCGACTAGTCGCTGATGACATCATAAATGAACAAATAAGCCGAGCTGAGACTCGAACGCGGGTTGCCTTGTTCACAGCTATGGCATATGACACAGCGCTGCCCACAATGCTATTGCTCCTACATAATAGCTTATTTTGATCAGTTCTTTTGTCTTTTAGTCATCACGTTTCTCACAGATTTCGGCTCGTTCTAAATCAGATACAGAGAGAGTACCACAGCAAAGATTACATTTATATGAATGCATTAGTGTAAGAGAGATTGCATGTGAATTAATTCTACCTGGCAATGTCTCTCTACTAATAGTGATGCTGTGGGTTTCAGTTACTAAGAAATATATGCTAGAACTTTTTAGTTTCTAAGCTATTTTATTGATAAATCACAGAACAGTGGCGACAATACATTTCTGTGCTACTAAATGTTCGAGCTACTGTCTGTAAGTGTGTTAGTTTAGAACCGCGATTAACTTACGTGTACAATAAGCTGTTTAAAATGTGCATTCACCCTATCAGTTTTGAGCATCCAGATGGTATAATCAAGCTGTAATGAGGTTTGTTGTTATGGGAAGAAGGAGGCGGGAACCGGCAAACATTCACACATTTTAATGATAAAAATAAAACAAATACAAAACGAAAGTAAAAGACAGCAGCCCCTCACTATTCAGCATTGATAATAATAAGAAATGTTTCTTGAGCACCACATCAGAATGATTTCTGAAGGATCATGTGACACTGAAGACTGGAGTAATGATGCTGAAATCCAGTTTTGCCATCACAGAAATAAATTACATTTTAAATATATTGAAATAGAAAACTACTGTATTTTACTGTATTTTTGTATAAATTTAGCCTTGGTGAGCAGCAGACTTAAAAAAAAAACAGTAAAAAGTATTAACCCCAAACTTTTGAACAGTGGTGTGTATATATAACATATTTTGACACTCTCCATGTTGTTGCTTCAGTCCCTTCAGTTCGACTAGTCTGTGCAACCCCTATTACATAGCATGTTCGTTGTTTTTCCACTTAGTCTCTGAGTTCCGGCAGCAGATGGGAGGCCTGCAGACACAGCTTCAGCGGGTCCAGAGCGAGAGGAACGCTCTGCAGAGCAGACTGAAGACCTCGCAGGCAGAAGTGGACTCCCTGCAGCAGCTCCGCATCTGGTACCAGCAGCAGCTGAGTATGGCACAGGAGGCACGTGTGCGACTGCAGGGAGAGATGGCAAACATGCAGGTATAATGTGCAAATTAGTATAAATTAGTTTTCCCATTACATGTATACTACCATTCTCAGTTTTGAGTCGGTAAGAATTTTAAAATCTTTTTGAAAGAAGTCTTATGGTCACCAAGACGTATTGGGGTAACATTTATTTGATCAACGATACAGTAAAATTGTAAAGCATTATTACAAAATAGCTGTTTTCTATTCATACATTTTTTTCCTTTGGAGGCAAAGCTGAATTTTCAGCATCATTACTCCAGTCACATGATCCTTCAGAAATCTTTCTAATATGCTGATTTTGGTGCTCAAGAAACATTTCTTGTTATTATCCAAGTTGTAAACATTTGTGCTAAATTTGTTTTGTGGAAGCGAACTACATTTGCAACATTATAAATGTCTTTATTGTAACTTTTGATCAATTCAATGCATCCTTGCTGAATAAAAGTATTCATTTATTTCAAAAAACTTAAAACAACTTACTGAACCCAATCTTTTGAACGGTAGTATATGTATTCAAAATCAGAAAGTTTATCAGAAAGGTTCAGATGCAGAA
The DNA here is from genome assembly GCF_951802725.1 of Rutilus rutilus. Classification (NCBI taxonomy): domain Eukaryota; kingdom Metazoa; phylum Chordata; class Actinopteri; order Cypriniformes; family Leuciscidae; genus Rutilus; species Rutilus rutilus. Next base: position 38,136,484 of record NC_140221.1, read on the forward strand.
TGGCCATCTTTAGTGTGCATTTGTTTGTATATTTACTTTCAGGCCGGTCAAATGACTCAGATTGGTGTGTTGGAAAATCTGAAGATGGAGAACGTTACTCTGTCTCACAAACTCACAGAGACGAACCATCGCTCTATAAAAGAGAAGGAACGGATTGCTGTACAACTACAGAGTATAGAGGTCTGGCACTATATTTTGTTTTTTACTTGAGTTAATAAACAATGCAAAAGTTGAAGAAGGAAGATGAAATTGATGAAATCTAAAAAGCATAAACAATAATAATAGATTGATTCTTATCCAGGCGGACATGTTGACTCAAGAAGCATCCATACATCAGATCCAGGAGGCAAAGACGATGGTGGAGGAAGATCTTCAGCACAAGCTGGAAGAGTTTGAGGAGGAGCGAGAGCATCTTCTCAAACTTGCTAATACAGCCACAACATTAGAGAGAGAGCTAGAGCAGGTATCTAAACACCAGCATGCATGCACACACACACACACACACACACAGAGTTGTAGATTCAGTTGTAGTCACACACTGTGCAGTTGTAGATTCAAACCCATCAGCATTGTGCTTTTGAACAAGACCCTTAATCCAAGGTGGCTCCATGGGGGACATTCTTGTAATATGTTATTTTGAATATAAGAATTCCCTAATGATGTCAAGTCAAGTCACCTTTATTTATGCTTTATACAATGCAGCAGCTTTACAGTGATAAACAGGAAAGTATTGATCGATACAAACATTATTCAATTCAGCTGTAAAGCAGCTCTAAAAAGACAATAGTAAACCATCATTATTCAGTTGAAAGTAGTTCAATGTTGATTTAGTTTGGTACAATAACTCTGTAAAGTTCATCAGTTATGAAATGAGTTCAATTAATCTAAAAAGCAGTTCAGTTCTCATAGTGCCAGTGCATTCCAGTCAATAATATTACCGAATATAAAGGGTCCCCTACTAAGCAAGCCAAAAGGCGACAATGGCGACAGTTCTCCTCTGGCCAGACGAACCTACATGGTGTGGTTTAATTCCAGGCTTAATTCAATCACAAGTCAGATTGTGGATTGATATAATTCAGAACATTTCATCCAGTTCCTTCTGCTTGAAGATCGGGATACATTACATCAGCATTTGGTGGGGAGGCCATAGGGTTTGTGCAGGGGACTTCTCTGGTTCTCATGGTCTTTGCTGAGGATCTGTGCCGATGACAGTCTAGTCGACAAGGTCTTTGCAGGGGACCTGTCTCTACAGCTTGTCTAGTTGTCATGGTGTCCTCTCACATCTGGTCTGGATACGGACTAGATCTGGCTGAGTACGGTAACCCTGGGATAAGAATGAGATTGACAGACTAATATTAGCGTAGATGCCAGGCTTCTGACGATGTAACTAGTACATCGGATGTTATGGGAAGTGTTCTGGTTAACCTAATTTATGCAGACTAATGACTCAAACGACTCAACTTCTACTCCATCCAGGTCAAACTCATTCTCTCCCAAAAAGACGGCCAGCTGGAGTTGTTACAGCGTGAGCACCTAGAGCTGATGAAGCAGCTCACCACTACTCAGGAGAACCTCCAAACCAAAGAACAGGCCCTTAATCAGCTGGAGGCCCGTTACCAGGAGCTCCAGGCCCAGCTGGAGGAGCTACAAACTGACGCCACAGCTAAAGAGGAAACCCTGCAGTATCTTCAAAATGAGAAAATAGTCCTGGAAGTGGCTCTGCAGGCAGCACGGGCAGATAAGAGCGAACTGGATGAAGGAGCAGAAAGGCTTGGAGAGGAAGTGCTGTTGGCCTCAGACACACTTGACCAGCTTAGACAGGAAGTGCAGGTTAAAGCAACCCAGGTGAGAGGTTTGAATTGGAGTGATGTGCTTTTTTTGTAACTGGAATATTAGGATGGGTTCAGATTGCATCTTTTCCCTTTCTCTACAAGATCGAAGCTCTAAAGCAAGAGAATGGCACCCTCAAAAAACAAGCACAGAAACTGAAAGAGCAGTTCATGCAGCAAAAGGTAGGTGGCCCAAAGATCTGAGTTCCTTCAAAATGTACACGCCAAACATATCTAGATTTATTGAATTAAGATTTGTGTATTTGAATTGCATTTAAAATTGGGTTACACTTTATTTGAAGGTGTCATAGTATGTAAATATATAATTACACTGTAACAGAGAAATATTAATTAACAACATGTACTTACTGTAGGATTAGGATTTGGTTGAGGGTTAGTTGCATGTAATTATGCATAATTTACTGTTATTACTATGGTAAGTACATGTAACATTTGTAACAAGGACACTGTAAAATAAAATGTTACCCCAAATTCTGTTCATTTGGATTACACTGTTTTAAACAAACTAATAAACTTAAAGTGATGCATATTTGTCAGTCACACATAAATGAAACGGTTAAGATTTCTGCACTTAAAAATATATATATATATATATATATATTTTTTTTTTTTTATATAATATTATATATATATATATATATATATATATATATATATTTTTTTTTTTTTTATATAATATTTTCAAAATGCATTTATTCAAATTGCTTAGAATCAGCATAAATCTGTTATTTGTGAAAACAATAAAATTCATTCAGTTAAAAAAGATAAACGTTAAAATATAGCTAGCTGTGGAACAAGCAATATTCAATTAGTTAAAATGTATGAGACTGAAACAAATTGGATTTATTGATGATAAATATATCTAAAACTGTTTGTGTATTTAAAACATATTCAGTTTATTAGTTCTATTATAGAAATCTTATCTGTTTCTTACTGGTATGACTGAGAAATATGCCTTGTTTGTTGCTGGATAAGACTAGTTGTGAGGAGGTTTCCACAACAAAATAGTCAAATGGGTTTTGGCAGAAGTGTCCTTAATCTACTGTACTCTTTCTTGCAGGTGATGGTCGAAGCTTACCGGAGAGACGCCAGCTCCAAAGACCAGTTGATCTCGGAGTTGAAGACTTCTAAAAAGCGTCTGGTGGCGGAGGTGAAGGACCTGAAGCAGGAGCTGTTAAGAATGGAGGGAGAAAAGAAGAGTGCAGAGCAGGAACAGGATCGCCTTCAGAAGGAAGTGGAGAGAGTTCAGCAGCAGATGAACAGCCTGGAAGCCCATTTACAGTCCGTACAAACAGAGAGAGACCAACTTGACTCTCAGCTGCAGGTACACACCCACTGCATTACTAAGATCATCTCGGTTGCAAGGATACAGACTTTTTCCTACATAGAGACAGAGCGTCATGCGTCAAAATCTGAAAACAACCTGAAGCAATCCAACCCTCTCCATTGACTTTGTATTGCGTGGAGCTGCCTCCTTGTCATTTATGACTTATAACAAAAAACAGAACAATGTCTAAAAGCTGCTATGTGACAAGGGTGTACATCAAGCCAAAATACCCAGAACTAAGTTTTTATAAGCTGTCGCACACAAAAGTGGATGCAGGCAATAGAGACAGAGCGCAATGTGTCATATTACTCTTGAACTAAGAACTAAGCCCACTGGAGGGGAAAGTAATCCGCAACAGGATATGCTAAAAAAAATTAAAATAAAAAAAATCATTATTTTTAACCGTGTCAAAGGATTATTTCACCACCCTATGTATTAATGCACACGTAGGCATACTGACTGAGTCAGGATCCCACAATTTACCCATTCTTCAATTTACCAGATGCTTCACATCTTATTGCCTGTATCCACTTTTGTCTCCTTAAAGGCTGTCTTTTACGTTTCGGTAGCTTATAAAAACTTAGTTCTGGTTTTTTTTCAGCTTGTTTGCTGTACACCCTATCACAGCAGCTTTTAGGCATTGTTCTGTCTTTTGATAGAAGCAAGAAATGACAAGGAGGCCGCTTCACGCAATACAAAGTCAATAGAGAGGGTTGGATTGTCGTCCAACATAATATATATATATTTTTTATAATTGCTGTTCTTTTGAACATTCTATTCATTAAATAATCTTAAAAACATTTATCAGTTTTTGCAAAAATATTAAGGCGAGACACTACAGGTGAATAGGGTAAACTTTTTTTTACTAGCAGATATCACCATGAAACTTTCCCAGTTGATTACCTACATTAAGATGAGAAAAAGTTTTCTGTAATTTAATGTTTAAATATGCAAATTAGGCTATATCTAATTAAATATGCGCTAATTTGCATATATTTTAAAAAACAAAATCTGAGTATTGGATAAAGCCAGGTTAAAAATCATTTTTTCATTGTGTTCACATATTAGATGGGGAAAAAATTACAGAGGGATTTATGGATATCTACTTTTGTTATCCTGTAAATCAGAAAATACTGTCAATAGCCTTAAAAAATGATTTTCGCCATGTTTTTTGGAATAAAATGTTATATAAATCAGGCTAGGAATAATATATTTACAAATCCCTCTGTAAATGTCTTCATAATATAACTAGGTACAAGACTGGAGAGTTTGGTGTATATAGGTGCTACTGAAGTGGAGATTTCGGACTTGGAGTATGAGAGAGAAGTCATTTTGAGAAAACGGGCTTTAAAGATTTATCATCAGCCAATGAGATTGCGCATTCAGCCCTTTTACTTTCACGATTGGTTGCTGATAAAAAGGAAATGACCATATTTGGATCGGACAGCACTGTACAGGAGAGAGAGAGCTTTCCAGCGGTGCATGTGATGACAGGGAGCAGACAGCGATCGCGGAGCAGCATGGTGATTAAGAACGCCAACTTTTGTTGAATTTATGAGAAATCTACAGACGCAAACAGACAAAGTGTAATAAAATAAAGACCTAAATGTGTATTTTGGACTTTTTTTCACCACAAGTCTGAAAGAAGACATGTTATTGAAGACAAATATCCAAAAATCTCAAAATTGACCAGTAAAAAAAAACAACTGTTTTTGTCTGCCGTGTCTTGCCTTAAGCAGCACAACTGTTTTCAGCATTGATAATAATAAAAAATGTGTCTTTAACACCACATCATATCAGAATGATTTCTGAAGGATCATGTGACACTGAAGACTGGAGTAAGGATGGTGAAATTCCAGTTTTGCCATCACAGAAATACATTTCATTTTAAATATATTAAAATAGAAAACGGATATTTTAAATTGTAATAATATTTCACAATGTTACTGTTTTTACTGTATTTTTGTATAAATGTAGCCTTGGTGAGCAGCAGAGACTTAAAAAACAAAACAAAAAAAACATTAAAAAGTATTACCAACCCCAAACTTTTAACCAGTATTGTATATAGCATATTTTGACACTCTTTATGTTGTTGCTTCAGTCCCTTCAGTTTGACCAGAACCATCTGGCATCCGTGACCGAAGAGAATGAAAATCTGAGGAAGAGGATTGAACAAATGCAAGATGAAGCCAAGACGTGAGTCACAATCACACCGCCTCTTCTGCCATAAGGGTTTCCATAGTGATAGTTTTGCTGCTCAGTCTTTGACATCACTGATATGTGATGTGACATATAGACAATAGTGCCGAAGTGTTCCACCAGTTGTACGTGTTTGCTTATGATCTTGCGTCTCAAGATTAAAGCATGAGGGTTTGGGATTTATTCTTCCTATTTCATCTATTTATTAAACAAATTAAAAATGTGTTAAAATTAAAAATGACCCTGAATGTTTAGAAGAACATATGATGGTGAAGTAGACCAAAAATGTTTGTCTAATTTGCTGTTATGCACCTGCTCTTTCCTCTTCCAGGGCTATCTCAGAGCAGAAGGTGAGGATGAAGCGTTTGGGCACGGATTTGACCAGCGCACAGAAAGATATGAAGGCCAAGCATAAGGCCTATGAGAATGCAGTTGGCATTCTGAGCCGCAGGCTACAGGAAGCTCTTGCCGCCAAAGAGACAGCTGAGGTTGAACTTGACAAACTCAAAGCTCAGGTTTCAGAGGGAGGAAATAGCCAGGAATTTCAGGTAAACTGGTACATTTATTTTACATTTACATTTATGCATTTGGCAGACGCTTTTATCCAAAGCGACTTGCATTGCATTTCAAGGTACACGTTTACATTCTTATCAGTTCTTGCTTTCCCTGGGAATCGAACCCATGACCTTGGCGTAGCAAGCGCCAATGCTCTACTGTTGGAGCTACAGGAAGGCTCTAGTGATGGTCTACAATATAAACACTAAAAGTTAAGAGTTGCATAGTTCCTGAAAGCATTGGGACACAATGATTATAATTCTTTCACTGTTAAAAACTTTAAGTATTGCAGTGGTGCCGTGAGTAACTATAAGTGGATCTTATTTTCTAATAACTCATTTATGTGTATTTTTGTCATTGCTTCAGGCCAAGTTGGAGTCCCTGCAGAGAGAGCTGGAGGCAGTGAGCCAGAGTAAAGCCATGCTGGAGAAAGAGCTACAGGAGGTCATCAACCTCACCACCACTGAGCTGGAGGAATATCAGGAGAAAGTGATGGAACTGGAAGACGAGGTGAGCGCAAACTTATTCTTAATGGCTTAATATATAGCAAACCTATATGGTTTGGTAACAATTAACATGTTTACATGCACATCATTTTCTCAGGTCAGACAATTGTAGATGATATTTTTTTCTGAAAAAGATGTTTGCTTGCTGAATTAATGTTACTGTTCAAAAGTTTGGAGTCGGTAAGATTTTGTTTTTGAAAGAAGTCTCTTATGCTCACCAAGGCTTCATTTATTTGATCAAAACACACAAAACAATTATTACATTTTAAAATAATGTTCTTTTTTAATATATTTTAAAGTGTAATTTTCAGCTTCCATTACTCCAGTTTTCTAGCCTGGCTAACGCCAGACCTCGTCTCATTGAGACGTGGTCTGGGAACCACATGTTCATTTTCTCGTATTTGAGGTGTGGTTTACGAATGCACAGAGCCGTTTATTGGGCGCTACGAATGTCTGTCAAATGCGCCTGTACGTACTGTACTGTGCTCATAGCCAATCGTTTCAATTATACCAGATGACGTATGTAGAGCGACAGAAATTCGACGAGGAAGAAGACGATGGGTCAGAGATTTATGTGTACACGATGGCGTTCAGCGACTAAACTGCTTAGAACACTATCTAAGGCTGCATCGAAAGGTAACTTCGCGTCTGCTGCCATGTTGGATCCATAGATATAAACAAACTGCTTCGGTGTGTCGCATAGACGTCGTCATCGTCTTGCTGCTCCCTCCCCGTTCTGTGATTGGTTCCCTTTTTGAGGGGAAAATCTGGTCCATGGTGTCCAGGCTGCCTAGCAGCGTGAAATAAAATCGCGCTAAAAACCCAGGCTACCAGTTTTCAGTGTTACATGATCCTTCAGAAATCACTTTGGTCAATCAAATGTGTCCTTGCTGAATAAAAAATGTAAAGAAATAAAAGAAATCTTACTGGCCCTAAACCTTTTAATGGTATTGTACATGTATGTATATCCCCGCTATTCTCTTGTGATATTAGAGATGGTTCAATAATTTAATCAACTCTGATTTTGACTATCTGTACACTGATTTGCTCATTTCTTTTAATATTTGTAAAAAAAAAAAAAAAAAAAAAAAAGGTGTCCCCCTTGCTCCGTATTTCACCAATAGCTTTTATTTCATTAAAATACCAGTAATATGATGTATTTTTTAAAGTGAGTTTTACATAATGGACAGTCCATTGCAATTTGTGAAAGAAGTGGTGTTATCAAAATGTAAGAAATGTTTTTTCACTTTTTTTTTGGCACAGCTCCAAGAGTCACGAAATTTTAAAAAGAGAATTCGCCGCCTGGAAGATGCTAATAAGAAGCTTACGCTTGAGCTAGAGCATGAGAAAGGGAAACTCTCCGGGCTTGGAAAATCCCACGGTGCATTGCGGGAACATGCCAATATTCTAGAGGCTGCACTGGCAAAGAGAGAAGCAGATCTTGTCCAGCTCAACTTGCAGGTGTGATGCGATGTGTCATGTCATCATTGACAATACTTTAATCAGTGGAATTGAATAGTTTTTTTTTTTCAATTTTTTGTTTTGTTTTGTTTAAACATCTCTGTAATCTTTCACTCCAGGTCCAGGCAGTATTAAAGCGTAAAGAAGAGGAGGACCAGCAGATGAGACAGTTGGTGCAGACGTTGCAGACTGCTCTGGAGAAGGAGAAAATAAAAGTCAAGGATCTGACAGAGCAGGTTAATATATGGTTTAACATCTGCATAGCATTTTCAGTTCCTCTTGAGAACTCCCGAAGGCTTTAGTTTATTTTCTTTTGTGCATGTGTGTGACCTGTGTGTTTGTACGCTTTGTTCAGGTGGCGGAGGCCAAGCTGGAGGCAGCCCATAACCGCAGGCATTACAGGGCAGCCATGCTGGAGCTCAGCGAGATCAAGAAAGATCTGCAGGCCAAAGAGGAGCTTGTCAAAGCCCTGCAGAAAGAGGCTAAGACACTTGCGTAAGTTTTCCAGACACTCTGGGTTATAGTATCACAGCTGCCTCGGAAACTCATGATATAGAACTGCTGTCACACATCAAGACATCTTTATGAGGTCCAGTTTTCCTAGAGTGATGTACTGATGGTTGTAAGATATGTGAAGAACTTGTAAATGCAGGGATGGAGATCAATACCTAGATTGCTTAATGAACAGATTCAGATGTGTGTGACCTCTCAGATTGTGGTGGTGTCTTTTGTGAATTTTTCTCTCTCTCTCTCTGACAGAGCTCAAGATGAGAAGCACTCCGAGGAGGTTTCTCATTTCCAGGAGGAATTAGCTGATGCTCATGCTCAACTCCAGATCCTTCAAAAACAACTTGATGATGAGCTCAACAAACAACCCCTCACTAACCAAGAGGTACAGTGTGGCTTTGTTGCAAAAGCTACCTCTCTGTTTGAAACTTCACAGAGCCTCTTTCAATATATTACTGTAATGCCTTAAAATGGTGTCTGGGTAGGCAGGTTGCAAGGTTTCAGAACCCCCCCTGTGTGTTTTGAAACGGTATGTATTATGACGTGTTATATAAATATATTTGACTTGACATTATCATCATATTGAACACTCTCAGAAAAAAAAGTTTTTTTAATACTAGTAATTTTAACTAACTAATAATTTTAGGTTTTTAGTCATTTTAATACTAATATAATAATTTTAGGGGTGGATGAGGTACAAAAAGTTGTCCTTTTAAGGGTTCTGTCCCAGTGAGGGTACACATTTTTGCTTTTGTTTCCCCGTGACCGTTATATTTTAACAACATGACTAACTAACAGAAGTTAGTTTCATTCATGGCTTTGAAATCTATACGGATCTTTTTATATATGTATCTGTATGGAGAAAAAAAATGAAAAAATACTTCACCACGTATTTATCGCACTGTATTTCTGTCTCTTTGCAGGTGGAGGATCTGAAGTGGGAGGTGGAGCAGAGGCAGCGGGAGATCGAGACACAAAAACAGCAGCTGGAGATGGTGGAACAGTGTCACCATAGAGAGATGGACACCCTGCAGGACATGCTACAGGTGCGATGCTTTGTTCAGCACTTTCAGTCAGTCAGATACTGTTGTGAAAATGTTTGTTTAATTTTTTCTGTTTGTTTGATGTGATGTGTAGAGGATAAAGGTGGAGCTGGAGATGGTGCAGGAGGATCTCAACGGCACACGGAAGGATAAATTCATGCTGCAGGCCAAAGTGGGAGAGCTGAGGAGCAGCATGAAGACTGTTCTTCAGCAGAACAACCAGCTCAAACAGGACCTCAAAAACAGCAGGCTCAGAAAGGTAAGACCAATGCAAATTTTAATTAAAAAATGTAGACTGGATGTAGGTTTGTAATATGTATAGGTAAGTGTGTAATGAAATATTTTCTCTCAATATTTGTGTTCCCACACCAGCGGATGGATCTAAAGGGGGAATCGACCCCAGTGACGCCAGTAAAAATCCCAGACTGCCCTGTTCCTGCTTCACTTTTGGACGAACTGTTGAAACCCTCAACATCCGTCAATAAAGAACCTCTCAATAATCTCCACAACTGTCTGAGACAGCTAAAGTAAGACTTGCACACATCATACCATAGCTTTCTATGTGAAAACTAGAGGAGAGTGTGCACCCTGTAACATTATTTTTTATTTATTTTTTATTTTAAGCTGTCATAGTCGTGACACAAGACCACATATTTATACCCGATGTTTAAAATGAATGTGAACAAAAGAAGAAGAAATTAGACTTTGAATACTAATTCCACTAGTGCAATTACACAAAACCTGCTCTCCCTTGCCTCCCTTTTCCACATATTTCATATAAATAAAGCTACCACAATCACATAACAGATTGCGTTCACCTTCTTTCTGACTCCTCTGATGGTCATTTCTTGTAGGCAGGAGATGGACAGCCTTCAGAAGCAGATGGAGGAACACACGGTCACAGTGACGTCATTAGCCAGCGCAGAGGAGGAGCTCCAAAAACTCGGGTTCAATGACAATATCAGCAACGATTCGTCTAATAAAGAAGAGAATGATGAGAGACCGGGGGAGATGCAGCCCTCGTAATACACAAAGAATCCTTAAAGACACCGAGGAGAGAGTTGGGTTTTATCTTCACGGGCACTTTTCTTTGTTTATTTTCTTTAATCAACTGCCAACATTTGGCTTTATCCTTACCTAACCAAGATTGTTTGGGTGTAACAAAGTGTTTCTTTATACCACAGCTTTATTTTTGGGGAGTCATTTTGGTGTTGCAATTACTTTTATCACTATTTATTTTCAGTTTGACGGATAGAGCTTTCTCTCTCTCTCTTTCTCTCTTTCTCTCTTTCTCTTTCTCTCTTTCTCTCTCACACACACAGTAGTCACCCACCTGACGTTCAGCTTTGATTTAGTTTTCTTTCTTCTCTCATTAGAGGTGCAGAAAGAGGTTTGTGAGCGCTACTGTAGGGCAGCGCAGTCTACAGCAAACATCCAGGGACTCCAGTGTTATAGTAACTAGTGACCTATTGACCTAACTGGTCAGGTGTATATTCTACATATCCGTCTGGTGGTAGTTCTCACTTCCTGCATGGAGAATTCAGCAGCTGAACTGTTCTTCCATTCCTCTGTGCCTGTGAATGAGCTGACCTCTCATTCCATCACTGGACAGATGCCTGATCTAGAGCTGTTCCCTGCAATATAATGCAAATACTATGAAAAACAAAACAATACAAGGCCCCATATCAAGCATTTTAAAGCACAGATCAGCCCAGAATGTTTTGTTTTTCCAAAAAACAGATTTTAAATCAGCATTCTTAGTTTTTCCAGGCCTCAAATCAAGTCTAGAGCGATGCCAACTTAACGTCTACGTGTTCTCTGCACTGTGTTCTGCGTTACCCAATTTAGGACCACTGTTTTGTAACACACCTTGAGGTTGCGCTTACAATATTATACTTCACATCACAGCCTCTTTCTGATTCAAACTCAGGACCTGAAGCCCCAGGAATGTAAGTGTGAGACTGGGGAAATAGTGGCCCTTTTTGTACAGGGTAATATCTCATACATCAGGTCATCCAATATCAGCTAATATCTGTTTGTTTTTTTGTCTGTGGTTTGCAGATGTGAGATCCCATAGAAAAGATCTTGATAACAGCTGTCAAAGTTTGACTAGTTCTCTTTAGGGCTGCGCCTTAAAATTGATCAAATATGGAAACCTTTAAATACTACTAAAAATGTATAGCTTGAATGAACCTATAAATAAATATTTCTGTCTGAGAGATCTTGGGAAATAATGTAAAATAGGTTGAATGTGCTCATGAAAGCGATGTGGAGTGTGTTGTATGTATATTTATAATATATATGAAAGGTGTTGTCTTATATTGCACAATTGATAAAAGAAAACAAGCTTATTGACTTTCAGGTATGGACAGATGTAAAATATTACTTTTTGATGGAGAGATCTTGCCATTTTTTTTTTTTGTTGCCAGTGTTGATACTATGTTCATTTATTTAAAAAAAAAAATTGCATCCCAAAATTCTCATGGATAGTTTGTCATTACAGCCTTAATTATTGGAGATGTATGCAAATATATTTTGAATAATGTATCTTAATTAGGTGTAATATTTTTTTCTTTCCCCTGATGTGTTCATTTCACAAACTCCATCTGTCGGTTGGTTATATGGAGCTGAACTTAAATTTGTAATTGGCTTGAACTGTTTTAAATGTGTTCTGAGATAATGACATTGATCTCCATGTACGGTGATAACCTTAATACTGCTTTAAATGACATAATGGGAAATGAAGCTTTACACGCTAACATGTACATTTATATTCAAATGATTAATACATACGCATTCAGCAAAAGGGAGGAAACGGTTTTTAATTCACTGACAACATAATGTGTGTTAATTACTGTACTGACTAAAAGCACGAGTTTCTGTTCAATGTTTACAAAAAAAGTTTGACTTTTAATTATTTGCTTGCTAAGCATTTTTATGGGATGTACCATATTGAGTGTAAAATATAAATCATTCTGTAAAATGATCACATCTTGTCTTCTGTTCCTATATATATATATATAGTGTTACTTAGAGTGGTATTTTATAATGTTATGAAAAAGTACAGGCAACACAATTAGATTCCAAATCTATGTTATATTATTACAGCAGATATCATTTACAAATTGTCAGGAACTGCCTACTGTTGCTTCAAGAAATTCTTTTTTGTTTGATTTAATCGTTAAAATGCAATATCTACAGATATCTTGAGATCATGTTTTAAATACTGGCCTATTTGATATGATTTGCTACCATATTCTTCGTATTATTGTTGCATAATTAACATTATTTCCGCCACGGAATAAAATAACAATAACAAACGTAATTGCGGATTTTTTACCTCACAATTCTGACGTTATTTTTAAATTGCGAGTTTATCACAATTATCGGTGGAAAAGGTCAGAATTGCGTAATATACCTCGCATTAGTTTATATCTGACAATTCGGACTTTTTTAAATCAGAATTGCTAGATATAAATTCGTTATCGTTTTATATTTTATTCCGTTGCGGAAAAAGCTTCCATTATGTTATTATAAAAATTACACGAGGTAGACACGTGGGAGCGCTGCTTAAACCAATTCAAATACAAGCAAAGATACAACGAGCGAGAGAGATTTCCGGGAGGCACATTTTCTGCCCAGGCGTTAATTTGAAACAACTATCGTGATTTCTGAGAACCCCATATTTTCAGTTGTGCATGGTTATTATAGCTTTTCTTGAATAGAACGAGCCATTATCGAGCGCGACATATTTGTTCCTGTTCTGCCACAATAAGTGACAATAGGCATGGCTGTATGGAAACTAAGCATGTAACGTAAGGAGCTCTTGGTGTGCAGCCCACCTCCACCCGCAGCCTTCATATACTTGAAGACAGAAGCAGAGGTAACGTTAATATTTATATTCTTTTATCAGGCTGAGGAATCACTCACTTCTACAGCTTATCTATCTTTTTGTCTTTATTATTAGTTAAGTCAACCCGTCAAACGTTTAATATCACGTGAAGATATTAATAATTGCTATATTGTCGGATGTCATTGTCAGAGCATTGACTTTTAATATGTGATTATGATGGGAAGTCTGACTCTTCCGCGAATCGGTTCTTTCGAACAGTTCGTAATCGTATCAATCAATTCTGTCATTCCTTTACGTAATGGTGGAATTTCTGACATCCCGGCGTCGCACATTACATGTTGTTGTTGATAAATTTGTATAGAATAAAATACAAAATAAAAATGGCTAAATAATTGTAAAACTATTTCAGGGTAATCATTACAAAAACATTTTGTGTTTATCTTTCTTACATTTCTGCAAATACTGATTCGCATGGACATAATGTGTGGAGAAATATAAATGCGTATCTTTAATCTAATTTTGAATGTACCATTTCCAGCCCTAAATTAGTTGAACAGATCGGTTTTGTGAACCGGTTCATTCGATTCTTAGCAAAGATCCGACTCACAACCGGCGTTTGAAACACATGAACCCTGCCCGGCGTACTGAGCAGGCGCAGGCTGTGCCACACGCATGCGCAAACCGAGCTGTAAACAATGCGACCCTTCCAGAGCGTCCGCTTGATTCACACTCATATACACGTTTAAGAAATCACACATGCACGTTTGCGCTTTCACATCACGCACGGAATCACTGTTCAGCTGATAGATGGTAAGTGTTGCAAAAATCACGGGTGATATTTTCATCATCCATGTTCTGATCTGTCATCTCCATTAATCATGATTATCTAATATACAGACAAAAACTACAATGGGTGGTAGTTTGGGCGTGACGCCTCGGTTTCAATAAACTTTTTATATGTTGCAGAATGCAGACGCATGCTTGCCTCAAAGGGGATGAGGTTTAGAGGCGGTTAGTTCCAACGTGACCGGTGACACGATTTGAGCAGCTGCACTTCAATGTCGCTCGTTTTTGATGTTTAACAATGTAAAAGGAGCTTTATGCTTGTCAGTTTAACCGCCGCGATGACGCACAGTGACGTCATACCGCGTTTCATAAATGTGAAGGAAGTAAATTATTTCAATAGTGTCATATGTCATATTGGGAGAACTTTTGTTTTCGGTGTTGATTTGAAAAAAGCATGGACGTTGCGTTTTCTATACATATCTAATAAAGTAAGGGAAGTGTGTCTTCTAAATTGCTACATAGATTTTAACCAAACATATTAGAAATGGACACAAATGTTTTTGCGGTGCTTCTAGTGAAACTGCACTTCATATTTGCGGGATTGTCCTTATGGAATATTGTTTTGTTTTGTTTATTTACCAAAATGTGCTTTTTGGTTTCACAGTGCTGTTTTAATGATGCGTTTGGTTTCTAAGTATTTCATTATTAGTCTTTTATTGCTCCTTACCAAATTTCACATTCATTGTAGTCATCAAAAGCCCATTTTTATTGCCTCTGACAAAGATTTCAAGCACTATATTATGTACTATATTCAGTCTGCATTTATTCCTCATGCATATTTTATGTGATAGCTTGGCAATAAAAGAAGGAAGCAAATTATTTCTTTAAACCACTAGTAGTGTGTGCAGAACATTACATGAAGTGCCCTACCTGTGTTATACTATCTTCAAAGATTTCATTGGTCAATATTACAACAAATACTAACCTTACACTACACCCTAACCTCTATCTTAATTTGCGCTGAACTGGTATGGGTTGCTCATACCCATTTATTTTTGTAACCCAAAATGTGTTTTTTTTTTATTTTTATAATCAGGTAGCCAAAGTAGCAGAAGCATGGACGCGGTCCTGAGCAGGTTGAAGGGTCTCACTGCTGACGAGTTGAGGGAGGAGATCATTAAAGCCAACTTGAAGTGTGGCCCCATCACTGCCACGACAAGAGCCATATTTGAGCGCAAGCTCGCCAGGACTCTAGTGGAGAAGGCTGGACTTACTGAGCTTGACGGCAGCAGTGGGAACAGTGCCTCGTTGGAAGGCTCTGGGAGTGTAGTGCCACCCAGTGCCACATCAGCAACCCCAGATCCGGTCATAGGCGACGATGGAGATTTTGGGTACGGCATGGGCCTCAACCCGCCGGAGGAGGAAGCTCTGAGCGGAACGCTGTGCCCCGGTAATGTGGAGAATTCACAGTTGGAGGCACAGACTCCCTCTAAAACTGCACTGGTGTCGCCCACCTTCTTCTATGGGGTGTGTCCATTGTGGGAGGATGTACTGGCTAGGAATGGTAAGCAGTTTTACCTTTACTTCCCTATGAGCAATGTTCCTTCATGCGTGGCCCTGCACATCTGATAGAAAAAAGAAATGCCACACAGAGGATAGATGCAAAATGTGTGGGGAAGTCCATTTGATTGTAATCTAGCAAATGAGAAATAATTGCAGTGCTCTATAGCAACACTCTATAGCGGTTGACCAGAGTTAGAACCGACGAATACAGTTTGCAGGTTTCAGAGAAAGAGAATGATGTGAGTATCATTTCAGCATCATTACTCCAGTCTTCCAGTGGCACATGATCCTTCAGAAATCATTCTAATATGCTGATTTGGTGCTTAAGAAACCTTAAAAATAACAGCATTTATTTGAAATGGAATGTATTGTAACATGATTAATGTCTTTACTGTCACTTTTGATTAATACATTTAATGCATCCTTGATGAATTAAAGTGTTTGTAGCTTCTTAAAAAAACGTTTTGTGAAAGTCTGCATCGAGTTCTTTGTACCCTCTGTAATTAGTTATTAGCACTAATACTGTAGAGTTGTTAGGTTTAAGTCATCTGTAAAAGACTATTGTACTGTTATGTTGGTCTAAGACTGATTTTCTTTTCGTCTGCCGCTGTAGAGAGAGCCCATGTGTACACGGATAAGAAAGAGGCTTTGCAGGCCGTTAAAATGATGAAGGGGGCTCGGTTTAAAGCTTTCTCCAATCGTGAGGATGCTGAGAAGTTTGCCAAAGGCATATGTGACTACTACCCTTCGCCTAGTAAAAGCAATCTCTGTGTTTCTCCCGTCAAACCTGGCCTGGTGTTTAACAAAGGTGAAGAACCTCTCCATTAGTTCAGATGTAATGCCCATTTGAAAAATCATTGTATTTTATTTATACATTTTAATTAGTTTCAACCACGTTTCAAAATGTACATTTTAAATTATATATAATATAGTAAAAAATATGTTATACATTAATTATGATCTGTAACCTTGTGTGTGTGTGTGTGTGTGTGTGTGTGTGTGTGTGTGTGTGTGTGTGTGTGTGTGTGTGTGTGTGTGTGTGTGTGTGTGTGAAATTCCCCAAACCAGACCACCCATCTATGATGGAGGCGGACACTATCAACAGGGAGAAGGCAAACAGTTTTAAAAGTCCTCGGACACAAGATTTGACGGCCAAGCTAAGGAAGGCCGTGGAGAAGGGAGATGAGATTGCCTTTTCTGAGCTGGTCTGGAGCAACCCTCGTTATCTCATCGGGTCAGGGGACAACCCAACTGTTGTCCAGGTGAGCACTTTTGTACCATGATCGGATTGTATGGAGTTGTTTTGGCACTTTTTCCACTTGATATGGTGAGCTATTGGCTTCTTTGCAAAGTTTAAAGTCTGAAACTGGCCTTGTATCTTAATATTAAGTTATTTATGCTTTATGCTTTTGAGGTCAATATGAAATCAGAATTTTATGTTCTTTTTTTCATGGAACATTGCAGTATTTATTATAAATGTTTTATCCATGTATTGCACTTTTTTATTTTTGTTTAAATATTCATATGCCCTCAATTTTTTATCAAAATAACTTCCCCTCCCTCTGGCAATGAGATCTCTTCTCTTTGGAGTATGTACTATCGCAACTTCTGTTTCATGTCGACTTTAAGCATGTTCTTCTTTGTATTCATAACAGCTTTTTTAAAGGGGTCATATAATGCCATTTTTGTACAAGCTAATATGATTCTTTAGGGTCTAAATTAAAAGTTTGTAATATACTTTAATTAAAAATTCTCATTAGTATTGTACGAAAACACTAATTTTACCTGGTCAAAAACAGCTCTGTTTTCAGCACGCTGTTTAAGTGCATGTGTCTTTAAATGATAATGAGCTTTGCTCACCCTGCCCCTGTTCTGTGCGTACACCGTTTGTTAACACAATAACCATAACGCGTTGTTCATTATAAACGTGGGATTATGAATTATATCGAGAACGTCGTACATAGAAAACATGCCGTAACGTACCCTGAGTGTAAAAATGGCCGCATTCATCGTGAAGCGTGCAGCAAGCGATTTGCAAAGATTAATATAAATATTAATATAAAGGTTAATAAAACGTTACACTCACTTCTTCTTTTGGAGGTGCAGCAGGAACACGAATAGTTGGTATCGATCCTTTTTTCAGGAGCAGCTTCTTAGCAAAACCAGCTTTATACTGACTCTCGAGCAGTCTGGTGTGTGAAATGATTCGCGCAAACATGAAAGCATTGACGTTGATCGTGGGCAATATTCCCTTCGAAAACAAAACTAAGCCACTGCGTCTTCAGTGGTTGTCTTCAACACTGGATGGATTTTATCATTTTATGATGAATTTTGTGTACAGGCACTGCCTACACACATTTCAGTACAATCAACTTGTAAAAGTGCATGTACCATTATATGACCCCTTTAAAGTCTCTGAATGTTGTTATTTGAAATGTTTCTCTACTGTAAATGTGACTGCAGGAGGGCTGCAGGTATAACGTGATGCATGTGGCTGGGAAGGAGAACCAGCCAGGCATTGTTCAGATCCTGTTGGACACTCTAGAGAACCCAGATTTCATGCGTCTCATGTACCCAGATGACCAGGAGAGCATGCTGCAGAAACGCATCCGGTATATCGTAGACCTGTACCTCAATACGCCAGATAAAGCTGTAAGTGTTACTTCTTAATCTGTATTTATTTAACTGTTCAAACATAATATTGTAACATGAGAGTTGAGGTAGCAGCTTCTACATTCATGTGCTATTTTTTTGCTGGTTACCTTTAAAGGCAGATTCCTAACTATAGCAGTGTCTATAGTAGTGTAATAGTGACTGAAATGGGCATCATCTCCATTAATGGTCACTCACACAGTCATTAACTTATACTATATATACAATAGGTGTGCAATGTCAGCATTGCCATAATTGCGACATTCCAACTGGTAATAAACTGCAGAAACACTGAAAATGGTACTAGCTTCAGCAGTCGAATGTAATCTCGTAATATTTCTTTTTAAAAATTCCAGTAAATGACTTATTAATCTGAAAATAAACAAGACATACAAAACAACCTTGATGTATCTAGCAAAGAGTTGGATAACTTATGTCTGATGTCATACTAAATAAACTTTATTTTTTAAAGTTTACCAAAAAAGCATTTGCATAACAACTGTTACTTGTTGTATAAATGACATGATACATGTATTCATTTTGACGTTAATATTGTTTCCATAGAAACGCATAATTCTGAGTCTGAGGATGTGAACAGCTCAGAGTAGAACATCTGGGTTATTATTATCTGGTAATTACGTGAACATACTCTGATAAGCACAAAAATATTGTGTAAAATTTGTTCCTACAGGCATTTATCGTTTCTGAATAAAATATTTTAAAATATTTAAAAAAAGTCCAAGTTTCCATCTTGGATTAAAAACTTCACAATGCATTGTGGTATTGCCTTTTGTGTGGACAATACATTCAGTGCTGCCTCAGAATTTGACAAAGACGATATCTTAAAAGCCAACATTTTGATGCCAATGTTTTGAACATCTTTTTTTGATATGTGACATATGATATGTAATACGCTGTCTATGTAGCTGTCTAGGGAGAGCCAACTGAATGCTGTATCCTGTGTATTATAGGGGTTTGAGACGCCTCTCCACTTTGCGTGTAAATTTGGCTGTCCAGAGGTGGTGAACATACTCTGTTCTCATCCAGACATTGACAAGAACTGCAAGAACAAGTACAACCAGAAACCCTCTGAGGTACGGCAAACCTGATGCAATAGCTTTCATGCTGAGGATTTCATAATTTATCAAAGCTTATTTATCAGTCATCCATTGTATTCCCTTAATTTAGGTCATTTGTGAAAGAATGAAAGAAAAGGGTAAAGTTCAGGAGGTCAAACAGAAGATAAAGGAATATTTAGAAGGTAAGCCGATGGTATATACCAGGGGTATGCAATTAAAGTTCCAAGAGGTCCGCTCTCTATATTTCCTTCCCAGTGGAGGATAATACTTTTTTGGAACAGTTAAACATTTCCATCGAGCAGCCGTAGTACTTAGTAAAAGATGAGAATCCTTGCGAGAGCTAAAGCAATGTTGTCTATTTCTCCCAACTAAATCTGAATAGATCAGGTTTTATCAGGCTATTATTATTGCTCAAAGTTATACTAAAAACAAACAACGTTCATAATTGAATAATCAAAACTCTCATCATGAGCACAAAACCGTTAACTAGTAATTTCACCTCTAAATCATTTTCCAAATTATAACATTGTTTATCATGAAATGCTCTTAGTATGCTGATTAATAATGGTAAAAAAAAAAAAAAAAGTCTAAAGGCGTCACAAAGCTGGTTTAGTTAAACAGTCGAGTCATCTGTCTGTATGACAGATAAAATCTATTTTGTTGCTCCGTGTTCCCGCTACTGTTGTTAAAATAACCGCAGCTCTTAATGTGGCACTTTACATCTTAAGTGGGAGAGAGAACCAACGCACACTGCGGAAAGGGCTTGAATTACAGTGAGGAAAATAAGTATTTGAACACCCTGCTATTTTGCAAGTTCTCCCACTTGGAAATCATGGAGGGGTCTGAAATTGTCATCGTAGGTGCATGTCCACTGTGAGAGACAATCTAAAAAAAAAAATCCAGAAATCACAATATATGATTTTTTTAACTATTTATTTGTATGATACAGCTGCAAATAAGTATTTGAACACCTGTCTATCAGCTAGAATTCTGACCCTCAAAGACCTGTTAGTCTGCCTTTAAAATGTCCACCTCCACTCCATTTATTATCCTAAATTAGATGCACCTGTTTGAGGTCGTTAGCTGCATAAAGACACCTGTCCACCCCATACAATCAGTAAGAATCCAACTACTAACATGGCCAAGACCAAAGAGCTGTCCAAAGACACTAGAGACAAAATTGTACACCTCCACAAGGCTGGAAAGGGCTACGGGGAAATTGCCAAGCAGCTTGGTGAAAAAAGGTCCACTGTTGGAGCAATCATTAGAAAATGGAAGAAGCTAAACATGACTGTAAATCTCCCTCGGACTGGGGCTCCATGCAAGATCTCACCTCGTGGGGTCTCAATGATCCTAAGAAAGGTGAGAAATCAGCCCAGAACTACACGGGAGGAGCTGGTCAATGACCTGAAAAGAGCTGGGACCACCGTTTCCAAGGTTACTGTTGGTAATACACTAAGACGTCATGGTTTGAAATCATGCATGGCACGGAAGGTTCCCCTGCTTAAACCAGCACATGTCAAGGCCCGTCTTAAGTTTGCCAATGACCATTTGGATGATCCAGAGGAGTCATGGGAGAAAGTCATGTGGTCAGATGAGACCAAAATAGAACTTTTTGGTCATAATTCCACTAAACGTGTTTGGAGGAAGAAGAATGATGAGTACCATCCCAAGAACACCATCCCTACTGTGAAGCATGGGGGTGGTAGCATCATGCTTTGGGGGTGTTTTTCTGCACATGGGACAGGACGACTGCACTGTATTAAGGAGAGGATGACCGGGGCCATGTATTGCAAGATTTTGGGGAACAACCTCCTTCCCTCAGTTAGAGCATTGAAGATTGGTCGAGGCTGGGTCTTCCAACATGACAATGACCCGAAGCACACAGCCAGGATAACCAAGGAGTGGCTCTGTAAGAAGCATATCAAGGTTCTGGCGTGGCCTAGCCAGTCTCCAGACCTAAACCCAATAGAGAATCTTTGGAGGGAGCTCAAACTCCGTGTTTCTCAGCGACAGCCCAGAAACCTGACTGATCTAGAGAAAATCTGTGTGGAGGAGTGGGCCAAAATCCCTCCTGCAGTGTGTGCAAACCTGGTGAAAAACTACAGGAAACGTTTGACCTCTGTAATTGCAAACAAAGGCTACTGTACCAGATATTAACATTGATTTTCTCAGGTGTTCAAACACTTATTTGCAGCTGTATCATACAAATAAATAGTTAAAAAATCATACATTGTGATTTCTGGATTTTTTTTTTTTAGATTATGTCTCTCACAGTGGACATGCACCTACGATGACAATTTCAGACCCCTCCATGATTTCCAAGTGGGAGAACTTGCAAAATAGCAGGGTGTTCAAATACTTATTTTCCTCACTGTAAGTGTGTTTGGCTCTAGATAAAATTTCTAGAGGATGTAAATATATGTAAACGACCAAAAGTGCGTTTATGGCGCAATTATGTCCGGATGGAACCAAGGGCTCCAGAACCCCGGTCTGCCATTTGAATACCGCTGGTATATACTTGTGTATTAATACATTTAAAAAATTTACATTAGTTGCATTCCATGTCCTAACACCTGATTGGTTTCTGATTGGCTACAGATCGGTTATACATCCCCTTATTGAGAGCCACTGATAATTCCTCCCAGCCTGTTATTGGTGCACCTTGGTCCCCTGAGCCAATGGAAAACCTGTCACCACGGTTACCCAGAAGCCCAAAGGATCCAGTTATGGCAGTCAGAGCCTTTGCTGGGCCTTTAAGTCCATCTAAAGTAAGTGTTTTTATTTGTAGAGTATATTAGTTTTGTGCTGTCAGACTCAACAGATGTTTAGTGTTATGACCTAATCAAATTTGTCTATAAATGAAAACCATTGTGTTATAGGCGGATGAGTTCAGACGGGTGTGGAAGACTCCTCCCAGAGAACGGGCAGACCATTTCCACAACATCTTAAAGTCTGACCCAGACCGTGGGGCAGAAAGAGTTGGCAGGTCAGTGCTAACTAAGATATAATGGCGCTTTTCCACTGCATGGTACTCAGTTCGGCGTGGCACGGCTCGGCTCGCTTTGCTTTTCCAATGCGTGGTGCGATTCGGCTCGACTCGTTTTGGCTCGGTTTGCTTTTCCACTGCAGTTTAGTGCCGCTTCAAAGTGGGTGGGATTATAGACTGCTCGTTAAAGTTGCTGAAAAAGCTTTTCATTCCTGGTCGCAATATCCAGCTCTCGCTGGATCTGCTCCTCGGCTACCAACGAGAAGAATGTCTGCACCTTCTCTACTGACCAGTCACCACGATTCAGCTATTTCTTTTTTCAAGTTTTTTTTTTTTTTTTTTTTTTTCAAGCAAGTTGTTTAATAAAAATTGTGCGAACAAATAATACTGCGGTGTCTGTTGCTGAATATTTAAATCTAGCGGGTTTGGTGTCTCGTGTTGCAAATCCAATGACCCTGGTAGTGACTATTCTCTCTGACCAATCAGTGATGTGTAGTGTTTTCACGTCACATTTTAGTATCGGTACAGTATGCTTGGAACCTCAACAGAGGTGGTACCATTTAAAGAGAGCCATACCGAGCCGTACCATGCAGTGGAAAAGCGCCAAAGTGAGCCGCACCGAACCGTGCCATGCAGTGGAAAAGCGCCATAATTGAAGGAAGCTAGACATTACACTCATTTCATGTTCTTTAGGCATTAATAGAGAACTGAGCATTGATTAGATATTGCTGTCTTGTCTGTGAGCAGAGATCTGGCCCATGAGCTCGGTCATCCCTGGGCAGAGTACTGGGATTTCCTGGATAGTTTTGTGGACCTGCAGTCATCTGACGGCTTAAAAGTGCTTGAAGAATACCTCAGTAAAAAGGACTTCAGGGAGCGCGCTCATGAGGAGGCTGGAGAGAATGAAACCAGCAACAGGTTTAAAACCCCATCTCCTGGTAAGACCACTGACTCTTAACATACCTGCAGACGTTTGGCAAATTTGCTGTTCTGATTAAAATAGGCCATTCAGTTTTTATTGTGAATTGACTGTCTTCACAAAAGTTTTGATGGCATTTTCTTTTCATCTTTCCTCCATAAGCTTTGAGTATTTCTACATTTCCATAAGCACCACCTACTGTCAGAGAGTACATTTTGCATCTGCCATCTGCCGTTTTTGTTCAGACAAATTTTGAATATTACCTTTCTTGCAGTGTGTAATATAGCTGTTTGTGAAGGTAAAAGATCTGCAAAGTTTTTAAGATCAAAGTGCACAACAAATAAAGTTATTGTCTTCTAAAAGAAAGAATCAATTCTGAACTGCTGAAACGAGCCAGTGATTCCAGTCTCACTTCCCATTACATATCTCCGTAACAAATGTGCATAATTCCTGCCTATGGTGTACTTCGCTCTGCTCTCAAACACTGTAGTTGTAGCTGAGGCCTAGAAGAGATCGGTTTTATGCTGAGGAAGCCTCTGGAGCTGAAATTCAGAAATTGTAATAGGCATTTTGTTTCCAACACACGCCAGCCTGGGCCATCTGACCAATTAGAGCAGAGTAAGCTTGCAGAGAGGAGGGGTTTAGAGAGACTGAATCTTCAAACTGTTTTCAGACTCTTTGAGAAATGAGGTGAATTATGAGAAAATTGTTGTACATTAGTTTTATACCTTTAATGCATGTAGGAGACCTCCTAAACAAAATTACGAACCTTTCAAATAGCATAATAGGGTACTTTAATATAACGTGGATAATCTTTTATTACATTGAAATGTGAGGTTTATTATTTTATAAAACCTCTTTGTTTTGTCAAAATGTTATTTGTATTATTTAAACTGTAAAGTTACCATAGGCATTGGTGAGAACTTTGCTACCTAAACAACATGCAGTTCTATTCTAATATCAGCTTTATAACCAAAAATAATTTCCCATGCAGGATGCATGAATTATCTTGTAAATGAATGTAACTTTATTATATATCACAATATTACTGTTTTTACTGTATTGTTGATCAAATAAATGCAGCCTTGGTGAGCATAACAGTATTTTTGAAAAACAAATCCAAACATTTGAATAGTGGTGTTGTGTGTGTGTGTGTGTGTGTGTGTACTGTGTGTGTGTGTGTGTACTGTGTGTATGTGTGTGTGTATGTATATTGTATATAATATATAGATGGATGGATGGATGGATGGATGGATAGATATGCACACACACAACAAAATTATACTGCTTGAATTACAAAATGCATATCATTGCTTGCTACTGTACTTTTAAGTTTTCTATGTGTAAATTGTGACTGGCTTGCTTGTAAAATTATTTTATTGTAATGTTATATATGAGCAGTTATATATTGGGGAAAACTTTTTGATTTCAAAGACCAAAGGAAATCCTTCACTCCATGAAATGTCCTCTTTTAAATTTCAGGCAAACTGAATAAGTTCTGCAACTCCATCTCTGTGGGGGCATTTCTGGATGAGGGCGATGACATCAGCCTGGAGGAGATCAAGAACAGGCAGAATGCTGCACTCACCAGTATTTCTTCTGTGTGCTCCAAAGATGGCCTGCAGGGGGCGGTAGGAGGCCTTGAATTTCACATCCTACCAGTTTCCCACAGCGCTGACCTCATAGAGGCAGCGGCAGAGCAAGATTTACTGCTCTCTGAGAAATCCTTGATCTCCAGCAGTAAAAATGGCCTGTGCGAACAGGGCCCCGGGGACAGGACACCAAACGGGGACAAAATGTCCCCTCGCATCTGCGGTTCCTCTAATTCCTGCATGCTGTCACCCATCTCAAATCTAATGGCTGAGTTTGAGAGGATGTCTCTGCTGGATGAGCCAGAGAGGACAAACAGGGAGAGGAGGAGGAGTGGAGGGAAACGCCACAGAGACACCCAGGCCACAGAGCTCACCTCCGGACTGGGCCGCCTCTCGCTGTCCTCAGAAGATGACTCTGTGTTTGAGAAAGACAGGACGTCTGTGTTACGGGCAGCTGAGAAGGATGGAGTGGAGAGAAGAAATGAAGTAGATGGGAGGTCCAGTGCAAGTTCAGATGAATTCTTTCTGGCCAGTGAGAGGTTAGAACTTCTGAACCAACAGACTATAGAGACTTCAGGGGGTGAGCGCACAATATGTGCCAGGTCAAAGTCCTGGGATCATGGGGGAAGAGACCTCAGCTCCTCTGGGTCTTCTAGCTCTTACAGATCACTTGACAGCTCTCAGGACTTCATACTGCGGACCCCTCCCAGAGTGACGAAAAGACTCTTCATTGAAGGGTGAGCGGAGCCAATGATCACTTTGATATTTCCAGCGACCAGCGGTATCAGAGAATGTCTAAATTGTGATTTCTAGACTAGAAAAATAGTGGAATAAAATATTAAGGCTTTTGTAGTACACTTCAGGGGTGGTTCCAGACCCCCTAAAACTATAATCAACTATCTGAACGATTGGGCCAGTGCTGCCTCCTCTAGAAAGTTTATAATTTTCATGTTTTTAAGGCTTGTCAGTTTAACCATTCAAATGATTTTAAAAACGCAAAAGAGAACTCAACGCGCTGTGATTATCCCATACTTTACTCACTCTCAAGCCATCCTACGTGTAAATGACTTTCTTCTTTCAGCCAAACACAATCGGAGTTATATAAAAAAAAATATCCTGGTTCTTCCAAGCTTTATAATGGGAGTGAATGGGACCTTCGATTTTTGAAGCCAAAAAAGTGCATCCATCCATCATAAAAGTAATCCATACGACTCCAGGGTGTTAATAAAGGCCTTCTGAAGCGAAGCGATCTGTTTTTGTAAGAAAAATATCTATATTTATAACTTCATACTTCATAAACCTTAATCACTGGCTTCCGGTAACGACCGTACGCGAGTCGAGTTCCGGCGGGAGAGTGACCTCTGACCCGACGCATGATGTATTGATGAACGCGGAAGCGCAGAGGATAGAGCAAAACAAAAAAGAGGCCACGAATTAGAAGTCTAAAACGAGAATTTTTGAAGATAAATGCCAGAGGAGCTTGAGTTTGTTGCCCAGCCCTGTTTGTGTGTACCGCGAGAGAAGTTACAAAAATGTAAAACCTTGTATAGATTGAGCTCTTGTGGTTATTTTCTGAAGGTTAAAAACCCTCCTTGACTCACTATTTGTTAAAAAAAGGAATGGGGGCAAAAATCTTTTTAGGTCCTATTTTGTACCATGTGTGAAAATTCCCATACACTTCTCTAGTTATGCTCCATTCTAATATATTCTAGGAGCTAGAATCTGTCTACAATTAATGAAAAGATCGAGTTTTTGGCTTCAAACATTCCCTCTTTCTTTCCTTTTTCAGTGATTCACCCAGCAATTTGGACAGAGAGGTTTTGTCAGCTTTAGGAGTTACAGATGTTGACCCTCTGAAGTATCCCAGCATTCACAAATGGAAGAGCACAATTCAGGCATTCTCCCACTTAGAAATGCAAAGGTATGTATGTGTGGCTCACTAGTGAAAGTTGTGTACTTAAAGGGATAGTTCAACCAAAAGTCTGTCATCATTTACTCACCCTTAAGTTGTTCCAAAACTATATGAATTTCTTTCTTCTGCTGAACACAAAAGAAGATA
Source organism: Rutilus rutilus (assembly GCF_951802725.1). Classification (NCBI taxonomy): domain Eukaryota; kingdom Metazoa; phylum Chordata; class Actinopteri; order Cypriniformes; family Leuciscidae; genus Rutilus; species Rutilus rutilus. Next base: position 38,163,424 of record NC_140221.1, read on the forward strand.
TTTTAAAGAATGTCGGTGACCAAACAGTTGATGGGCCCCATTGACTTCCATTTTTTTCAATACTGTGGAAGTCAATGGGACCCATCAACTGTTTGGTCACCAACATTCTTTAAAATATCTTCTTTTTGTGTTCAGCAGAAGAAACTCATACAGTTTTGGAACAACTTGAGGGTGAGTATTCAAAAGTTTATTTTAAATTAATACTTTTATTCAGAAAGATCAGTTTCATTGATCAATTAAGTTAATCAAAAGTGACCGTAAAGGCATTTATAATGTCACAAAAGCTTTCTGTTTTAAATAAATGCTGTTCTTTTGAACTTTCTGTTATCACAAAATCCTAATGAAAAATTGAATAGCCGTTTGCCACGAAAATATTAAGCAAGACAATTTTCAACATTGATAATAATAAATGTTTCTTGGGCACCAAATCAGCATATTAGAATGATTTCTGAAGGATCATGTGACACCGGAGTAGTGGCTGATGATAACAAACATTTTAAATTATAAAAATATGAATAAATTACATTTTAAAATATATTAAAACATTAAAACCATTATTGTAAATTGTAATAATATATTATTTTTTGTTTAATAATATTTATTATTTATATTATTATATTTTTGTTTAGATTAATGTAGCTTTGGTGGCAAAAGAGACTTCTATATATCCATTTTGAGAGCATCTTGTGACATATTTATGTACACTTAAGAGATCTGTATTTATGTTTTCAGCTGGCAGACTTCTGCAATGCACAAGAGCCATTTCAGGGCTCACCCAGTCACCCCTGTCTCTCCAGCGAGTGGTTTGCTGTCCTCCGCGGGCCGTTTCAGCCCAGCTCGTCACATGGGCTCACCGGACGTGTGCAGCCCCGGACGCTACAGCCCAGCACACTCTTACAGTCCCGCTCATTCAAACTACAGCCCTGTCAGCTACATCCAACGGATCCGGCTAAAACATTTCGGCGACGCCCCCATTTAACAAGCGCTCTCCATCCCGTCCAACCCCACCGCCAATTTCTACTGATTAGTACCTGAAATAACAAAAGTAACTAAATCCAGCGTGGGATGGAACATCACAGAGGAGAACAATGTCATAATGGAAGCCATGAAATCCGCTCTAACTGGGTTCTTAGTGCCGGGCAAACCGCAGATAGGATCTCGCAACAGGCCGTCCTTCAGTTTGAGTGCTCCTTGGGTCATAGAACACAGCTCAAATAATAATATGCACATCTCCTGTGGGTTTTTGAGTCATCATATATATATATATATATATATATATATATATTCGCGGTACGTCTGTGTATGACACAGAGTATGTTGATCTGTGATGGACTTTTCTATCTTGTTTTTTTTTTATTTTCTGTTTTCTTTATTATCTGTGTGTGTGTGTGTGCGCGCGTGCTTGGGAGAAACATCTGTGGATTTACAAAGCTGTGTCTTTAATGGAAAATTTCCCGCTTAACACAGTCATTTAAATGGGGGGGGAATTAAACAGAAACCCAGAGCTAAATTAAAATAATGTAGTAGTAAATTATTTAATTATTTTTGCTAGTTAACTGTCAGTAGCACAAAATGCTCTTTTTAATGGGTATTTAATGGTTTTTAAGGGAGGGGGGAGGGGGGAAGTCGACTGACTGCCAGAAGTTATTTTTTATTCTTTAATTGGAGAACTGCCTTACATTTCTTAAAGGAAAGACCTACTTCTGAATCTCGAAAGCAGGCGTTTATTCCTGCAGTGTTAATTGCAGCCTTATGTGTTGGGGGAAAAAAGTGTGCAAAATATTCCCCTTTTTTTATTTTTAAGTTAAATAAATGTGATTTATCATTTCTATGTACGTATTTGTTTGCACTTTTAATTCTTTTTGGATTTTGATGCAATTCATCATGAGCATCAGATGAGACTTTGTTGTAAAGATATGCATCGTTTGAGCCGCACCGTGTTCAAACACGCAAAGTTGGTTATGATCGATAACGAGTGCGGATGGCAAGTCGGTTCTATCTTGTTACATAAATGTCATAATAGCTGTAAGACTTGATTGTGAATCCAGAGTGTTGTAAGTGCACTTTAAATGTGTTCGGAAATGTTCAAAGATCATGTCCCTCCTATCCTATCTTCGACGGACAAAGTTTCAACCTCACCGCTTGATCATGTCAATGTGATTCTCTCATTGGCTTTTGAAATGGACCCATTTTGGCAGATCTCAAACGATTCACCCCTGACAGTCATTTTTTAAATCAAAGCTACATGCGCAAAAGCAGAAAATCTCCAGTTAGCTCAGTTTTATGTGATGAATATCTCAAGGAAATGAGTTCAGAACATCCTCTGTGGTACTTTCAGATCATGTGATCTATTTCTTCGGTGCCCATCGTTCTCAGTGTAGTGCTGGCCTGTCGATCATTGCTTCGTAAAGCTTTAGTGCCTTTGATTATGATCTGTTTGGAAGGGCCTGTGGCTCCTCAGTGCATGACAAATGCACTGATCACATACAAGCTGAATAGACCTTTGTTTTCTCTGTTATAAAATACAGTACAGTAGCATTGGCATATGCAGTGTTTGAATACCTCTAAAATGCGATTGTAAGAAAAGAAAAAAAAAGGTTTACAGTTTAGTTATTGCTAGTGTTGTATCAATGCCAGCCTTACTTTTTGTTAAACGATGCTTTGTAGTGCCAACACTGGTGAATTGAAAATGAGTTGCAATTTATTGTTGAGAATTTAATTATTTTTGTTGTCCTGGCCTTTTACGTTGCATGCATTTCTAGTCCTATTTTATTACAGTATACGTTAAAGGAAAGTATTTGATGTTCTATTGACGAACGATAAATAAAGTGCACAGTCTTGTAACTTTACTGACTTTCTCTGACTGTAGAAGAAAAAGCAACCTTTATGGAAACTAGTACATTTAGATTTCATTTTGGTGCATTACACATACCAATTTATTCACATTATTATTATTATTATATTTGGTGGTACACTACTTTTCAAAAGTTTGGGGTCGGTAAGATTTTTTTAAATGTTCTTGAAAGAAGTGTCTTATGCTGTTCTGCATTTATTTGTTAAAAATACAGTAAAAACAGTAATATGTGAAATACAATTTATAATCTTTTTGAATATATTTGAAACTTTATTCCTGTGTTGGATTTTTTTTTTTTTTTGGCGTCATTACTCCAGTCTTTAGTGTCACATGATCCTTCAGAAATCATTCTGATATGCTGATTACGTGCTCAATAAAAATGTCTTATTATTATCAATGTTAAAAACAGTAGTGCTGCTTAAAATTTTTGTAAAAACTGACTTTTTTGGAATTCTTTGAAGAAATCTTTTGTAACATTATAAATATATTTATTGTGACTTTTGATCAATTTATACAACCTTGCTGAAAAAATGTATATATAAAAAAAAAACTACCAAACTTTTGAACTGTAGTGTATCTTATGAAAATAGACAAATTTATGCATAAATAACAAAAAATGTGTCCGACTAGGATTGTTTTTAGTATTTAATGTAATTAGTATTGGTTTACTGTATTATGGTAATAAAAATGTCAAAATGATCAAATTATTTATGGTCTTAAAATGGCTTAATGTCCCTAATCATACAGGTCATTTAGTAAGCATCACAATTTTATTTTGAACTGAAATATGACTTTTTTTAATGTATGACACAAACACTGAATGACAACTCAATGAAAAAAATTTACTTTCAGTTTTCTTTGTGTACAAACAATCATCAAACATTAATACAGAGTCATCCTCAGTGGCAAGAGTCTCAACATTTTAGCAAATTCACAACTTGCCTCTAAAACAATAAACAGTGCAAATGGACACGCGAGATGCTCCGGGAAAAAGACACCTCATTATAAACGTAAAAAAAGTACACTTGCTGGTTACTTTCACCTTTCCATCACAGCTATTGATCAGACAAAGCATAGCACAGGAGTGTCTAATTGGAGAAATATCAATAATCTTTAACTTGTCTGTTTTAAAAAATACAAAATTAGTACACTCAAGACACTTAAGGAGAACAGATCACCACAGCAACAGAATGTAGAGTTGCAAAGGCCATTTTTCACAGCAATGTTCTCCTAAACTGCAGCCATGTGTGATTATTATTAAACTCGCTATATGAGGTGGTGAATTTGAAATCACATTCCGTATTCTGGAATGTTTAGAATCGAAAATGGCATATTCATATTTCAGACGGCGTTCAGCAGAACATTTACGGCAATGTTTTGACCCTTTGAAACTCTAACATCTGTCCATCTCAGTTATCCTTCAGTTCTCGGCTGTAATGAGGCCATGCTGGTCTAGCTTTGAGAACGTCAAGTCCGGCTGAGTTTATCTGGAGGCATGAAGCCGGAGTCTCCCAGCGATCGGAGACCCACTCGGCCGCTGGGACGAATCGTCAGCCAGGTGATGCTGCCGTTGTTCAGGCCCATCCTCAGCCAGCCCTCGGGAGGAAACTGCAGAGCCCTGGAACAAACACATACTTTTAACAGACACTTTATTTGAAAGAGTGTAAACTGACAATACATGTCTCCCGTTATAATCAATGACGCTATAATCTTATTTACATAGTTAGTTATGATGAAAGCATTCGTGAGAGTGCAGAATTCGTTATTTCATATGCAAAGGTGTTAGCCAATCATAGCAGTGGACATTCAAATCAGGGTAGAAAATGGCTTTTATTTACTAAAATATGACAATTTATGATTTAAAAATCGTACTAACATTATACTATGCAGTTGCTAGGGTCTGAGCGGTTTCTTACTGTCCCAAGTCTCTGAGATATTATGGTCTCTAGATATGGCTTAAGTTCATTCAATGTAAGTCTATGGGATTTTTTCATATACTAAACTTTAACACTGTTCACAACATTTAACAACATTCTTTAACACTGTTAAAGTTTAAGTGTTAGAAGGATGAACAACAGCAATCGTGATGTTTTACTAAGCAAGAATCAATGATAAAAGGTTGCAAACAGAGTTTTTTTTATGAATTCCACATATTCAATATGAAAACCCATTTCTGGCACATAAGGAATGAAAAAAATCATGCTTTGGTAAATCATGATTATGACATAAAAGAAGAATTTATGATATACTAGTCATAATTATAAGATAAAATGTAAAAATAATCTAGTACTGTCAAATCGATTAATCATGAATAATCACATCTGACGTTGACGTTTTTGTTTATATATGTGTATATATACTGTATATGTACACATATATACATACATATATATATACACACATATATTTAAATATATATATATTATATAATATATATGTGTGTGTGTGTATATATATATATATATATATATATATATATATATGTGTGTGTGTGTGTATATACACAGACATGCGCACACACACACACACACATATACTATATATATATATATAAAATAACATATATACACACATATTATGTAAACAAAAAATATTGTTAGATGTGATTAATCAATTTGAAGGCACTAAAATTATCACATAAAAAGTATATTAAATATTAACTCATAATTTTTACTTTGTCATGACTTTTGATCTCATATATTCAACTTTTTGTCTCATAATGACAAGTATCTCATAAATCTGACTTTTATGATTTACCAAAGCATTATTTTTTTCTTATGTGGCAGAAACGGGCTTCCACAAAACGTTTGCAACCACACGCGCATAATACAAAGTGATCAGAGGCAGAGCATACTTACGATTGCACTTTCTTTAATGGACAGACTATTTATGGTTTTCATAAAAGCTTTCAAGAGGACAAAAAGAAGGATAAAGAGACTGGACTGAGTAGCAAGCGAACACAAACCTGCACACAAAATAGCGGATGACATTAGCATGACAGACGATAATCTCGAAGCTGTCCTCCTTCTGCTTGGCGTCGGCTCGGTGGATGTACCGGCGGAACGCTGCCTCGATCCGTGCGCCATCCTCGTGGTACTGCTGAAACCAGCACAAGAGTTTCACAACCTTCCACGTGAGGACAGGAAGGACTCCACGGCGCACCCACGACAAAACCAAACTCAACATTCCTCATCAAACAACAACATTTCAGACATCAGGCTTTAGGATGACCAGCAGAGAAATACTAAAGAAACAAAATGTGCGTTTGATGTTTGGTGAGATGGTTTCAGTGTGGGTTTTGTACGCCAGCAGTAACATTAGCGGTGTGTTCTGTTATGAGCTGAGTCATCAACAGAACACAAAAGACATAGACTTAAACTTAGACTTCAAATGAGCGATAACGCCTTCAGATGGGCTAAGTAAGACTTGGTGTTTTGCACTGACCGCTGCCTCTGGTTTCCAGTGAGCGACAGGTGGGACGGGCTCTATGGGCGCACCCTCTCGCAGTAAATCACAGCTTTCAAGCTTCACACCTAGAACATAAGTGAAACAAATAACCATTCTGAATCTCTACAATGGCAGCACTTTGCAACATGAAATATCAATTCATAGTATTTAATTAGCACACGTTACAGGAATGGTTCAAGCTAAAATGTACAGACCGAAATTGGTAGGTCAGTTCTAGGTAATGGCCATGTTAATTTTGACAACTGGTATACATTTTGGATTATCATCTCTAACGCAGTTATGTTCATGTGACATTGCAGTGTTGCATTGTCATGAAAGTTGATTCTTTTTATGCATTTTTAAGGCTTGCCCCATTTAAATTTTAAACCGTTTAAGCACAATAAGACACGAAAGAGAATTAATTTGCTATTCACACGCTTTCCTGACAGACATTTACACCTGAGCAGTCTGTCACACAGCATATAAGTATTGAATTGAGTACCTAAACAGACAAATGCATACAAAGTTATGTTAAAATGTCAGTCTTGGCGAGTATTCATGTAATATAGAAAATATATGAATTTCATCTGAAACATTGGCATTGTAACAACCTTATTTATTGTTAAAAGGTTAATTGTCTGCATAAGTATGAATACATCACAGCCATTTTGCCTTGAATGATTTATCCTATCATAATTTGATCAGAATATGACTGTAGAATGAGCTGTACCTGGCAGGTATTTGCTGATGATGTTGGCTGTCTCTGTTGCTCTGGTCATGGAGGAGTGGACGAGCACATCGTACTTCAATCCGAGCGCTGCTAATCTCTGTCCTGTAAGCTCAGCCTGTTCACGTCCTGCAGGGTTTTTAATTCAACACAATCAAAAATGTTATGTTAAAATACTCAACAGATGTTTACTTCATCCCAATTACAAGCAATATAAACTGCATATATGGTTAATATTTCCTCTTTAGCTTTGTTAGATCACATTTAAGAATTACAACCCTGTGTGGGAACGGCAGGGGTACAAACACAAAACTCACTCTTGCACTCACACTCTCACACTTACACACACACACACGCACGCACACACACACAACAAACACACACTCACTCACTTGGATATGTGGTTTATGGGGACTCTCCATAGGCGTAATGGTTTTCTAATGTACAAACTGTATAATCTATCCCCCTACACTAATCCTACCCCTAAACCTACCAATCACAGACAACTTTTGGCATTTTTTTTATTTCAAAAAACACCATTTAGTATGTTTTTTAAGCCGTTTGGTTTATAAGGACACAGATGTCCTCATAAACCATGTTTACGTTGTAATACCCATGTCATTACACATTTGTGTCCTCATAAACCATATACAAGAAAACACACACACACAATAACAGTAGGCCCTGACAGGAGGAGGACAGAGTAATGCCTGGTTCAGATTACACGATTTTAGCCCGATTTTGGCACGATCCGTTTGACGTAGGGTGTCGTGGGGATTCGTAAAGGTACACAGGACCTAAAATTTCCACACTTTTATTCCAGTGGATCCGCACATACTGTGTGTAATATAAATGTGTAGTGGTCCTTGAAAATGTGTTCTGATATATATTCTTCACAGAAAATGAGCCAAGGCCAATGAGTCTGAGTTTGAAAAAATAATTAATCGTATAATTTTTCTCTTGAAAAAAATGAAACCGGATCCTACAGACCCGAACACCATACAAGGGTTAATATATGCTGAGGGATCAGTACCTAAAGGCGTCAAGACCCTCTCTTTATCTCCTTCCCCCTTGAGGTTGTACTGAGAGTGTCGGATGAGGCAGATGTAGCGTGTGGCCTTGGGTTTGTTGTTCTCAACATCTGGACATCCGTTGTCACCGGCAATCTCCTTTCTCTTCCCGTTCACCATAGAGGAGGGCTCACGTCTGAAAGCGTCAAAACACAAATTAGGCCCACTGAACTCAATTTAGTAAGCAATGACATTGGTGGTTACTACAGTAAATACAAACACTACACTACAGCAATGTATAGTTGAGTTATACTGGGAGAAACCTGACAGTTAATTATACACTTTTTAGAGACTGTGCAATTGGTTTAAAGACATTTGAACACTCAGTATTTCAAACTGACCCATTTTTATTATTGAGTGAGTTCTGAGAAATACTGTTTAATCGTTTTTTTTCTCATGAACATTTCCATAGAATGTGTGCACATGATATCTATTATGATTATGAAGCTTGAGGGTCAATTTGAGTCGCATATTTCACAAAGGCACGGACTCGAAATAAAAGCTTTTTTTTGTAAAGATTTTATTACAGTTTCTCAACTATCCTCTAAGGACTAATTCACACAGCACCGAAAGACATCGACCAATGCCAACAGACATGTTTGGTTTGTAGGATCAGTGTGTATTTTGCCATTGGTCAGACCTTGTTTTCTCCCATTGAACATGTTCCATTGGCTTTTGTCAGGTTGTATAATGTCTGAGAAGTGATGTCCTGTAATCTGGTGATTGTCTGCGTTTTGGTGCAGTGTAAATTAGCCTTAAGTGTATTTTAATTTACATTTATGCATTTGGCAGAAGCTTTTATTTGAAGTAGCATACATTGAATTCAAGGTGTGATTTGTTATCAGTTAAAAATAACTACAGTACTGTTTATAATATTCACAGTTTAAGTAGTGTTGATGTATTTTTCATAGTTTCCATTATTTCCCATATTTATTCATTACATTAAATCCAGTTTTAGGGTCCCCACCATAAAACTCATCCCCAGATTTTGAACATGATACAAGGGTATATCTGAGATTGAAAACATCAGTTGGCAGACACTTTCTAACAAATTAACTTATAAGTAAGCACATTAGGCAAGTAGAAACTATTAGTGACAATTAACCAGGGGTGCGTTTCCCAAAGCCAACTATGGTCTCAGACTCAGAGCATAGAGTTCAATGGAACTTGCAACCATAGTTGGCTAACGATGCTTTTGGGAAACGCACCCTAGGTCTGACTACAACTCCCTGAGCCAATAATAAGATCAGACACCATTTCAGTCAGTGCCAAATGTATGTAAAGACCTGGGATCAAAGCCAAAGGATTTAAGATCAACCTTTAAACTGGGTGATCCATTAATTATCACCATTGATCAAGGCATTTTACCTAAGGCCGCCCCATAACGCTAACGGGCAATAAAAAGTTAATGGTTTTCTGAACATGCACCATGGTTGTGTTCCTCCAGAATCCTGGAAATAGAATGTAAATACAAATCGGAAATAAATAACCCTCTATTTCTTACTTGTCCCAATTATAATCCCATCCGTTCGCAGTGGGCAATGCTGAAGGCTGCGCTGCGTGCACGGCAGCCAGAGTCTTTCTGATTCGGCATCGCTCTCCGAAGTACCCGTGATTATCTGCCGCGACCGCCGCGCACACGAGCACCGCAGACCCACCGGCGAATCCGCACGCGAGACTGACCGCTTTCCGAAACGACATGACTCAAAAGACAGAACAGAAATCAATGCAGAGTAACTAGCGGATATTCTTCAGCGGTATGACGCACCAGTCCGACGCTATGAGTCACTCCGCTGAGGAAGTGTCACTGTTTCCTCCTTTCTCACAACGTAAAGCAAAATAATTGACGGTCACTTAGACCCTGCCATCATAAATATGTGTTTTTTTTCCTAAACCATGAGTAAGAGTGTATTTGGACTCCACAAATAAATGGTTTAGTGATATAAACAGAACTTCCAAAAGCAGTCACGACTTTATTTTTGAAAACAGTGCCTAAACGGCCATCCATTTTCAAAATAAAAGCCTTCAAAATACACATTTGAGATTATTTGAATTTTTTTTTAAATTAAAGTAAACTTTCATATTTTAAAGTTTTAAATACGCTTAAATACCCATGGTATTTTATTCAATTAATTATACGTTTTAAAACATATTGAACTGATTAAACGTTTATTTTATGATTTATATAATCTTTCTGAATCACTTTATATAATTATCTTTAAGAGAAAAAAAAAGCTCTCTAATAAAAGGTAATACCACGGGTTTACTGTCCAATTAAACGAAATTATTATTTATATTTTGTATAATGTAATATTATTGTGTATTTTGCTCCAGACCTATAGGTGGCAGTAAAATGACAGCAAATGTTGCCCGTGAGCAGTGGGTTTATGTTTTGATATCGGTGGCGACATGTTTTGCTGTTGTTGATTAAAAGTGTTGTTTTACTTTGTTTGTGCGTATCATATACCCGCATATCTGTCTCTTGCGTTATAGTAAAGATGGACACGGATGAGGAGGGAGACAATAATGACTGGGATCGCAGCTTAGAGTCAGACATGCTGGAGACAGGTGGGTTCAGCTGGACAACTATGTGAACTTCAGTGTATGTTATTTAAGTATTGCATATTATGGACATTATTTACTCACGCACACATGTTTGCTTAGTCTAAATGCACAGCATATGTCTCATGACAGCTTTAGTTTGCTATAAAAACTTTACTTTGAATAGACTGCGTCTAACCAGAGCCCGTCTACGGAGAGCCTGTCCACTCCCTATTGTACCGAATTTTGGTTGTAGTACCACCAGAGTTCCACTGGGGGCGCTCGCCATGAGTGCAAAATGAATGGGAGTCAATGGGGCTAGACGGCTAAATTTGTCTCCCTCACCCGATTGCCGTTGAGAAATCTCAGATCTGATTGTAGATTTTGCAAGTTCAACATGGGTTTTAGGTCGAAAGTTGAATGAACGAGTACTTATGTCGTTTTGATTTCTTACAGGTTGAGTTGTTGTTGCCCATAACACGCTAGCATTCTGCTAATGACGTCAGCATTCTGACGTCATTGACATTTTGAAAGACTTTTTTAAAGCAAATAAGTGACTCTAAATAATCTAACACCCAGCAATGTGTAATTTCTTTGCATCTCCTTTCGAATACAACATTCAAATTACTAGACAAAAAATTATATCCTGAGAAAAGTGGATTTTGAGGGGTATACCGCCATTGACCTCCATTCATTCTGCACTCGTCCTGTGAGCGCCCTCATATGGAATCAGAGTGGAACTGCAACCAGTTCAGAAGCCGGAAGTGCAGTGAGAGTGAAACTTCTCGCCATATTAGACATTCTCTGGTCTAACTGTCCTTATGTGATTTATTATTTCAGAAGGAAGTATCACTAACAGAGTTACTTCCATATCTCAAAAAGTGATTCTGCATTTTGACCTGGACTGCTTCTATGCACAAGTTGAGATGATCCGGAATCCAGCCCTCCGAACCAAACCTCTTGGTAAAACACCAGAGTATAAACTTGAAAAAAAAAAAAAAATTCACTTGCCTAAATATACAACAAATATGTCTCGGTGCAGTTACTGAGATAATACAGACAAAAACACATGAATGGTTCTGCAAAACAAATGCAATCATACATATACAAATGTGCACAGTCAAGTAATAAAGAAATACGTAAACTGACTACAAATTCATCAAAATACTCAAACCTCATTCCTATCCTTCTGACATATGTAATGCCATACTTGCCTCTGTCTACGTCTTTGGTCTCTTAGGCATACAGCAGAAATACATTATTGTGACATGTAACTATGTGGCGAGAGAACAAGGCGTGACCAAGCTGATGTCAGTGACTGATGCAGTGGAGAAATGCCCACAGCTGGTGCTAGTGAAAGGAGAAGATCTCACCAATTACAGAGAGATATCCTACAAAGTCACTGGTCAGATCATACTTTATTTTCTTTTACATTTTATTATGCGTTTGTAAAGTGTATATATTTGTATATTAAATATATGTATTATATATAATTATAATAACAATGAATATACTATACTATAATTAGATTGTTTTTATATATATAGATTTGCATATTTTATATACTACAATTCAAAAGTTTGGGGTCAGTAAGGTTTTTTTAAGAGAAAAAAATACTTTTATTCAGCAAGGACGCTCTAAATTGTTCAAAAATCACTGTAAAGACATTTATAATGTTACAAAACATTTCTGTTTCATTGATAATAAGAAAGGTTTCTTAAGCACCAAATCAGCATATTGAAATTATTTCTGAAGGATCATGTGACACTGAAGACTGGAGTAATGATGCTAAAATTCTGCTTTTTCATCACAGGACCAAATTATATTTTAAATATATATTAAAGGTGCTCTAAGCGATGTCACGTGTTTTTTAGGCCCAAACATTTTTTGTCACATACAGCAAACATCTCCTCACTATCTGCTAGACAGCCCAGGGTCCACAAACGGCAAGAAAAACAAACTGGCCCAGCCTGGACCACGAAACATAACAAACAGGATTCCAGCCAATAACCGACAAGAATGATTTGGGAGTGGGGTTAGTGCGCCTGCACATGAATGGGGGTGTGGGGAGTGGAGGAGAGAGAAGCATGAAGATGGAAGTTAGCTAGAGGAGAGATGTCCTAGACTAACGTTAAAAATGTATATTCTTGAGAATTTTGATATGACACACGACGTTCTGATGAACAAATAAGAAAAAAGAGGGAAAAGGAGAAGGAACGCAAAAAAAAAGTGTTTTTGCTGTAGTTTTGATTAAATACTGTAAATCCTACCTTGGTGAGCAAAAGAGATTTCTGTCAAAAGCATAATATATATATATATATATATTGAACTTAAGTGTATATTTGCATAATGCTAAGCTAAATATCTTTTCAATTACCTTATCTGCCCAAGACTTGCTGATGTCCTACTGCCCCCTAGTGGAGAGGCTGGGCTTTGATGAAAACTACATGGATGTTACAGAAATGGTGGAGAGAAGACTGAAAGAGACCCGTATTTCAGATCTCTCCTTCAGTGGACACATATATAAACATGAATGTGAGTCGGAGCGCCACTTCAACCAAGTACTGACCAGTGGTTGCAGGGCATTGGTTACAAATCTAGACTTGTAATTCAAAGTTTGCTGTTTCAGACCCCATAAGTGGCAGTTAATGAATTGGAAGAATTCAGCATGCCCTTTTTCTTGTTGTTTTTCATGTTCAATGGGAGAATTGCTAGAGATTTCCGGTCATTATAAATCCTCATGCTCATCTTCAGGTGTGGCAGTTGACGAGGAGAACGCTCGACTGGCTGTAGGCTCTGTGATAGCAGCTGAGATGAGACAAGCCATCTTCAGCATGCTGGGACTAACAGGCTGTGCAGGCATCGCTAGCAACAAACTCTTGGCCAAGCTGGTGTCCGGCACCTTTAAACCCAACCAGCAAACCACCCTCCTGCCATACAGCACCGCTGAGCTCATGAGCAGCCTTACAGGACTTATCAAAGTGCCTGGTAAGATGACGCATACAGTAAGCTCACCCATCTCATGCCATATATACTGTTTATTTTCTGTAAACATTGGCTGTGTTTACAGGGATTGGGTACAAGACACGTGAGAAGCTAAAGGCTCTGGGTCTGGTCAGTGTGAGAGATCTACAGTTATTTCCTCTGCCTGACCTGGTGAAGGAGTTTGGTGAAGTGACCGCTAAAAGAATTCAAAACCTCGCCTGTGGCATTGATGAGTCTCCAGTCACGTCTGCGGGTCCTCCTCAGGTATTCTCCATTATTATTGTAGATCCTTCAGGCGTAGTCTTGGTCTTGCAATTTTATCTTCTGAGGGTGTTATCGGTGCTTTGTTTAGAAATTACATTACATTTAACATGTAGTCATTTAGGCAGAAACTTTTATCCTCCATTTACTATACAAGAGCCAACAGTAATTGCAATACCATAATGCCATTGGCAAGAGTAAGCTAGAGTTCTTACTTGAACTTTTGAGCTTCTCTAGCTTACTCAAAAAATATTGTACATTTATTTTGTAGAAACATAATTGTTTTTGAAAGAAGTCTCTTATGCTGCATTTATGTGATTAAAAATACAGTAGAATCAATCTTATTTTGAAATATTACAATTCAAAATAACTGTTTCCTATTTCAATATATTTTAAATGTAATTTATTCCTTTGATTTCAAAGCTACATTTTCAGGATCATTACTCCAGGCTTCAGTGTCACATGATCCTTCAGAAATCAGTCTAATATGATAATTTGCTGATAATTTTTTTCTTATTATCATCAATTTTGAAAACAGTTGTGCTGCTTAATATTTTTGTGGAAACTGTGATACGCTTCTTTCAGGATTCTTGAATGAATAAAAAGGTCAAAATAACAGCATATTTAAAAAAAAAAGAAAATTTGCAACATTATCAATATAAATGTCTTAACTGTGTCTTTTGATTAATTTAATGCATCCATGGTGAATAAAAGTATTAATTTCTTTAAAGGAAATCTACCTATGAACGATAGTATATACAGTATATCCAAATATTTGTGAAGCTCCAATGTATAAGCTCCAATCCTCAAACAATGCAAGAATGATGCAGCACGAAAGATAAAATCATCTGTAAAATAAATGATATATTTCAGTCTCTCAGCGACGAGGACTCGTTCAAGAAAATTTCAACACTAGAGGAAGTTGTGAAAAAAACTGAGGAACTACTCACCAGCCTGACTGAGAGGTAAAAACTACATTTTACAATGTCAGAGTAAAGTAAAACACAATAGACTTTTGTTTGGCATGTCTGTCGTTTGTTTCTCTGTTTAAATGATCTGCAGGATGCACAAAGACGGCAGGCAGCCACACACATTCAGACTAACGATTCGCCGATACACGGTCACCAATCGCTGGTTCAATCGAGAGAGCCGACAGTGTCCGATACCCAACCACACCGGGCTCAAGATCATATGCGGTACAGTTCTGCACTTTTGCATGCTTTTTACTATATAATGCCTTTACTGTATGTACACAAATTATTGAGAGATGATTGTGCTGTGCTGTTGTTATTCATATTCACCTTTCTCTATCTTAGGAAACAGTGAGGCTGTGCCCCAGTTACTGTCATTGTCAGTGAAGCTCTTTCATAAAATGGTGGACACTCGTGAACCGTTCCATCTGACCCTGCTGAATGTGTGTTTTAGTAACCTGCAGGCTAAAAGCTCCAGCAAGAGCTCCATCGCCTCTTTCTTCACACACAAATCTCCTACAACAACACAAATGACATCTCAACGGCAGGTCAGTACATGTGATTTTCCTCGTTTTAGAGTTATTAGTTCTGATAAAACACATTAAATATCTGCATTTCTAACTATAAAATACAACAAAGCCTTTCTTCATTTCTCAACCAAACTTATGCCAAGGCTTTCTGTTTTTCCAAAGCCATCTCTGAACTTTTAGAGATCTTAATAACTTTAATAAAAGTTTATAAGGGACTAGTTTTTAATAATTCTGTTCACCTTTTATTTTTATATATATTTATATAAAATATAAGATTGTTTTAATGTTTTTGAAAGTTTTTTTTTATGCTCACCAAGGCTGTAAAAAAATACTGTAAAAAACAAAATATTGTGAAATAATATAACAATTTAAAATAACTGAATTTTCAGCATCATTACTCCAGTCTTCAGTATCACATGATCCTTCGGAAATCGTTATATGATAATATGCTGATTTGGTGCTTATTATTATCAATATTAAAAAGTTATTGTACTGCTAAATAATTTAATTGTACTGCTAAATCATTAGATTTTTTATGAAAGAACAGCATTTATTTGAAATTAAATATTTTTTTAACATTTTAAATATTTACTGCCACTTTAGATGAATTTAATAGCTTATCTCAAACTTATGAACAGTAGTGCATTTATATATTTTATTTATTTAAAAAATCATATATATATATATAGGTCTTGCTAACAGACAGTTGTGTATTAAACTTTTTATATGCTGATTTAAGTCAACAATAACTGGAAAACAGTAAAAGTTAACAGAATCTGTCTTTTGAATTGTCACTAGGTGGAACCTGATCTCTGTGAGTCTGTAGCAAATTCCCAGTTTACTCAGGCAGATGTTTTACGTAAAGAAGATAAAACATGGAACAGCATTAAACCAATAGAACACATGTCAATATTTCCAACCCAAGAATCACAAACACAGCCAACTTCAATCAACCCCATATCTCCCATGCAGCCTGTTTTTGAGCACTCACAAGTTACAAACATGAACATTAGAGAGTCTTGTATGAGCAACGTTCCAGAGGAGACATTGTGTTCCAAGCTGCCTCCAGGTGTCGATCCGGAAGTATTCAAACTCCTTCCTGAGCACATTCAGATGGAGCTGATTACCAGTTTTCAAAATAAAGACTCTGCGGAGCTCATTTACGGATCTGCCGACACATCTTTTGAAGACGACCCAGCGGATCATTCCACGTTGACTTTTAACCAACCAAGAACACCTGAACGCTGTGAGCCAGCTTTGAATTATTGCAGAAATTCTGCTTCTCATAACCATGAACTCGACAAGACCTTGTCATCTGGGCTCATCCAAGACACGGAAAGTCATGATATCCCACCCACCACTCAGACACCTCAATCAGATATCCCTCCGAATGTGGACCCTTATGTATTCTCACAACTTCCTGCTGATGTGCAAAGGGAGTTACTGACAGAGTGGAAACAGCAGAAACCGGTCCTCAAAATCCCGGCCAAACACTCGCATAAAACCTCCAATACCAAAGACAAGAGGAACGCTGTTAAAGGCAGCCAGTGCAACAACATACTGAAATACTTCAAACCCAACTGAGGACAGAAACACTAAAGTGTCTGTTTATAAAATCAGATTTTTTTTGTATGAATGTTCAAAATAACTATGTAAACCATATCTTTGTAATCAATAGTACAGAAATATGTCAATTCTGTCATGATTTACTCGCCCTCATGTCAAACATGTATGACACTCCCAGGGGATGCTGGGAAACAAGGTCATCCTTGTTTGGAACAATTATGTGAATCATGACATAATTTTAATTTTTCTGTGAAATATTACTTTAATGATGTCAGATATATGTTTTATTTAGTTAATAAACCATATATGTCTTTAAATAACCACTTTGATTAAGTCATTGTATACGCAAGAGCTGAACACTGTTTACATACAGTATACTTATAATAATAGTGTATAATATCTGTAATATTATAATATTTATAAGTTGCAATATTCAAATACTGTACTGTTCAAAAGTTTGGGGTTGGTAATGTAGGTAAATTCGTTTTTTTAAAGAAGTATGCTCACAAAGGCTGCATTTATTTGATCACAAATACAGTAAAAACAATATTAAGTATTATTACAATTTAAAATAGTTTGGTTTCACAGAAAGGGCTTAGATCAAGTTTAATCAGGACATTTAAGTAGCTTTTATAAATGTGCCATAGAAAAATGTACTGGTGTGCGTCTTTTGAGACAAAACAACGGCACTGACATATTTTAAGTCAGTGCAAGTTGCTTTCAGTTTAGCTCAAACATGCATTTAGTCTGGGACTATGCTTAAGCCTTGTCTGTAAATCCGGGGTTAAAGTGGGACCCTTGAAAAATGAAAACGTTTTTTAGAATCATCTTAATATTTTACATGTTATCCAATGTAAACATTATTTTGTAAAACCGTATCCTTTTTTGCATTCATGGTTTTATGAAGCTTTTAATTTGATTTTGTATCTTTTATTCTGGGTAGAAGCTTTACCAAAAAAGTTTAAATTTTAAACCATCATTGCAACAACAAAAAAAATTATATTGCAAAATCGTGTCAATTTTAAGACCTTTATTTAAAAAAAAAAAAAGCGCCTTTTTCCGACGCTGCTTCCGGTTGCAGTTCTTCACTATCCTTTAGCCGCATCTTCTTCCGGCACACCATACCACTATATTCAATCTATTATCTCTATCCGACCGCTGCATTTTCCAGCATTTTCTCCATTGCACATCACCGTTTGTCAGGTCATCTTTGAGAATGAAAGGAGCGAAATTAGCTGTGGTTTTGGGCATGTTTTTGGCCCTCGTCCTGCTGACCGAGACGGCGCGGAGCAGGAAGGAGTCTAGTAGCCAGAACAGCTTCAGGAGGGCGGCCAGCGGCTTCTACCAAACCCTCAGCAATATCTTCGGAGAGGAGAACATTAGGACGCTGTACAAGGTACATATAAGATCACGCGATATTGTCATGCTAGGGCATAGTTTTTTTTTTGTTTTTTTTTGCAGGTGCATTAGATTAGAGCATACCGAGATCACCAGCTGTCAGTGGCCGTGTCTAAAAACCTAGTGACCTACCTAACGTTACCTAGAGCGAGGGCATTCTGTTAAGTGCAGCGTTCTGTTTATAAAGGTCACTAGCTTGTAACGCTTCATAATAATAATTGAATTAATAATGGATTGTCCAATGTTATATAGTACTTAATAATAATTATAATTTATTACTTGTCTTTTAAAATTGTTATGAAGTAAAATGACTGTCATTAAATTTCATTCCATTTTATTTACATTTTAATTATATATTGAAAATAAAATATATGAACATTTATGCAATTTTAATGATCATTATTTACTATTTGAATGGATTACAAGCTGTTGAGAATGCTGTCTACTCTACAGTGTTATAATGTTTGTAGTAGGGCTATATCATAGGCAAATGTGGCATGAATGACTGTCCTATTAATAGATTTATAGTTCAACTTGTAAAGTTTTGTTCATATTTGCATATACAGGATTTAGTAGTAGTGCATTACTAAATGGCAAATAATTAGAAATGCAATGATAGATCATGGATAACAACTTTTATGTATTCTTTCTAAAAATTCAAGAGAAAATAAGAAAACAAAGCCTATATTTAGGACCATTAGAATTTATTTGCAATTTTGCATTGTCACATTATCTTCATGACAATTAAGCACATTTCACCCCTTATTCCATTTACTAAAATGGAAAAGACGTCATTCTTAGCAAATTGATATAATACATATGTAAAATATAGATTTTTTATACATTTATATAAAAATATGTGAAGTAGTTATACATCATGTTGTTGTACTGCTTTTAAATTTCGTTGTTATTAATATTTTATTAGAGTAATATTTTAAATGTAGTAATCAATCATGTGATCTTTTTTTGATATTGTGATGTGATATTATTATTATTATCTTATTTTCTCTGGATTGTAATGGAGTATTGTAATTTTATGTAACAACCACATGCCCAGGGACTACAGATGCAAATTAGCTAAACTAGAGATAACTTTAAATGAATCATTACTGATAATAATAATAATTACAAAAAAACTCAAATGACACAAATGATAGAAATGAGACAGAAGAAAGTGGGATATGCTTATTTACGCGAGAAATCATAATGAGTAAAACAAAAATCTAATCTAAAATAAAATGATTTTAATCTAAAATAAATCTATATGTATAGATAGTTGTTTTTTTAATCGAGTGATTTTCCTCTGTGAGCTGTATTTGTGTTAATGATATTAAATGCATATCATAATTAATAGATCATTGCATCTTTTGCATTCTTTATTTATTTTTAAAAATCTGTCTTTTTTGCAGTTCTTCTCAAAAACTACAGAGAGGTTTGTTCATGGAGTCGATTCATTTTTGGACACTTTGTGGAAACTCTGGGTGGATCTGCTTGATGTTATGGGCATTGACTGTAAGTCTGGATCACACTTATGTCTGCAATGTCATTTGTGTATGATGCAAAAATCATGTCCTTAATTTCTCTCTCTTCTCTCTCCTCAGCCTCTAACCTGACCCACTACTTCAGCGCATCGTCCGTGTCCAGTTCTCCTGCTCGCGCGCTCCTCCTGGTGGCGGCCTTGCTGGTGGCTTACTGGTTCCTGTCCTTGTTCCTGAGTGGCTTCTTTTACATCCTTCACGCGGTGTTCGGCCGTTTCTTCTGGCTGGCCCGCGTAGCACTTTTCGCCCTCTCGTGCCTGTACATTCTGCAGAAATTTGAGGGCGACCCAGAGAAGGCGGTGCTGCCGCTGTGCTTCATCATGGCTGTGTACTTCATGACGGGACCGGTGGGTGCGTACTGGCGGAAAGGGGGTGGATCTGGAACTCTGGAGGAGAAGATCGACCAGCTCGATACCCAGATCCGCCTCCTCAACATCCGCTTGAGCAGAGTGATTGAAAACCTGGAGCGCTCCAGTGACCAATGAAGTTTTTCGCCCCAGGCTAAGGGTTAGAGCTGGGGTTTGTGGGATGGTATGAGAAGAAAAAAGTTTTTTTTTTTTTTTTTTTTGTCCCCTTTTTCTCAGGATGTCCCAACGTAGTAAGGCAAGAATTGTATGGAAATGTGATAAATTCTCAAGTTGATAAACCGAAATTAGTCCATTACGTTCGCCCTGTTGTCGTAGAATGTATTATTAGCGTCCATTTCTACTGTAGCCGGCCATTTTTTTTGTAAATATCAGGACTTTTTTTTTTATACTGTGGGTCTGTGTGTGTGTTCAAGCCTTGAGTTGAGTGTGTTATTCCATTGCGCAGTGTTACGCCTTTTACATAAGCTTTGTTTGGGCACTTTCTGTAAGTGTGTGTGTGTGTGTGTTATTTATAAATCAGGAAGGCAATGCAATTCAGAGTTGATTTAGAAACACTCAAAGTGTGTGAAGAATAGTCAGTATCACTGCATTTTTTCATCTCTCCTTTGTCTCATCTTGAGGTCTCCAGAGGTTACTCTGAGTTCAGGACCGATCGGCACTATCAGGGATCGAGATGTATGTGGAAATCGCTTTCAGAAAGCAGCTAGTCATCAGATACATGAGGATATCTGACCAGTGTTCCTGGCAGCAAAATAACGGTGCTGCAATCTACACCAGTATCTCTGTCCAACTTCAGCTAAGAGAGAGAGATGTTCTCACGTACAGGGAGAAACCTGGTCATGCACTTTGTTCTCAGCATGAGATCATTTTATCACTTGTATGTACCATTTTAATACACTTCTAGAAAGGGATCGATTGAATAGTGTGTTAATCCCACTACATATTAGTGCTGCTTAGTAAATCATTTTTAAGAAAGTGGCCTCTATGGTTTCATCCACAGTGGCATTGAAAATGTAATGCCTGGCAACTAATTGAACCCGGGTTCTATCTTCTCTGTTACCTCTCATTCACGCTCATTCCTTCCTGCTCTTGCAGTAAACCTTTGTTGCTAAAGCTAATTTGCATGTTTTTTTTTTAACTATGATTTGAACATTTAACCACTGTTTCATAGATGAAAAACTGTAATTTGACTTTTTTTTTTATATATATACGTTTTTACATTTTAATGAATGAAATTGTATTAATGGTCCGTGTTTAAGTGTATTTTCATTCCATAATATGCCATGAATTGATTTATTTATTTTGAATACACAATTAGCACTGCTATATTTAAAGTAAATGTACTCCGGTTCGAAAGTTTGTTGGGTTTGTAAGAAATGTATACTTTTATTCTCAACATTAATAATGATATAAAATATTTCCTGAGCACCAAATCAGCATATTAGAATGATTTCTGAAGGATCATGTGACACTGAAGACTGGAGAAAAGTTAGCTTTGCCATCACGGGAATAAATTACATTTTAAAATGTTAAAATTGTTTTTTTACTATTTTTGGTCAAATAAATCTTAACGACCCCAAACTTTTGAACAGTACTGTAAAAGCTGGGAACATTTTATGTTGTTGTTTTGCATCATTGTAAATTTGTTTATTTTCAAATCAATGCTTTTTATTTTTGTGGGTGTGTTCATTTCTGGTACTAAATGATCATTTTTATATTATTATATTTGTCTCCAGTCTGTTATTTTAAAGTCGTCATGAATTCAAGGTGAGAGTTTTGTGGCTTTTAGTGCCTGCCATTTCAACTCTTTTTAAACATTGACAAAATTCACTTTTAACAGAAACAAAGTCTTTCTCTTCTAGGAAAATAGGCCAAAAATATTGATGACTCATCCTGCACTTCACTGATTTTAGACCTGCCAATGACTACTGTAGTGAAACTCAAGCCTACTGGAAATCAGTGCATGCACCATTATGAGGCCCTTTTTTACTGTAGGAAAATGTGAAGGATGTTACCCGGTTTATAAATCATGCAAAATAAGCACCAGCTTTTAAGGAATCTGCAAATAGCAAACATTGCAATGTACCAGCATTATTGTAAAAGTACTGGGGACAACTAAGAATAATTACACAATATACATGTTTCAGCAAACACTTCTATATTTTAAAATAGTCATGTGTATTTTGCGTATCTGCGAATGAGAAGCCACAGTAATATACCATGGGAAATAAGTTTTATTGTTAGCTGTGGAACTCTTTCATAATTCAGTTGAAAGTTCCAGCACCATGTCATTTGTGGAATATAATGTATTTTATTTGTTACATCAAACATATGGGAGATGTACTGACTCAATAACTGCAAAGACCCAGTTGTCTCTCACATTGTCTCTCTTGAATGCGCCAGTGCCAATTATTGTGTGTTGAGGATTTTGCGTCATTAACTGATTTGTATTAGAAAGCACTGAATCTTTGTGAAGTCTAGACATTAACTGGTATCTTTGCATAGTATGCATAGATTTCTATATCAGGTTTGCTTTTGTACTGTATCATTTTTATCAGGGTAGTTCACCTGCGATGTTGCTTGCTGTGGTATTATTTGTCATATTTTTGTGTTTACGAAACTTAAATGAATTTCTCTGAGATTAAACAGTGGTCCAAAAATGATTTAATAAATGTAATATACAATTTGACCAACAAGTCTTGGGAACTCTTTTTTTTTTTAAATAATATTAATAAAGTTATAAAAATGTTGAGGGTTCAACCTGACTGATAGTAATCGTGTAATATATTATATTTGCTCACACTGCATGAAAAAATTGCTTCACCTAATTTGGATTTAGGAGGTTATTCGTGACGCAACAGGCACTTGTTTGAACATTGCTTCATTTGTCTGTTCAAATGGCCTAATATGAACTCCCTAAAGCTCTAATAAGTGGAGCCAACAGCCAACCCAATGGATGAGTTTAAGCAGGCATCCTAAAGGTCCATGTGCAGTTCGGATGTTAATGAGTTCTGTTTGCATTGCAAAAACAGTTGATGAGACTATCAGTGGTGCTGAAGTCCGTCCACTAGATCAAATGCACAAATGAAAAAACATTAACTCATTGATAACCCAGAGGTGAAAGCTTGTGATGTTGGCTGTACTTGGCATTTAATTCTGCCATCCTCATCTAATTTAACATACTGTACATTAAAAATGTCACTCAGGTGAAGGTTTCTAAAAAAAAAAAAAATCATATCTTTTATTCAGTTTACATTGTCAAAGACACTCTTGCAAATTGTATTTCGCCAGATGCATCTCTTGTACTCCTGTGAGAGCTGATCCAAATCTGTCTAAAAGTCTTATGCAACATGTAACGATCAAAAGGAGAACTGTGTCTTTAAGATACCCATATTTGGCTTGTATATAATGTTGAGCATTGTTGCTTTTTCATTGGTTGTGCCCAGAGGGTGCAGACCATAGACTGGTGCAGACATGACCCCGTTCCCATCGCTTTTATGAAAGCACATTTTTAACGCTATATGGACTCCACTTCAGTCTTACTAAGACAGACAGACAGACAGATAGATGGATGGATAGATAGATAGATAGATAGATAGATAGATAGATAGATAGATAGATAGATAGATAGATAGATAGATAGATAGATAGATAGATAATTTCAAGGCGGTGGACATTGTCATTTCAGGCCAAGTATAAAATAAAGATTGATACAGTTATGTAATATGCATCTAGGCAAATAACAATGGCCAAGAAGTTAACTGAAAATCAAAGTTGATGGGCTGAAGATCCAGCAGCATATTTTGAAATCATTCACATAAAAATTTGTTTTATAGCTTCAAGAAATGTACACTTGCTTTTATGAATTTAGCAGATGCTTTTGTCTAAAGCGACTTACAATCGAGGAACAAAAGCAATTTCAATGAAATTAAGCACATTCCATGATTTCTTTAAGTTTCATCACAAACAAACAAGTTTACATTGTCAATCTGTGGAGCAATTCCTGTTTCCCAAATGTTATACAAATACTGATGAAATTAGCCATGACAATCACTGACTCTGCAAAAGTATTCAGCAGCTCTTTATATAGCCTACTATAATGCCTTCCTTTGGTGCTAAAATGTTTAAAATAAATAAATAGACTGCATAAAATCCAAACAAAATGTATGGAAAATATAGTACAGACACACCTTTCACATTTTTTCCTTCCCCATCAGATCATGTTGCAGGCAGGCTGCAGGCTCTGGATTGGGCACACCTCTGCATGATCCCTTCTTCTATTGGCTGGGCGCTTCAGTGGGCCGAATTGGCGGAACGGCTGTGTGACTGCTGATTGGTTCGCCTCTCCGTTTGTCCATGTTGCTTTCTCTCGTGCTGCTGTCTCGGCTGATGTGAGGCCAGCTTTAGGAGCCAATGGAATAAAAGAAATGCTAATTGCGGAGCAGTCCGATATTCCTCCGCCAAAACCTAACAGCTTTATCCAAGACCCTTTAGATGTCAGTGGTCAAGTGCAAGTATTTTACATTAACCAGATATATTGAAACACGTTAGAGGAAACTATATCTTTAATGCTATATGTATTGTTAAATATAGTTTAATCACGGTAAAGTCTGATGTTTAAATAATTGACTGAAGACTTATATATGAGCTCCATTGTTTTTTATGACCCTTTTCAGTTGACAGCACTTCATCGCCTTATAAAGTTCAATAAAGGAAAGCCCGATGTATGCCCCTACCGATAATTTATTATTATTTTTATTTATTTTTTGTTGTTGGAGTGGACTCTTTTCAATCAAACAGATGAATCGGTTCACAAAAACAGCTATAAACGATTCATTTGCAAATGGGGCTGAATGAATCTGTCCGAACGGTTCTCGAGTCACTGACTCATTGAACCGGTGACATTTTTTAACACATCTTTTTAACTTTTGATTAAAGTATCTTTTTATTATAAATGTATATTTACGTTTTTATTTATATTCACGTTTCTTTTAAATGACATGTTTTAAATGAGCGAGATCATGACTGCGACAAAGTGAACTGGGACAACTTAAATGACAACACTAGCGCCCTTTGAAGTGATAGAAAAGGAATGCTACTAAATTGATTTAATTTAAAACGCTATGTAGACATTATGTGCTCATAATGGTTTATTTAAACGTTTAACATCATATATCACACAACGGGATGTCAGGTACGAAGACATGACGTTATCGTGTCATGACGTCGAATAATGTTCTCAGAAATGAACTGTTCCAAAGAACCGATAAGCAGAAATCAGTCCGACTTCCTTCTCATCATTATCTGATATATCAAACAGATACCTCTTACAAATGCAAATGCTAGTTTTAATAAAATATGCAATCTTAATAAAATATTTATTAATACATAAACACTCAACTGTTCCTGAATCATATATCTGTGTAAAAACCACTGATCTATATAGAATGACATTATATAGATCAGTGGTAAAAACCTAAGTACTACGTGAGCAGCGGAAGAACATGTGGAGATTGGCAGGGTGGTGTGCGGTTGCGCGGTAGGCGGGGCTTCCACTGCTCCTGGTTGATTATGTGCGGCTGACGCTCGGAAATGACCCATGTGTCTGCCCTGCACCAATACACGGTCACCGGATCGGCTCGTCCAACTCCCGTAGTGCATTTCTTTCAGTCTTTACAGGTTATTCACGACATACCAGCGCGTGTCATCCGATCATGTCTAAAGACACGGAGGCCAACAGCGAGGAGATTATGGAGTCAAAGGTGCTCTGGTACCCGGACTCTAAACGAAACACACAGATGGACCGATTCCGGACAATAGTGAATCGGGACTTCGGGTTGAATCTGGGTGAGTAAAGCCAGGCTGGGCTAGAATGAAGGCAGACTAGTATTTCAGCTAACAACACACCCCTGTTCTACTGGAAAACAAAACATAGTACTATGGTATCAGTTAATCTCATTAATAGCTCATCCTGGGATTGTCATGGTTTATATATCTTGGCCACATTTATGCAAAAACAGGTAGGTTAACCATGCTTTCAGATGCAATTTTTGGCCCTCTAAATTTTCTCCAGGATCCATTTTGTGTATTTAACTCTTTCAATTGCTTAACAACGGATGTCTGGCCACATATTACTCGTCTTTCATACATGCCATTCTGCTGCGTCTTTATGCATTGAATGATGCATAGACAGTAAGAGTTGTAAAACCAGTATTTCAGATCAGACATGGAATAGCTCTAACTGGCTGTCACACCATATGTTTTCATAGTATCATCATGTACATGCATCTCAGCACGTATGACATAACTTTCATCTATGACAAATAACATTTATTCTTTAAAGCTAACTACTACTGCTTGTATGTTACTACTCGTATTATACTATAGTATATATTTTTGTTACTATTCATAAGATACAGTTCATATTCAGATTTTCCTGACATACTAGTACTTACTAATTTGCTACTATGGGATGGACATCTGTGGTTTAGATAGCAACAATACACTTTGATTAGTATGTATTTATAGGCAAATGAAAAATCCTACAAGTAAGATTAAAAATGTTTCAGTAAATGTTGCACCCACTAGTACCTCACTGATATAGTAGGTTCAGTACTTGTGTCTTCAACTGATACCAGTTAAACTGGAATTGATATTACTTTTTTTTTTTTTTTCTAGTAATTTAAAGAATTGCCAATGTAAAACCCACTACTGTTGAGTACTAATCTGAATATTGCATGTATATAGGCTGTCCCTTTTAAAGACTATACAAAGGGAACATGCAATATTCAGATATTCAAATGTTTTTTTCAATAGTTAATTCTTAAATTATAAAATTTTGACCCCTATTTTTTACGTACGTGTTACTATTCAATTAATACTGGAAAATAAATATTTCTAAAATTGATAGAAGTAAATAGTCAAAAATAACAAGAAGGGGGCCAAATGTAATGATGTAGGAATTACCCATTGAAAAACCCTCAACAGTTGACCACAAATCTGAATATTGCATGGACCAAGTCCTGATTTCTATCATCGCTAAACTAAATTAAACAATGGCATGTATTGTGTCTAATGGTGCCTTCAATAAATGTCTCTTTTATGTTGAAGCTAACTATAATGACCTGTATCAGTGGTCCGTGGACAGTTATCCGGAGTTCTGGGCGCAGGTTTGGTCATTCTGTGGCATCGCCTGCTCAAAGATGTATGAGGAGGTTGGTTTATTTTTTCAACCTTTTGGCCTTCTTTATATATACACAGTATTAATCAGCTT
Source organism: Rutilus rutilus (assembly GCF_951802725.1). Taxonomy (NCBI): domain Eukaryota; kingdom Metazoa; phylum Chordata; class Actinopteri; order Cypriniformes; family Leuciscidae; genus Rutilus; species Rutilus rutilus. Next base: position 38,190,953 of record NC_140221.1, read on the forward strand.
TTTCAGATTTAAATATACATGTATTTAAATGTTTTTTTTTTTGTTTGTCATTTCTTGTTGTGTAATGAGTGTTATTTAGGTTGACAAATATTGTGAACCTTAACTATATTTACTATCTTATTTATGTGGAGGTATACGTGCAATAAATGACATAGATGATGGTCAAATTCATTAGTCATAAATCATAGATTAATCCTAACTAGTAAACATTTATGAATTTATTACCATTTAGTACTACTGTCTGAACTGCTGCTAAGAATATTTAAAGTTCATACCTTATCTCTGGTTGAGAAGGTGTGTTAGGGCTTTTCCCGTCTTAGAGAGCTGTAATTTTACTTAAGGAGTGTCATTCATGTGATAAAACATAATAAAATAACACAGTCTATATAAGGCTTTCTATCTACAACCTTCTCAACCATTTTATTTTTACTGCATGCTCTCTGTTGATTATTTGCTGACTCAAAGTTTGTTTTATTATTCGATTGTATGACAACATGGATTGTGACAGGTTTGTATAGTAAAAGGAATAGTTCACTCAAAAAATTATCCCATAATTTACTCGCCTTCAAGCCATCCTATGTGTATCAGATTTTTTTTTCTTTCAGCCAAACACAATCTGAGTTATATTAAATAATATCCTGGCTCTTCCCAGCTTTGTAATGGCATTGAATAGTGCCAGAAGCTCCAAAAAGCGCACCCATCCGTCATAAAAGTAATCCATACGGCTCCATTAGGTTAATAAATGCCTTCTAAAGGGAAGCAATGTCTTTTGCAAGAAAAATATCCATATTAAAACTTTATAAACTAAAATCACTGGTTTACAGCAACGGCCGTACGTTGTATTATGAGTAAATTGTGGGATATTTTTTGGGTGAACTATTCCTTGAAACTAACTAGATTTTTACATTTTCTGAAATTGGGAAGGGTGTGTGCCTACATCACGATACTAGGGTGGTAGCCAAGATGTTGCAACAAGTTTGCTTAGGTAGTTTTAACCTGTAGTCTTCTCTCAAACCAGTGTTATTAAAACCATTTTTTATTCATTGAAATAAAGCTAATATAAATAAGTAAAAATAAAGCTGAATAGAAATATAAAAAACGAGTAAAAATGCCAAAAGCACTTCATAAAATTACTAAAACGAACATTAAAGGTTGTATCAGCGATTTCAGGCCCAAACATAAATGATCACATTCATCTAATCTTTCCTAACGATCCGCTAGCTGCCCGCCCCATAAGCATGCCGTCAAAAATACGTGTCTCTGTAGGCAGCCTAGGCTCTGAGATCTGCACACAAAAACAGCTGGTTTCACCAACCACTCAAAACCAAAATAAATAGTGTTCCAACCAATCACCGACAGGGGGAGGGTGTTGTGAGGTTTTGCGCTCGTGCACGGCTGCCTATGACGGCTGCACGCGAAAACCTCACAACACCCACCCCTGTCGGTGATTGGTTGGAACAGTATTTATTTTGGTTTTGAGTGGTGGTGAAACCAACTGTTTTTGTGTGCAGATCTCAGTTGAGTGCCCCTATTATGCCATTTTTAAAGGTTCCTAATTTAGTTTTGGAGGTCTCCTACAACAGGTTTACATCCAAGGTAAAATATATATATATATATACATTGCACATCATCTTATTTCTTAAAGAGTCTGAAAATAATTAGTTGAAGATTCAGTCTCTCTAAACCCCTTCTTTCTGAGTTATACTCTGCTCTGATTGGTCAGACTACCCAGGCTGTTGTGATTGGTCTACTGCTTAACGTTTGTCGTAAACTAAATGCTTATTACCATATCTGAATTTCAGCTCCGGAGGCTTCCTCAGCACTTGACACACAGTGATCCGAACAGTAAAGATTCTGTCGTTTTTTTTTTCCCCCCGTATCAATTCCAGCGCAAGTCCTCATCAAAAAATTTGCTGCGCTGAAAGTCTTCTCACCATGTCAACAACACAAACCAAATTCTCAAATCCTCTTCCTGGCCTCAGCTATAACTACAGTGTTTTAGGGCGGTTCAAAGTAGACCATAGACTGACATGGAGTTGCTGATGACTCATTTCGGCGGTTCAGAATCAATTCTTTCTTTTAGGAGACAATAACTTTATTTGTTGAGCACTTTGATCTTTAAAACTTTTTAGACATTTTACTTTCACAAACAGCTATATTACACACTGCGTGAAAGGTAATATTTGAAAAAGAATAATAGGGGGAACTTTATATAAGTATATAAAAATACTAAAATATGACTGTCTCAAAATGGCGAATAGTTGCTTGCAAGAAGAAAAATGTGCTCTATTAAACAGGATGACGTGTGACTCTGCTCACTCTCTGTTTCAGGTGGTTGATGTTTCTAAAAGGATATCGGATGCACCTGAGTGGTTTAAAGGCAGCAGACTGAATTATGCAGAGAACCTTCTGAAACACAAAGACCAGGACAAAGTGGCTCTCTATGCTGCAAGTATGAAAACTAAGTTTATTACAAATTACATGAATTACATAATCAGCATTCTGTGGCCAAACCGTTTTTTTTAAGTATTTTTTTTATTTTACACAAACTGTATAATTGACTATGTCCCTGGGAAGCACATTTTCTGCACGTTGCTAGTTTCATGTCTCCCGTATCACGCTTTGTCTTCTCGCATCTCAAATGAATATTTCATATCCAGTTATAAACTTAAACTACTGTTCAATGTTCAAAAGTTTGGGTCAGCAATATTTTTTAATGAATGGAGCCAGGCTATTTTCCCCCAGCAAGGATACAGTAAAACATAAGTGACATTTATGATGTTACAAAATATTTCTATCAGTGTCCTTAAAGAGTCTTAAAAAATCTTAAAAGTCTTTTCAGGTTTTTAGTGATCAAATTTAAGACCATAAAAAGTCTTAAATATTTTACTTGGTATAACAAGTCTTAATTATCATTTCAAGAGGTCTTACAATTTGAGGAAGGAAAAACAGGAGTCGCAATATGTCTATATGTGATTATTAAACTTCAAAAGGCAATGATTTATTTAAATAAATGTGAGCACCGCACGTTTCAAAGTAAGTACATGATGCTTTTGTGCATTCTTCAGGCTCATGGTTTCAGAGCAGTTCACAATCAATGAATACTGCTGATTTATGCCAAGCGAATGGAGATTGCTAATGATGTACTGGTCTAAATAACCACAACTGCTTTGTATACAGGGCTTACCAGAGTAATGGTTATGTTTCTGCTGTTCCATAAGTCTACTGTCAGAGAGTGAATTGTAATAATTTAAAATTCACTCATCCCTTTTCTTAAAAAGGTTTCTCATTTTATACAACTTTTTGTTTTTATCAAAACCTGTTTTTGAACTCTAAAACCTTGAACGTAGAATTTTTTTTTTTTTAAAGATACCCTGCAAGATACCCGATATCCGATACCCTGTTCTATTTTAAATAAATGTTGTTCGTGTGAACAAAAAATATGTTTAAAAGATTCCCCAAAAAATATTAAGCAGCACAACTGTTTTCAACATTGATAATAATAAGAAATGTTACTTGAGCACCAAATCAGCATATTAGAATGATTTCTGAAGGATCATGTGACACTAAAGACTGGAGTAAAGATGCTGAAAATTCAGCTTTGCATTACAGGAATAAATTGCATTTTAAATGTATTAAAATAGAAAACAGTTATTTTAATATTTCACAATATTACTCTATTTTTACTGTATTTTGATAAAATAAATGCAGCCATTGCTGAGCAAAAGAGACTTCTTTAAAAAAAAAAGTTTAAATCCTGCCAGCCAACCCCAACGCTTTTGAACAGTAGTGTAGTGTACTGTAATGCTGAATAAGCACAGTAAGCTGCTGAGTCTGACTATTGCAAAATACACCTTTTTAGGTTGATCCCGATCCTTCAGTTTTGGTTTATTTTGTGATGATAAACTGTACAATGTCCCTTAGTTGGTGAATGCAGTGAGGAGAATCTGAAGCTTCATTATGCTGAGGGTTTTATAGAGTAACTGTCTATACTATTTATTTACTTTCAATAAAAATGTCAGTTCTGCATTATTTGCAGCTGTGAACATTATATTCAGTAGTTTCATTGAATGACTTTGACACCTGGACATCACCACTGAAGTCACAATGACATAATCAGATTCAGTAGACCTGAATGCGGTGGCAGTAATTCAGGTGATATAAAAACTGATGACCGTGACTCACTCCACGCTCTCAAACTGCACCCTCAAGCAATACTATTTATCTAAGACCTGCAACAACTTGTGACGTTGACCGTAAACCCTGGTTGACAATGCAGCTTTTTTCTTTTTTTGTTAAACAGTTCATTACACATTTTATTATCTATATCTCCATGACGAGATGCCACGCAAATATCTCCTGATTCAAAACACGACTCTGTATCTCTGCTGATCTCCTTGAGCCATTGTCCGTTTGACCTTATACACAAATGGCTGCTTTAAAATAGCAACAGCACTGTGTGCATGTGTGTTTTATCTTTATTGATAGAATCTGTCATTGCAGACCTCTGGCTAATGTAACACTAAATGAATTATGCTGTCTGTAATTTGATTTGTGGTTTTAGTGTCCATGTAGGGGCGCGGGGCGGGGGGCGCATACCGGTAGTTGTGCTTTTATATTGTGATTGATGTCCTGATGCGATCCAGGATTTAGCGGATGTAATTACCAAAGTGGCATCTATCAGAAGTGTACCTGCGTCATTGGTTTGTCTTCGTGAAACGGGGGGATAATTTACCTGAAAGGATTCTGATTAAATTGAACACTTTGGCTGCATCCAAAATCGCCTACTCTTTTAAGTAGGTACTTATTTTGAATAAGTAATAACTTCATGACCGCGAAAAAAGTATGTTATATGTAGTATGAATGAAATTTGGACGAACTACATTCGCCATGTTGTCATTATCACGTGACCTACCAGCGTTACTGGCATTCATAAATCCTCTCTTGTGGCCTCGTGCTAAAGTGTGCATTGTATACACACTGCAGAAGTAGTGGCTTGAAGTAGTCAGTCATCCAGGTACTTTTTGCCTACTATTTTATGAGTACTGTAAATTCGAACACACTTCTCTTGTCAGATAATGTTTTTCGCCTACTATATAGTAAAGTATGGAATTTCGGATCCAGACATTATTTCAAATGATTTACTGATTACACACAGTAATGGAAAAAATGAACGTGTTGACTGCGATATATCAGTTGCACTACAGTCACGGATGGCAAAGAATTCTCTTGCTGCTCATTAAAGTTAGTGTGTTGATATTTACTGATATTGTAAGCCTAATGTTGATTTATTAATGATAATAATAAACAACAATCATTTTACATACAGTACCGGTCAAAGGTTTGAGTAAGACATTTTTTTGTTATTGTTGTTGAAAGAAAATTGTAATTTTATTCATCAAGGATGCATTCAATTGATCAACAGTCTCTGTAACACGTACAATGCTACAAAATATTTCTATTTCAAATAAAAGCTGTTCTTTTGAACTTCCTATTCATCATAGAATCCAGAAAAAGTTTAAGCAGCACAATGGTTTGCAACATTGATAATAATAAAGCATCAAATCAATTTATTAGAATGATTTCTGAAGGATCATGTGACACTGAAAGGTAATGTCTGCTGAAATTCAGCTTTGTCATCACAGGAATAAATTAAATTTTAAAATGTATTAAAATAGAAAACGGTTATTTTAAATTGTAATAAGACTTCACATTATTACTGTATTTTTGATCAAATAAATGCAGCCTTTGTGAGCAAAAGAGACTTCTGCAAAAACATTTAAAAAATCTTACTGGCCCTAAAATTTTAAATGATATTGTTTATTATTATTATTATTATTAAAAAAAAATTTTGTGTGTGTTGTTGCTGTCATGTCTTTTTGGCATGATTGAGATTTGTTTCTTAAAGTGATTTTTGTGTGTATGTAGCTGAGGCGAATGAGGAGATCGTCAAGGTGACTTTCGGAGAGCTGAGGCGTGATGTCGCTCTCTTCGCTGCCGCCATGAGGAAGATGGGCATCAAAACTGGAGACCGGGTCGTAGGTGAGTCTCGCCTCCTTTTCTCTTTCAATGTGTCTCTGTATTTGTGTTGTGCTTTCTCAGTCACCCATTTGACACCCAGATGACAGTAGTGCGATGAGGAAATACAAGCCAATACTTGGCCAAATACAAGCAAATCTAACACACTGTTTTATATTGCATCAGTCTTGGGCGCTCTAACCTGTTTTTCCTGCCCTCTTTCTTTGCTTTATTCTTTCTGTCCTCGTTTGTCTTTATAAGTGTTCCAACATTGGGAGCCAGACAGTCGCTCCTAAAATCACAAACTCCCCTTTTCTGTCTTAGATTTGGGGTTCAGCCAGGGCCATTCATGGCTATTGATTGGAGAATAAGTGTAGTGCAGTTATACCGTGGCGGGGGTAATTAGTCTTTTCAGATTTAAAACTTAAGTGCATTCAGACATTTCCAAGCTGAAGCTGGAGGTTGGTCAGAAGCTCAGATGCCCGATTCGTCCCTGCCCTCCACTGTGACCGCGTGTGTGAGTAATGGTGTCTTTATGTGGGTGATGTGAGAGGGGGAAAAATAGATTGTGTAATCGCTGATGTCATTCATGATGGGTTCATTATCTGCAGTGCTGATCATTGGCTGTAAATGGGAGGAGGCCATTTCAGTGATATACACGCATAGATTTATTCATACAAGTCCCTATAGAGTAATAGATGGGAATGAGCAAGATGGTACAGAATTTTTTACAGTTGTACTCCAAAGAGACAATCAAGATTGTTTTATGAGTCACATGACTGCATGACATACAGATGATTTGAAAATCCACAGAAGGCTAAATCTGATAAAATAATCTATTGAGGACATTCTGAAAAGTAAAAGTATCATGAACTATAAACTAGATTTTAACTAGACATTTAAAGTGTATAAATGACTTGTTTTTCTAAAGTAACGCTGTCCAATAGCGACAACCCTTAGGTAAAGTTACAGTGGGACACCGCGTCTCTCTTGCCTCCCCTGAGCCCATTGACTTTTAACAGACCCCCTAAAGCGTGTGCTGGGTTTGAGGAGGGGTAATTGAGATTGAATGTGAGAGGAGGCAATGCCTCCGTGATATGATTGGAAATGATTGGTTTGTCCAATAAATCCCACCTTTTGTTTTCGTGCGCGTGCGCATATCGGTCTGAATGAACATTATGGCGTTAAAGGAGAACTCCGGTCAATTTTAACATTGAGCTCATTTTTTTGTACATTTGGAGTGCTGTCAGTACAGAGAACAACGACAAAAATCGGTGTTGCCTACACCATGTTATCCTCGTTTTAAAATTTGCACCCTGTTGACTTCAATGGGGCAAGTTTTAAACCTGCTTTTAGCCTCTTAACATCCTTGATGTGTCATTACAAGTGCACAGGTCATGTGAGTGATTCCTTCGGAGTGAACGCGGGTGAATCTGACTGCAGTAGATGTGAAAGAAATATATAAAAAATGATGTTTATTCAGCCAGCGCACATACCTGTATTTACATCCTGTTTTCGGTCGAAGTCCACAGTAATCGATTGTCGAGTTCACGCACATAGGTTTAGTACCTATGATCACGCGCGTGAACTCGACAATCGACTACTGTGGACTTCGACCGAAAACAGGATGTAAATACAGGTATGTGCGCTGGCTGAATTAACATCACTTTTATTAATATCTTTCTCATCTACTGCAGTCAGATTCACCCGTGTTCACTCCGAAGGAATCACTCACATGACCTGTGCACTTGTAATGACACATCAAGGATGTTAATAGGCTAAAAGCAGGTTTAAAACTTGCCCCATTGAAGTCAACAGGGTGCAAATTTTAAAAAGAGGATAACACGTTGTAGGCAACACCGATTTTTGTCGTTGTTCTCTGTACTGACAGCACTCCAAATGTACAAAAAAATGAGCTCAATGTTAAAATTGACCGGAGTTCTCCTTTAATGGGAAGACTAATTAAAAAGTAAACAAACGATGCAGACACTTGGATATCACCGCTTTGTCACGTAAAAAAATCAAACTTGAAATGGCCTGAAAACATGACTGTGGGGTTTTCAGTGAGCAATCAGCTTGGTGAAATTAAAAGTAGCGTACATCTTTGTGCCTGTGACCAGTGTTTACCACGGTTGATGACTGATGATCCAGAAATAAGTTGACTATTAAAAAGAACAACTGACATAAATGAAACTGAAACACTGGCCAATATAGTGTTGGAGGTTTCATACCTATATATGTTTTGGCCTGGTGGCCAATCTTTACTGATTTTACATTCAATAAGTAAGAGCTGAGTGTGACGGTTGAATTAGCAGAGCAATAGCACTGCTGTACATAAAGCTGTACACAGCCGTACAGCGCGTCTCGCTGGCTCATCTGTGACCAGGACAGCAAGTCTTTGTGATCGAGAGCTATGGTATCCAGGGTGATGTCGGCACACCACCACGTAGGACAAACCGCATTAAGGAGGAGTAACTGTCGAAGCAAGAGGAAAGGGATGTCAAGGTACTAATTCTGATTGTATCCCAAAATCATAAAACCACAGCTGCCCAACTCACTGCAGAATTAAATGTGCACCAGCTGCACCTCTCTCCTGTTTCCACCAAAACTGTTTGTCGGGAGCTTCACAGAGTCAATATTCATGATCTGGCTGCTATAGCCGAACCTTTGGTCACTCGTCCCAATGCCAAATGCCGGTTTCAATGGTGCCAACAGTGCAAACATTGGGCTGTGGACAATGTGAAACATATAATATTCTCTGAGTCCTCCTTCACTCTTTCCCACATCACATCAACATCAGTGATGTTTGGGCTGCAACATCATAGCATTCCCTACTGTGCTTGATGGGTGCAATTTCACTGCCAGACATTGTACCCTGAAGTTTATGCTGTGTATCAGCATGATAATGCACCAATACACACAGCAAGACTTCTGACAGAATGGTTTGATGAACATGAAAGTAAGTTGAACATCTCCCATAGCCTGCACAGTCACCAGATCGAAATATTTATATATACACACAAACACAAACTTCCCTTAGCAGGACAATAAAGTGCATTCAGTTCAATACAGTTTGTCTGTAATCATGATAATTATTATTTTTAGCTATATTTAAAAACAGAAGTGGTAATGACAGTTTAGGAAAGGGTACGTGTGCGTGTGTTTACTTTGCTGTTTTTATAAGTACGTCTACGTGGATGCAAACATAACTGTGTGTTCATAGAGGTGTGTCTTTTCTGAGCAAGTGTGTGTTGTATGAAGTAAAAGCGTAGAAGTTTACAAAGGCTGAGTATATTGATCCTGTTAGGGTGTGCGGTTCTGTGTGTTCATGTGTAAAGTGTGTTTCTCTCAACTAAAATGTCCTTGTCTGTTCCTTGATTTACAGCGTGTGTGTGTGTAGGAGTGAATAAATGGCCACTTTGCTGATGAGGCCTGGCCTTATTGCCGCAGTATCATTTAGCTAATGGACACTGTTTCTATTCTGTATCTTTCTATCTTTACTCTACTGTATTTTGTTCAATACACAATATAATTAGCATTTAAACCAAGTATTTTGGGAAGGTGATTTCTTATCAAAGTAAAAAATTAACATAGTTAATTTAATTGTAACATTTATGTGTCTTTGCTTCAGCTATATTTTAAATGTATAATTCAAGCTATTTTCTTATCTTTTTTTTTCTTCCAGTAAATCTTGATTATAACCTAGCCAAGCAACCCAAACTGTTTCTGTTAAACTTTACTCCTTTCAGCTCCAGATTGGATGCTCAACTTAAATATTATTGCCTCCACGAGTCACTTTGGTCAAGTATATTGAAAGTGTATTGTGAAATATACTTCCTTTTTTAGTAAAACTGCGACTGTATGTAAGTGTTACTTTTTAGGTGCTGTATTTATCATTTTCCCCCTTGTGCAGTATGTTCAGTTATAGTGTCTTTTGCCAGTAAAAGCAGTATTTCTGAAGATCATTTAATATATTGTGCCTGCTGAGTGCTCGCTAAAATAACTTGCATCTCTTAAGAGTTATTCTTGCAAAATTCAGGTGATGCATTGCTGTTTCTAATGTAATTTTGTCTGATATATTCTCACTCTCTTTACCTCAGGATATCTGCCCAATGGGATTCATGCTGTTGAGGCCATGCTCGCTGCAGCAAGTATAGGTGCCATCTGGAGTTCAACCTCTCCAGATTTTGGTGTCAATGTAAGAGCTTTACATGCATAGTGGTTGTATAGTGTACTATACTACTACTACTACTACTACCGTGTATACTACTACTTTAATTGTATGAAGTATGCAGTTAGTGTGTAGAAACAACTTAATTTTTTCTGTGAGCTGGATCATCAGAACATTTAACATACTATACAGACTAGATCAGGTCAGAAAGGTATTTCACTTTCACAGTGATCCAGGGAAGTTCAGAAAGTATGAAATTATAATGCTGACAGATTTCAAACACACATGCATGGCCACTTAATTTCTTTTTATATATACACACTGTTCGAAAGTTTGGGGTTGGTAAGATAAAAAAAAAAAGAAGCTCTTATGCTCACTAAGGCTGCATTTATTTGATTAAAATACAGTTAAAACAGTCATATTGTGAAATATTATTTATGATTTAAAATACCAGTTTTCTATTTTAATATGTATTATTAATTCATTTATTCCTGTGAGGGCAAAGCTGAATTTTCAGTGTCGCATGATCCTTCAGAAATGATTCTAATATGCTGATTTGCTGCTCAAGAAACGTGTATTATTAGCATCAATGTTGAAACCAATTGTGCTGCTTAATATTTTTGTGGAAACCGTTATACTTTTTTCAGGATTTTTTTGATGAATAGAAAGTTCAAAAGAACAGCATTTATTTGAAATGGATCTCTTTTTGTAACATTATAAATGTCTTTACTGTCAATTTATTGCATCCTTGCTGAATGAAAGAGTTAATTTATACTCTTACTGGCCCTACACTTTTGAACAGTTGCAAAGTATTTCATACAGCAAATCATTTGGCTGACCTTCTTCAGCTTCGGTCACTGAAATTTAAAGTGCCAAGTTGATCATTTTAATAAATAATAAATAGAGAAATGAAATGCTCTCAAGGAACACTGATGTATCCAGTCAGTGTCAAGGAGAAATCCTTTTCGTCTGTCAGCGGTTACCTGATGTAGGAACCTCAGATTTGGATTTCGGCAGAAAGAATGCCTCCATTTTCCCTCGGCTGCCAGGCATTGCTGTACCACGCTGACCCGGCATTCAAATGCCCACATGCCTTCATACACTGGTGCAGTTGTTGTCATGAGCTTCCACTGTCTTGTAGTCATTTCTGTTAAATGCACTCTATTTATCCCACAAGCAAAAGTGATAAAATATAAATAGTTACATTGAATTGGCCATATTATTGCAACATGTCAGCTTCCGCGTACAAAAAAAGTAGGCCATCTAACCATCAATTCTCACTGTCTTTAAATGTGTGTGTTGACCTGTGAGCTATGTCAAACACTCTGTCAGACATGCACACACTTTTCCTCTCGCTCCTGCCACTCTGTGTCTCTCTCTCACATACACTCTCCTATGAGGAGATTAAAGTAAGTCTAAAGCCCTCCCTGGGCTGTGGTTATTCCATTAGTAGGACTGCCTTTAGCAGCTAAAGCAACATAGATTCACCATTGCTTAATGACTAAAATGAACTCTGTACATACACTGCTGCCCCCTGTGGTTAAGATGGGGTACTACATCACATTGCTGCATTGGTTATATACTACTGTTCAAATGTTTGGGGTCAGTAAGATTTAAAAAATGTTTTTGAAAGAAGTCTCTTATGCTCACAAAGGCTGCATTTATTTGATAAAAATGTGACATTTTATCACAAGTTAAAATGTTTTCTATTTTAATATGATAAAATGTAGTTTATTCCTGTGATGGTAAAGCTGAATTTTCAGTGTCACATGATCCTTCAGAAATCATTTTAATATGCTGATTTGGTGCTCTGGAAACATTTCTTATTATTATCTGTGTGTGAATTTGTTTCACGATTCTTTTGTAAATAGAAACAGCATTGATTTGAAAATCTTTTGTAACAATGCAAAAGTCTTTACTGTCACTTTTGATCAATTGAATGCATCCTTGCTAAATAAACATACTATTTTGTTAAGAAAAAAAAATCTTACTGACCCCCAAAGTTTTTGAACAGTAGTGACTATATAGTGTATATATAGCATATTATTTTTTGTGAAATATATTGAGTATATTAATATATAAAGTAAAAAAACAAATACAGCCTATTGTGTGTGTGTGTGTATCTTTACTCCTGTGTTTTACCATGTCTCTCTTTTCCTCTTCAGGGAGTGCTAGACAGAATTTCTCAGATCCAGCCCAAGTTGCTATTCTCAGTAGCAGCTGTTGTGTATAACGGCAAGCAGCACGACCATATGGAGAAACTCCAGAACGTTGTTAAAGGTATAAAGCACACATTTCAGCTCACGCACAGCTAGGTTTTTCCCATCATGTCGTCTTGTTGATATGTTTGCATTTCATGGAGCCTCATATAATTGTCCCCCCATCAACTCTCTCAGGTCTCCCTGACCTGAAGAAGGTTGTGGTCATTCCATACGTTCGCTCTCGACAAGAAACAGATCTCTCTAAGATTCCCAACAGGTATGTGCATCTATGTGTGCTAACAATTGTATTATACGTACAAGTTCAATTCACTTGACAAAATGTGTTCATTTGTAATGTCTCAACGTCATCAAACATAGATCGAGTCACGCAATGATTAGGAGTTTCAGGTATAATGTACTTGTATTAATAAATATGAATGTAGTATAAATTACTAAGCTTTCCTACATACGTACACTACTGTTCAAACGTCAGTGAGTTTTTTTTGTTTGTTTTTTAAAGGAAATCAATACTTTTAATCAGCAAGAATGCATTTCATTGATCGAAAGTTAAGACATTATATAATGGTACAAAAGAAAACGTTCTATTCATCAAAGAATCCTGAAAAGATGTATCGGTTTCGACAAAAATATTAAGCAGCACAACTGTTTTCAGTATTGATAATAATAAGAGATATTATTCCATAGCACCAAATCAGCATATTAGAAGGATTTCTGAAGGATCATGTGACACTGAAGACTGGAGGAATGATGCTGAAAATTCAGCTTTGCCATCATAAGAATTCATTTATTCTTATGATGGCAAAGCTGAATTTTCAGCATTTTAAAATAAGCTAGATGCGAAAGTTTGTCGAGACAAACTTTAAGTTGGCTTGAGAAAGTTTGGAGCAGAACGTTTTTTGCTAGGCGGTTGCTAGGATGTTATGGGTGGTCGCTATGGTGTTGCTAGGCGGTTGCTAGGGTATTCTGGGTTGTTGCTAGGCGGTTACAAAAGCCGGTCATTTTAAATAATAATATTTCACAATATTACTGTTTTTATGATCAAACAAATGCAGCCATTTTACCAACCCCAAACTTTTGAACAGTAGTGCACATTTGTATATAATACATTGTTGTATTATAAAATGAATTATTAAATATTTCATAATATTTATATATATATATAATCTGTCAAGCCTAATATTTGTTGATAATTATCTGTTGTGTTATTTAATATTAAAAAAATAAATGTGATTTGGCTATATTCTATGAAACTTCTTTACTGTTATGTAATGGCATTATAACTGCTACTTCAAATTCACACATTGATATGGAATCTTAATTAAGATGGAGTTAAAAAACAAGAACTTTTGGGTGTTTGGAACATAGCTCTAGTGTCTGAATCACTTGTGTTGTGGAATTCCTCACTTATAAATCACCTTGTCTAAATCAATAAATGTCAAATGTTTGTTAGCCCTTGTTAAACTGAAGACTAGATCAATTCCAAATTTCTCTATGAAGTTCCATATGGTATATGGGTTTTATATTGTCTGGTTAGGATAGAGCCAGTCCTGAATCTCTGTCTCCTTTACTTTACTCCTTTTTTAGTGTGTTCCTGGAGGACTTTTTGGCCACGGGTAAAGAAGGGGATCAGGACCCTCAGCTGGAGTTTGAGCAGCTGCCCTTCTCTCATCCTCTCTTCATCATGTACTCCTCTGGCACCACAGGAGCTCCCAAGTGCATGGTGCACTCTGCTGGGGTGAGTGTGTGTGTGTTGTGCAGAGTCCAAATGATATGTTGTGCACTGTGCAATACCCACTTGAGGCATCCATTTTCAGATTAATGAAATGTATTGCATCAATAGCTGCTTTTCCACTGTCAGGCCAGTGCAAGCCAGGGCTAACAACATCCCGGTCGGGGCCAATAGCCTCGGACCTCAAGCACCGAGACAAAAATCAAGTTGCGTTTACACTGTCGGACCAGAAAAGGGCCAGAAAAGCGCTACCCTAAAACACGCCTCCATAGGATGACGCCACACAACCTCACCATTTCACCAGTTGAATGAAATCTAGCTAGATCGCAAAATGAGCATGACTGAAACGAACTTAAGATCCCAGCATCGATATTTGTATATATGTGTATGCTTTAGTCCGGTATCAACAAAGGCACAGGGAAGAGACAGATGAAACATGAAACCAAATAAATACACGATTATAATCATATGATATAAGGGAACGCAAAGCTTCTTGGTGGTACGCAACACATTTGCAAGAGAACGTAAAAGCATTGAAAAATGTCCCATATTTTTTTTAACACCATGTCCCTTTAAGGGCTCCGTGACCCTTCCACTTGGTCTGCTTCTTAAACTACTGCATCATTTCTCTTGGTTGTGATTTCTGTGCATTAATGCCAACATCACATTAAAAACAAGAGTTAAAAAAACACTTCCTTCCTAATGCATGTTGGTCATCACGAGCAAAATCTGTTGAATCAACAACATAGACCACTAGATGGCAATAAGAGACCATTTTAAAACCTCTACGACACTATAAGCCAGATGGGATGAGCAATTATGTGCACCATTCCCATCCGTTCTGAATGCATTTCCTGTATAATCCCAACATTAGGCACACAGCAGCCCACATGGATGTAAATCAACCTTGATTCCTGTACACATTCCCACAAATACACAGGTTCCACAGAAACTTCATCTGAAAAGCAGTGCTTGAGCTCTTTTTTTTGTTTTGTGCTTCACAAACACTTCATATGTGCTTTGGATGGTATGTGTGTATAGCACTGTGTTTTTTTTATTTTCACGTTTTCACAGCTTTTCCCTTCAGCGTTTGTGTCTGACGCCTCTCTTGCGTGTTAGAAAATCAGAGCGTTGTGTGTATGAAAACACACAATCATACACGTGTACACATGCAGCCGTATCTTTTGCTCTTCTAGCTCTACGGATGATCAATATTCAGTTGCTTTTGTGAAAACAGTACTTGTGTTGGGTTATGGTAGTTAGAGAATGAATGAACATGCTCATAATTAATGCTTTCACTAGGATACAGGTTAGGCGCATACCACAGGGTTTGTGATGTTTTGTTTTTTTCCTCCTCTTTTTTTAAATCCATGCAGTGTCGCTGATCCTTTAATTTGGTAATTAGGTCGTTTCCTTCCAGCCAGAATCCATCTAAACGTATGACACCAGCACAAGAGAAAGAACTTGAGGAGAGCGTGACGTCCAGAAATACAAACACAATCCTCAACTAATGTTTTTGTGATGCCTCCTGTAATATTACAGATTTTTCTTAGCCATTTTTCCACCAACCTGTCTCAAGGTGATTTTTAGTGAATGTATGAAGTCATTTCCCCTCAGATTCACACAGATGTCCTAGCAGAGTAACCACAGGTGTGGTTCATCATGTTAACTATGAACATGTTCAACGCCCAGTTACCAGTCTGACCCTTTTGTTCTCCATTCCCCAGGGCACTCTCATCCAACATCTTAAAGAACACATTCTCCATGGCAACATGACCTACAATGATGTCATCATATATTACACTACGGTATGTATCTGCGACCTTAGATGCCGTAACTACACCGTCATGGGGGAAAACGGTATCTTTCTCCAATGACGTCCATTCAAAAGTAGCCGTGTATTCTAAATGTAATACTTTTTTTGCAAGCAACATATACACTAACAAAAGAATGGGGTCAGTATGATTATTTTTTTTAATGTTTTTGAAACCTCAATGCTCGCCAGTTTGAAAATATGATAAAACAGTAATATTGTGAAAGATTATTACAATTTAAAATGACTGTTTTCTATTTTAATAAATTTTATAATGCATTTAATTTCTGTGAATTTTCAGTGCCATTTCTCCAGTAAAATCATTCTAATTTGCTGATTTGGCTTGAAAGAAACATTTAATATTTTTGTGGAAACTCTGATACTTTTTTCAGGATTCTTTGATGAGAAGAAAGTTTACAAAAAACAGCATTTGTTTAATATATATATATATATATACACACACACACACACACACACACACACACATATATATATATATGTGTGTATATGTTTATGTACATTTGTATCGCAATACAAAAATGCAACACTATGTATCGGGGATAGTTCACCCAAAAAAAAAAAATTGCATTTTGATCAACAGTTCATTTTTTGTTAAACTTTTATCATATGTCTTGGAGTATCGCAATTATATCGGATTGTGAGTTCAGTATCGTTATATATTTCTAATTAAAAATATATATAATTTAAAAAAAAGTTCTAATTTCTATCTTTCTTACTGACCCCAAAATGTTGAATAGTAGTGGCATTTACAGCTCAGGTGATTAGCAGCATGCAGGTTGTGTACTTCTACAGGTATTATAGATCTCTTTGTATTAGTCTATGATTAATATTATTTTGTGCCACCCCCACAGCCTTGGTTATTACAGTGAAAAAAGTAATCTCAGAGGCAGAGAACATTATTACATTTTGATGAAAGATTGTGAACAAACGTCTTTAGAATAACGTACACTTATGAATCGTACACAGGAACAACAGGGACATTTGTTAATAAATCAGGTTAACATCATACTCCATGATGCCTTTGTAAGGAAAATGTATTTTCTTTCCTGTGTGTCTTTTGTTTGCAAAATGAAGGTACACGTCATTTTGAATATTTAGTTAGTCCAGTGTGATATTCAGAGTAAGATTTGAATTGAAATGGACCATTTTGAACACTGTTTGTTAAACCTCGTGGAGTAGTTACATTTATCTACAGAAACCTGGTCAAATACGAGACAGAAATTCTCTGACCCAATCTAAAAGCAGGTCTCTCTTTTTTATGTGCAGACGGGCTGGATGATGTGGAACTGGCTTATGTCCTCTTTAGCCGTTGGGGCTTCTGTGGTCCTGTACGACGGCTCTCCTCTTATTCCCAGTGCCAATGTGCTCTGGGACCTCGTAGACCGTTTGGGGTAAGTTTGTGTATGTGTGAGAGAGACACTCTAATGAAGGTGTCACAGTCAGGAGCTTCAGTCTGTCTTTTTCCTCATGCTCGTGCTGTAATTGGCCGAGGTGTGGCAGCGCTTATCACTAGCATCTGCTCTGCCCTTTGTGTAAATGCCACCACATCACCACGGCAACCTGATTTAAAGAGACCGGTCTAATTGGCCACCTCTAATGTGGCATCGAGTTCCTTTCAGAGTTTACCTGTTATTGATCAGAAAGGATCGAAGTGCAACAGACACTGGAGTTTCTTTGGATCACTGTGTGTGAGTGCGTGTGTGTGCGTGTGTGTGTGTGTGTGTGTGTGTGTGCGTGCGTGTGTGTGTGTGTGTGCGCATGTGCGTGTGTTCATTTTCAGTCTCTGTTGGCTGCTGGTGAAAGCTTCTATTCTTAACTTTCATTGTCTCGCCTTTTCCCAAGAGCAAGAAAATAGAGAAATCTTTTTTGCAGCAGCTTTTGGGAAAGCCAAAACATGCACACATTTTCATTACTCACCAGACCCATATGTGCTGCTTGAATTACTTCAGAGACATTCATTTTTTAAATATTTTAATTAGGCCTGTCAATTGATTACAAATTTTAATACAAAATTTTTTTATGAAATTAATACTTTTATTCAGCAAGGAAGTGACACTGTAGACAATTATGTTTAAAAAAAAAAGTACATTTATTATGTTGCAATTCAAAATAAAATAAAATAAATGCTGCTCTTTTATACTCATCAAAGAATCCTGAAAAAATGTCTACCATAGTTTTCGCAAAAATATTAATATAAATGTTTTCAACATTGAGAATAAGAAATGTTTCTTAATCACCAAATCAGCATATTATAATGATTTCTGAAGGATCATGTGACACTGAAGACTGGAGTAATGATGCTGAAAATTCAGCTTTGCCATCACAGGAAAAAAATACATTTTAAAATAAATTAAAATAGAAACTGGTATTTACATTTTTTTTTTATTATATTTCAAATATTACTGTTTACTGTATTTTTAAACAATAAATGAAGAAAAAAAAGAAAAAAAATGATTTTAAATAAATGCAGCCTTGGTGATCAGAGGAAACTCCTTACAGACTTTTATACGCAAGTGTACATGATTTAATGAAATTAATTGCAAAAAGTCGTGGTTAGTGAAGTCAGTCTGAATGTTCATGCATGACGCATTCTCGCATTCACTCTGTACTATTTTTTTAAGTGTTGGTCTGTGTACATGTTTGTCTTTGGCCATTTCTCGCCTTTAAAAGCATGTCTCAAAGCCCCCGCGTTCAGTTCCATGCAGTTGCACTCTGTCTTACTGTTCTGAATGCAACAATGCGTCCTGCGTGATCTGATTCTGTGCAGTCTGTTTTTGGTAAATGTGATTTGGCGAGGCGTGTTGCCTGTAGTAGCAGCTGAGCTTCAAGCTTGAATTGCTTTAATCATAGGAATATTTCTTAACGTGGAATTTACTTATGGGTCAGGCGGCATAAATAGTCTTTTTTTTTTTTTTTATCACGTTATTTTTAATTCATATTATTATTTAAATGAATGTGTTAAATGAACTGTCCTAATTTTGAAAGGCAGCTCTGGTGTGTGTCTGAGAGTCTGTTATGCAAGTTATTCCTCTAGGCTGTATAGGGTTTATTTAGAGTTCACTGTGATGATAAAAAGAAGATTAGAGGATATGCTGTTGTTCAGTATAGATAAAACCCACAAACTTTTACCTGTTAGTCTTGGTCATTTAAAGTCAGCATGAAACACCTTCATCCATTTTGTAAATGCATGTTGTAGATCTTAAGCCCAAAGCATACTTTGGCTGTCCGTGTTCTACGACTGTAAATTTCGTAATTCACCATCTGTGTGCTGCCTAATTTTTGTTTCTTTTTTATTAGACTCAGAATGTTTACATGGTAACCTGTTTTATTTAAAAAGAGCAAGGACAATCTTGTTTTCCATTCCTTTAAACTTCAAATTTAAGCACTTTACGAGCAGAATAAAGTGTTTTATAGACCGGTCATTTTTAGGTCCGATCTATAAAACACTTTATTCCGTTTGTATTTCAAAACTAGTGACACAGCAAAAGTTTGGTACACCTAAAAATGGAAACTACAAGACTCAAGCTTAATACTTTTGATCTTTTAGTCTTTTTCAAATAATTTGCAGATCGTAGTAAATACCCATTCATACCCTTGTAGTGTGCAGACTTCTGAGATGCGTACTGACACTTCGTACTATAGGTGGCACGGCAGATTTCATCTTCGTTTTAAGACTTTGGCCATCTAGTCTTTAATTGTTCACTATCCAGATGAGAGAGCAGTAATGAGCAACAGCGAATAAAGTTGTGAGAGAGCAAGGCATTGAGAAGCTGGAGCAAAAAATAAATAAATAGAACAACATCAAAATGCCTCCCCACTCTCACCATACACTGTTTCATCTTTATTTTTTTTAACTCTGTTTCTTATTTTTCCTGTTCTCTGCAATTCGGTATAAAAACAATCGCAAGCTCTTCCTCTATGGTCTTTTTTTTATACTGACAAGAAACACCTCTCCTGTTGCTTGAAGTAAGTTTGTGAGGGAATGTATTCTGGGATCATCACTTCAGTCCTGGTATGTGATCAGTTGTGTAGTGAACTTAGTCTACGCAGTCTGAATTTGTAGACATTTGCCTTTGTGATACAAATAAATTAACAGACTGAATCAACCCATCTACCCCTCTTCTGCAGACAAGCTAGAACTCTCCCTGATGTTCACCACATGATAAATAAAACATGTCCTCTCTTTTGTCCCTCTGTTTAGTTGTACAAATATACTGATCCTGGATTAGCTTTTATCTTCTGCTGGTCCCCCTTCAGATTAATTATGTTTAATGTTTACAAATGATCAATATTCAATCAGAGGGCAGATGTGGTGTCCATTTAGATGAAGATTAATGTGTTAGGGAAACCTGTTCTGGACAAAGGGCCATTGTGAAACTTGGTCATGCTAGACAACTCTTTATTTGTCCCATATTGTCACTGTTAAATAAATAGCTCCTATTTTTGGTCTTTCATAAGACAGAACATACTAAATATTTATTGTATTGAAGTCAATTGAAGACAATAGAAGCAATGCTTTCCCCATAGTTTGATGTGAACCCAGAAACAGTTCTTCAATTCAGTTTTAAATTCAATCCAGAGAGTTACATTCGTTGAGTCTAATCTTAGGTTGCTGAAGTTACCTAGCTATGCTTGCTGAAGTTACCTAGCTATGCTTGCACAAGTTAAATAATGTCGATATAATGTAAATATCTCGTTCTCCGAATTATTGTATTTATTATTTTTGTTTCCTTAACTGCGCAGGTGTAACCCCTTTTATCTTGCTGTCAAGATCAACATCAGGGGTGCCAAATCCTGATCCTGGAGGTCACCTTCCTTCAGAGTTTAGTTCCTACACACATGCCTGGAAGTTTCTAGTGATCCTAAAGAGCATGGCTGTATCCAAAATCACTCCCTATACCCTTAAATATAGCAGTATTTGAGGGGACAGCAGCCATTTGTAGTGGTGTCCGAAACCATAGTAGACGTTATAGGGTACACTCATTCAATCCCATAATGCACCGCAATAACAAGTGTACAACTGATTTAAACTCAACGGCTAGAGAATACCCATAATGCAGTGCGATTGTCGTGTCGAATGAATTCCCATGTCCCGCCAGAAGATGGCGCCTGCTGCTGAATCATCCATCCATCCATCCATTTTCCAAACTGCTGTGTCCAATGTGGGTACATAATAATATCACCAGATATAAATTCCTTTATAATTGTTTATTAAATTGTTTAATTAAGGTTTATAAAACGGTTAGTTCAATCCTTGATTCGGATTGGTCAATAGCTGTCTTTTATTCACAATAAAACATGGCTATGACTGCTTCACCCAACGATTCTATGTATCACTACACAACACTCCTAGCAACCATCTTAGCAACGTAAACATAGGCTATATTATATTCTCGTTGATGTTGTTCATTGAAGCTTAGAGAGTAGAGTATTGTGAGAGATCGAGTAAGCGAGTGTACCTGCATTTACTGTAGACATAGCATTTTCCTTCAGGTCAGTCATAAAAATCTGTTTGAATGTCCCTCGTCCTTTTAACAGTTAAGGGGTTTTCCCGTGCCCTAGTCATTTGTCAGTTGCGTCTTGCTTTTCCGTGTTCACAAGTTTGAGTCCTTTGAACGTAAAAGTCTTCACTACTGACGACTCACTCATAAAGACAGTTTTTGCCGCCATCTAATGGCGAAATAATGTATGTAACTTCTGTTGTTGTTTACGGTCAGAGACTATTTATTCCAGCGGAAGGAATGCTTTTAGTGATTTTACTTCATGAAAGTTGCTTAGATACATATTTTTCGGCTTTAATATTTGTATTGTGTGGTAACTGTTTTATAAAAGCAAAAATTTTGCTTTTATGAAATATGCTTTTATGCATACTGCGCTTCGCGTCGTGCCTAACAATGCCATTCAGCCGTGACTTATTCACGATACAGCACGGCCTCTCGTACCTTATGGCTTACTTATACATGCTAGTTTCCATGACAGAGTTCAAGATAAACATTTTCATTACTACTGGAGCTGCCAGTTTGCTAAGTTTTTATTAAACAGCAAGCACAAACTATACAAAAGCAACAGCCGTCCGGCGAACGTCCGAATTCGCACACTAGTTTTCATTCACTCCTTCAAGGGATCTATATTAGTGGAGTAATGTGGGGAATAGTGAATGAGGGTATAGGGGACAATTTTCAGGTCTGTTTTCTCAGGGCTAGAGCTGGGGTGTCCAATCCTGCTCCTGGAGGGACTTTCCTGCAGAGTTTAGCTACAAAAACACCTACCTGGAAGTTCCTAGTGATCCTAAAGACCTTGATTAGCTGGTTCAGGTGTTAATTGGGGCAAGAGCTAAACTCTGTTGAAAGTTGGCAGGCCATTACACAATTGGGGGCTCGTCCGGGACCTGAATTGAGCTGGTTTTAAAGTCAAGACTGAGCTTATTACAATCCAGATAACAAAAGGTATGCATCACTACTCATTTCGGGCCAGTGGAACTCTGCAGGACAGAGTTTGGACACCCCTGAGTGCCGTTTCTCAAGGCTTCATTGGTGATAGCATCTTTCACCAATAAGCCAAGTATCTTGTTAGTACCAGGCTAAGATTTAGTCTACACACATATTGTGATGGGAGTCTAAATTATATTTGCTTCTATTAAGTTTCTTCTTCTTGAGGCCAAAACTCCAAGAACTCATGACTCATTTACCAGTTGTAATTTTCCATGCGCAGATGGGGCCAAAATTATGTTCATGTAGCCATGGCTTGTAAGAAATGAACTGTCTGAATAATTAGACAAGCTTTACTGCTTGAATGTTAGAAAAATTATCCCGTCATAAATTTAGTGGGTGGACTATGTAGTAAATCAGAGGTTTGTGATGTCCTAAACGGAAGGAACACATCAGTGGTTGGTGATATCATTAGATTGGCACTGTCAAGTTTTCCCTTTTTTCCCCCCGCCTGACTGATATCTTGCTTGTGAAATCACGTTCTATTTCATTTTGTATCAAATGCTCTTCCTACATCCTAAATTACCCATTACTAACCAGGCCTTGCCAGCTGCCACCAATCACACGCAAGCAGGACGTTGTCATGACACCTATCTACACAGGGGATGACTTTATAGAGACTATAGAGAGAGAAGAACAGAGAATGACAAATGAGTTTAGATGGATACTTAATTACATTTATGTGCAGCCTGATATTTTGCACATTATTTGTACAGGTTTTGCCCTTAAGTCTGCTTATAATGTTTTTTAAGACAAACAAAGGTTAGTTTTACCTGAAAATTTTAATTAAGTCAACATTTACTCACCCTTTTGTTTTAATGTCGTATGCCCTCCTTTCTTTCATGGACCACTAAAGAAGAACAAAAAAAAAAGAAGTAATTTAACAAAACAAATGTCCAATTCGTGCTTGTCCATATAATACTGTGGATTTGCAGATGTGTGGGTTTATAGATAATGGTCTCACGGTTGTGTCGTCAGTTTTCTGAAAAATTCTAGGTAATACTGTATTTTAAGGTGAAATAGTTACACGTTACTACATGTACTTACTATAGTAATAACAGTAAATTATGCATAATTACAAGTAACTAACCCTAAACCAAACCCTAACCGTAACTCTATAGTAAGTACATGTAGGTCATTAATATCACTTAGTACTTATTTGAGTATGCGCAATGTAACAGTCACCTTAAAATAAAGTGTAATCAAATTATAAATTACATTTTTTGGAAGTTTTTGGAACTGTACATTGTGAACATTAGTGTACATAGACCCCCTTTTTAAATCTAATACTTTGGTTAGGCTTATTTTTTGCAGTTACAGTTGTGTTTCGATTGTATTTAGGAATGGGCTGGCAGTTTCATGTATTATACAACCTGTATAGTAGTAAGTTTGTTTTACTGTAATTCTGCTGTAAACACAGTGAAACTCTGTGCTAGAAAAATGGAAATTACACTAACACAACCATGTTGACAGCATTTAAGCTTGTCTGTGCTCTTCAGATATTACACTGCCATGACCTCCAGCTCTGATTTCTGACCGTGAATGATTCCATCAAGAGATGGCTGACCGAGGCCTCTGTAGGTCAACAGGCCGTTTAGATCAATTCCACCTCATTGACACTCAGACTGTTCTGCTCTTTGTTCTAAAGCGGGGAGATCTAGATTGCTGTGGTTTTCATGTTTGTCTGAGATGTGGCCTAGTGCAGTGATTTCCCAACCAGCGCTACACGTATCTCACGTTCTTTTAAGGACGTTGCTCCTTGTACCTCCTAAATTGCAGTTTTGTTTTGCAAACTGTAAGAAAGCCCTTTTTGTCTTAGTTTATACATTCAAAATATATCCTATTGTTAACATCCACTATTATTTTTTTATTTTCTCACAGAATCACAATTTTTGGGACTGGAGCAAAATGGCTGTCTGTTTTGGAGGAGAGAAATCTGAAACCAGGTGAGCTGTAGAACGATTGGGGTTTTTTTCCACTTTTTTTTTCCAATATCCACAATAGGACTCTCCTTCCAGGACTCCCTCTCAATGGGGCCTTCCTGGTAAAGTAAAGGATGAGTAAATAAGGTTGTCACTACAATATTTCAGTAGTCATTACCAATACCAATTTTTTTTTAAAAAAAATTCATATTTCTTAATATTAATTTTGATACAAAATTAATATGTTGTTGAACACTCCCCTTTACGTAAAGTTTAATATAAATATAAAATATATTAATATTAATATAAAAATGACAAAAAAAAAAAAACATAGTAGTCTACGTAATAGTAATATTTCTCAATTAAACATTACTTCAAGGTTTTTAGCCAATAATGTTGTTTGATACATTTGAATGATATAATAATCAATGGCAGGTCTATTAGGCTACATTTACATGGCAATGCCTAATGCAAAGTTTTTTTGTCACATCAGGTTTGTCTTGCCTGTGAGGCTGTTCCTCGTTTTCCCAGCAGTCTCTAGATGCTACTGGTTCATTCACTAAATCGTGTGTGTGTGTGCTTGTGAATATTCAATAATAATGAGACAAACTGAAAGTGAATTAAAATGCAAATTACAGTGGAAGACAGGGTTTATCCGTAATGTCTGTCATGAGAGCGATTTAAAAAAACAACAACAACTTGAAAATTAAATGATGCTCGAAAATCGACCCTGTTTTGTCAGGATACACGGCTACTTATGAATGTCTATCAGTGGAAAAAGATTTAGTTACGCCCATGCTAACCAGCCAAACCTTGACCCCTTAGACACAACTGTTGCTGTGCAAGTTAAATTTAATTTAATGTTCAATTATTTTAATATAAATGTAAATTAATATTACACTAATTTCATATAAATTAAATTAATATGACATTTAAATCAATGTTGAATTAAATCACTTGTGCTGTGAAAAAGAAATAAATTGAAGTAATATTAAATTAAATTATATTTATATTAAATAAATAAATAAATATTACAAATCAATTCATTAAAAAAAAATCTTTTCACAGTCCAATTAAATATAAAAAATAAAAACAAATCATGCCTTACAATGTTTCCTGCTTAATATTGTGGTTTGCTACATTACGGAAGTTAAATGCTTTTTGAATGCCGATTTATGGCGTCTTTAAAGATTAAGCTCTTGGTGTGTTTGAGTTGGGGGATTTATTTGTTTTGCATGTGTGTGGTTCAGAGGACTGTGTGTGTTGGAGGTCAGAGACGTGCTTCCTGGCCCTCTGCTGCTCCCTTTGGCTGCTTGACATTTCAGAGCGACACCTGTTAGCCTGTGGGGTGTGGCACTGGCTCTGATAACCGGGGCGAGAGACCCTCTCTACACAGGACCCCAGACGGGTGGCCTGGCATGTCGCCTGCATACATTTCAGCAAAGTTTAATGTGGTTCATAATTCTGATCACTGTGAGCCATACCCATCTGCCTCCAGACTAAAATCCATCTGAACAAATTATACTTCAGGACTTTATGATTTCTGAAATCTTTACTTTTTAAATTTTAATATAATTAAAAATGTTTATGAGGTTGCATAGATATATGTATGGTTATTCTATATATCTACTGTTAGTAGTTACGGAATGAAAATCTTCTTTTGATGCCTTGCAATGTGTAGTATTTCAGTAAATGCAAAATGTAGTTAACATTGTAATTGTTTAATCTTTTCACTAATACATTTTGTTTGTCCATTTGCAGCAAACACACACAACCTGCAGACGCTTCACACACTCCTGTCTACAGGATCTCCACTGAAGCCTCAGAGCTACGAGTATGTGTACAGCTGTATTAAGAACAATGTGCTGCTGGGATCCATATCAGGTGGGCTCTCGTTTCTTTCCCTCTTTTATTTTATTTCATTGCATTGGATTGCATTTTCCCCTTCATTCCTTCAATTACCTGGCTTTTTTTACCCTTCCTTCCCCCTTCCCTTCCATTTCCTGTTTCTTTTCTTTTCCTCTCTTGCTTTTCACCCTTCCTTCCTTCCTTCCTTCCTTCCTTCCTTCCTTCCTTCCTTCCTTCCTTCCTTCCTTCCTTCCTTCCTTCCTTCCTTCCTTCCTTCCTTCCTTCACTTTTCTTTCCTTTTCTGCATTTGTCTTGCTTCCCCCTTCCCTTTCCCTGCCTTTCCCTTTCCTCCCTTTCTTCCTTTTCTGTGTTAATTTTACTTTGTTTTTCTTTCCTTTTTTCCTTCCTTCCTGTCCCATTCTATCCCATCCTATCCCATCCCATCCTATCCCATCCTATCCTATCCTATCGTTAGATTTTGCTGTATTTGGCCGAGCGTCGTCAGGGTGGCTCACCAATGTATTAGATTTCTCTTATACATAAAATAAGTAAGCTTGACCAGAGTTCTTGTGGGGGGAAGAATTTATTGAAGGTAGTAGTGTAGCAGTTCTTCAGCAGCGACATTAGCGTGTCGGCCTTCAAAGAATCTTAACCCAAAGTTCTGTCTGTGTGACAGAACTTTATACATGAAGACAAAAGGGCTACATACAATAGAAAACTGAGCAATGTTGTTTCTTTGTCATTCACACCCATCAGTTTCTATGGGCCATACCTCTGTATGGGCCATTTGGTTCACACCTTTACAGACACAGAGTTGATTGCATCTGAGGCACAGTCACAATGTAAATGCATCTGACTAAAGATGACTGAAAATACGCACAATCTTTCACTATCTTATCCTGATCAGCCCATTCTTCATTTTCCTTCCCATCATCAGCGCTCCAGCTCTTCTTAATAGTATGGTGTGTGTGTGTGTGTTTCACAGTGTGATCTCATGTCTGCAGGGCCCTGTGGAAACAAATTAGCATCAGCGTTAACAGCTGTGGTGGACTGCTGATTTTGTGTGCATGAGTGTGTGTTTGTGACTGGGGTCTCACAGCATGTTTCTCTCACACACCACCTGTGCCCAGTTTTTCCCTGCGGTTTCACCAGATGAGCTTTGCTCTCATGGCAGGTCAGCGGCAGCCTGCTACAGTCATGTTATTCAGATTGAACCTTTCAGAGCTATTTGTTATTTAACTTCCTGTGTGCAGTGCTTGTTCCTGCACAAATCATTAGATATGAAGTTGCAGCCATGATATTTTTAGTCTTTGCTTTCCAGTCCTTGATGCTGATCGGTCATTAGCCGCTTTTCATTTACGATAAAACATCACTGAACAGAAGTTGAAGCGTTAATGGTTTCCATGGTAAATGTTTGTAAGATTTTAGTCAAAGTTGACCAATATGTGAATCTGAAATAATAGACAATGTAATCTTATTATCTTAAATAAGTGACAGAGAGATTTTGATGCATTCAGAAGACATTTTTGCACATGTGTGCCATGAAGGCTTTTTGATTTGCCATTTGGCTCATATTTGATACCATGACAGCAATCTCATTGAATTCTGACATGTTTGCAGAGCACATGAGCCTCATAATATTTCAGAAAAAGGCTTTGACTGACGTTTCTTGACTCCTGAGGTTTTTGAAATGTCAGGCTACATAAGATGCCTGCTGGAAAACAGCAGCTCAGATACACAATGCTCATCTTCGGTCCTGATCTCAGATAGCCTCTGAAATATTGAGACGATATTCGCTTTGTCCAGGTTCAGGGCTTCTCCTTCCTCCCCTTAGATATTTGACTTCTGCCAACCCGAGTCAGATTTGACCTTGACCCCAATGTCAGGCAGAGCATATGTGACAGGGCTTGTTTCCTGCTGCTCCTGTCACAGTGCCAACCAGACTCCTGAGTGCAGAGTGGCAGCTGGCAGGAAACTTTAGCACTTTCAGCCACCCAGAATCACCTGAATCCAATAGACCCCCCAATATCACCCACCATCTGTCACATACACACATAAACATGAATTGTCCCAGCAACCTTTCTCTGTCTTTTTTTATTTCTCTCCAATTTTCGGTCTCTTTTATAATCTGACTTTACAATCATTACATTTGTCAATTACTGAGACCTATTTTTATCTACAGAGGTGTCTGTTTGACATCTCCTCTCCATTTTCTCATTGCTTGCTACTGGGAAATTGTAATTTAAATGTAGGTCATCTTGTAATGTAGCTACTTTTATTTAGTTACTTCCCAGCACTTTTTTTGGCTACCAAACCAACAAGCTTTTTTTAGTATCATGTGGACCAGTTTCTTTCCTAAAGAAAGACCTGAGGTTGTTGGACCAAACAGATATTTGAGCACCTTTGTTTAGCTTGTTCCTTTTGTTCGTGTCTGATAAACAAATCAATAAGGAAGGGCTGCAGTATAGGCACTGCGATCTAAATGAAGGCAGGAGAACAAAGCTACCAGAAAACTATGCCAACAAGTTTGCATTAATGAAAACATCCAATCAGTTCCCTTTGCTTTAGAAGTGTCTTTCCTATATAATGGAACAATGGAAGATCTGTCTCTGTCTTTGTCTTCTCCCCAAACCTATGAGATTGTCTTGCCTTGAACATGTTGACCACCTTTAAAACTGTATATTAACATCTTTAGTGTTTCCTCAGGTGGCACAGACATAATTTCATGCTTCATGGGTCAGAACATGACGGTGCCTGTTTACAGAGGAGAAATTCAGGCCCGAAATCTGGGCATGGCTGTGGAGTCCTGGAGCTGTGAAGGTGAGATAAAGCTCATGTTTATCTCTGATTTTATGCTCAAGACATTTATATGCTCAAGACATATGTGTGTGTGTGTGTGTGTGTGTGTTTGTGTGTATGTATGTGTGTGTTGAGCATATTTATATTAGTGCTGTCAATCGACAAAAAATGTATCGCAAATTTCTGTAATTAATCGCTTTTAAAAGTTTTTAATATATTTTTATTCTGTAATAGTTTCACCGTTAATCTCCAAATTAATGTAGAAACAACATAAAGACAGTATATTTTAAATATTTGCTCCAAAACGTTACCAAATACTTCAGTCTTCACTGCATAAATTATCATTTAAATATAGATTAATCCTTATTAAAGCTACAAAAGTTCAATTCAGTCAAGAGCAGTGTGTGATTTTCTCTTTGTCTTTAGTTCTTTGATTTATTATTGACAGACAGTCAGTAAAGTGTGTGTATGTGTGTGTGTGTGTGTATGTATGACCATAAAATAGTTATTTTTTATTTAATATTGTCGTATTTCTTTAATCAAAATAACTTCCTCTCCCTCATACAACGAAATCTCTTCTGATGACGTGTTTGCTGTATGAGGGCAAAACAACCTGTCACTCACATGAAATCACACCAATAGCAAACCACGACAATCCAACTATCCAATCAATTCCTAATGGACAAAATCAAGTCCCGCCCTACATTTTTTTCTTGTGCGAGAAACCTTGGATAACACAAGGTTTGTTGATTTACACAAGGTTGATATTTACATCACAATAGGGAAGAAAAGACTGTTGCAACTTCAGATTCATGCTGACTTAAATAGTTTTGAATCTGAAAGCTGGTTTGATTTGAAATCACATATGAAGTGTGTATATCACGGGACCAAATCAGCATACTAGAAGGATTTCTGAAGGATCTTGTTACCTGAAGACTTGAGGAACGGCAGCTGAAAATGTAGCTTTGCCATCACAGGAATAAATTACATTTTAAAATATTGATAATGTAGATATATTATATAAATAATATATATTGTATAAAAATATGATATAAAGCAAATGTATATTAACAATGTCACCTACAATAATGCCAATGAACTACATCAACTGGGAGAATAATTGTGATTAATCTCTGTTGTCTCAGATCAACAAACCTCTTAAGATGTATTTGTGATTTTAAAAAACAGTAAACCCCGTTTAGGAGGTTTACCTACAGTACTTTGTGTTTTGCCTAACGTTACCACTTAACCGTGGTAAAAACACTGCCTTTGTAGCTTCAATAACCCTGTTATGTTTGGTGTGTTTTTCAGGTAAGCCTGTTTGGGGAGAGAGTGGCGAACTGGTGTGTTTGAAGCCCATCCCGTGCCAGCCCACTCATTTCTGGAACGACGAGAATGGCAGCAAATACCACAAAGCCTACTTTTCCACCTTCCCAGGTAACCCTTCACATGACATCACTCTATATCTGTTTCAAAACCTAGTGAGCAGCCTCCATAGACAGCAATTTTAGGCATCAGTCCAGAATGCATTGCTTCAAGCAGTCATTGCCTACAGAGGCTCACAGATGCACTCCGCTAGCTTCCTTCAAAGCTCTTGAGTTGAGAAGTGGTCACAGGGAAGTGCGTTTTCTGACTGATTTAGAAAACAAACGAGTCTTCCCTTTGATTTAGGAAACAAACGTGACACGTAAGCTTGTTCAGAAGAGGCTGCAGCTTTTCCGCCGTATTGATTAAATGATTTCTGAGGGCGAAAGGGAGAAAAAAGAACCTGACAGCTTTTGTTAGCACAAGAAAAATCTACTTGAAGCCTTATTGCTGTCAGTTTGGAGAAGTAGGAAAAGGCCAATCAGGGCAGCTAAGCTTAATTCGCGTTCTCAGGCCGTCAGCGGTCAGAAATCTCTGCTTAGATGCACTATACAGTAGATGCTTCTTTCTCTAGCTATTTGCTCATCCTTCTCTATGCGTTTATTTTTGTCTCTGTAACTCCTCATTCAGGATTCTGGGCCCATGGCGATTACTGTAAGATAAATCCAAAAACGGGAGGAGTCGTCATGCTGGGGAGAAGGTAAGTTTCACTTTGTTTTGTTGTTTTGCAGATTTTGATAATCTTCTCTAGTTTCTGCTTAGATTCTTATAATATTGCTGTGTTGTTGTACGGTGATACTCTGAGATTGGTTATGCTCCTAAATTATGTACTAAAAAGCATTATTGTTTTGTTTGTATTTTCAGTGATGGAACTTTAAATCCTAATGGTGTTCGGTTTGGGAGCTCAGAAATTTATAACATTGGTGAGAAATAAACGTCACACTTTTTCCTGAAATGAGTAGACTAATTTGAGCTGGTTTGGACCAGACTAAATTCACAAGTCACTTTAACTACAGTAGATTATTGTATATGAAGTATGGTGACATCCACCAAGTTACCACAATCGGTACCACAATGGTTATAAGTTCATATATGCTACCGTTCAAAAGTTTGAGGTCAGTATTTACTTTTATGTTTTTGAAAGATGTCTTTTTCTTATCAAGGTTGCATTTATTTGATCAAAAATAGTCCAAATTTAATATTAAGAAGTATTATTACAAATGACCTGTTTTGTATTTTGATATATTTTAAAATGTAATTTATATCTGTGATGGCAAAGCTGATTTTTCAGCAGCCATTACTCCAGTCTACAGTGTCACATGATCCTTCAATAATTATAATATGCTGATTTGGCATTCAAGAAACATTTTTCTTTGATGAAAAGAACAGGATTTATTTGAAATGGAAAGAATTTGATCACATTTTAACACTTTTGATTAATTGAATGCGTTCAATTTCTTTTAAAAAAAACTTTTAAACAGTAGTGTATATTAATGTGTTGGTCAATGTCAGATGATATTGGGCGATTATTAAATATTTAATTTTGTATGCTTATTTCAATTATTTGTACATTACCTTTGCTGTCATGTAATGCTCACTTAAAGTTAATATTTAAAAACACAAGAGTTTTAATAAAACCGTAATCCTTAGCAAATCTCAAAATAAGTGTTGTACATTATATTGTTGTGATGCCAAATTCACAACTCAGAATTTTAAAATCTGCCTTTTATCGATTATCAGCAGCCATGAAATTAAAATAATTATCGCATAAACAATTATTTAGAATGTGCTAACATCAGAGTTAGACAGTGTTTAAGACCCTTGTTATGGCCTCTCTTCTTGCAGTGGAAGCCTTCGAGGAAGTGTCCGACAGTCTTTGTGTCCCTCAGTACAACAGTGACGGAGAAGAGAGGGTGATTCTGTTCTTAAAGATGGGACCCAATAAGACCTTCAGTCAAGAGCTGGTGGGGAAGATCCGCAGCGCTATCAGAGTAGCTCTCTCTGCCCGACATGTCCCAGCATTGATCCTGGAAACCAAAGACATCCCGGTAAGCACACTTGCACTTTTCTTCTTTTTGTAGCCACTCTCACTTGTCCTTTCTCTGCTTTATTTTCTGACCTTTTCCGTCTGATTGACTTTACATTTCCTTCGCCTGTAGTACACTATTAGCGGAAAGAAGGTTGAAGTTGCAGTAAAGCAGGTGGTCGCGGGTAAGGACGTCACTCAGCGAGGGGCTTTCTCAAACCCAGACTCCTTGGACCTCTACAAGAACCTGCCTGAACTCCAAAACTTCTGAACAACAACTCCTGAAGGTCCAGCGCTTCTGTCTTTGAAGAGTTCAGATTCTCTGGACACTGTTGGAAAATCTGAAGGAATTTATAGAGCTTTCAAACATCTAAGCTTTTCTCCATGTTGTGGCTCCTACTCAAACTCAGCTACCCACTGGAACCGATGGAGTGAGTTTGTACACACCATACTTCCTCAAAAGTGTAACTCTTGGGTAGAATGTTGAGAGTGCCATTTTATGATATTCCAACTTGGATCTTAAAGGGACATTTTATCTGCTTCTGTCATTGCGTCCACCAAGCGTTATTCCCAAGAGATGTACCAAACTCACAAACAATTCCCAAATCGGTTATCTTAATTTACCAGATATGTCAGTCCCATATTTTACCTCTCGTATTTTGATACATTGTCACTTTAACCTAGGAAAATCTGCCCATGTATGTTTTGAGGCTTTAAAATGACACTGTTTATGCTCGTATATCTATACGAGTCATATACAATGATATGTTACTGAATGTTATGGATTTAAGGTTAAAGCATTACTCCTGTAGGAATACCAACTTCTTGGGTCAAACCAACTGTTTGCTGGAACCTCTAACTTTATCAGGCAAAGTATTTTCCACGCTGGTACTTTAATTACAAAATGTTGGCGTAATATATTCAATTCAACTTTTTAAGTTTTTTTTTGCCCCAAAAGCCTGACTTCCTGTCTGGAAACTAGACTATATTTGTATTTTTGAGTGATATCCTATCAGTAAATAGTGATTCATCACATCTGCTGTATTTGTATAGTATATTATACTGTCCAGAACTACACTCTGTTGTCCACTACTACGCTCTGTTGTCCTCTGAGTGTAGATTTGAATTTAAGCTTATGTAGCTCTCTGGCCAAAAAGAGTTCTGTATATTTTTACATATATACTGTATATATTTGATTCTGTATATGCAGCTGCATGTTGTGTGCTACACTAGATGCCGCCTTCACAATGACTCTATTTGGTCTCTTTCATACAGTATGCCTTATATCAAGTTGTGAAAAGTTTTCATCAACAACTGAAGCTCATCTTCTTTCTCTGAGCCATTCTTTGGTACAGTATATAGCTTTATCTTTGTCATCCCCAAACTCATCTAACAATCTATTTCTTCATATTTCCCATCAACACATCCAGGGACTGTCACTGTAGGCATTGCCCATGACAGATTCCTCCATCACGTTCCAACCCAATAAATGTATCATCAGAATGCTGCGTACATATGAAAAAGCTGCGTTTGTTTGTTGTTTTGAAAGTCAGCAAGACCATTACAATGACATGATGTCCGGATAACCTCATAATATTACGTTATTAGATCATAAGGTTATGTGATGTTTGCATTAATAGTAAAGGGAAGAATTCTGGGCAGTCCATATGTGTGGGCTGTAAATAAGAAACAACAAAAAATGTAAAATATTGATTTATCTTGGATAAGAATCAAGCTGTTAGACGTGTACTGATGATGCCTTTATACTTGCTTCGCAGCATATCACAGAGACATTTATCAACACATTTCACAGAAGCTGTGAACAAGCCACCATCCAGAAAATACTTTTTTGGTGATATTGAGAGCGAATATGCTGCAAACGCTCACATCAAAAGCCAGAAAATGTGCTGCATTTTAAATAATTTTAAAATCATTTTGCGCTAGTAATGTTATTTCAGCAGTTGTTTACAACAGAGAGCAGTATTGATGTACTTTTTCTTTCCTTTCAGGCAAGTTTTTGGGCTGCAAGGCATCTTGTTTTTTTGATTTTTGTGGATTTTTTTTTTTTTTTAAACATGGGTCTATTTAGTTCAGGTAATGTAATCTGGGTTTGCTACATGTTTAAGTTAACCTGTGAGTAAATCCATTTGACCTCAGTGAGGACCCCTTACTTGGTTTCCTAAAAGAAACTATGCACTACAGACTTAAACAATGCTTTTTATACGAGATAGCTGTAGTGTGAGGCTAGACGTAATGAAACTCAAAAGGGTGGACTGGCCCTTTAAAAGGCTCATTTTCTTTCAAATTGAAATCATTCGGTATAGTGGTGCAGATGGCAAGCAGTTGTGCAGATCGCTTGAATTAAATCAGTCCTTATTTCCGCTTCAGACAAGCAGGGACGGGTCTGTTTCACCTCATGCCCACCCTTGTGCCACCATATGCCCCATATCTGCTCAGTTTTGCTGACAGAACTTTCCTGGTCTGGGACTGCAGGCATAAGGAAAGCTACCAAATCCTTATTTATTGATAGTCAACTGTGGATATTGCTGTACGTTATCACTTGTCATAAACATTTTTGTCCCCCAGCATTTACTTTGTCCTTACGTCCTTACTCTCAGCAAGTTCATGAACATTCCATGGAAATGTATTCCATTGTATTACAGTGTTGTTTTATTTTCCTTTTTGATACATGGAAATAATTTTTCTTAATATTGTATTACAATAAATGTATTTGGTGTACTACTAGTAATTGAAAGGTGCTTTCTTCTCGGTGGCTAACGTAATATTCCTGCTTTGAAATAATATTACTGTACTTGCTGAATGTGAATAATGATTACTAATATAGTTGAGAATATATTTGTTATGAATATATT
Organism: Rutilus rutilus; assembly: GCF_951802725.1. NCBI lineage: Eukaryota > Metazoa > Chordata > Actinopteri > Cypriniformes > Leuciscidae > Rutilus > Rutilus rutilus. The sequence continues at coordinate 38,226,248 of NC_140221.1, forward strand.
ATGCCTATATACTGTATATCAATGGACCGACCGCCTCAGTTATGTCCACTGGCAGCATACATGCATTTCATGTATAAAGATGCTTACTGTAGTCCTAATTAAACAACTAGAAATTATTGTGGCTTGCTGTGGTTTTATTCATCTCGCATGATTTGCAGTATTATTTGAGTGAGTGAGTGAGTGAGTGAGTGAGTGAGTGAGTGAGTGAGTGAGTGAGTGAGTGAGTGAGTGAGTGAGTGAGTGAGTGAGTGAGTGAGTGAGTGAGTGAGTGAGTGAGTGAGTGAGTGAGTGAGTGAGTGAGTGAGTGAGTGAGTGAGTGAGTGAGTGAGTGAGTGAGTGAGTTACATACGCATCTTTTACTGAATAAAAGAGAAAATATCCAGTGAGTGGCAGTTCTGTGGGCATAAATGCTTTGTTGTACTGTTTATTAGTACTTATAAAGCACACATTAAAGGGATACTCCACTTTTTTTGGAAATAGGCTCATTTTACAACTCCCCCAGAGTTAAACAGTTGAGTTTTACCGTTTTCGAATCCATTCAGCCGATCTCCGGGTCTGGGGGTCCCACTTTTAGCATAGCTTAGCATAATGAATTGAACCGGACAAGACCATTAGCATCTCTCTCAAAAAAATTAACAAAGAGTTTCGATATTTTTGCTATTTAAAACTTGACTCTTCTGTAGTGACATCGTGTACTAAGACTGACGGAAAATGAAAAGTTGCAATCAAGAAACTTTGCTGCAGTACCATGGGTGAAGCAGGCGTAATGATATGACGCAGCACCTGATAATAGTCCCCAGCTCAGTAGCCTATTATCAGGCGGCATGTGCTGCGTCATATCATTACGCCTGCTTCACCCATGGTACTGCAGCAAAGTTTCTTGATTATTACGCAGGAATGAGTGTATAGTTCCTAGCCATATCAGCCTAGAAAATCGCAACTTTTCATTTTCTGTCGGTCTTAGTACACGATGTAACTACAGAAGAGTCAAGTTTTAAATAGGAAAAATATCGAAACTCTTTGTTAATTTTTTTGAGAGAGATGCTAATGGTCTTGTCCGGTTCAATTCATTATGCTAAGCTATGCTAAAAGTGGGACCCCCAGACCCGGAGATCGGCTGAATGGATTCGAAAACGGTAAAACTCAACTGTTTAACTCTGGGGGAGTTGTAAAATGAGCCTATTTCCAAAAAAAGTGGAGTATCCCTTTAATGCCTTATTCTGCATGACCATATTCTACATCACCCAATACCTTAATAACTACCTTACTAACTATTAATAAGCAGTAATTAGAAGTTTGAGGCAAAAGTCGTAGTTGATATTTAGTTAATAGTGAAAATTGGACTCTAAACTAAAGTGTGACCATAATATTTATTAATATATTTTATGTAAATATGTCTCATTTATTTAAATTATTAAAATATAAATGTGTATTTGAGATGTATTAAGATGACATATATTATACACAATTATTAACAAACGAACTTATGGCAAAAACAAAACCAGCAGTTTCATTTACCAGCCTAACTTTTGGAACATGTGGAAGTTTGTTTAGATACACAGCCTTTGACATCAATAAAATAATTATAATATATATAGCCTATTTGTCTGGATATTTGAACTTTTGCTTTTTATTATTAGCATTTAACATGTTTTTTTCCCCTGCTGACCATAAACATATTAGATCAAACCTTATAATCCATTTAAACAAAACATTACAGTCCACCCCTAAGGATGTTGAATTATGAAACATGAATTTGATCAAATTGATATAGAATAGGTATTTAAATGTAATGGTAAATCTTTTTGGTATACCCTTTTGGAAGCAGGTTGAAGGTTTATTGCTGTTCTCTTAAACTAAAATGAAAATGTAAAAGTAAAACGGAGAGTAAATGTTTCGACGGCCTGTCACAGCATGATCCCAGAACACCTCTCAAAAATAAAAGGTGCAGTGAGACGCTGTGGCCGCCTCATTTGAAACCAGATTCATCTCACTCTCCACCCTGATGTTTTCAATGTGATGATCAAAATGAAATCCTATCTGTGTGTGAGAGAGAGAGAGAGAGACAGCCTGAACTTAAATGAAAGGTTTCAAAGATCAGACAACACCATCCCCATTTGAATGCCATCATTTGTAGTAAGAAAAGACGAGACAAATTTGTGCGGGTTCAATTTTGAGGCTCATTGAAGGAGGATGGTAAGAGGGCCGGAGGGTCAGGTGCGCGAGTGCGTGTGAAGTATTGTCACCCGTCTTCCTAGAGATGATTGAAATGTTCAGGCTTGTCTGTCAGCAAATTGCCTCTGCTCAACATGTAATCTGCCGACTGGCCACTCGCAGAGAGCGTTTTACATCTAAGTGTGAGTGTGTTTAAATGGAAGGGTAGGGGGTATTCATTTTGGAGCGGATAGAAAAAAGGAGACAGGGTCTGACAGAAACACAGAGGGGGAGCGGCGTGATGAAGGACGTTCCTGCTTCCCGTTAAGTCATCTTTTGATATCTCTGATCATGATAAATCACAGCATAGTGGAAAAACCTTGTGATGTAGCCTCTGATTAAAACCACAATACAAAATATGTGCATGCATACACACACACACACAGAGAGATAATGAGTTTGTCCATATATCTGTGGCTATGCATATAATATATAGATCTATTACGTTCATTTAAGCCTTTTTACTCAAATGATAGGCTACTCAAAACAAATATCACAGATAAGTTAAGACAAATCACAGTTAAGACAAATAAATAATGTTTATATAAATACTGTATTTACTGTAGGCTACTTAATTAGTAGGCTACTTTTAATTATTATTTAGGCACAAACAAGACTTTATCTTTGTTTATACATACATGTATTGGCTAAAATAACGAAGTTTACCGGCATCATTTATATAAAGATGTTACTTGGATGGGATTTTTATTTAAATGCATCAAAATTGATTAACTAAAATGAATTAAATCACATCAGCATATTCTAAAAGATGTACACTATCATTCAAAATATATATATTTTTTTAAGAAATTAATACTTTTACAAAGATGCAATCAATTGATCAAAAGTGCATTAAAGTTTTCAAATAAATTCTGTTCTTCTGAACTTTCTATTCATCATAGAATCCTGAAAAAAAAAACTGATTTCCACAAGAATATTAAGCAGCACATAATATTTTCCCTTGTGCACCATATCAGCTTATTATAATGAATTATGATGCTGAAAATAAGCTTTGCCATCACAGGAATAAATTCTATTTTAAAATATATTGACATGGGACATAAATTGTTATAATATTTCACTGTTTTTCTAAATGCAGCCTTATGAGTCTTTCAAAAACCAATTTTGAACAGTAGTGTTCTATAATATGTTAAGGTTTACATATTGAGCTGGTGAATAATGAGGCCAAATGTCAGTGTGCACTGATCAGTATTCTTTGTGTGAGTTTGTTCATGTATCTTGATGATATGCATGTGCTGCAGACAAATCAATGCATTGGTTGTCAGTTCATCTGTGGGCAGGTGGTGAAGTTCATGTGTGTATCAGAGAAACAGATGAAAGTGGAGAGTTCCCGCTGGTGATGTAGTTGTGTCGAATAAAGAGCAGCCGAGTGCATTTTCCACTCCATTACATTCACTGTACAAAAGCTTGTGGCTGCTGCTGAAAGAACAGCCCTAAACCACCCTCAGTGTACTCGCACACACACACACACACACTTACATAGACATGCTCAAAATCAAATAATAATAATTTGTTACATTTAAATAGTGCTTTTCTGGGTACTCAAAGCGCTTAACATGGAAGGGGGAATATCCTTCCATGTAAACATGCAACATCTTTATCACATGCATGCGCATAGTGATGGTGTTAAAACATATTGCTAATTTCAAATAAATTTAATTTTAAAAGTTAAACCACTACAAAGGGCGCATGGAGGACAATTCAAAAGTATCATTTAAATTGCTCACAAAAAGCAGTGGTAGCCATAATAGTCTTTTCAAAAACCAACTGAGAGCTGCCTGACATGCTTCATATTTCTCCCTCTCACCTGGTCTTTGGTCAGTAGTTTACTTAAGAGCACTCATGGAATGAGTCAAAATGTAGGAATGGAAAAGGGTTTGCACAAAAGTGAAGGGTCACAGTCACAGAACACTGCAGATGCTCTGCGTAGAGAAAATGTGATTAAAATGATGCTGTTGTATTTATACCTTTCCAAGTTCTTGTATTTTGCTTTGTACTGTCGAGAGCATTTTAGAATTCGGTTTAACAGCATATTAAACAATTTTATAATGATAATAACAACAACAAATTATGGAATTTATACAAATGAATTATAATAAAAGTAATGGTTTAAATCACCATGGTTCTATCACACTTGGGTTGCAATGAAGATGAAAAAAGTATAAAATTGCAGCAGTATGTAGGCTGAAAACACAATGAAACAAAACAACCTCTACTCACGCGACGGAGAACGGACAACTGAACAAAACAAACTGAGGACTTATGGTACGTTTACACGTCAACGATATGCTTAAATCTGAGAAGTTCTTCCTTTGAGTTTTCTGCGTACATTGTCGAAACGATCCCCGTTCACACGGATCCGCGAAAACGACTAAAAACGCTCTATTCTGCTGCCAGGCCAGATGGCGATGAAATACCATAGATTGAACACGCGGTACGCATGAGCTTGATGTCATCGGTTTCACAGATTCACGTTTTTTTTTTGTTTACACAGAGACAGTTTTCAAAAACTTGCTTTTTCATGCACCCAAAACGCTGTTGTCATGTAAATGAACGTCCAAAACGCATAAAAAGTCTTCCGTTTGTAGTTGAAAACGGTGTTGTGTAAACAGACCCTTAAAATACACAGAGGTAAACGAGGAACCTAGATGAACAACAGGTGAACTTAATTAGTGATTAACTGGCACACACAGGTCAACATACAATGATGAAACAGAAACAGAACAGAACCAAACCAAAACACAAAGAAACTAGGCATAACTGTGACAGGTGACTACATGTATTGATTATTCAAGTTCACTAAGACCAGCAATATGCATTAAGAAAGTAAATAATGTTATTTTTAATTTCATGTTGTCTGTTAGTAACCATATATTTGGTTTCAACTGTTTTGCCACGGAAGTATTTTCCTTTCGGCATCTGATGTTGTATATATATAATATATATTCGATTTGTTGGAAAAGCTCAAATAAATTAAGTCAGTGTGCTGGTAGAGTTATAACTCTACCAGCACACTGACTTAATTTATTTGAGCTTTTCCAACAAATCGAATCCCTGTTAGTTGGAATTGTTAGTTGGAATTCCTAAATCCTCTTTGCATTGGTGATGTTGTTGGCAGCAGTGTAATCCTCTCTGACAGACTCTGGTGCTTTCGAGTCAAAGCTGCTGAGGCCACAAACCTCTGGATATTAACATACACACATATACGCACCTGTCCGAGAAGAGAAGGGAAACTGTACAGTATGTAGGTCTATATCTGTGAGCACATAGGGTACTGTACACAACCACAATCCCCCTGCTGACCTACACTTTCCCGTAGTTTAACTCGTATTACATTTGTGGATTTAAGCAACTTGTATTCATGTAACATAACAACACTAAGAAAACACTTCAACAATATAACAGTATTATACTGTTCTCAGAGGTCATTTTCACTACAATAACATAACTTAGATACAAGATGGCACCAGTTGCATTTGTATGAAACAAGAGCAATCGAAAGTATAGCGACAGTCTCAGTTAACGATATTCGGCAAATGTTAGGAATCTTATGTTATTCCTAAAATGTTAGGAATTATCTGTCCGCGCTGAATGCAGCACAGTTTACCAATCAGAATCAAGGTTTCCAGAAATTTTCAATAGGAAAATGTGCAATGGTGTTATAACAAACCTGTATATTTAATAACAAAATATATAGTGCATATATGTGGGAAGCATAGCTCTAAAACCATAGATAACAGATAAGCATGAATTACCTCAACAATCGCCTTTGGTCATGAAGTCATATACACTAACAAATCAATGATTAGTTTCATAGACATAAACTGAAATGTTCGTCTATTGTTCTCTGAGATGCATCCAACGGAAACAAAGAAAGCATCACATTTCTAAAAATGACATGCTACTTGAAGCATGTGCCAACCCAGCGGATGTCATAGCTCAGTGACTTTGGAGCCTGTTCACAACATCAACTGTAGCGTTTGAATGTTTTATCCTCATGCATTGAGATTTCCTTTGTTTGCCAGCCAGCAGGTGTGTTACTGGAAGCGTTGCTGAGGTGTTGCAGTTCTCTAAACCCTGTCTGGATTAGAAAGATAACATTCATAATGTTCTATGCCTACTCACGCTGGTTGTGAGGTTTTGAGTGTTTATACTGTACATGCTTGAGTGTGTGCAGAGCAATTTTAAGCGACGATGTAAAGCAGGTAAATGCTACACAATCTATACTACAACAAAGGATCTGCTGATGTGAGGTTAGATTGCAGACAATTTGCACTAAATTGCAGCATAAACAAATGAACTACAACTATGATTGTAGGCCATGCTATACATTATGTGCAACTGTATAGATGTAAACTGTTTGTATTCACTTTGGGTGTTATTTCATACCTGTTGAGTTTTTTCTTAAATTTTTATTTATATATGAATACATTTGCCGTTAGGTCATTCTCAGATTCTCAGAACATTAACTAACTTTGTGGCAAGGTTCTCTCAAAGTTATGATCCAACATTCTTCCAGTAATGTTATACACTCATGGAACGCTTTTAAGTGAAACGTTTTGATGGATGTTCACCTTTTTTTAAATGTTACTACTTGTTTCAGAATGTTTAGAGAAGATTCAAAAGTAACATTGACATTATGTTTGCAAAATGATTAAATGGAATGTTCCCTTAATGTTCGTATAACCAAAACATTTTTTTTTAAAACATTTAAAAAACTGATTTAATGAGAACTTTGGCAAAACGTTCTTGGAACATATTTTAAGCTGGGATTGCCCCCCCAACTGTCAAAACTGCCAACTGTCAAAATCCATTGTTTTATTAAAGATAGAGAAAGCTACATGTGTCTCGACAGCTTAAACTGCTCTTAGTTTATTGAGAGTATCATGATCAGAATGGCCTCTTTTTCTATAACATTAATGATAATGCTAATATATCAGTTAAAGGAATATATTGCTGATTTTGTGCAGATGCAGATCTTACTGATGGGGTCTATAGACCTTTTGTAATGTTTGAAGCAGATGTCATAACAAATGTCAGTAGACATTTAGTAGAGATTTTAAAGCGAGCGGTTCATTCATAAATCCGTAAGATCTTACCTTCATGCTGTGGAAATACATACCGAACAGAACACAATGAGCATAGCGCTGAAAAGGGACGGGGCTACATAAGGTCTGTAGGACAAGAAAGGTTGGGAAATACTGTGCTCCAGTTGGTTCTTAAAGATTTGCACTTGAGGGCCAAGAAACCCCAGTGATGGGTGCGGTAGGTCAGCTGCTCAATCTGAGCCAAAAAAAAAAAAAAAAAAATGCATTGCTGGACACCAGCATATGTTATGTTTTCAATGCTGGCGATCCTAACAGGATTCAGCAAGGCAACCAGTTTCACCAGAAGCATGTTCGATCATCAAGTATTTCTGGTAAACATGGCAGTGCGCGCCCTTCAGCTAAACCACCACAGCACCAAAATATATCATAAACCAATCTGGATCAGATTTGAATTCCTGATGCAGGTCTTTCAATAGGGAACTTTGGGTTTCATCATGTTTGGGTCCATAAATAAGACCCACTTCATCACTTTGAGTTACTTTGACCCAAAAAACTCAGTTTGTGTTTTATGCACTAAAGTAACAATTTTCGATTTTTAATATTATGTTTGTACTACTTTTGACAATATAATCATTGAAATTTTGCCAGAAATTTTATCTGCAAGTGCATAACTGCAACGAACTGCTCCGAGACAAGGTTGAGGATTCAAATGCAGTTTTATTGAACAGAGGGTAATCCAAAGTCGTAATGCAGAAAACAGGCAAGAGGTTATAAACACCGGGTAATCAGGCCAAACAATAACAGGGTCAAGGGCAAAAGGGAAAATCCAAGGACAGGCAGAGAACACGGGAATAACAGACAGAACGCTCAGAATTGCAGTTCAAACACTAAACAAGACTTCACAGGGAATGATAGAAAGAACCAGGCTTATATAGGATGAGCAAACAAGAAGATGAGACACAGGTGAAAACAATGAGTGCTGATGAGTCCAGGCAGAGAATTATGGGAGATGTAGTCTGTGAGGGAATGACAATAGTCTGTTGTGGAGTGCTCAAGGGCGTATATGATGTGTGTATTTCTGGTGTATTTCTGGTGTATTTCTATGTCAAAGTGACTGAAAATGATGGAACACACACACACACACACACACACACACACACACACACACACACACGCACACACACACACAAATCATTTTAAAATGTATTTTTGCAAACTTTTTGTTATTTAATATTATGACTCATGAACAATCTCAATAAATTATCACATTTATTAGTATTTCTGAGGTTGCAATTTTACATTTTACTCTGTTGTGATGTTGGTTGTCTGGTATAAGATATATAATCCTCTCTACAAGGAGTCATTGCTCAGTAGTCTGTGGGAAACTCAATACTGTCAGAATTAATGAATACGCCTGGTGTCTTCACCCAGTGCTTTCACTATAACAAACCCAGCAGAGCCAATGTCAATTTTTCAGTACTTGAAAACATAATACCTAATTCTATTTACAACCCCATCTCTTTAATAACCAGTTCATCTCTGTATGCATCTTCTCTGAAGTGTCAGTCACTGTCCTTCAGGTGGATTACAGTGAGACAAGATTTAATTGGTCTAAAAATACCAGGTTTGTGTGTGTTTGGCGGTGCTGAGGTTTGGTTAGGTCTTTCCTGTAAAGGCCTCATGTAGATCCACACAGTGTTGACATCTTTGTTGTTCAGAGTAAATTGGCTAAAGCTGAGAGAAATCGACTGATTCACGATAGACTGTCAACTAATTTAAACTCAGACCTAGAGAGCAAGAAAACATATCTCAGGCTCCAGGTTTCCAGGTGAAATACAACTGGAAGAGGACATACATCAGATAAGTAACAGATTATAAAATATGTAACTAATTAGATATGCTAGATATGTAACTAATTCTCTTTAACTCTGAATTTGAGATATTCCTGTAAAGCATGGGATAAACAACTCCGAGTCCAAGGTCATTGGTTTGATTCCCTAGGAATGAACTTGATAACAAAATTTAATGCAATGTATGTCGGTTTTGATTACAGCGAAATGCCAAATGCATAAATGTAAATGTTAAAGACATTTATAATATTCATAAAATACTTTTTATACAGAGATAACCAATTTAAAGGGATGGTTCAGGGAAAGAAACTCATACAGGTTTGGAACAAAATGAAGGTGAGTAAATGATGACAAAATGTTCCCTTCAAGTCATTCATAGGTTGACTTCCTGAAAGTATAAAATCTGTGGTAATGTCACAACATTGTTCTGTTTTGATCACTTTTGGCTCCATCAACGGTGTCTTTTTGGGGGCAGGTCTGGCTGAACAATAGAAGCTGGGCAGAAAGACTTTTTTTATTGCTTCAACATCAACAGAAAGACAGTCATAACTGAAAGATTTACAAACGAGAATACAGATCAATTTTCACATTATATTCTTCACAACATAAGCTGGGCAGAAAAGTGTAGTGTTTGAACACACATGCAATTCCATTTAGTGCTACTAGGGGTGCCGAAATACACACTTCATCCTCAAAGCAGAATCAAAATTAAATGTGTGAAAAGCTAGCTAGTTATCTTGATTTTTAGCAGGCAAATGTTAGACAAGTTAATTGATATCTAATAGTTAGTAAGAAAAAAAAAAGGAAAACAAAAGAAGAAGGACAGACAGAGAAATAAAAATAAAACAAAATGAAGAATTCTGTTAGCAAAGTATGCTAACCTAGGGGGTCTTTTAATATTATGTTGCACTATGGGAGGCCTTTGTGTCTAAAAAGGTGAAGCACTGTGGCATTTAGCATGTTTTGTAACTTAGTTTTCATAAATGGTCTTTTTCGGCAGCGTTTGTGTTCTAAAGTTACAATGTTTTCATAGTACAATGAACTGTTTTACTTCAAAAGATCAAGGAGCGTTTGATTCCCCATGACCCAGTTAAAGGGGTGGTTGATTATGATTTCACTTTTTTAACTTTAGTTAGTGTGTAATGTTGCTGTTTGAGCATAAACAACATCTGCAAAGTTACAACGCTCAAAGTTCAAAGCAAAGGGAGATATTTGCTTTTAAAGAAATTGCTACAACAAATGGCTGGTTGGGACTACACGACATTCCTCCCGGGTTAGTGACATCACTAACCCTAAAATTTACATGAACCCCGCCCCCGGGAACGCGATTTATAGATTATCATGACAGAATATGCTAATCAATGACTAGAAGATAACGTACTCGGTTACTAACGTAACCTCGGTTCTCTCTAGAAGAGGGAACGAGTACTGTAAGATATCTTACGCTAGGGGAAAATCCTTTTTCCGCGAGATATTGAAGCCAAAAATTATCCTTAATTTTGTAATAATGCAAAACGCGTTGCGGCAGCATGCAGACATAGGCGAGACAGCTCGCGCGCCTATTGGCTGCTCTGCGGCAACTGCAGCAGCCTATCGAGCGAGGCCTGGCGTGACGCCAGACCCAATCAGGGCACTTCGCGCCCGCTGCGTCACGTCCCGCCGAAATGGGCGTGGTCTAGGCCTATAAATACCGCTCGCAGGCAGCTATTATCTGGTTTTTCATCATCGAAGCAACCAGAGCGTGTGCATGCACGGCAAGATACGCAGTACTCGTTCCCTCTTCTAGAGAGAACCGAGGTTACGTTAGTAACCGAGTACGTTCTCTTACGAGAGGTCTCTCGTACTGCGTAAGATATCTTACGCTAGGGGACCCAATGCAAAACGCCGTGCATGCTGAGATCTGACACCAAAGACCCAAGGGCGAAAGCCCGGGGTACATATAGTGCACAATCACTCAGGGAACTCACAGGGAGTCCAGGAAGAGGGAGGGGCGAAGCCGCACTCTTCCACATATGGTAGCGTCGCTGAGACGCGAATTTCATCATACAGACAGGGCGGGGTACGGCCTGAACTGATGGGGGAATGTGGGTCTTACACAGTTTGCCCAGGCACATCTCGTGCTGCTACTTTTTTACTGTCGAACATTGAGCTGTGCTCAGTAGACGCAGCATTCTGAGCTGACGCATCAGGTCAGATAATAGCAAACTTAGACCGACAGCAGCCTGGCCTGCAGGGCGGGAACCTCTAGGTTATAAAACCTTATAAATGTAGACGGGGAGGCCCAGCCTGCCGCCATACAAATATCTTGCAAGGCAATCCCACTTGACACTTGCGCTCTGACACCCAACGGGCACTGCATGCCCTTGGAGGCGTATGCCAGCGCTATAGCATCAACTATCCATCTGGATAGGCTCTGTTTCGACGCGGCTAGTCCCTTAGAACGTCCGCTAAACGAAACAAAGAGCTGCTCCGTCTGTCTGAAACCAGACGAGCGAGACACATAAGCTCGTAATGCCCTGACTGGGCAGAGGAGGCTCGCGTCTCTTTCCTCATCAGGGACCGGTAGGGCTGACAGGGAAATAACCTGCGCCCTAAACGGTGTGTTGAGGGATTTCGGAACATAACCGTGCTTAGGTTTGAGTATAACTTTTGAGTCATTAGGCCCAAACTCCATGCATGCCGCGCTCACAGAGAGCGCGTGCAGATCCCCTATGCGCTTCACCGAAGCGAGAGCCAGCAAAAACACCGTCTTGAAAAACAGGTGTTTCAAATCGATTGACTGTAAAGGCTCAAATGGCGCACCTTTCATGGCTTCCAGAACCGTAGAAAGGTCCCATACGGGGACTGAGGGAGATCTGGGAGGATTCAGTCTCTTAGCCCCTCTAAGGAAGCGGATGACTAAATCGTTCCTTCCTATTGACTGACCAAGCGTTGTTTCTGAGAACGCTGCTATAGCCGCCACATAAACTTTGAGCGTGGAGGGGGCCCTGCCCCCATCCAACAGCTCTTGTAGGAAGGAAAGCACCTCCGCCACACCACCAGTCTGTGGGTGACACACCACGGGCTGTGCACCAGCCCGAAAACACTGACCATTTCGAGGAATAGAGTCGTCTCGTAGACGGAGCTCTAGCCTGCGTGATCGTGTTTAATACTCCTTCAGGGAGTCCAACATGTACCCGTTGATGGCCCAGACATGAAGGGACCACAGTTCCGGGTGAGGATGCCAGATCGAACCGTGGGCCTGTGAGAGGAGGTCTCTCCTCACTGGTACTGGCCACGGGGCAGTACTTGCTAACTGCATCACGACTGGGAACCAAGGTTGGTTTTTCCAGAACGGTGCCACCAGCAGTACTGAGCATCCTTCTTCCCTGATCCGTTCTATCACCTGAGGCAGGAGAGAGACGGGGGGAAAAGCATAGAGCGGGCGGCGGGGCCACACATGGGCCAGCGCGCTCCTGCTCTTTGAGAAAAATTCCTGACAGTGAGCGTTTTCTTGAGACGCAAACAGGTCTACTTCCGCTCTGCCGAATTTCTTCCACAGCAGTTGGACTGTCTGTGGGTGTAGGGACCACTCGCCTGCCGGAACATTGTTCCTGGACAGTCTGTCCGGTCCTATGTTCAGGAGCTCTGGCACGTGCGCTGCTCTGAGCGAGCGCAGGTTGCACTGAGCCCATACCAGGAGGCGTTCTGCCAGCCTGTACAGGTTCTTGGACCTGAGGCCGCCCTGGCGATTTATGTAGGACACCACAGACATGTTGTCCGAACGGACCAAGACGTGGCGTCCTTTTATCTGGGGACAAAAACGTGTCAGCGCGTTGTCTACTGCCAGCATTTCGAGGCAGTTTATGTGCAGGAGCTTCTCCCGTTCCGACCACTGGCCGAAGAACGGTCTGCCCTCGAGCAGCGCTCCCCATCCCGAGGTGGACGCGTCCGTGGACACCACTTTCACCCTCGAGGAAGTCCCCAGGCTTACACCTAATTGGTACCAGTCGTTCGCTCTCCAAGGTTTCAGAGCTGTGACGCACTTCTGATTGACCCTGAGGCGAAGCGAACCGGATGCCCACGCTCTGCGTGGGACTCGCGCTTTCAGCCAAAACTGCAGCGGGCGCATGCGGAGCAGGCCCAGCTGGAGCACTGACGATGCTGAGGCCATGAGACCTAGCATCTTCTGAAATTTCTTGAGCGGGACAGACGCGCCGCAGCGAAACGCGTTCGCTGTGCGCTGAATGTCTACCGCGCGCTGTGGTGATAGTCGCGCTATCATGGACAGCGAGTCCAATTCTGTGCCCAGGAAAGATATCTTCTGACTGGGTAACAGAGAGCTCTTCGCCCAATTGACACTGAGACCCAAATCCTCGAGGTGATCGAGTAAAATGGTCGTGTGTTCCATGAGCACTGCGCGAGATTGCGCTAGAATCAGCCAATCGTCCAAATAGTTCAGCACTCGTATGCCTCTCATTCTGAGGGGTGCGAGCGCCGCGTCCATGCACTTCGTAAATGTACGGGGTGCCAGGGACAAACCGAATGGCAGGACTGTGTACTGATATGCCTGGCCCTCGAAGGCGAATCTCAAATATCGCCTGTGACGTGACGCTCTCTGTATTTGAAAATACGCGTCTTTCAGATCTATTGACGCAAACCAATCTCCTTGGCGAATCTGCACAAGGATTGTCTGGTCGTGAGCATCCTGAACTGTCGCTTCACAAGCACTTTGTTCAGTTGCCTTAGATCTAGTATGGGTCTGAGACCCCCGTCTTTTTTCGGTACCAGGAAGTATCTGCTGTATAGCCCTCCTTCGCTCTGAACTTGAGAGAGAGGCTCTATGGCCCCTTTGCTCAATAGTTTCGTCACTTCGGCTCGAAGTAAATGTGCTACTTCTGTTTTTACCGTGGTCTCGACGCGCGCCACATAGCGGCGAGGGCGTCGGCGAAACTGCAGCGAATAGCCTCTTTTTATAATGTTCAGCACCCACTTCGAAACCCCGGGCAGCTTTGCCCATGCGTCTGCGTGGATAGCTAGGGGTTGAATACGAAGCGCGCTCCGCTCGCTCAGCGATGGAGAGGCTTCGGCGTGCTGCAACATAAGCATCGCGCTCGTGACATTTGAGGCATGGGGCGCACTGATAACAGCGGGCAGATTGCCCGCGCTCGACTCCTCTGCGGTGGTCAGCCGCGAGGGGGAGGGCTGGGCGGTTCCCGTGGGAACTGTCATGTCTGTGTGTGGATGTGGGCGCGGGACAGCGGGCACATTTATCACACCGAAAACATCGTTCGCTTGCGTGAAGCGAGTGCACGTTGGTTTCGTTTTTACAGAAACCGTGAGACATGCACAACGCGGTGTTAGTGGGCACTGGGTAGTGGGCACTTTCACCATGTTTGAAGCGCAACCGATCTGAGTCGGTTTTATGTGCGCGAGCCCTGTGTGACAGGCTGTGCTTGTGTGTAGGGATGGGCACTGGGCAGTGGGCATTCTTACTACACATGAAACACCATCGGCCGTAGCCGGGACACCAGAAAATACACTCTTTTGGGGATTTATCTGGGTAGCCGTGAAAACGGCATTTGTGTGCAGGCAAGCGGGTGACAGAACCGACTTGTTGGCTGCAGAAAACACTGGAACAGTCACATTTGCTGGAACTGGACGAGCGAATAACTTTGGTGTGAGTCTGGCCGCAGCGGGACTCAAACACCGTCGTTTTCCTAGCTGTGCTAGGACGACTTCGGGGCCTCGGGCTTCACCGTAATCCTAGGTCGCGGGCCACGTGCAGCGGGGCGGCGACCGGATGAGCGGGAGCGCGGTCTCGCGCTTCGGGCCTGGCGGCGCTGTGAAGTGGAGGCAGTGGACGGTGGCTGTGGCTGTGAGCTCTGAGCAGACGGTTTTGCACGGCCTGCTGCAGAGCTGGAGCGCTTCGGGAGGAAGTGCTTCATAGCCTGTGACGCTTTCTGTACCTCTGCAAATCTCTCCGCGAAATCCTTGACGGAGGATCCAAAGAGGCCTGTGGCGGAAAGCGGGGCGTCGAGGAACGCGGTGCGCTCAGACTCGGCCATTTCCGAGAGCGTCAGCCAAAGATGTCTCTCAGTCACGGTGAGAGAGGCCATATTCCGTCCAATGGCTTGCGCTGCAGACTTAGTAGCACGGAGAGCGAGGTCCGTGGCACTCCTTAAGTCCGGCACGCAGATCGCGTCAGGCCCTTCCTCATCCAGCTTACGGAGGAGATCGGCCTGGAAGATCTGAAGCGTTGCCATGGTGTGCAGCGCTGACGCAGCTTGCCCGGCGGCGGAGAAAGCGCGGCGGAGCAGGCTTGACGTCGTGCGGCAAGCTTTAGAGGGTAGGGCCGACATAGCACGCCGTCCAGCAGAGGGCGGGCATAAGTGGGCCGCTATCGCCTCTTCGACCGGCGGCAGCGAAAGGTATCCTTTGTTCTTGGCATCGTCAACAGCGGAGAATGCCGAAGAAACAGCAGGACGCACTCTAGCCGAATAGGGGGCGTTCCAGGACTTGGCGACTTCTTCGTGTAACTCAGTAAGAAAAGGCGCCGGTCTGGACGCAGGCGAAGCGCGCTCCCCAGGCAGGAAAAATCCATCCAGCCGGTTGTGAGCGGGCTGCTCAGGCGAAGACCACTCGAGGCCGAGGCTCGCCGCGGCCTGTGCGAGTACTCGCATGAGCTCCGTCTCGATGGACGCTCTCTTGCCTGAAGACATGCGGGCAGGGGGCGCGGGGTCCTCAGAGCCCGCCCAATCCTCACTGCCTGACGCCAGGATAGAGCAGGAATCATCCTCTCCCAGCAGGGCTTCCTCATCCACGATGTCAACGGAAGCGGCGGCAGACGGCGGCCGCTGTCCGTCAGGAAGCGAGGGTGACGAAGCCGGGGAAGCAAGCGGGCGAACCGGCGAGCTTTGGCGGCTGAGGGAGGGTTCCGGGGCCCGCTGGGCACGGCGCTTTTTACGGCGCGACGCCGCGGCGGGCGGGGGAGCAGTCTCGGTGAAGAAGGCTAGGCGAGTCCTCAGAGTCGCCATTGCCATCAGCTCGCAGTGAGGGCAGCCGCCGTCAGCGAGCGCGAGAGCTGCATGTTCCTCACCCAGGCAGGAAACGCAAATCACGTGGCGGTCCCCGTCGCTGAGTGTGGCTCTGCACGAGCCGCAGGAAGGCATCTTTAAAAAGACGCTAGCTCTTTTAGAATGTGTGTCGCGGCGGCGACACACACACACAAAAGTACAGAGTAATAGAAAGGATATAAGCGCCGGAAAGCGCAGCAGGAAGGCAGGAAGGCGGCGCGGCCAGCGACTTCAGTGACTCGTCCCGCTGAAGGTGCTCTCTCTCAGACGGCGCGGCTTCTTCTCCGGCTCCAGCGATGCGTGTGCTTCGCTTGAAGGATGAAAAATCAGATAATAGCTGCCTGCGAGCGGTATTTATAGGCCTAGACCACGCCCATTTCGGCGGGACGTGACGCAGCGGGCGCGAAGTGCCCTGATTGGGTCTGGCGTCACGCCAGGCCTCGCTCGATAGGCTGCTGCAGTTGCCGCAGAGCAGCCAATAGGCGCGCGAGCTGTCTCGCCTATGTCTGCATGCTGCCGCAACGCGTTTTGCATTATTACAAAATTAAGGATAATTTTTGGCTTCAATATCTCGCGGAAAAAGGATTTTCCCCTAGCGTAAGATATCTTACGCAGTACGAGAGACCTCTCGTAAGAGAACTACACATAAGCTACATAAATCAACTAACCATTCAGAAATGTCCTGTTGCGTTCTACATGTTGTCACTTCTAATAGAGTTTCATTGCCTGAATCCGGTTTGAACATAAAAGGCTAAACGTTTTTTGAAATTTTCAGTGCATGTCTGTGTGAGTGCAAGCTGTTGAAGCTCCACCCCCTGTGCTGGGAGCAGCAGCTCATTTGCATTAAAAGGAACAGACACAAAGTGGTGCGTTTTTGCTCACCCTCAAAAAGTGACCACTTTAACATGCTATATAAAAATATCTGTGGGGTATTTTGAGCTAAAACTTCACATACACACTCTGGGGCCATCAAAGACTTATTTTACTTATCTTATGAAAAGGGCATTATACCACCCCTTTAATATATAAAAAAGGCTTTTGTACACAATGTAATGAATGTTAAATGTTTTAGTGCTCACCAGTCAGGGTGTCATTTTTTGGCTAAAGCTATGTTCCCCATGTGGGCTGTTTAATCTTGTTTAAACTACCCATTAAGTGCAAATTGAGTTATTTGATAGCCAATGCTCTGGAGGGTGGCTTTGGCAGTCTGATTTGTCTAAGATTGTTTACAACAGCATTTTATGTGGTTTAGACCAATTGGAATGCTTTACAAATACGCACGGAGGATTTTTATGCCTAGTGTAAACATGGACAGTCTATCCTCCAAAATGGCCACCTGTGTGGACCCCTCAGATGATCCTCATTATCCCATTAGGAATCCAAGCCATATTCAGTCTTGCTCTCATAGACATGCAGAAAACACTGTATACTGAATATTCATGACAACCTGCCACTTACTGGATGTGTGTCCAATAACTGACAGTCAGAGCGAAAATGTTTCCCCTGCCTGGGAGGATCGGGGTGTGTCTGGTGGGTTCAGATATTCCTCTGGGTGTTGTTGCATCCAAAAATGTCTCTGGCACATTTGGCATGTGGAGCGAAGCTTATTTTTGTTCAGACAAGGCTGCTTAATGGCTATTACCTGGATTAGGTGGCAATCTGTGACGGGAGGGCTGCACGGAGCAGGGACACTTTAGCAAACACAAGCCTTATTTTGAGCAGTCCAAAAATAATTAGAGCATCTTATCTCAATGAAGAGAAAATGTAATCTAAACTCTTCAAAACTCAATCTTGTCATAAGCGGGTCAGATATTCAATAGATGACATCATGACAGTGGCTTGATCTCTGTAATCTGATGGAGTTTGGGTTCCTTGCCATTAGTGTTGCCTTTGCCTTGCTTAGTTGGGGTTTAAAAGACACTTGATAGTCAGTGATATTTTTGACTGCACTGACACTATTGGATGAGAATAAAACTTGAACTGAATGGCACTATTGTCTTCTGTAGAGCTGCCAGTGCTTTAGCTGTATCGAATTGGTTTCATAATGGATGAACTCTGCAACATCAAGACTGTTATCGAACTGAACTGAATCAACATTGCACTGACTCAAGCTGAATAATGACACTATTGTTTTCTTGAACTTATTTCCATAATCGATGAACTGTACACAGTTATTGAACTTAACTGAACCAACACTGAACTGACTTGAACTAAACAATGAAACTATTGTCTTGTTAGAGGTGCTTTACAGCAGAATTTGCCACATATATACTGAAGTTTGCATCATTAATTCTGTTTTTTTCCTGTTTATATTGTGAAGCTACTTTGAGACAATCTGTATTGTATAAAGCACTATACATAAAGGTGGCTTGACTTGATTGCAAATGAGAAGCTTTTAAAGCTTGCATGTTTTTTTCTATCCGTCCCTTGTGTGCGTGTCCAGGGTTGAGGTGAGAGGTTAACCATGGTATAGGTTAGTGCTATATGCAGTCCTCATGCCTGGCAGGGGTGTGCAGACCGTGCCCGTTTGCCATACGTACATGTTGATGGTGTAATAATGATCAGTAAAATGGGTACCATCTGCCTGCGGGCGCGTGGCACCCAGACCATTACACCAGATGGCATCAACTGCGCCAGCTGATGTGGTAGTGTTAATAAACAGAAGTTTATTAACAGTCCTCTTCCTCTCTCAGTCGCTCTCCTCCTCTCTTCTCAATGCTGTTCTCTCCATCTTGTTCCTTCTCACACACTGTCATCAATGGCCCACTCTCTGCTTTCTTACGCTCTTTCTCTCTCTCTCTCTCTCTCTCTCTCTCTCTCTCTCTCTCTCTCTCTCTCTCTCTCTCTCTCTCTCTTTCCTCTTTCCACCCTTCTTCCTCTATGATGAACAAAGCATCTGGGAGATGACACCTTGTTAGCTCTCCCCTCCAGTTCGTTGTGACTCCAGTAAACGGCACAGTGACAGAAACTTTTGGCGTGTTGAGTGCAAACCCCTCATCAGCTTTAATTAAAGAGCTAAGGATTCTGCTCGTTTCTCTGGTGTGTTGGGGGTGTAGGTGTGTGCCCATTAACCCTTTGTGAGGCCTCCTCAAGGCGTTATGAGAAAATATATTACTGAGCAACATTCAAGCTGCAAATATTTATATTTATGCATTTTGCAGATGCTTTTATGGGGACTTACAATAGAAAGACAAAACCAATTTGTCAGATTCAACAAAGTTCAAACGCCAAATTTAGAAAGCTACACTAAAACGCCAAATTTAGAAAGCTACACTAGGAAACAAACTAAAGCAGAGTTGCAAAGAGGAAGATTTTTTTTGATAATATAAAAATATAATACAATGTAATATAATATAATATAATATAATGTGATGTGATGTGATGTGATGTGATGTGATGTGATGCGATGCGATGCGATGTGATGTGATGTAATGTAATGTAATGTAATATAAATGTCAGGCTTTGCTGCCCACGAGACTATTGGTGCCCACGAGACTATTGGTGCCAACATGAGTGAATATACTTGATTGATTAAACTCTTCGAAAACACTGATTCATTCAGTAATTAAACTAGTAAATTATCCTCTTACTATTCTTAATAATTTATAAAATATTTCTATGTCAGAAGTAGTAAGAGTAGTAGCCTATGCCAAATTCAGCACGTTCTTAAGAGTGAGTCACTGAATCATTCGCACATCCGAATCGTTCAGAATTGAATCACTAAAATCAAACTAAACACTTCTACTTTGTGTTGATCGGACATGCGCAGCACTCGGTTCTGTTTTGGATTTGTTTGGAACTATCTTCGTAAGCGGGGCAAATAGAGAAGTGAACCGGCAATATGTAAGTTGCTCAATATTAACTAATTTTTTTTTAACTGAACTGTTATACAAAATTAACATCAAGCTCGCGGCAGTTAGGCTACCGGTAATTCGGGCATAGGCTGCAGCCTGCATGCCATGCATATTGGCCTACTACAAAAGCATGAAGAGCTGGTGTCAATATAAGACAACAGCATGCATATACACTCACTACAGTAGCCAGATATCCAGAGGTTTAATCACCGTGTAGTCCAAATACACGCAAGACAAATAATGGATAAACATAATCAAAAAGATAAAGAGATGAGATTTCCTTTAACAAAGGCTTACTGTAAATTCTGTAAACAACATTATAGTCATTTTTAATGTGGCCAATATGATATTACAAGTAGGCCTGAAATGTTTTAGGCTACTCAATATGAAAACAGCCAGACCTTTTTAAATGCACCTCAAAACATCAATATAATGTAATATAATATTATTTGAATAATCCCCTAAAGAAATTTGTTGAAGAGCCTTGATATACTATCTTTTTATACTGATCATTTCCAAGTTTGTGGTCAGTAAGATTTTATTTTGAAAGACATATAGGATGCATTCAATTGATCAAAAAGTGACAGTAAAAACCTATATATTGTCACAACAAATTTACATTTCAATTAAACTGGTCAATTTTTTTTTTTTTTTTTACTTTAAATTGATCAAAGATTCCTGAAATAATAATAATAACATTTATCATGATTTCTAATATATAAGCTATTAAGCAGCGCAACTGCTTTCAGCATTGATGATAATGCAAAAAAAAAAAAAATTCTTGAGCACCAAATCAGCATATTAGACTGATTTCTGAAGGATCATGTGACACTGAAGACTGGAGTAATGATGCTGAAAATTCAGCTTTGCCATCACAGGAATAAATTACTTAAATGTACCGTATTAAAACGGTTATTTAAAATTAATTAATATTTCTCAATAATATGAATGTTTTTACTGTTTTTTATATTAAATAAATGCAAAATCGTATGCATCCACATGTTTGAATGGTAGTCTAATACTAATACATCTATTTTTATTGGTAATTCAAGGTGTCAGTCACATGAATGCATAATTAGATAGCATCATGTCATTTCACAAATTATGAAATGATTAGCTGTTTGCCCATCACCTATTTAGTATGGCACTGGATGTGGTTTTGTGAAATACTGATTTGTCACCCACAAGCCATGCTCTACATACAACAGATTTCCCTGTCCTTGTAACATCCAATCAAATATTATTTTGTTAAACACTAGAGGCAGGTTGACTCTCACAATGATTTCTATTTGACTTCATGCATTGGTCAAAAATTGAACACTGTGCCTCTGAGCTGTAAAAGACATACACAGTACCTGGCTGACTGTAGAGTGCTCTTTCACCTTAATCCAAATTCAGAAAGCATCCACGCATGCTGAATAGGCTGGGACCCCATATCTCAGATGTTTTAAAGCACTTCTTACAGTGCCAGTGATGTTTGTTTCTCTCTGATGAGAGTTCGTGATTTATTTGCATGCATCAAATGAGAGAGTAGTAAATGCACAAGCTGCCACATAAATGAGCTGTAGCTTTTGCATCCTGAGACCTAGTTTGAGTATGATTATGTGTGTGTATCCGCTTCTATACAATCATCTGTATATAAATTCTGTCCGAACCTGTTCAGATAGAGTGATATTTAGCTTTCATGTGCGCACAGAGTCAGCCCCTCATTTTCTAATTGCGGCTCGTCCTAGCCATCTGCCACACACTCGTCTGCGTCTCATCCCTCCTTTCTGTTCATTAGCACAATTATTTTCCCTCCGTTTGTGAACACAACTCCTTCTGGTCATCCAACAGTCATATAACATTCCTGGCACCCACTAATGGATCTTTGTGTGCTGCGAATAAATGTGTGAAGGCTGTTTCTGGATTAGGCCTCAATGTGTTTTGTTCTTAACTCTTGAGTTTCATTATTACCGAGTGTTAAATTCGGCTCATTAGCTAAACAGCTCTTTTGGCCAAAGCCCTCATGTCGATGAGGTGTTTTCATGGGATTTGGGTGGCAGAAGCACTTTTGAGACATTTTGTAAACTGAGCATCATTGATTTGACTGTGTGTGGGAAGTGATTGAAGGTTTATTTAACATTCTCCGTTCTTCACTCTGAATGCATGAATACACCACATTCCATTGAGGAATTGTCTTGTGCGCTTTGTGCTAGTATGTACAGTGTGAGGAAAGTAAATGTTTATATTCAGGAGTAAATAAACGTAAAAAACAAACAGATGTAGATCTGCATGATGACACTGAATTGATTTATACACCCAGATAAACAAGCCAGCGGGTAAATAAGAGGAGCGTAAATAACTAAAACAGCAAATTGCCGATTTGATTGCAAGATGGCCCAGTCAGATTGGATGTATTCTAAATCACTGTATTTACATAATTCAATCTCACTTTACAGAGCTCTGCAAATCAGCATGTGTCACGCTGGAACTGCCACGGGACAGAAGGTGAATGGGCTGGTCTTCATTGAAATTCATTGGTGTGTGTACCGAGCATGCTCAGTTGGACTCCTCCCTAACATGCCTCATCACACCGCAAGGTTTTAGCCAGACTGATGAGCAACGTTCGTCACCACAACGACCAAAACAATGTCTCGCTCTGTGAGTTGTGCCTTGCGGGCCATCCCACGGGACGCAATTATATGCAAATGTGGGTAATTAAGTCCTTGCGCACCGTGAGACGAGATCAAAATTAATATTTGCACTCTTCTTAATAAATCTGTCGATCTTTCCATCCCCTCTCTCTCTCCTTCTTTCTGCAGGTGGTACGCTTTCTCTGGGGTAATCTACTGGCAAGTGAGATGTTTGCTTGAATCACGCTTCACTAACACTCCCCACTAACAGCAGAATCATGGGAAGTGTGTCATTATTGTTATTATTTCTTGTTTATAATTCGCATTATCATTATTTCAGTGATTGGCACACGGCTCAGGGGTCTTGTTTGTTGATCGGCTTACTTTTTGACAGAATTAGACCTAAAAGCCTAAAATAATGTTTTATTCAGATAACTTATCACAGCGGGGGGAAAACTGTGGAACTGGAGGGGTTAGTGTTTGCAGGCTCACAGATAAAACTATCATAAAAGTATATAATAATAATTATTAATGATCGATGGAGACGGGTTTAAATTTTGAAAAGAAAGCAATATTTTTGTACTATCCAGCCATGGCTATAGTAAGCGACAGGATGTTTTGTCGGTTGCTTAGTTTTACTTTTACAGCATTAAAGGTGCTGTATGTAACTTTTTTTATAAACTGAATCCTTTTTTTATTGCCCGTCTGTGAAGGGGTTGTAATCACACATTACAATGATCCACTTTTCGCGTTTTGCTATTACCTCTGAAGGCCAGTATTCCTATTTTTATGTGAAGTCTCCGGGTCGGATTTTCTGCGAAATCCACCGGATGTGACGTGCATGCGCGCTCCCGAGCCTCTCCGTTTTATAAATACAGTCTATTGCGACGGCACTGCAGCTAACGACATGGAGTCTGATAACACCAAAAAACGACCTGCCTCCAGCACAACACAGACTCCAACACAAACTCAAAAAAAAAAAAAAAAATTTTATCTGCTGAAGCTCGTCAGACCAAACGTCAATCGGATCGACTCAGGACGAAAACACGGATCAACATTGGCAGAGCGTTTGAATTATGGAGAGACCTCCGCTTTGTTTTAGGTATAAAAACAGACCCTGAGTTGGCTTTCATCCTTTTGGACAGGTAAGCTAACAATACTTCAAAGCATGTAAAATATATTGTGATTTTGTGCTTTAGTTGGCTCAAGTTAGACATCATTAATTCGCCAGCTAACGCCGACCATTTGCTAACGTTATCTGATGTGAAAGACTACAGTTGTAACTTTATTGCTTTTCACGAGCACGAGCGCTGTTGTTGCAATCTGAAACATCACCGCTAGAGGTCGCTGGATCCTACATACAGCACCTTTAAGCTGGATAGTCCCACCTAAAATGGCAGTGCTACATATGGAAGATCTCTGTGGTAGATCCCGCCGTGTCTAGTCAATATCGTTACAGAGATGACAGAGTGGACTCTGCTGAGGGAAAGACACAAGCTCGCCAACAGAGAAGCCGTACCGTGCAAGAATAGTCACCTTCATTTATATAGCGCTTTTAACAATATAGATTGTTTCAAAGCAGCTTTACAGTGATAATAGGAAATTAAAGTAACAGAGATTGTTTGGCTTTACAGCAGCTCTAGAATAAAGTTATTGTCCAGCTAAAGTTAGTTTTGATTGATTCACTTCCGTTGCAAAGATCATTAGTTATTAACTTAGGGGCCGCTAACACGACACTGTTCTAACAGAAAACACTTAACACACGCTCATTTGCACAAAACAGTGCCTGGTGGCTCAAGAACGCAAACCTTGAAATAGGTTCCAAGGTGCAAGCCTTGAAATGTAAAAAAAAGGTCATCTCTGCGCAAACTTCAAAAACGCAAACCTGTGAAAACGCTGACGGCGTGCACATGCGTATTACGTGTTTAGTCTATATGTATGCGCGTTTGAATATATATGTGCGCAGGCGTGTAGTCTTTCTTTACAAATTGACCTCCACAAATGACTGTCTGGCCTTACATTTTTTTAATGCAGAATTATTTATCGCTTCCGCGTAGCCATGTGGACTGGAATTATTTTGACAACGTTTTATCAGTACAGAGGTAAAGGGAATGGAAGGAGGCCTTCACAGGGGAGAGACTAGTTGACACTTCAGGACTGCGTTGTCGTCGTGTCCAGGCATAGGTCCTTCATCAGATCTGGATACGGCCTGGATCCGGCGGACTGCGGTAAATATTAGCGTAGACGCCATCCTTCTTATGATGTAACGAGCACATCAGTATTTATGGGAAGTGTTCCCGGTTCCTGCTGACCTATTCTATGCAGCCTAACATTGAATTTTAGAAGTTTCACGAGTTCACATGTTAATGAAATCTGATGTAATATTATAATGCGTATTTGGCTTGCTGTCCGGGGGGAGGGCTCCGAGCTCGGAATTCGGCCCGACCCCAGAGTACTCCCCCCTATGAATGTATAGATCATAGGTATCTATGAGCAGACCCAGCCTAGTGTGAGGTGATGGGGTGGTGGCGGGATGCTGAGAAATTTGTCATGAGACAGGAGGTAAGGGAAGGCTTTATTTATACTGGCTTCTTCTTGTGCTGATTGGATGATTACCTGAACATGCTCCTCCAGAACTAATGTGTTCTGTGTAGTCTAGGTCAAAGAGATGTGTTTTTAGTCTAGATTTGAACTGACAGAGTGTGTCTGCTTCCCGGACAATGTTAGGAAGACTGTTCCAAAGTTTTGGTGCTAAATAAGAAAAGGATCTACCACCAGCAGTCGATTTTGATATTCTAGGTATTATCAACTGGCCGGAATTTTGAGATCGCAATAGACGTGAAGGACTATAATGCGTTAAGAACTCGCTCAAGTACTGGGGAGCTAAACCATTTAGTGTTTTGTAAGTAATCAGCAATATTTTAAAATGTATACGATGTTTAATAGGGAGCCAATTCAGTGTTGACAGAACCGGGCTAATATGGTCATACTTCCTGGTTCTGGTAAGAAATCTAGCTGCTGCGTTTTGGACCAGCTGTAGTTTGTTTATTAAGCGTGCAGGGCAACCACCCAGTAGAGCATTACAATAATCTAGCATTGATGTCATTGTTGTATAATATCAAGAAAATGCAATTACCTGCCTCCTTGTTCATTGTAGATGCCTTTTTGTTACACATATTTAGCCAATGTATTGGATATAATGCATTGCATTCAATGTTGTTATTTATTTTGTTTGTAAAAGATGGCTTATATTGTTTTGGCATAGATGTACAGTAATTGGTTATGTATGTATATGTGACTGTGCCAACCCATGTTGAGAGGAGCAGAAAAGAGTGATTATGTATGTGCGCTAGAGGACTCCTAGAACTTTAAATGAACTCAGCCATCTTAGTTGAGTTTACTGGAGTTCAAGGACATGAAGAGGTGGACTGCTTGCACCTGCCTGGAGAAGGATCTGGGAAACTTTGGTGTCAACCTAACGCCTGTTGAAAAACAACAGGAGTATAAAAGACTGATGAACTGACTGCCTCTTGGGATACTGATACGCCAGTGCCCCCGACGCCTAGAAGCCCAGAGCTGAGGACAAGAAACCCCAAGCAGAAGATAAGAAGCCCAGAGCTTACTACACCTTTGATTCAAAACGTGATTATTGTATTTTATACTTAAACGATGAAGTTTTATTTGCCTTTATATTTTTGTTTATTATAAAAAGAAAAGTAACCAATTAAAATAAATTTAATTGATTACAAAATCTGCCTACTGAGACTTAGATTTATGATGCTGGAAGACTTTTAATGAGAACATACCACAGAGGAGTCTTCTGACCAAATTGTTAGTACCTTTTGAATGCTTATGGTTTAGGTCAGATTTGACTTTCTTTACCTTACCTGAGAATAATAAATAAATAGGTAAAAGGTGTTAAGAGTAAAGTACACACCGTAAAACATCATGAACGTATGAACTAATTGTTCCACATTTGTCATTGAGAGAATATGACGTAATTTAGATATATAGATGCTAGATACCATAGATACTAGAAACGTGACTTTCAAATGAAAGACTGGTATCAAAGAGCACACCCAGGTTCCTAACCTACAACGAAGACTTGACAGAGCAGCCATCAAGTGTTAAACAGTATTCTAGGTTATTACGTGAGGACGTTTTTTGTCCAATAATTAGAATCTCTGTTTTTTTTTCAGAATATATATATTTTTTTTAGGAAATTAGGAAATTAGTAGTCATCCGTTTTTTTATATCAGCTATGCATTCCGTTAATTTTGTGAATTGGTAAGTTTCGTCAGGGCGTGTAGAAATATAGAGCTGAGTATCATCAGCATAACAGTGAAAACTAATGCCATACTTCCTAATGATATCTCCCAAGGGTAGCATGTACAGAGTGAACAGCAACGGTCATAGTACTGAGCCTTGTGGTACTCCATACTGAACTTGTGATCGATAAGACATCTCTTCATTTACTGCTACAAGCTGATAACGGTCAGATAAGTATGATTTAAACCATGCTAATGCAATTCCTCTAATGCCAACATAATATTCGAGTCTATTTAAAAGAATGTTGTGGTCAATAGTATCAAATGCAGCACTAACGCGAATACACACATGGGATCATCTAAAGAGGGGAATCAAAACATATGGGCATCTAGTCTAGTACAGGGGCTGACCAACCGGGCATACACACAAGTACCAGACCTGGCATCAGATGTCTCCACCTGCCATGTGACTGCCGAGGATGCTGGAGGAATTTCACCAGGGTTCACCAGCTGGGGAACTCACCTGAGGATCAGAAGAAGTGCTCATATCCCATCCTCAGAGGGGAATGGCGCAGCAAGCAAGACGCAGAGCCATCCTTCCCGCATACAGTATTACCTGTTTGTACACGGGAAGACACCAAAGATGATGGAGTCCACTATCCAGTGGGCCAACCTCTGTTTGGAAACAGCCTTTCTCTTCCCCTATAGCAGACAAAGAGCTGGTGTGAAGTTCTGAATCTCTGCGTGCGGTCCAAGTACAAATGCTAGGTGTGAACAGGATATAGCAACGCATGGGCTGGTTTTGACTCCTCTGGGGGCAGTGCTTGCAAGTTCACCACCTGGTCCCTAAAAGGAGTGGTGGGAACTTTGGGGAGGATTCAACCTCCTGGTGCCTCTCAGGAACTTGATGATCAAGTTGTGTTTCCCCAGAGACTTACCATCTACTGCATCGTTGTGTGCGGCAATAGCGGCAACATACACTTTCAGGGTGGAGAGAGACAGCCTTCGATCCAACCCTTCTTGCAGAAAACAAAAGCACGACGTTGATAGGGCACCTACGAGATTCTTCCCTGCAGGAAGAACACCGATCAACGAAGAGGTTCCACTTCAGAGTGTAAGTGAAAGTGTGAACTACTGCTGGCGGTAGGTCACTTAGGTCCTCCACATGGTGCCCCGTCCCTGATGAAACCGGTCCTTCCTCATGGGATTCCGCCAGTGAGGGGCTATCGTGAGGAGCATGAGTTCTGGGAACCAGGTCTGGGTGGGCCAGTAAGGCGCAACCATCAAGACCTGCTCCTCGTATTCCCTGACCTTGCACAGTAAATGTGCGAGCAGGCTCACTGGGGGAAACGCATACTTGCGAGGGTCCCCTCGGTCAGGGAATAGAACAGTGGGTTGTCTCCGAGGACAAGAACAGGTCGAACTGAGCGATACCGAAGCGTTCCCAAATCAGCTGGACTGTCTGAGGGTGGAGTCTCCATTCTTTCCTGGAGGTACGCTCTTGTGAGAGCATTCTTGCCCTGCAGCGACAGCAGAAACTGGCACAGAGCAAGTTGTATTGCTAGCAACTTGAGGCAATTGATATGCCACTGCAGGTACTCAGGCAAGATCCCAATTCGTCATTCACTGACTAATAACGTAGAACGTGACAATGCTTGAGCTCTTTAAAGCAGGATGGATTCTGATTGGCTTTCATTGTTTTTGAAAGTGATTCCAACGATATCGTTTCTCTCTGCCATTATCATTATAATTGTGGTGTGGACACTGCTATTCTATTATATTTAGAATGATTTTTCTTTATCTTTATCTTTATCTTTATCATTATAGTTACCGTTCTTGGTGTGAATGGGCCTTTACAGTTGTCTGCGTTATGATGATGTTCTGTTTTTGGAATCACTAGGCCATGCAATTTTTTTCTTTGTTTCAGTGGCTTCTCTGTTGGCTGGAAAAAAATGGTAAACTGCCAGACTAGGTGTTCTCATTTGGCCTCCCATAAATAGCCCACATTATAGCGTGATGGAAGCTGGTGCCATTTTTAGGAGCAATATTTCCTCACTTTACGTTTCCCAATGTTGGGGCATCCTCTTAATCTTACATCCTTCACTTTAACCTTTGACCTTTTGTCTCTGCACTCTACATTAATCCTCTAGTCTATGATTTATCCATCAAATAAGATTCAATACATCAGGGCCAGACAAGGACTCTTAACATTTCTGAATGCTTTCAAAAGATTTGCGATCTACTTCAAATTCTTGTTAGCTTGAAAAATCCTCTCTTTGAATCACAGATAATACACACATGCCAGTTAAATGGTCATGTCCTGTCTCGGTTTGGTGCTGAATATGGGCAGCGAAAGGATTTGGCTGCATTATCCAGATACTTTTTAGATGCGTGTTCCCTCGTGAGACGCTGGAGTAGGCTACTCAGTTTCTTTCAATAAGAGATCCAGTTCAAAGAAACGTTCGCACCTCCGGTTGTGCGCAGATTGATGACTCGTGACACCCGTATTTCACCCAAAGAGGCTAGTAAACAAACGATGGCGGACAGGCTCAATATGGAAATGTGATTTTGATGTCTAAAAGACCAGGAAGTTATGACTGCACACGCTTTGCGGCTTCGTTCCGGGTAATATACTCCCAACACACTCACTCATTATAAACGGACCACGGTCAGGGCCAAATTGACATCAAATGAGGGCTTTGAATTAGCCCTTCTCGTCGGCATTGATTTATGCTCAGTGGTAAATTGCATCTCCTGAGGAGACGCGCATTTAAACAACAGCTTTTCAAGAGCGTAATTGATCTGGTTGTAAGAGATCCTGAAAGGGCTGGAGGCCCTCAGTCAGGAAAACATTAATTTCTGTGCAAATTGAAGAGAAAGAAAAGCATTCGTTTCAAAGACCGATTGCATTTCGTCTATTTCAAAGGCAGAGATGTTTTAACAATGATTACTTGTTTGATGAACCATGGCTAATTTACATATCACAATCTCATTGGGTGTAATTTGTAATATTCATTTTTATTCCTCCGTTATGTGACACAGGAGAGCCAAAAGTGACGCGCACTGCAAACAGTCGGTTTGATGGCCTACATGATGGCGTTCATTTGCATCAGTTAATTATTTCATTGTGTGTGCCTTTCTTTCTTAATTGGAATATAGGCTGTGTAATTGGGATGCTGGTGTCGTTTGAGTTTACGATGGCTTGTTTCACTAACTAATGAACGGTATTTCATGAGAGCCTTGTGGTGTGTAACACAGTGTTGCTGGTCTGTCCGCCCCAGCGATGTGCCTGCTAGCATGCCCTCTGAGCCCTGCAATTCACCCACTGTTAATGAGATTCTAATATATGCGCTACAGTTCAACAAGCACGAGGCTGCCTTTCTGCACCAGGGCTCATGTTTGGTGTGTCAAGGGTGTGTGTGTATCTGTGACAATAGTGTTTGCGTGTGTTTATTCTAATGAGGATCATTGCAGTTTCTGCTGATTGCTGTCCTCTCTAAGGCCAGGTGAACTTCCTCAAGCGACGGCCACATCTTGCCATCATTATTTTAGGAAATCGTTGTAGTCATCACAAACAGCTCTTTATAAAAGCACTTTTTTTTGTTAACTTCATCATTACGCAGTCTCCCAAGATGATAAATGGTGTCCCAAAACTGGTTAAAACATTTCTTTGTGGTATGGAGTATGAAGAAATTGGGGGGTGTTTTAACTGCCACAGCTTGTTATGTGATGGGAAAAGGCGCACATACATTTTAGATAAAAAAAATTCACGACTATATCTTTACTGTAATATGTTATTTTTCAAATACATTTGTGTGCATAATTGTGTTGTGAAGAGATTTTACTTTCTATGTTTTAAAAAAATGGTGGGGAAATGTTGCATCCATAAATACCCAGCTTTGAGGTTTTGCAACATTTCTCAAAATTCTACTGTACATGCTTTTTTATAACTAATGGCTTCCTAAAGACATGTTTAAGTAAAAAAAAAACATTGTGAATGTTAATACTTGGGTGAAGCATGTCTATATGTGCGTGTGTGCATACTGTATGATAGAGAATGCAAGAAAGTGAGACAGAGAGATACAAGAGAGCCAATCGTATTTGTTCTAAATGCACAATGCAGTCCATCCAAAAATCTGGGCCAAAAAACATCGATCCCAAAAGCTGGGCCTGGCGATTAGTTTCGGGAAGAAACAGAATGCATTGGATTCACTTGCTGCATTCATCATTCACGCACTCAATAGCTGGAAATATTCTGCCTCCCAGAGAGGAAAAAAAAAAAGTATGGTTGCAAATACAGCTCCTGTACTCATCAAAAGGGTAGTTAATGACTTAACAGCCTTTGTTTTAAATTGCTTTTAATCAAAAAGAGGTTCAAAAGACAATTTATAATACTGCAATTGTCTTGGTGGATATCAAAAGAGCTCACCTTTGATTTCCACCAAGACATTATGTTTTGTTTTGTTATATGTTAATTTTGTGACAGTAGATTCACAAATCAAGACATCAAATGCATGGATTAAAAGAGGAAAAATAGGAAGGTGTTAGACATTTCAAATCTTGCATTGCTTGTGCTACTTAGACCACACACAGAGATAAGGTATTCAGTTAACGTTCACTAGGGGTCCCCATTGCTCCTCTATTTGATCACAGAGACACACTTACTCATGCTGAGGTTCCCACTAAATATTACTTCCAATATATCCCGAAGTACTTTATTTTTGCATGCCTGTAGCCAAGGTCATAGGTTTGATTTCCAAGGAACGCATATACTGAGAAAATGTATAGCATAGTAAAAGAAAACCACTCAAACCAACCTCTGTTTTACTTTTTGTAGACTGGTTTTGAGAGATTTTGAGCATTTCATGCTGGCGAGGGCAGGCTGAGAGACTATCTTAAACTAAACCGCTAAGATCAGCAAACCAATTTTTTTGTTTGTTTCAGCAGGTAAAATGTAAGCCTGTCAGCATGTTAATTATGAACTTAAGTCATATGTGTACAGCCATAAATCAATTTTAACATCTAAATCCAAACTATCCTGTCTTGGAAAGCTGTAAAGCTTCACATATATCCCTTTTTTAAAATAAACATTTAAACAGAGTGCGTAAAATTTGCGTTTAGTAAAAGTAAATGTGTTTTGCTCATCTCTCTGCCTCTTTGGTTGCAGGGATGAGGGGTTTCCTTGCTTGCGATTGGTTGACTTTTTAGTGCACCTGTTCTGTCGGAAAGCCCTATTGGCTAGCTAAGATGTCACTCATTTTCGCCTCTTCTTCACGCGCTTCCCGCTCTTAGCGCTGGAGTACCAGCTTGACTGTTGGCCTTTCTGTCTCAGGAGAACTGCGCGAGTAAGTTCATTTAGGCAACGCGAAGATAAAAAGCAGACATGTTAACGCAAAAGCAGCGTCACAGGAGAGATGGGAACATTTCCGAGAGAGTCATTGGCGACCGCCGGTGGTTTTGCGCTCCCGTGCGCCAAGAGACGGATTCATAGGACGCGCGTCTACCGTTCTCGCGCGGAGAACACCACCAACTTCTACGGCGCGTGACTTCATAACGCCACCGGTCCGGACCTTTATACTTGTGTTTTAAACTTTATGTATTAAAGGAATAATAACACGAGATGAACAATGACAGTGACTTTCCCGGGCTTATAATAACGCTTTACCACTTTAGTAAAGGGATTGATTCTCGCTTCTAACGAAATTTTGGTGATAGTTAAAGGACACGGATTTTTTGAGGACCGCAACAACGCGAATCTGCTGCCGAACCAGTTACATTATCATATGACTTTCCACAGGATTATGCTATTTATTCAACAACTTCTCAAACTAGACAATTCATAATGTCATTTTTGGACAATATACTACAACTCAGAAAGCCAAAGATGATCGCTGTACGGATGGCGTTCCTGCACGCGCTCCTCGCCTCGTCTCTCCACGGAGGTAAAGAAACATTTACGCACATCCAAAACTTGTTGCGAGATGGCAAATCATGCAGAATAAATATAACGAGCATGATTACAAGAATTACAAGAATTCTTCATGCATTCAAACAACTGTTGTTAAGAGCAATGTCAGTGCGCTTTCATGTCTTTATCGCGAATGCAAAAAAGTTGATGCCCACTGCTCCCTATTCCACTTGACCCATTTTAACATCTTAATTTACACTTGAAATATTTATAGATGTGTACACACACTTCTGTGGTAAGTGGTTCGTGCGCTTGGTTGCTTGGAGAGACTGTGGCGCGCAGCGACAGCAGCGGTGTGGTTTTGTTGTGCCAAGCGTATAAATAATAGAAATGTTGGTTTCTCACCTTGTTGTTTTGCAGTCCTATAATGAATTATGCATGCATGTAGTTTGCTAGCAAGACAGAGATGTAGAAATAGGATGATTGAAGCGTCCTGCACCGAGTTGTCAAACGAAATATCGCGTGGAAACAACAATTTTATGATAGTGATACGAGCACAGCACACGGACGTGCAATTTTTTTTACGTTTTATCTATTAACATTATTATTATTATTTTGTTTTTTACATAAGAGGATTGTACATAACCTAAAGGTCTTCAACATCAAAAACGTATTATTGTGCAAATGAAAGTAAGTTTAATTTCTTCTCACAGGAGTATTTTCTCTTTCGCTTGTTAAATGAGCTGGTTTGGTTACAGTAAACGATGCATTTCGTTTAATTCATTTCAAGATGCGTTTTTAAATAGTTTATGGGGGCATTACTGTTATATTTGAATGGTTATCGAATAAATACCAATATATTTGCTATGCTAAAGGTGAGCCACCCTATTTTCACTCTCCACAGAAGCAAGAGACAGTGATGAAATGAGCAGGCTTGTGTTGTGTCCCGGCAGCGTGCTGTTTTTATTAATCCTCTCCAGCTGAGGACCCACAGTGGCCTTCACATCTATTTTTATTTATACTATCCCAGCAAGTCTGAAACTGGACATGTCATACAAACAAACAATTAGGCTGTGGGGGTGAGATAGAGATGGACAGAAAGTGTGGGGGATTGCAAAATTAGACAGTTTGTGTTGAAGATTTTCCAACGTGAGGGATGACAAGTTTGTCCAAGTGTGTGAGGGCTTGGATGGTATTAGAGATGTTGACTCTGGAGACAGCACTTGCTGATCAAGCACTGAAACTGTCATCATCATCATTACTGTTTTTTTCCCAGCCTCCGCAGCAAACGTGGCCTCACACTGCTGTGTGTAATGGACTGCATGCAAAGAGTACATCACTGGCAAGTTGAGACAGCATGTGGTTTGAATGCATGGAATTGTATCCGGTGAACTGTGCAATATCCACGGGAATATTTGCAGATTTGTGTTTGTAGAAAACCAAATTGTTGTTTGATTTATTTATGTTTTTTTTGTTTTAGACTACAGAATTGCTGACATATTGTAGGATGGACAGTTTGAATTGCGCAGAATATGAGAAATGGAAGCAAGAGGCGGCAAAAAACGTATAATGTGCATGTGTCTGTGTGATGGTGGGAGCTGATCCAGTGTTTGATGACTGAGGAGACAGATCTGTAAGCGAGTTACACCAAATTTGCAATTTGTCTTCAATTGAATGCCTGAAAACGCACCTGTTCTCAACAACGCCATCGATAAATCTGGGGGATGAAAGGTTTTTGTTGCTTCAGGGAGTTTTAGAAGCTTAATTGACAAAAGCAGATGGATGTTTACAGAAGGACTGTCTTCCAAGTAAGGCTTAGAGCTCATTTTCCTAGCTGTGCGAAAACTGACTGTGAAACATCTCTCATCTTCAGCATCTCCTCCCTTCGGCGTCTGAGGGCAGATATCTGTGTTTCGGGGCTGAACCGCAGGTCTGAACAGTTGTAACAAAACCAGAGGTGTGATTAAAACTGTCAGACTATCAGGCTGTCAAACAGTTGCCCTCTCACACACAGACACACAGACACACACACACACACACACACACACACACACACACACACACGTACATGCGTAGACACACTGGCCGTGCCTGTGAGCCAGGCCGAGCAAGGGGCCCATATGTTTGAGGGTTGGCTGACACCAGGGAGATGATTTGCTCTAGGGACACTGTGAAGCCTAAATCTCTTTCGCTCTCTCTCTTTCTACTCGCTCATACAAACACACACAGCCATGCAGGCATTCAGGCATGCTTATGCGCACAGACACAAACCCTCTTGGTTGGTTTTCTTGCTGTCAAACTTTCTAGCAAAGCAATAAATTGTGCATTTTTGCTTTTGTTTCTTAAATTCTTCAGATTAAATTCAAAACAGTGAGATTCACAGCTAGAAGTGTGAGAGCAGTGAGTGTGTGCTTTTAATAATCTATATCCAAAGAGGGGTAATCAAGAAGATATTTCCCCACAGATTGGCATCCAGAGAGAAAAGAGGGATAGTGGACAGGAGGGGGGCAGATGAGTGAAAGTAATGACTGTGATCATTATCTCCCATGTTTTTAATTGAGATAATGACCCAGAGGAAGACAATAAAACTCCCAACGGAAAGATTTATTTTCCTCCCCCTCCCCATTTCTGTCATTTCCTCCTTTATTTTTTCTCCTTTCAATTTCCTAGAAGTGACTGCATGAAATTTCATCAGTTTTGATAGCCCCACTTCCAAGATGGCTCTATAACCCCGAACAAAGGAGCGTTGTTATTCAGGAGTCTAAAGGTAAATGTTTCCTTAGAATTCCTCTGTTGTGTTCTCGTACAAAATACTTAAATTCGATTCTGTTACTTCTAACCCTCAGAGGCAGAGAGAAAGAAGTTTGCCTAGACCAAAATAATTTTTCCATTACAACTGCAGAAAGACCAGTTAGCAAGTTCCCATTTTGCAAACGTAATAAAATTGAAAACTTTCATCTCAGCAAATTGATTTCAGTCGGATTCAGAAAGGAAGAATGAAGAGGAGGGGGAAAAAAATCATTAGATCATTGAAGCATGACTATACCATGGGACTTTTGGAATTTGCGTATAGCGGTGAGAACACACACACACAAACCCGCTTTACTTTTATTAATTCATTCACTCATTCTGTGACTTTGCGAAGGAGATTTTTGCATTAGGGAAGGACAGCAAAAGCAATGACTTGATAGATTGATAAAAAGATCTATATAAATAGATATTTGTGACTTTGTAGATGTTTGATATGCATATCTCTATTTTGTTGCTTTGTAGAAAAATATCCCCCCCCCTCCATCTTGCTATCTATTTGCAGGCTGCTGGAAGGTATTTTTCTGTCATTAATGAGACTCGGCCGGCAGTTCATTTAACACGTACATGCCCCCAGAACGCCTGAGAAATTATTGGCATTATCATCAGCTAGACACCACATATTCTCGCGCTCTCTTTAGGATGTATTGTAGCCATATGGTATTGGCTCTGGAAATTAGAGTTGCACTTTTGTGTTACTAGTTGGGTATCATTCTCTTTTTCTTTCTCACTGTGGCAATTTTCTCTATCGATTGGACTGGGTTCTCTTTCCTGTGATGATGTGAGAAAAGGAGAGCAAAGGAGGGGAAAAAAGAGGATACTAGAGGTGTTAGAGGTGGCTCTTGTTTGTGTAGATGGAATAATTAACGCTCATTAAGAGGGTGATGAGAGGCTTAG
This sequence comes from Rutilus rutilus, assembly GCF_951802725.1. Lineage (NCBI taxonomy): Eukaryota > Metazoa > Chordata > Actinopteri > Cypriniformes > Leuciscidae > Rutilus > Rutilus rutilus. The sequence continues at coordinate 38,262,786 of NC_140221.1, forward strand.
GGGTAATGCTACTTGTTAGGATAATTAGAGTCAAATAGGCCTCATTATGCAAATTGGGAGGAAGTATGATTCTGTCAGTGTTTACCTGAACTCTGTCGTACCAATGACCCCAGATTGAGATGGCAGTGTAGAGTGAAGCAGAGTATCTAAAGAAAAGACAAAGCGGGGATAATGAGCTGTTATAGAGAGAGAGGAAATAAAATAAAGGATGATCTATTTAAGAGATGTGAATGAGAAAAACGAGTAATGAGATGACAGAAACGAGGGAGGATGGATGAAATCTGTAATCTGTAATCAAATATAAGCTCTGAGGGCAATAAAGAAGCTGCTCCATTTTCAAGGAAATGAAATGTTTCTCAAATTATTTTACCATAGAGAGATCAGTGGATAAGCCTTTCAGGGCAGCTCCATTGCAGAGAGAAAAACAACTCTCTTTAATAGGATAGGTGACAATATTAAAACGAAATACAATGCCCCCCAAGCAGCAGTGACAAAGCTAACACCGTGAAGTCATTGCGATGTTGTGAAGACCACTGGATGTGCCAGTATTCTCACATCCCTCTAGAGAGCACTTGTGTAGTGGTCTCCAAATCATTTTAAGGCTCTAGAAGCCAGAACTCGGAAATATGTTGCAGGTATGGGATTTTATGTATTTATGAAGCTTGTGTTCTCTATAGTTGTCCGTAAGGCACCGACCTCTACTGTGGCTGAGGTGTGTGTGTGTGTGTGTGTGTGTGTGTGTGATGGATCGAGGCTCTCGTTAACCGCAGGCCTCAGTGGGTGATTACTTCTCAACATGTTGCATGTCCTGCTGAGTTTTGGCACCATGATACACACACACACACACACACACACACACACACAGATGAGACCTAAATGACTTTGCTCAGAGTTTGGTGGAGCGCTATGTGTATAGCTCATCTTGGCACCAGATCACTCCATCACTTTGCCTGGCATAAGTTCTGTCAGATGGTCTGTCTGCTTGACGTGACCTTACTGCTCTCTCTGCGCCTGTGATGCAGTAATAGATAAATAATGCTTCTGTTCACAACATAAAAGCTACCTTGGTGAACAACTTAAAATAGAAAGAAACAAATTACATTCTGCATGGTGCAAGACTACATTCTGAATCTTTTGCGCTGTCTCATAAGCAATTTCCGGTTCTGTCTGTTGGTGGCCAGGTAAACAGCTGTATTTTTTGTTCTATTAAATAGATTTGATTGAAACATTTTTATTCAGCCAATTAATATTAATGCTTAACAAGCAACAGATGAACAGATGAAGATTTTTTGCCCTGTCGACATTTTCACTAGCCCATCCACAAAGAAATGGATATGAGTTATTTATAAAATATTAGTTTTATTGCAATGTTTTTATATTTGCTTATAGGCATATACATTTTGTTCACTCAATTAATTTTTGTGTATCTTACTGTCTGTACTTAATTGGCTTGAAATAAAAATTTCTATCTGTTTAGTAAATGCATGTTATAGATCTTTTTGTGAATCATTTATCAATTTTTTTACTTCATAATGTTTAATGAAAATCTCACAACTCTGTCTCATAACTTGTCTCTGGTGACGTATGTTGGATTTCTCCAATCATCTAGTCCACTTAAACCTCACCCCTTCACAATCAACTCAAGCCTGCATTCATTTCAGCACAACACGCATATTTTAAAATCCAATGCATAGAACCAAGTCCCTGCGATACAGGGTTTCATTTTTTATAATCTGTTACTCTTGGATGTACGTCACAATGAAAAAAAAAAAAAAGATCTGTCTTTGCAACTTTATTGTATACTTTTCAGTGGGCAAATGACTGAACACTTATCAGCTGACGCAAAACTATGTCACACTGGTCCCAGAGCAGTGGACCATGCGTTTTGTTGAGCCAATGTGTTATTGGCTCAATGTGCATTACAAATATGCCACGTGTGAAACAAAAAGTTTTGTAGCACAAGACACTCTTCCCCAAAATGACCTTTTGATGTTGTGAACACTGACATTAAGCTTGGGCGTGTTTAATGTAGCAGTTGATGATCGTAAATATCATGGAGATTGTATTATGTATATCATGGAATTTGTGCCATCCATGGACATTTGTGATAAACTTTTAGCATTTCTGACTGTACCGATCCCTGAGATAGTCATATCCGTGTGTCTGTGTGTGTACAAAATAATGAACCTCGGCTAACACCTACGTCCATGCGTCACATGGACACACACGCTCACAATGATATTGATGCACATCTGACATTTTGAGGCTCCATTCGTCTTGAGAGGTGGGGTTGAGGGGGTGTGGGGTGGGACCGGTGACATTTCATGCAGCCATAATGTTATTCATTATGGCAGAGGGGCATTGGAGAGGGTACAGCGGGCGCTGCTTGTGTGTGCCACAACCCATCTGTCTCTTTGCCCCCCTCTTTTCCTTTCTCACTCCCCCTCTCTCTCACTTTCTGTGGGTGAAATGGCAGCAGCGTTTTTCCTTTCACCCCGAGGCCTCAGAGATATCCCCGCCTGCTTTCCCCTGATAAGACAAACCTACAGCACTTACCTTTCCCTCTCTCCTCTGCTCTCTCTTCTCCAGCTTCTGCTTTTGGAGGCAGAGAGGTGTGTAATCTTTGGGGAACTTTATGTAAGTGCAGTAAAAGAGACCTGTGATATTTGCTTTCACTCAGAATTCTGCTGTTGGTACCTCTTTAAAGTACAGATGCTTTGAGTGGCTCTGCTAATGTGTTAGGAGTGATTGTACAAAGCCAGTTATTGTTAAGTAGCCAAGTAAATAGACTGCCATTGTTTAAAAGTACAAAGCAGCATTTAATATAAACCTTGTGAAATGATTGATAGTTGTTTCATTGGTGCTGTATAATTTCATCATATTTTAAGAGTTTTGTTTTGCTTGGCCTTGGATTGAACCATGCTGCATCTGTAAGAGGACTGATTGAATGCTTAAGCGATTATTCTGCAATAGCTAGCGTCCACTTACCTACAGTACCATTCTGCAATTAATTCACCTAATTAATATTCATGAGGTCAGCTGATAGGGTCTATAATGTGTACCACAAATTTTCAGAACAAACTTACTGTAGGCTCTTAATAATGTTTCTTTTTTCACTCCAGATTACTTTTATTAACTAGCTATTTTTAGTTTAGTGTTTTTTTAGTTCCTATTTAAAATGATTACATTTTATTTATTTTAAATTCTTTTATATCTAAATATTTATTTGTAAATATTAAAAACATTTGTGATAGGGGACAGGGGGAATGCTGGAGCTTTACCAAATCAGCATATTAAAATGATTTCTGAAGGATCATGTGACACTGGGTGTGTCTCAATCAGCTCCCTAGTTCAGTAGTCAGGCCACTGATCAGGGAGTTGGCCATTTTAAGGGATTTCTAACATAGAATTTATTTAAGGCTGAAATGTTGCACGTATATGTAACAAGCAAAGCATTTATGATAATGTAGGCTACTTTAACAATATTACTTTTTTCTAAATCAGTTTTGCCCCTATATAAAAATGAGGTTTTATTGTTGCGTTGATGATTTTGGTCACTTGCGTCTCTTGAAATGTCACCATACGCTTACGGTCTCCTCTCCTCAATCCACGCGTTGTTACTGCTCAGAGTTCTTTCCGCTCTCCATATCTTTCTCTATCTCTCCCAGCTGGCTGTTTAAGTGCTGTTTACTCATTTGCCATTCCTGAGAGAGGTAATTAAGGATGGTACAAAGAGAGAGAGAGCGAGAGAAAGCAGGGAAGGAGAGTTGGTTTTATTACCACAGAGTTCCACTTGCAGTCATGTGCTCTGTGTGCCTTTACTCAACTGCCTACTTCTCTTTTTTCACCTGGCTGCCTCCCTTTTTTCATCCCTCCTTCTCCCTTTCTACCTGTCTTTTTGCTGTCATACAGCTCTTCTGCATGCACTCCTTCTCAATGTTGCTCACTGTCTTCTCCCTGTCTCTGATCTTTCCCTTTGTTAAACCTGTTCTCTCTTGTTAGGGCAGAAAGGATGTCCAGAACTGTGCGGTAGAGTGTAGTTTAGCCCAGGGCTTAACCTGTAAGTATCCCTACAAGCAGACAAGATACTTCTGTATGGGTTTCTCTCAAGAGGGAGGGAAAAGAGAGTGAGGGAAATTGAGAAAGAGAAAATCATTGTTCAGGACTCATTCACGTCTCTATAGATCAGAGTGAAAATCTTTTATTTTTGAGCTGCCACTCTCTTCTCTGAAGCCTGAAGACGAAGAGAATCACCCTCTCTGGTTTTTCTTTTTCACATTCTCTCATCATGGATAAAATAATTCTTGCTTCTTGTGCTTTGCTGGTTTCAACTAATCCAAGTTTCTTTCCAAACTGTTCTGAAAGAACTACATACACACACAGGTTCTCCTATTAGTTTGTGTCCTACAGGATGGGTTTGGGTTTGTGTTTGTGTTTTTTTATGTGTGGGAAGCCTAGAGGCTGTGTGTAGAAGGATTTTCTGGAGTGTATATATTTTGCTAACTGCCTGATTTCTTCTATTCACACACACATGCAAACATATTGCACGACATAGAGCATTGGAAGATCATGAAATGATGTGGACATTCCCTTTTAAAAGTGGAAGTAAGTGCATGTGTATGAAAGTGAGGTTTTGTGTGTGTGCTTCTGTGGGAAAAGGAGCGCGCTTGTACCACTTTCAACATTCAGTGAGTGTGTAATTGTCTAAAATAGCTTTGCGTCCCCAAACTCCCAACCATATAATCACAGTAGAACAACGCACTGAACATTAAGAGAGTGAGAGAGGTAACTTGAGACAAGTTAGAGGACTCTCATCGTCTCTTCATGCGCTATTCATCCTCCCGATTTCCTGTGTAGATTCTCTGTGTACCTGACCTCTGAATTCTGCTGAAAAGTGTTTGTGAGTAATTTGCCTTTATGCTAATCTGAAACTGGAGAGAGTGCTAATGTGGCCTGGCAAACTTCTCTGTTTACAGATTGAAAGAGAAAGAATGAAAGGATGGATGGCATCGCATCGGTTTCTTCCTTTAGCCTCCTCACCTTTCTTTCAACCCAAACCTTATCCAATTTAATCATTCATTGTCTTGTTTTTATACGTTGACGTCATTAAAAATTGCAAAAGGTTAGAGCTGTGGTGCTTATTAGGGATGTTCATTTATTTCTTTTCCTGACCGACAACCAACGCTCGTTCACCGTTCATTAACCGCTAACCGACAAGATTGTTAAGGTGAGACACGGCAGGCAAAAACATCGGGGTTTTTTTACTGGTCAATTTTGAGATTTTTGGATATCAATATTGTCTTCAATAACATGTCTTCTTTAAGACTTGTGGTGAAAAAAAGTCTGAAATACACATTTAGGTCTTTATTTTATTACACTTTGTCTGTTTGCGTCTGTAGATTTCTCATAAATTCAACAAAAGTTGGCGTTCTTAATCAACATGCTGCTCCGCGATCGCTGTCTGCTCCGTCATCACATGCACCGCTGGAAAGCTCTCTCTCTCCTGTACAGTGCTGTCCGATCCAAATATGGTCATTTCCTTTTTATCAGCAACCAATCGTGAAAGTAAAAGGGCTGAATGCGCAATCTCATTGGCTGATGATAAATCTTTAAAGCCCGTTTTCTCAAAATGACTTTTCTCTCATACTCCAAGTCCGAAATCTCCACTTCAGTAGCACATGTATACACCAAACTCTCCAGTCTTGTACCTAGTTATATTATGAAGACATTTACAGAGGGATTTGTAAATATATTATTCCTAGCCTGATTTATATAACATTTTATTCCAAAAAACATGGCGAAAATCTTTTTTTTAAGGCTATTGACAGTATTTTCTGATTTACAGGACAACAAAAGTAGATATCCATAAATCCCTCTGTAATTCTTTTCCCATCTAATATGTGAACACAATGAAAAAATAATTTTTAACCTGGCTTTATCCAATACTCAGATTTCGTTTTTTTTTATATATATGCAAATAAGCGCATATTTAATTAGATATTGCCTAATTTGCACATTTAAACATTAAATTACAGAAAACTTGTAATACATTTTTTTCTCATCTTAATGTAGGTAATCAACTGGGAAAGTTTCATGGTGATATCTGCTAGTTAAAATTTTTCTCGCTTTCTTAACTTAAAATTAAGTCTCGCCTTAACCACCCAGCCAAATTTGAATGATAAAAAAAAGGTCAAGTAATGTTATCAAGTAATGTAACAAGTTATCAAAATCTTGAAAAAATAAGCAGAATTCTCTGCTCTCAAATAAAAAACGTACACTCATTGGTGGGCATGTACTGCCGATGATGGCACCATGTAGCAGCGGATTATCAGTGAATCCCAGTTGTCTTGGATGAAAGTGTGTAAAACAATACGGTGTAAAATGTTCGCAAAAAGGTAATATGCACTTACGCAACGAAGGCAAAGCTAGCTATCAAACTGTAGGCTGTCTGTAGTAACAAACGGTAATGACAGTAACTCGTGATTGAGTGGGCGAACCACTGATGCTAATCATAGACTGTATAAAACAAGATGCTAATGCGCTCTAGTTATTATAGTGTTAGTGGAGGGGCCATACTCAGTGGCTCCAGTGCGTCATCGAGCCATTATTTCAGGCCTGCCCAAAAAATCCTGAACACAAAACTGGTGAAAAACTGTTTAACAATCTAACTCCAAATTTCAGTACTACATAGTTCAGTCTTTGTAACGTGTTTTCAGCTGTATGTGGGTGGTGTACTGCGTTTTTTTTGGTTTGGTTTGAATATCGTTACAAGCCTAAAGTGCTAGTGTTAGTGCTGTCTAGATGTTAGTGCTGTCTTCCTGTTTAGAAATTGGCGGCATGAGGCTAGGGTGTTCTGGGTGGTTGGCAGAGCATTGCTGTATGGTTGCTAGGTGGTTGCTTACTGGCACAAGTCAGAAGAGCCCACTTGCAAGTCTCTGATATTCTGGTCCCTAGATATAGTTTGCGTCCCTCCTTCAATGCAAGATTCATCATCTTCCAGGCGAAAATCATTTTTCCAAGGTTTCATTCCTTAGAATAGCACACTTCTCAGAAAGCTGCACTATTTGACATATCATTCATATCTGCAGCACAAATAGTGCAGTTAATTACTTAGCATTAGGGTTTTGGACAAAAAAACGAATATATGCAGTAGTAATAGTGATTCCTGTCTTGGCAAGCACCCCCAATAAACACATGTCCATGTTTTTTTTGCATTGTGTGCATGTTTTGAGAGAGTTTCCTTCTAGGTTATTGAGCCAAACCCAGTTGCTTAAATTCCAAGATATGCATATGCAATGTGTTCATGTTTGTACCAAAAACTGCATTGTCTGGAACTCGGCAGGGCTCAGGGACTTAGTCTCTCCTTATTCCCTCCCTCATCTGCCTACACACACATCTCACATTACAGAACCAGTAGACTGTGAGAGGAAGTCCTTTCACAGCACACTGCAAATGTTTTGTTTTCAGATATTTGATAGTGAATTAAAAAATTATAAATCAAGTGAACATTTTAAATTCAGCATATTTGTGTGCCATTTATTTGCTAGAATTTATATTATTTGTTTCAGACATCGTCCATTCTGCTCTCCTAGATATTGGCATCGGCCATTTAAAAAACACCCATATCTCTGTTAATCACTAGTGCTGATTGGTCAGTGCAAACAAAATCTGTGGCATCCTGTGTGTGTGTGTGTGTGTGTGTGTGTGTGTGTTCATGTGAAAAGTGACAGACACATACTGTACATCTACTGCACTCAGGCACAGCTTAGGGAAAGGTCCCTGGGATAAAAATGAAATTACATTCATTATCAGAGGTTAGAAATCCTCACCACTCCATTTGGATTAGATCAGTTTGGTGTGATCATGTGTGTGTGTGTGTGTGTGTGTGTGTGCGTGTGCGTGTGTATGTGTGTTCTTTTTCGTACATTTGCCAAAGGGTATAACTGGGCCAGACAGGCTAAGTGTTGTGTGTGTGTGTGTATGTGTGTGTGTGAGAGAGAGAGAGAGAGAGAGAGAGAGAGAGAGAGAGAGAGAGAGAGAGAGAGAAAATAAGTGGGCTAAGATTACATGTCAGTAGTACAGTTTAAATGTGAATTTTTATTAAAACAGTCAATAAACAGACAAAAGCACTTAATTTTTACGAAGACCAACATGGTTCCTCTGAGAGCTGTTACCAGGCAGGAGAATAAATAGCATGAATATCAGCATAATGGCTGAGAGAGCGAGAGAGAGAGAGAGAGAGAGAGGGAGCGCCAAGCGCTTCGTTTTCATAAAAGGAAAACAGTCTATCTCCTTCTCTCCCAAAGCTAGCCATGCTGTGATGAGGAAGCACAGAGCTAATGTGCCTGTCTGTCTGTCTATAGAATTCTTTTCATGTTTTCTCCTCTTTATATTTTTGTTCTTGCGTAATGTGTTGCCTCAGATATTTAGATAGCAGTCAAATTCAAAACACATCAGAGAATTGTGGATATGCAGTTTAGGCTCCGAGTAAGCAAATTTGTTGAGATTTTGGAACTTAACAAGTGAGGGCCCTGATGACTTAAATTCTTTTGCATTTTCATATTCACATTCATATTTTCAGCACGTGTGTGTCTTTTTATGCATTTACTACCACCGCTCCAAACCTGTTTGACTTTATTTCTTCTGCAAAACACAAAGGAAGATATTTTGAAAAATGTTGATAGCCAAACAGTTTTGGTTACCATTCAAATCCATTATATAGACAAAAAAAAACCACTGAAACATTTCTCAAAATATTATCTTTTATGCTCCACAGAAGAAAGAAAGTCAAACAGGTTTGGAGCGACATGATGGTGAGTAAACAATGACAGAACTATCCCTTTAAATATCTCAGTCTTATTTCAAACTAGTCCCATTTTCATGTGTAGTGCAGGTGGGTTGAATACAACATAAAAATCTGAAATGTGTGCGAGAGAGAAATAATTTTGTATTGTGATAAAGTCTTTTAAATTTATAAGATTGCATTAAACCTAGGCCTACACTTTTGATTCTGCTAAACTTGATCTGTTTTTCTAAATTCGTATTTTTGTCTTCTTCAGTAGAATGTAAGTCATATGGGATTAAAGGGACATGAGGGTGGGTAAATGATAGGGGTGTAACGATACAAATTGCGATACTGAACTCATCGCGATATTTTAAGCCAAAATAAAGAAGATAGTTTTTTTTTTATTATTATTGCTTTATTATTATTATTATTAAAGTAATATTTGTATTTTTATTATTATCAGGACCCACAAATATTCCCCCATTAAATTATTGTTATCATAAACATTATATTCAACATTACATATAGTAGTTTAATGTAGTAATGTGTTTCTCATGCAGTAGCCTATCTTTCATGCATTCATTGGATGTCTTACACAGATGAGCCACTCTCCCGGTGCTCGCTATGTCCCGCCTCTCCCGCTAATGCACTATACATATAAGAATAAACCATCTAAAAAACTTTAAATAATCATACTACTTAAACAAAATGTGATTTGGTTCAATGATGTTCGCACTTTCACTTTGAGGAGTGCCGTTCCAGCGCATGCACTTCAGATGATCAATGCAATCAATCACAGTTCTAATTGTAAGAAAGTGTGTCAAAATGACTATACCAAACTGTAAAGGTGATGATACACAGGGCAACTTTTTGAGAAATATTGCTGGGCAATGTTGCCATCAATGGGCAACCAGATGAGACACAGGGCCCACGACCAATCTAAATTATCCAGATATAAATGTATTGCCCATTTTCAATGGGAAAGTGCCCAAGCAACAATCGCTTGGCAAGATTGCCCAGCAACATTACTCAAAAAGTTGCCCTGTGTATCATCACCTTAAATGGTTAGTTCATCCCAAAATTGTAATTCTGCATTTACTCGCGTCATGCAAGCATTTGAATGTTTGTGTTTATTACAGTATATGCGCGTCGTTGTAAATCTTTTCATCATATAAAGACATGGTGTCTCGTCAGAAGAATTGGATTCGAATTAGTCCACTAGATTGATTATCATAAAAAATATCTTCGTTTGTGTTTGGAAGTTAAATAGAAACTTACAGGTTTGAAACGACATGAGGGTGAGTAGCCTACATGAGGACAGAATTTGCATTTTTGTATTTACATTTTACATTATAACTTATTAATACAGTAAGCTGACTCCTGGATAAAATAACTCTATATTGCAAATCATATCGTTTACCGCATTTTTATATCGTGGGTGTGAAGTAACGAATTACAAATACTCACGTTAGAAATGGAACTTTTTTGATTAGTTTAAAAAATGTGTAATTTTACTTTTACTTGAGTAGGCTACATTTAAAGTGATGTATCGGTACTTTTACTCCGCTATTTTCCTTCCGTTTGTGGTCATTACTCGTTACATGCTTGTTTTATCCATCAACGTGATTGGATCGAGTAATCAGTCTTGTGACAGTCGTCAAATCAAATTCTGCATAGAAAACTTTAACCGCTAGCTGTTACTCGTGGCTGCTGTGGAAGTGCATTCTTCAAGCATCAATTCAATCGAGATATTAGCGTCTTCCTCTAATATGCTAAGGTACATTTCACATTTCTGCTTGCTTAATGATCTTTATATAGGCTAGCCTATCTACAGGGCATGATATTTGGTTTAAGGTTGGGGGTTGCGTACAGTGTAAACTCCCTCAAGTGCTATGTTCATAATATGCGCGTAAATGCGGTGAATTCCCGCTCCCATTTAACTTAGCTGCTACTTAATTTAGATACACGCGTCGCGATCTGTGCACTGCTGCGTATCTGCCTCGCGCTCGTCATGCAGCATCGCTTGGAGAACTCAGCAGCTTGTTCAGTCTTGAGGAGTTTAGTATGAGCATGCGATGCGCGCTGTGAAGGTGTGTTGGGGACAGTCTAAAACTGTGGAAAAACACCTTCTGTACTGACATTGGAGGACCAGATTCAGTATGGAGTACAACTTATGAACATGTCGTTAACTTGAACTGCGTTCTGTCAGTGCGTGACTACAGCTCGTTAAGAAACAACGTTGTTTGATTGATCCATTCCATACAATCTGCCTTCATTTAGCAAGTGCACTTGCGCAAAAACATTTTTCAAGTTCAACATTGTTGTTGTTGTAGATGCTGCTGATAGAACAGATGCGCGAGACTACAAAGAGACATGCATTTGTTTTTGTGTGTTTCTTTTGTATAAGTTTTCCCGGATATACTTCCCTATTTAATGCACAGTTTTCCTTATAAATTATTAGGGCTGTCCCCGACTATGGATTTTCATAGTCGAATCAGAATCGTCATGTCTTGCCTATAGTCGACTAATAGTCGAATCATGTGTATGGGGGCGGGGCTTTAACGTTTCAAAGCCGCGATGTACAGAAAATCACACTAAGATATAGAAGAAAATGTATAAAAACATTTTGGATCAATAAAACTAAGAAATAACATAACTCCAGAAAGGCCACACTGCAGACAGGATTTGCATTTCACATGCAAATCAAATTAAATCGGCTAACGTTAAATTACCTGTGCGAGCAGGCCAGCCTACAGCACAACATCGATGCACCGAAAAAATAAACAAATAATTTACTAAAATTAAATTAGAACAGAATAGGCCTATACCTTTCTAATAAATAAAAAATACAAAACGAAATAAATTAGAATCAAGTCACAAGATGAGGAGCAAATGTGTGCAAAATGCCTAAAGTGCAGGGGAACATATATTCAAAACACAAGCCACAAATAGTTAGATTAGATAACCCTGACAGATTAATAAATAAAATAAAAATAAAGAAATTATTAAAATAACGATAGTAGCCAGAATTTTCAACTTTGTCTTTTTAACTGCAGAAACAACAATAAATGCTAAACTGGAGGCAGTCTTTTTAGCTAAAAATGTTCACAGCATCCAAAAATCAAATTAGAACCGGCTGAAAAGTTTTGAAATCACTTGTACCCTACCTGATCGAGAGAACAAATCCAGTCTTTCAGAAATACATTCTAACGTGAAACCCAGTCTATGCGTGAAACGTGTTAACGTTGGCCGGCAGAAGTGCGATCATGGTTTTCCTGATGCTAAATCCAGCCTTGGAGAATATCCTTTCTGATGGTGTACATCCACACTTTAGATTTTCTTATCCCAGACATTGTTAAAGATTTAAATCCTTGCCGCGAAGACGCTCCTCTGTCGGTCACGGATCGAAAGTGAAACTTAAATCTGTCACGGTGTTTGGATTTATTCACGCACGTTATAAAATATTTATTAAAAGCTTCTTTCTTTGCACATTTTTATATACAGCATTATCATAATAGGCTGAATATTAACGTATTGACATAAAAGTTAGTTCTATGTGAAATTGAGCGCCCTCATATAGCCAAAAGGGGATGATCCTCGTTTCAAAACACCTCTGCGAAGATTCGACCATGAGATCGGTAGTCGAATCAGGCTCCTCCTATCGAAGCATCGAATCTTCGACTATTCGGGGTCACCCCTATAAATTATATTATCAGTATTACAATTTGAGTAAATGTAGCTGTGTAAAATGTAAGGGATAAGGGAAGGGGTTCCTTTCTAGAAAAATGTACATTTACGTTTAGATTGTAGTATATTTAATGGCATGGAATTACAGTGTAATTAGTGTTAGCTCACTGTCTTAGCCTTTTTCAGTTTATTAGGTGAGGTAGGCTAAACGGATAATTAGTGATTCTCATTTCTATATCAGAACACAAATACTGGTACCGTTTTGGAGAGAAATTGGGTATTTTTAATCTCTCTATTTAACCCATCTCATGGTGTGTGATGCTGAGTTTCTAAAGGTTTTTGAATTCTTTGCACAGTTATGAACATTTTTATGTGCAACAATAGCATGCTCAGGCTCCGTGGCCTTACACCAAATTTTTTTTTTTTTTTTTTTTAAACAATATGATTTAAATGGTGATGAGTGTACTGTTTTGATGCATTTAAAAAAGGATGGATGATAGACATTCTTCAATCTTTCTGACAAAAAAAAAAAAATGTTTGTGGTAATGTAATGGTACTTTTACTTGAGTATGTTTTTTCAGTACTCTTTCCACCACTTATCTCGATTTATTACATGGCTTGGTTGAATTCTAATGTAGAATGCGGTCTGTTATTTCTTGATAACAGACCGCTGCTAAGGATAACACACCGTTGCCATGAAAAACCTCCGCTTTGCGTCGGGGTCCTGATCAGCCTGTCGGGGTTGTATTCGCTATAACAACCGCCTCGCTCTACATTATCCCTTACATATAACGATGTATAACGAAACATAACTTTTCTTTCACAGCTAAAATCAGCGCATGCTTAAGTCGATGGTTTCCTCAGATCAGGATTTGTTGTTAATCACCTTGTTCATGAAGGCTTGGTCTAAAAGCAGTCATTTGAAGTAAAGTATTTGTTTGGATCTGTGTGGCATTGAAGGCTACAGTCTCTTTGATACAGGAACAATAGTGAAGACAGTCCTCAGTTGACATATGTATTTCCAAGTTCAGATGCAGAAAAGCATTAGTAGCACAGTGGACCTGATCAGACATCAAACCCACAGTGTTCAGTGATCCATCCAAACATTATAATCTGCTCATTTACCTGGATATATACTATGCTTTTACCCATCTTCAGGGAGACCAAAGTCTCTCAGCTTATGAGTTCTGGTACATTTTGACCTTTCTCTGTCTGTAGAATCCATCACAGCTGAGACGGCACAACATCACTCTCTCAGGTCTTGTGTTTACCAAGAGTTGAATCTGAACTTCCTCCGCCTGAAGTATTTTTATAAAGCTGTGTATCAGGGGTTAAAAGAATTCTCGCAAAAAGTCTGAAGAATCTTTCACTGTGAAAATCTGCTCAGTCTGTGGAACCTGCTTTGGTCTGTTACACACAGCCGCAAATTCAGTGAGCTTCAAATCCCTACCTGCGCGTCCTGACGTATTCTCTCACATCCCAGGTGAGAGACGCCATCCTTGTTTGAGTCTTGGCTTTTCTGAAAGGGGATCCAAGAGTTGAATGCAGACTAACGTTAACCTTGATTGAATTTGACTCTGAAATCCCAGTAGAGATGCAGAGAAGGACAGAATGCAAAGAAAGAGAGTTTAACATGAGGGGACACCCCCACACATGAGAATGACAGGAAGAGAAAGACAAAGAGAAAGGGAGGGGTAGTCTGTGAACCATGTTCATTTTAATTAATCTCTTCTGTTAGTCAGAGCTGTATTTTTAGTAGTATTGTGAGTGAACTACATCTGGTCCCTGGGCCCCAGGGGGAAGCAGGCCAGTCTACATACTGAGCGTGTCTGTGTGTGTGTGTGACTAAATTCTGTTAATATGCTTGTGTATATGAGTCTGTGTGATTTATTTATACACTTTTGAAGTATTTATTTTTTCCCTCCAAAGTCCATATTATGAAATTACCAAAAAAAACAATGGTAATTTTTTTTTATTTTTTACAATTTGTTTTTAGCCAGATGGAGTCTCTGACCTGATTGTGACATCCTGCTGTGCTGTACAGTACATGCAAAAGGCTAGAATGTATTTTGCCACAATATGTCACAATATGAGGTAAATCCCTGCCTTTCTACACTGACGTTCTAAGTTGTGCAAAGCGTTTCTAAGGATGCTGATTTTTAGAAGGCATCTGTCTGACTCTGAGATGGCAAACGGGAACATGGTTTGTATAACATTAGCAACACATTATTTGCTGAATTAAACCAGTATTTCCACTTGCCATTGTGCAGCGTTTACCAGAGTAAAGTTGGCAGAGTGGATCAGGTAGTCTGAGCTGGTGTGACTGAGTGGAGGCGGGGCTAATGTGCATATTCATGGTTCCACGTGTAATAAATTAAGCAAGGGTGTAGTTACAGTCAAGTACAATGACATTCCTTTTTAAATGACACATTACTACAGCTTAGTGATCATAAATTCTCTGGGTAGAGCTTTTTGTTGTAAACATTTATGAATGTCTATATAAAAGTACATCAGACTCTTTTATTTCAGAAGAGGCAAGTATTTTCTCCGTTGAAATGGCCCCTTTTAATGTCATGTGTCTGCTGTTGTTAATGTGTTAGTGTGTCCCTTATTCTTTCTTTCTTTTTGCTTTGGTATATAGGTAGATTGAAATGGCTGTAACCTAGTGCCAGATTAATTGTGTTTTGAAAATTTTTAGGTGAACTTTGTGTGTTCAGCATGCATTTTAATTATCTCACTTTTGACCTCTGAAGTGTGAAGTAAACATTTGATTGCATTTGTAAACATTGAGTATTTTGAGTATATATGTGTGAAAGCGGTAATAATGTAATATTCTTGTCAGCTGTAGTAGGACACCCTGGTCTCACCTCGGCTAGCACTCGGCATGAAATCAGAGCAGAGTGAAAACACATACACATGCTTAAGCCAGAATTTTTTTGCTGTTTCTGGCATTTATTGTTTTGAAATCAGAGCTGTGCAGGATAAAAAGTGGGTACCAATATATATAATGTGTAAATATGCATGTGGTCTCAAAATAAGTCTTGGAAAAATGTCTGATGTGATCGCAACTACTGTAGAGCATGACTAAATCCAGGTGCTGCAGATCAAGATTCATAACATATATGACCAGCAACTAATGTCTGGAAAAGTACCATTGCGATAGACTCATGATATCTGGATAATTCCTTGAAAGCTTTATTTTTTAGCAAGGGTCTCTTTGCTCAAAATGAACAAGGAACAAGCCTTTCATGGTGCGGGGGTGTTAATAAGTGGAGAGAAGCTCTATTGCTGCACTCCTTGGCAGTAAATAACATCCTGATCGGTTTATCCTACGCAAAAGTCTGACCCAACGTACATTTAAATTGCTCCATAAGCACTGTTCACAGAGAGATTTCCTCTAGCAGGCAATTGTTGTATCATGCCCTGTGAGTAACGCTCTCTTTCTCTTGCCATCTCTCTCATCGTCTTGGTACATGTTGTGCAGAATGGAACGTTTGGCAGTCATGAACGGTTGGCCGGACCAGAGTGGCTCTCAGATGGTGTTTTTTGGACAAGTCTCTGGAGAGCAAAAGGGAGGACGCAAAAAATGGCCATTGTCCAGTGGTGTTTTGGACCCATGAGCCTCTCTTGGGTCTCAGTCAGCATGTGCAATCACTTGCTGCCTGCTTCATGCCTCCTGAAGTGCTGGCCAATGAGACGTCTTCTGAGGATTGAGTTGGACCCTTGCTCTCAGGCTGACCCCCCCTCCCTCCCTCCTCTCCCTCCTCTCCCTCCTCATCCTCCTTCTCCTTCTCCTTTTCCTCATCTTCAGCCTCTTTTCACACTCATCCATTTCAGATGTTTCCACTTGTTTTCTCTACCTATTGTTCATTACCTTCTCCAACCCATCTTTTCTCTTTTCTTCACCTGAGTCTTCCATATTCGTCATTTTTTTGTTCTTTACTTCTTTCCCCCTCTGCTATTCGGCTCTTTGCATGTGTGGGCGTATTCTCAACACAGCCTACCAAGTGTGTGAGTGTGCTACAAATCTCTCTTCTCGCTGCTCCATCCAGCGGAGAATAAAAGAGTCTTTTCATTTTTCAAAAATAAACTCCTTTGGACAGGAGAGGAAAGACGCGCACCAAACAGGCTGTTAGATCGATCTGCCACCCAGAGATGCTTTGATTTTAGAGGCTTAATCAATGTGTCTGTAAATGCATACATCACAAACCTTGACTTTTGCAAAGTTGCATGTACGGAACTTGGAACACATGTACGTATATGCTTGTGCCTCTCTGTCTATTGATCGTGTGCTTCTGTCAGTTAAACAAAGCTTACAGTGCTAAGGATAACTGAGACACTGCCTTGAGTTTTGGTCATGAAAAATAGATTTGAAAAGTAATGCACTGGATGATGACTGAGAATCGCACTGTCCTCCAGAATCCACATTCAGTTTAGGAAAGTTGTTAAAGGAATAGGTCAAACTTTTTGCATCCTATTGTTCCACTTACTTGACATCTGTTTAATCTGTTTAATGTTCAAGCTGGTGTTTATATATATATATATTTTATCTTCATATTGTAAATTTTATATTAGGCTAATCTTTTATTGAGGCATGCCATAAATATGATGGCCATGATTTTGTAAGTTATATTCCTTTGTTTTTTTATTTTAATAATTATGTTTCTTCTTATTTTTTTAATCACAGTTATGTACAATTAAGTTTTTTACATCGTATGTTGTTAAAGTAATCTTTATTGCATTATTTTAGTGTTGTGTGTTACCATGATGGTGTTTTGTATTTGTCTGAATGACACTGTGCACCTTCTATTTACTGTATAACTATTTGTCTCAGCTTGTGCAAAATCTACTTGTAATGAACTTTGATTCATCATGTGGCTTTTTTCTTTACCCCATGTGTTATGATGGTGGTTGTCAGCAGATGTTAACGTACAAAACAGATTTTAATAGCAGCTTGCCATGGCCTTGCTAATTCAGTTGAATTTACTGGTTTAAAATGTAGGCCTAACCTTTTTTTAAATTACAGTTTTAAATAGTAAAACTTACTGTACATGTTGTTTATTCAATGTTTACTTCTTTTTTTTCTCCTATATTTTAACAGAATTAGAGATGCACCGGTTACAATTTTCTAGGCCGATTCCGATTTCCGATTTTTCATCGATACCGATTTTAGCCGATTCCGATTTCATTTTTTCTATCCACTTTACACACAAATATTTATTTTCTATCTTTTCTTTAAAACAACATTTTACATAGAACATATATCATTTTTTGAACAGATAATCGCTATAAAATAGAACTATATAAATTACTCCTGGTGTGGGAAATTGACACATCTAAAGTGCTGTGTTATGGAAGAACCATTTCCTTCTTTTCATATCCAGTATCCAACAAAAAAAACTGATATATTTAGCAAACTAAACTTCTGTATGAAAACAGGTAATGGCAATAATATATATATAATATAAATATAGAAATATCTTTATACTGCAAAGCTATATATATATATACACACACACACACACACACACACACACACACACACACACACACACACACACACACACACACATACATATACATATATATATATATATATATATATATATATATGTGTGTATATATATATATATATATGTATATGTATGTGTGTGTGTGTGTGTGTGTGTATATATATATATAGCTTTGCAGTATAAAGATATTTCTATATTTCTATATTTTTACTATATTTCTAGTTTACTTTATTTATTTTTTATACTCATAACCATACTTGCAACCAAAACTGAATAATGAAAACAAGTTTAAATGGGTAAATCTTCTACAAATATTTTTGAGTCTTCGTTTTCTTTTCTGACATACTGGAGTTCTTGTTAAAACACACTAGACTTATTCTGTGCATTTTGAGCACTTTTTGTGTGAATTCATTTTTAGTTTGTCCATCAAAAGTGTGCTTTCACTTTAATTGAGCATGAGCAGAGCAGCAAAAATAGACCCGCGCCGCAACCCCGCGCTTCACTGCTGCTCACGCGCTGCTCCTGCTGCTGGTGTAAATGCACTCATTGATTAACATGCACGCTGAAAAAAAAACGCTCCGCTGACATTTGCGGTGTGAAACGGCCGTAATTCACGAGATTCCTAAATGTGCGTTCCCTGTGCACGTGTGATGCTGATGTTGCGCTTTGTTATCATGCAGCGCCCGAGTGCATTTGACTGGCATAAAATCGGCATATGTCAGACTGACAGGCCGGTCGCCGGTCATGGCCGTTCACGTGATAATCGGCCAATTCCGGTCACCAGCCGATCAATCAGTGCATCTCTAAAAAGAATTGTTCTGGCAACCACAGATTCCATTTCTTTCTGTAAAAATGGCAGAATTCTTTTTGACAGTTTATCCCTAAAGGTGCATACAGTAGTTCTTCAGCTAGCGTTAGCATCACTGTTCTTTTCGTACTTTAAGTACCAATACCACAATGGTGTATGCCATACTGATGTTTACACACATTTTTTGTCTTTGTCATACTTTCTGTCTTCTGGTTTCAGACCTTTTCTGCTTTTTCGGCCATGGTTCACATTCTTTCAACATGGCAAAATACACTAAGATGGGTGACCTGCACCATACAAACATAATTATCTTTATAGAAAACTATTATGAGTACAGTCTTCATCTCATATGAGTGTACACCATTCAGATGACTCTTCACTAAAACTTTTTAAATTAGCACCACACTCCTGACTGCACTTTTAACCCCAACCATAAACTACCCCTTAAATCAAGGGGAAATTATTGATTGATAATATTGTTGAATCTCCATTCCAAGCCCGCCTAACCTGAAACAATTTAATTGTCCTTAAATAAACCTTGGTTGATATAAATCTTCTACCAGGCCTAACACAATTGCTGATCCAGAAACACTTAAATGCTAATTCACTTCATTTAGCAAGTATGCTATAGCTAGAATTTGTAGTACATATCTTCACAAACATTGTATTTGCATTTGTACTAAACAAAAATGTGTATGTGTGCCATAGTGCTTTGACTTGAGTAGGTTTTCCGAGTAGGGATAATATGCTAATGAGTTGTTTTACATATCTATTCTGTACTTTGATTTTTGCTTTGACTTGCTCAGTTAGCACTAGTTTTTGTTAAAAGCTTCTCATTATGACCAACTGAAGGAGAATTCAATGTCCTGTTTAATTCTGAAGAGCTGAACAGTATATTAAGTGTAACCCTTTATTCTGGCTAAGTTGGCTGTGCACTGAGAGGGAATATAGGAAACCAGCCTGTATCTAATCAGAAGGGTTGACTGGCACTGGTTTCAAACCCATTGCGTACACCATGGTGCATGAAAGCTGAGCATCTGCGCATTATTGTGCACTGCTCATCAGTACAATCGTCTGAATTTTTACGAGTAACAGTAACAGTTTGTTGGTGACTCATGTGTATGCTTCTTGTCTAGGCTTTTTGAACTGTTTTTATACAAGTAACCGCAAAAATGCCTATTTTCCCTTCTTTTTTAATGATTGGTTTTGGGAAAAGATGATGATAATAGATACAATTTTTTTAATTAAAGATACAAAACTAAAATAAAGACCAGTGGAGAAGCGCTTATAACTCACAATGCGCCTTATTAAAATATTCTTCCATTTTGTGTGGTTTAATGAAGCATGTGTGACACAAGTGCTGAGCTCAGCAAGTCAGTCTTAGAAAAGAGAGTGTTTCTGTAAGAGGTTGGGGGACAGAGGGAGGGTGCAAGAGAGTGAGGGGACAGGGGCGCGAATAAAACAGTCAGCAAGGACAAGATGATGTGTGAAAACTTTAGCACAGGGACATAGCAGGCAGAAATGGGTTACTAGTTTTTCTGTGGCACGGCTGTAATTTTAAGGGGCTCTATGTTGAATTATTAGTCGTATGACAAGGATATACTCAGAGCGAAAAAAGAACTTCGCTGTTCGCTTACAAGTAAAAAAGTTTTAAATACCTTTGGAGTGATATACTTTTAATGAACATCCAGACCCTGTCCACGCTTCTGAGAGCAACGTTTAGATGAATATATATATATATATATATATATATATATATATGCTGTGTGCTTTCCTCTCAATAACAAAATAAACGCACAACAAAAATGACAGTGGTGAGAAAACTGCAGTTTAGAAAGCATCTGATCGGAAACATCACATCCTTTTGATTTTCCCAGCAAAAACTGTCTACAGGCTTTTATAGACAACCTAAGCAGTCGAGGAAGATCTAGTTTTTTAAGTTTTGTTACAAGCTGTTCACACATTGGCAATGTTTTTTGTGTCTTAATACTCACGTTAGTGCACTCTGGATTTCAACCTGTCTGATTTTCAGTCTTACACATTTTTGTCAGTTCGGGTTGACCTCAAATGGACTCCATCAGGAAAATTTGGAAGTTGCAATGTTGTCTCAGCCCCTCAGGGTAAGATCTAACACGAGTAGATATCATAGCAGGGTACGTCAGCATGAGTCGAGAACTGAAACAGCCACTTACGCACGCACTACTTTAACATGCCAGTGATCAAATTGTCACTGAGGGAGATTTATGAGTGCAATCCTCTCTACTCACAGACTCCAGATCTCACGCATTAGTGCATGAATCTGATGATTAGTGAGTTAGTTCCCTCAGTTGATCCATCTAATGAAACAGTCATTCAGTCTTAATGGCGGATCACTGTCCAAAGAGACTGCTCTATTCCCTCAATGGGACCTATTTTTAGCTTGACTGCCCTTTTATGCCAGCACGAGCTGCTAATGGAACTTCACCTCCATTTAGGGTGAGAAAACCCTTTGGTTGTTCACCGTGACCTTCTTCAGCCCTTTCAACTTTTCTGTTGCACTTTTAAGAGCTCTTTCACAGCTCTTTACACTGGAGCTGTGAAATATATAAAGGCAGTCAATAAGGAATATAGCTAACTGTGCAAAGTCAGTTATAGCACAGATTACTGCCAAGTTAGTCCCTGAGGAACTAGTGATCATTCTGACAATGTAAAGGTGTTTTCCTTAACCAATCACTTTAAATCTATTCATGCGTCTTTCTGCTGCAAATTCACTCAAAAGGTAGATTCTAGAGAGGAGCTAATGAATTTTCTCGTTCAGTGTGAACTTATGAATAACGCATGCAGATCTCATTCTGATTTATTGGCTTCTGAGGCTCAGGCTGGTGAAAAGGAGAGGTGTACAACACATATAGAGATTACATATATTTGGGTGGTGATAAATTATGTTGGATTTGCATCTCTGTGCAGCTTTGTAGCACTTCATTTTGTAGATTTTTTGCTTTGAGATGTTAAGATGCCCAAACTGTGCATAGTGTCATCAATCAAAACTTCATCAGTCATAAGGAATATATTGGACAGTGCTCCAAGGAATCCAGCTGTCTTGAATTGCGTCAGCGGTTGTTTTTGTGCGCCGTCTAGAGCCCTACTCCCAAAAAGGCACAGCATGGTCTTTAGCGATGAGTCAGACGAGCAAATGAATGGCCCAATGCTGACAAAAAGTCCTGGGAAGAAAGATGCATAAAGGAGGAGGTACTTGAACTATATAATCTCAAAAGTTATGTCCTGTCATCATCAGAAAAAAAATCCACTGAATGACCAGTAACCCTGGGTCATCCTAAACCCCGGGTAAATGGAATCCTGGGTTATCCTGCTTCATGTTTGTTTCACACTGCTAATAATTTACCCGGGGTTAAAAATGTGTCCTGGGTATTCATAAGCCCTCCAGAGCAGGGTTTCATTACCCAGGGTAAAAGTCAGTGCTAACCCTGCTTCTAAATTACAAGGGTAAAACGGTTCTCTACCCAGGGTTAAAAGTTCTGGTGTCATAGGATAAAATTCCACAAAAAGTTTTTGTTTCTCTTTGTAATGTTTATATCAACTTTTTGTAAAAGTGTTGTAAATGGCATAGGAATAATTTATTTAATAATATTATCAAGAAAAAAAGTAGAATACAAAGCTCACTTTAAGTGCAATTAAATTCATTTTTTGAAATTGGCCATTTTTTACAATATATCATTTGATGAAACTTTTTAACCCATTTATTGAATACATTTCATAATTTCATACTTTTAAATACAGTCTTTTTGTTCTTACATACAGTATAAAAGCCACCACATAATTAAATCTGGAATATGTAATATAAGCAGTAGGTGATGGTGGTGTGTAAAGAACACATACATAAGTTTCATTGTGCTGTAGTCACAATATGCACACATTTTTTTTCTGATCATCTCTAATGATCAGATCAGGGTCTCAATGTAAAGACATAAAAGTCTTCGCTAGACATAAAAGCTCTGAATGGTACCACGGGAGCACATGTACGAAGTAATTAGCTTGAAGCGGCGATAGACCACTTCCCATCAGATTAGGCAGAGATTAGCATCATAGTGCGATTGGATTTGCAGATTAGTGGCATGGCAATGGCAGATTCTCTGTTTTAATCCAGGCAGAATAGTCTGATAACATTAATATCCTGACAGAAAGCAGCTTATGTTGTAATAGCTGATATAAACATTACATTTCAATGACCTGATCCATTAACAAAAGAACGTGCCACAGATGATATTCATACTAGAATGCAGAGAACAGTACAGATTTTTCCACGCTTGTGTTTTATAATGCTAGTGTAATGCATTGTCCCTGGGGCAACACTGAAGTAAATCTATTTATCTGTCTGTCTGTTGATCTATCAGTGATTTACTTGGTGCTTTGGGAGTTTTAATAATTCCGTTTTATTGTGTTGGCACATTTTCTTTACAGACATCTGCTATCTGATTGTCTAATTACCTCCTATGTGGAGTTAGCACAGAGCCAGACTTGTGCGCTATATTCCAAGTCTTCTGAAGCCATATGATAGCTTTGTGTGATGAACACACCAAAATTTTAAGTTGTTTTTCTTTGAAAACCCCTTGTTTTCATTGGTGCGTTTGTGAGAGAAGTAGACATGTAATTTGTGAATGAACCTCAATATATGTATTTTTTTGCCACATCATCGTGATTCAGTGACATCACAGTGATGACCCTGCACTTGTAAGACATATGGTTGTGACTACTTAAGTATGAGATCTGTGTTTTTGCATGAGTGAAGAGGATGAGATAAGAGATGAGCTCTCTCTCCCCAAGCTCAAGAGATCTACCCTCTCTCAGTCTGCCTCAGGGAACATCAGTCTGTGTCAGCGTACTACAGAGGCAACAGTTTTCAGTGTTTGTGTATGTGAGAGATTGTGTTTGTTTCCCCCTTTACAACTAAGAAGCTCTTTAGGAAAGCTGCATTATAAGCGGAAAACAGGCTAGCTGAAGATCTTCAGTTGGCTAAACACTATAAGTGTCTCACAGGCCACATCAAAACAAGTCAACACACACACGAAACCACTACTGTCTACAAGCACATTTCTTTCTCCACACAAAAACTAACAGGTTCCATCGGATTCACACATTGTCACACTAGTAAAACACAACAGGATGATGATCGTCATTGGTCATTTTTTTAATGTTTCACATAAATACTGCTCTTTTAAACTTTCTATTCGTCATGATTTCCACAAAAATATTAAGCAGCACTACGGGGTTAAACATTGATCACAATAAGAAATCTTTCTTGAGCACCAAATCATCATTTTAGAATGTTTTCTGAAGGACCATGTGACACTGTATGTATATTGAACATTAACTAAACATTTTTAATAAATAAAAAAATGATATTTGTTGTTTTATAATTTAAAACCTAAAAAACTCTGAACTTGTGAACCTCTTTGTGAAAAGTGCTTTAAAAGTGTAACTGCATTTTCTTAAAAATGGCACTGTTTATTTTGTTATTTAACACAATGACATTCATACATTTTTAAGTAACATTTAAGTGTACTTTCTGGGGGCATATTTGTTTTTCTTGAAATCAACCTGTCACTTTCAGGTGTCATGAAAGGGTCACATCATGTGTGTTGAACCATAGTACCTAACTTGTGATGACCTAGTTCTCTTAGAATGCAACACATTTTTTGATTGATTGGTGATTCCTTCTCCTTACACTCACTTTTTTGGGACATAATCTCAGAACGATAGCGAGAGAGGACAGTCTGAAGCATCAGTGCTTTTTTTGCATTTTATATTTAGCTTGAGTATGGACACTCTTTTTGTTGATAATGGTGAGAGAGAATGGGTTTGTAATACAAAATGCAAGCCTGATTTGAACCCGTCTCCCACGTGAGCACCATAGCATGTGTTATGTAAATACTGCTAAGCCATGACTCCAACAGGGTCACCTTTATCATCAACAACCTCTTCTTATGGCCATTTAGTCAGATGGATCCCAGCTGAAATGTACACCTGCCCTTTATAGGTCTCTATGGATGCACAATGGCACAATTATGTAGAAAATGGAGTGCATGTTCATATTCATATTTTACCAGCCGTCAAATTATCTAAAGATCTGTATCACAGGAGGTCAAGGACAGGCATGTCTGTAAGAGAATAAAATAGCGAAGCAGTTTGATAATGTTGTTTGCTAAGTAGTCTAGGGTCAGGTAATGTTGATCCACAACCACTTTTTCTTGATGTCGCCTGCTGAGTTGGTTCATTTGTGTTGTCTTAAGGGGCGTATACACACATAAGTACAACAGAAAGTAACAGCGCAGTGAAAAAAAGTTTTCATTTTATCTATCTATCTATCTATCTATCTATCTATCTATCTATCTATCTATCTATCTATCTATCTATCTATCTATCTATCTATCTATCTATCTATCTGTCTATCTATCTATCTGTCTGTCTGTCCTGACAACATTTCAGTAAAAAAATTATGTAAATTCAAATGTCTTTTTCAAATACTGCATCTTGTTTGCTACCTCAATTCAAATTCAATTCAAATGTAGTAAAATACAAGACATTCTCAATTCGATTCTAATTGGTGCACAATTGTGGTGGTGGCATTTATTGCATCTCTTTATGACATTGATTCTCCTTGAAGTCAGACATCAGTAAGCTGCGAGAACATCAGTCTTGGCTTCGATGCCAGTCAGGAATCTCTTTCCCACTCTGTCTCCCCCTCTGTCATTCTATTTGCCATGCTGTGGACCTTTGATGTTGAGTATGACCTCCAGTATTCCGCTCCCCAGCGTGTGAGAAGTGCCACGGTTGGAACTGGCATTGAAGTAGCCAAGTGAAGGGCCTCCATAGTGTGTTTCAGACTCAAAACGCCATGCACATACACACACATATAACATGACCATGGTGGTCTGACTGAGGCATCCATCCCTTCTGTTTGGATTAGCATAGAGGACAGCCAAGAGGAAAACAGGGGGTAGGGGGCAGGGGTTGATCATCAGTTTGTGTGTGCGTTTGTGTGGAGTCTGGTTCATTAACACTCATGGACAAGGTTTTGGCCTGGCCATGGCCGGATGTAGCACTCATTCTGTTAATTCTGTTAATGTGTTCATAGACTGTGATGTCTTGAGTGGCCTGGGGCGCTCCTTTGTCTTTCTTGTTTTCTTTTTCATTGACTTCCTTGTAACTTTGGGTCCGTCTCGCCACAGCAGCGAGGATTCTGGAACCCATACAGAGATGCCGGGATTCTTTTACCATGGAAACCCAGCCAAGCAGTTTTTGAAATGACTGGCTATGGTCCTAGTGAGCTCTCGCTCTCTTTCTCCCTCACTGTTGCTTTCTTATTCGATTTTGTGTATGTGTGTTAATTAAAGCAGAAATGCACTTGCGTTTGTATTGTGCTTCAATGGTTTAGGAGGAGATGTGCTAGAAAAGTCTGGCGCAGGCCCAGCGCACATCCATGTCCTACCACCACTTTACTGCTCCCCTTTTACCCCCTCACAATCACTCTACTGTGTGTGAGAGGCCACAGAGGGGGCGGGGCGGGATGGAGGAAATGAAAGGAGTATGGGTAAGACAAGCAGGGATGGAGAGTGCATGACAGAAAAGGAGACAGGCCCAGGATTTTGCATGTTGTCTTTATAAAGTGGTCTTCAGTGGAGTCTCTCTTTCCCTGTTCACGATTCTCCTCAGGAAAAAAATCACGAGAGCACAGCATATTTTTTATGTTTTCTATAACTTTATAACTGTAGTAGTTGTAATTCTAATAACTACATTATGTTATGTGAATAAAATGATACTTGGAATTAATAAAAAAATCCTGAAAAGTGTAACATGGTTTCCACTAAAATCCTAAGCAGCACAACTGTTTTCAACATACCTAGTGAAAAATACATTTATTTTATACTAAGTATACTACAAATCCATTAACAACTGACATATTTCTTGAGACTTACTGTTATAAATATTTTATTTGGAGTAGGCCTACTTCTTTATTGCACAATGCACATTACTTAATATGAAGCCTAAATTGTGTTTTAATATCACTATTAGTAAGTCTTTAAATGCAAGATATTTAAAGTGTACCTAAAGTATACTTGCAATAGTTCCACTTTAGCACAATCAAATATACTTAAGCATATCTTTAGTTGGACCACAGCACTATTTCTGGATAACTAAAGTGCATAAAGTACAAAATTAGTTATTCTAATTTAGCAGACTAAGGTATACACATTTAGAATGCTTAATCTACAATTGCAGGGTATTTATATTAAGTACATAAATATGTAAATCTAACACTTCATGGTTTTGTGAGCAGTCATAAATATTGTGTTTCAAATGTTGCATCGTAGATAACGATTCACCTGCAATAAATGCCGTCTGCTCTGCAATATATTCATGAATGATAGTTGGAAATTGTATTTTGTGTACTTCTCCACAGGCCAGTGTTTCGGGGTGACAGATGCAAGTAATAAACATTTTGTGATTTTAGGAAACTGTTTCAGAAAAAATTCAGGGTTTTTGTTTATAATCAGAAAACTGGTAGTGTAAAATGTCTCTTGGACAACAAAAGTGGGTGTTTTCAATTTCCCAAAGGCCAGTCTTGCCAAAGCACAGCCGGCAGCAGAGATCAATGTGGCTGAATGCGTTTTTTCATTGTATTATTGTGGTATGAATGTAAATAATGGTTGTTTAAATCGTTGTGAGGTTAATGTCACTCGGTCTCAGGGAATGAACACAGGTGTTCGATGCAGGAAAATGTTGTCAGACTGTAAGATTTGGATTTAGGATGTGAAAGGGGATGGACCAAAGTATGCAAATGTGGGCATGCTTTGATCTACACTATTTCTTTCTCTCTTATTTAACTGTGTATGCTCTTATACTCCCTGAAGCCTTCTGGCATGTGTGTACATGGAGAGCAAGCCCTCTTGTTGTTCTGATAAAGATTATTTTCCTACCTGTGAAGATAAACCAGCTAGATTTGCAAAAGTAGATGAGATAAGCTCAGATTTGTTAGCCAATACAGATAAGATGCACTCTGCCTGAACTGAATTAGGCACGTCTCACCGTGACCTGATCTGGCTTGCTGTGCTCAGCTGTGGCTTTGGCATAAATCCTTCCTGTCCTCTTCTGTTTCGGTGTTTTCTATTGTGGAGCCTGTCACTATTGAAAAGCCATCCAGGATTGGCTGCAGCTATCATAGTCTTGAAATCTACACATGATCCACTGTGTTTTGCCATAAGTCCTGTCCGATGAAAGAGTAGCTGTTCACTGGTTGTGTTAATTAACCAGCTGAGAGTTTGTAGATATCTGGAGCTGAGAGGGTGATTGGATAATGTTGTGTATATGCACTCCAAAAAAAAAAAAACCCTCAGTGAACTTAATTAAATTGAGGCAGACTTTTTAATTAAATAAACTCTATGCAGCAAAAATAATTTGTTATAGTTTTGCTGTACTTAATGTTAACTTTGCCAATTAATTTTGCCTTCTAGACGCAATGGCAAAATTAAAAGGACTGAGTGGGATGGATTCACATGCACTGCTTAAAATTACTATTATTTATACTGTTATATATTTTTTCGCCTTTTTAATATTGTTTATTTAGTAGTTTGTTTTCTGACATGCAGTAGTGCATTAACTTTAATTTAAAATGTTATTTTTAGTTTAAAGATTAAATTGTCTATCTATAAAAATAAGTAATGATAGTCACTAGGCCTGTCGCGATTGGTCGATATAATCGACTGTGTCGACGCTGTTAATTAGTCGACATCAATATTTTTAATCGACTGATCATTTTATATTTTACCTTTTAAATTTAGTTTTCAGGCTTTGACTAAAATAACAACCGTTTCCTCCACACCACTAGAATGAGCTAAAGTTACGCGCATCACGTCAAAGTTTCCAAGGATGGTGGGTGAAGCGGAGTCGAGTGCGATGTCAAACGAGTTTGTTAGCAAAAGTTTAGCCATTTCTAGAAATAGTAATTTCTACATACACCGCGGGTCCCCTTACATTGAAATAGCCATTTTGTGCCGACATGTTTCTACAGGAGCCCTAAACGGTCAAACTACTATAGAGCGCCTTTAAACATACAAATTCATATGTTAAAAATTATGATTTTTATTTTAGTTTTTGTAACTGATTAAAACATTTACAGTCTTTATTTTCCTTTCAAGTGTCCATTTCTGTATATATATATAAAAAAATAAAAAAAAACGTGAGATTTGCTAGCTCTCACTGTCTCCCACTTTTACACTTTTCTTCTTCATCTGCTCTCATGCTCTCTGGGTTATATTTACCACTCATTAAAGTGTATTTCAGTGGTCTCTTATCCAGCCAGTCCTCTTAAAAGGGTCAGTGACTGTAAAGCTCTGGGGAATTTCATCATGGAAATTTGGCCTGCAAAAGTCTGAAACATTCAGAAAAGATGAATTTATCAAGCACATATACAAAAACAATGTAGTTTACTTTATTAACATATGTTTTTAGCTAATTTAAAGTTGACATCCATTTTAAGGATATTTCCTCTTCAAAATTTTAGTTGAAAAGATCTGCATCCAACTATTTTCCGCTGTCCAATTTTGTACATTGAAGTCATGGAAAGTTGGATTTGTGTTAACCCTTTGACACGTACGATCACACCGGTGTGATTAGAACGTTCAGTGTATCACTTGATCGACTCTAAATGGGGGTGTCATCTAGAATATTTTAATCTTAAAATTAAAAACCATGTGTTAAAGTCCCCATAAAATCAAAATGGACAGTTCTTTTTTTTTTTTTTATGGAATATTGCAGTATTTATTTTAAATGATTTATCCATGCTCGTCATCATCATGTGACCTCGTGATCTTTAATCAAAATAAATTCCCCTCCCACCCGCAGCGGCATCTCTTTCCTTCTCTTATGAAGTGTTTACTGGTGCAAGGGCGAAATCACATGACATCCTGCCCTATAGTCCGGCCCTACATTTTTACACTCTGCCACAATATAAAAAGACTGTCACAACTTCCGTTTCATGTTGACTTTAATATAATTTAGCTTTTTGCCTTTTATTAGACAGGAGGGTGAAGGGAGTCGAACCTGCATCCTTAAGAGATCACTACAGCTTAAGAGCATGTGCATTACTGCTGCACCACATGATTTGTGTCTACAGTGCACTGCTCTCTACTGAGGGATTACAGGCTACAGCATTACCACCAGTACCACATACAGGTTTAGCATTGTATTGCAGCACTCAAAGTTCAAACAATATCAACTTTGACCCCATTTGCCATTGACATTTTGAAGCACACACAATTATTACTGGAAAATTGGCGTAACAAATCATTATGTGGGCGAAGCTATTCTGTATATAAGCATGAAAGATTAACAATGTATAGTTCAGTTTTAGCACTGCTGCGACAATGTGAGGCAAATTTAGTAACAGTTGTGTGACTTCACTAACCACTTAGAATCCAGTAAATTAGACTTATTGTTGATTGTGCCTTGTTAAAAAAATCTCTATTTGCCTAGTGCAATTAATGTTGTGCATTGTCTGCCCACACAAAGCAGTTGGTAGACAGATTTTTATTGACAAGAGATGGTTGTGTATATTTTCTAGAGATCATGACTGCAGTAATTCATTAATAGATGATCAAATTATGATTTATATCCAGATACAGGGTAGTTGAGCATGCTTTCTGCATTTTAGGTACCTTGAGTGGTGGAGCAATGCTGTAATAGTTCTAGTCAAGTATGCCAGAACATGGTATTCACCTGTATCCTTCAAAACCTGTAGCACTCAGAACCGGCCTACAAGATGGGAAATTGCGTTGTGAAAATTGCATTCAGTATGTGAGAGACAAAGAAACAAAGTTGTAGTGGATGTTTGTCAGACATGTACCTGTGATTTGTATATTTCTAGGGTTAAAAGACAGATGGAGGAGAAAGAGGCAGAGTATGTGTGCGGTTCTCATATTTCATATTTCACAGTGTTGAAGAATGGACATTAATCACATCCAATGTCATCTATCAGAGAGAGCGAGACAGACATTAAATCAATACACACACTCGCTCGCACACATGCCAGATGTCTGTCAGATGGTGCTAGGGCACAGATGCTGAACAGAGGTAGAGTCGTGTCGTTTATTCCCCGGTCGCATCTCTTCTTCTCTCCATTTCTGGTCTCCTCCCATCTGTATAGCTCAGCCCAGTGACGAGCTTGCACGACGAGATGAGTGACCTCAAAACACCCTCCAGCAGCTCAACAAATAGATCCAAAGAAACACCATGCATATTAAATAGTGATTTTTAAAATGATCGACCTGTAACTCTGCCCTCCTGGTCGATAACAGATGTCATTCTGCCTAGTCTCAAAATCTGGTAAGAGTGTAAGTTTCCATGCTTCTCTTTTCTATGTTTTATGTATATATTATATTGGCTTTAAGTTTTCCAAAAAACCCATATTGGCAAACCACTAATATTAAATATAGTTATACATTACATTAAATATGCATTTATTATGCATATATTCAATGTACAATTTAATGTTAATATACAAATACATACAGTGTTGGGTGTAATTAATTACTAAGTAATCTAATTACTGTAATTTAATGACTTTTCCATAAAAATACTTTTTTTAAATTTAATTACAGTTACTTCTGATGTAATTGCATTAAATACTGTATAGACTATAGAACAATTCTATATAAAACAATAGTGATATGGTATAATGTTAAAATGTATGTTTTTAATGTAACCTTCTCCCTTTACAAACTTATATATACACATATATATATATATATATGAAGAGTTCAGATGCAAAAGCCTCTAAGTGCCATCTGAAATTTTCTTCTAAAATGATCATTTTTATCAAGCTCGTATATTTAAGTTCAGTAATTTCACTTAAAAGCCAGTGAAAATGACCTATTAATTGTCATTTAAGTGAAATTACTGAACTTAAATATACGAGCTTGATAAAAATTATCATTCTAGAAGAAAATTTCAGATGGCACTTAGAGGCTTTTGCATCTGAACTCTTCATATATACACACAGTGTTAGGTAAGTTACTCTAATTAAGTAATTAATTACTAGCTACTAATTACATCTTCTATATATCTATATATCTATATCTATATCTATCTATATATCTATATCTATATCTATCTATCTATCTATATATATATATATATATATATATATATCTATATATCTATATATCTATATATATATATATATATATAAATATACACAGTATATATACATATATATATACTCACCTAAAGGATTATTAGGAACACCATACTAATACTGTGTTTGACCCCCTTTCGCCTTCAGAACTGCCTTAATTCTACGTGGCATTGATTCAACAAGGTGCTGAAAGCATTCTTTAGAAATGTTGGCCCATATTGATATGATAGCATCTTGCAGTTGATGGAAATTTGTGGGATGCACATCCAGGGCACAAAGCTCCCGTTCCACCACATCCCAAAGATGCTCTATTGGGTTGAGATCTGGTGACTGTGTTGGGGCCATTTTAGTACAGTGAACTCATTGTCATGTTCAAGAAACCAATTTGAAATGATTCGAGCTTTGTGACATGGTGCATTATCCTGCTGGAAGTAGCCATCAAAGGATGGGTACATGGTGGTCATAAAGGGATGGACATGGTCAGAAACAATGCTCAGGTAGGCCGTGGCATTTAAACGATGCCCAATTGGCACTAAGGGGCCTAAAGTGTGCCAAGAAAACATCCCCCACACCATTACACCACTACCACCAGCCTGCACAGTGGTAACAAGGCATGATGGATCCATGTTCTCATTCTGTTTACGCCAAATTCTGACTCTACCATCTGAATGTCTCAACAGAAATCGAGACTCATCAGACCAGGCAACATTTTTCCAGTCTTCAACTGTCCAATTTTGGTGAGCTCGTGCAAATTGTAGCCTCTTTTTCCTATTTGTAGTGGAGATGAGTGGTACCCGGTGGGGTCTTCTACTGTTGTAGCCCATCCGCCTCAAGGTTGTGCGTGTTGTGGCTTCACAAATGCTTTGCTGCATACCTCGGTTGTAACGAGTGGTTATTTCAGTCAAAGTTGCTCTTCTATCAGCTTGAATCAGTCGGCCCATTCTCCTCTGACCTCTAGCATCAACAAGGCATTTTCGCCCACAGGACTGCCGCATACTGGATGTTTTTCCCTTTTCACACCATTCTTTGTAAACCCTAGAAATGGTTGTGCGTGAAAATCCCAGTAACTGAGCAGATTGTGAAATACTCAGACCGGCCCGTCTGGCACCAACAACCATGCCACGCTCAAAATTACTTAAATCACCTTTCTTTCCCATTCTGACATTCAGTTTGGAGTTCAGGAGATTGTCTTGACCAGGCCCACACCCCTAAATGCATTGAAGCAACTGCCATGTGATTGGTTGATTAGATAATTGCATTCATGAGAAATTGAACAGGTGTTCCTAATAATCCTTTAGGTGAGTGTGTGTATATATGTGTGCATATATATATAAAATCTTACCTTTCATTAAAGTACAATGATTAAAGTGGTGGGTAAATCATATTATGAAATAAAAGCTTTTCTCCAAAACAGGTTGGCCATAATTATTGGCACCCCCTTTTATTAAATACATTTTACATTTATTCATTTAGCAGATGCTTATATCCAAAGCGACTTACAAATGAGAACAATAGAAGCAGTTAAACTAACAGTAGGACAACAATATGCAAGTGCTATGACCCTTCTCAGTTTAATCTAATGCAGTAAATGTTAATCATTTATTTTTTTTATTTTTTTTATAGAACAGAATAGAATAGAAGAGAAAGTGTTAGTTTTACTGGATGAAGTGCTGTCGAAAAAGAAGCGTCTTCAGCCGTTTCTTGAAAGTGGCTATAGACTCAGCAGCTCTGGTTGAGCTAGGTTGAGCTAGGCAGATCATTCCACCAGCAGGGAACAGTCATGGTAAAGGTCCGAGAAAGAGATTTTGTTTCTGGATGGCACAAAATACTTTTTGCAACCTCCTTTTGCCAGGAGAGTTTTTTCCTATAATGCCTGATGAGTTTGGAGAACACCTGAGAAGAGATTAGAGACCATTCCTCTATTCAGAATCTCTCCAGATCCTTCAAATTCCCAGCTCCATGTTGGTGGTGCTTCTCTTCAGTTCACCCCACTAATTTTTTATAGGGTTCAGGTCAAAGGACTGGGATGGTCATGGTAGAAGCTTCATTTTGTGCTCAGTGACACATTTTTGTGTTGATTTTGCTGTTTGTTTTGGATCATTGTCCTGACAGAAGATCCAACCATTGCCCATTATGATTTCTAGCAGAGGCCGTCAGGTTTTGAATTTTTTATCTGTTGGTATTTTCTAGAATCCGTGATACCAAGTATCTGAACAAGATGTTGGACCTCCAGCAAAAAAAATAGGCCCACAACATTAAATATCCAGCAGTATATTTAACCGTGGGCATGGGGTACTTTTTATCCCTGTGGCTGGCAAAAAGCTTATTTTTTCTAGTTTCATCTGACCATAGAATCCGGTCCCTTTTGAAGTTCCAGTCGTGTCTGACAACTGAATATGCTGGAGTTTGTTTTGTTTGTTATTGCCCTGATTGTGGAAATGGGAATTTTCAATACTTTAGCTATTTTCTTACATCCACTTTCTGTTTTGTGAAGTTCAACAATCTTTTACTGCCTCTCACATGCATTCGATTTCAAATTCAGTTGTCTTTCACAGCTTCACACACAATTATGTCAAAATGTGGAGTATTCAATGTAAACCGAGTCTGTTATGTCCTATGCGAATGAAAACAAATGGGAGAAAATCGGATGTGTAACTATATTCGAGCATTCATTCTTAGCCTAATAAACTGTTGCCATCCGTTTAAAAAAACAAATATGAAATGATTTGACTGAATCATTTTATCTTTAAAATGAATCAGTTTATATTTAATTCATACAATGAAGACTATATAGTGTTTTATTTTTGCATTTGATTATTCAATTTCGGTAGTATTTCTTGCTACATGTTAAATAAACCTCGCTACTGTACTTGAAATATATATTTATTTTATTTGCTTTTTTGTTCCTATTTTTAATATAAAAATAAAATAAAATTGCATGCCTTGCTTTATTACAGAAGACTGTGTGTAATGATTGTAGTCAGCTTAAAGGGCATTTGTTTTATAATATTGGGTTGACTAAAATGAGAAGGGAAAAACTAAATCAATTTCAAGGTTCACATTTAATTAAGTAGGATTTTTTTTCTTCTAGACCTATTAAACTGTCTACTGCAGTCAAATAAGAAAAGTAACACAAAACACTAAACTACAATCAAATCTAAGCACATATCGAATCCAAATTTGATTCAAAATCGAGAATACATTTTTTTTTTATGGAATCGTGACCTCAAGAATAGATTTGAATCAAATTGTGAGATACCAAAATATTACCACCCCTATAAAACATGCTGTTTATGTAAGTACGTCTGGTTAATCTCAGTGGGCATTACTTTTGTTTCTCTCAGTGGAAGATGAAGTCTTTCTCCCAAAGTTGCATGGGGCTGCTTAGGCTATGTCTTTGTGTGTTTTTCTTAAGGCTGTCCCAAACAGACAAACTGGAAGTGACAGCATTGGCCACAGCAGGTGACAACACCAGCAGATGGAGGTGCAAGGTGACAGGAGTCAGGAGTGATTCAGTGACTCTATGAGTTTGTGTTTGTGTGTGTGTTTGTGAGGTTTGTGCATGTGTGCCTATTTGTAACAGAAATGGAAAGAATAAGAAGCACAGGCAAGCTGAGTCAGTTCTGATTGGTTGTGGTTTCCCATGACAAGTTGGAGTTCTTAATTATATCTTATGATTAGCTCCACCCTGTAATATCGAGCACTCAGGTACGCTTTTCTTGCTTTCTGAAGTATTACAGGTAGAGAATTTCATTTTACTTGGCAATGTAGCCTGTCATTACATCAAATTAAATTCTGAAAACCTACGTTTTAGCCTTCCTTTTTGGTGTGTGGTGAAATCAAGTTGTCGAAATGATTTAGTTGCCATGATGAATTTACCATCAGGACACAGTCTTTCATTTGAAAACAAATCTATCAAGTCAAGTCAAGTCAAGTCACCTTCATTTATATCAAAGCAGCTTTACAGTGATAATAAAAAATGTAAGTAACAGATTGTTTTGGCTTTACAGCAGCTCTAGAATAAAGTTATTGTCCAGCTAAAGTTAGTTTTGATTGATTCACTTCCGTTCCGTCGCAACAATCATTAGTTATTAACTTAAGGGTCCCTAACATGACAGCGTTCTAACAGAAAACCCTTAAGTTCTCGCTGCACTCACTTTAAAAACACAAACCTGTGAGAACGCTGATGGCGTGCACATGCGTATTACGTGTTTAGTCTATAGGTATGCGTGTTTGAATATATATGTGCGCAGGCGTGTAGTCCTTCTTTACAAACCAACCCTCAACAAACTATTTGTCTGGCCTTAAAATTCATAATACAGAATTTTTATCGCTTCCGTGTAGCCACGTGAACCGGAATTATCCCGACAATGTTTTATCTGTACAGAGGTAAAGGGAATGGAAGGAGGCCTTCACAGGGGAGAGACTAGTTGACACTTCAGGACTGCATTGTCGTCGTGTCCAGGCGCAGGTCCTTCATCAGATCTGGATACGGCCTGGATCCGGCGGACTGTGGTAAACCTTGGGATAAACAGAGAGACTAATATTAGCATAGACATCATTCTTCTTTTGATGTAACAAGTACAATCAGGATTTATGGGAAGTGTTCCCGGTTCCTGCTGACCTAATCTATGCAGCCTAACATTGAATTAAAGTCTATAATGTGTTATGTGTATGCTAGGTCAAAGAGATGTGTTTTTAGTCTAGATTTGAACTGACAGAGTGTGTCTGCTTCCCGGACAATGTTAGGAAGACTGTTCCAGAGTTTTTGCGCTAAATAGGAAATGGATTTTCCTCCAGCAGTCGATTTTGATATTCTAGGTATTATCAACTGGCTGGAATTTTGACATCACAATGGACGTGAAGTAACGCTATAATGCATTGAGCTCACTGAAGTTATGCGGAGCTAAACCATTTAGTGCTTTGTAAGTAATCAGCAATATTTTAAAATAGATTTTTTTTACAGTGTATCAGAGTTAGAACTGGCTGCAGATAAAGTCTAATATACATGTAGATAACTAAAAAGATGCATTGGGATTGGCATTTAAAGACATTCTGAACTCTATTGTAGTTAGACAACACGTGTCAGGACCTACTCATTGTCATAATCATACTCTAGATCTAATATTATCACATGGAATCAACGTTGATGCCGTTGAAATACTACAGCAGAGCGATGACATCTCAGATCATTATCTAGTCTCGTGTATACTTCATTTAGCCAAGGCTGCAAAGTCGACTCCGTGTTACAAATATGTTAGACCTATCACTTCTTCCACTAAAGATTGCTTCATTAATAATATTCCTGATCAGTTTCATCTCCTCAGCATTGCAGATAGCCTAGAAGAACTCGATATTGCGACAGAAACATTTGACTCTCTCTTTTCCAGCACCTTAGACACAGTTGCTCCTTTGCGCTTAAAGAAGATTAAAGAAAATAGTCCAACGCTGTGGTACAACGAGCACACTCAGGCCCTTAAGAGAGCAGCCAGAAAAATGGAGCGCAACTCGAAGAAAACAAAACTAGAGTTTTTTCGCATTTCATGGAAAGAGAGCTTTCCCCTGAGAGACGGTCGGTTTAGTCAGTCTGTCTGCTTCCTGACCTGAGCCCCAATTCATGTTTGAGCTCTAAGACTATGTGCCATATTACTAGAGATAAGAGCAGCACCATCCCAGGAGGGATGAATACCATCTCTTTTCAATAGGTCAGGTCTCCCCCAAAAACTTTTCCAATTGTCTATGCATATATATTATTTTGCGGACACCACTTAGACAGCCAGCCAGCCATTGAGTGAGCACAGTCTACTCATAAGTATCTCATCACTCCAGCGAACAGGAAGGGGGCCAGAGCAAATTACTGTGCCTGACATCGAACTTGCGAGTTCACACACCTCTTTAATGTTAATTTTAACTATCCTTCATTACAGGACTCAGCCTTTGTCATTTTAATGATACACATCAGCAATAGCCAGGATAATAGAAATAAATCAAGAACTATTATATATACACTCCTGGGCCAAGCCAAAAAAGCAAAATCTTCTAAATATAGTGTTCTTTTAAATACAAATCACTGGTCAGGAAATGAGAAAGAATTGCACAAATATTGTAGATAAAGTAACTTTATCTCTTTCACAGAATAGCCTTCCCCAACACACAGACAGATTTATACAGGAAGAAAAGTCAGTGTTGTTCCACTCAATGTCAACAGTTAATGAGTAGTATGTCTCCCAGTTCGTTTGAGTTCAATGTGAGACCAAATATTCACTATAGGTTTCAAATCTGGACTCAGACCAGGCCAAAACATGAGCCTGATGGACTTGTTCTCAAGCCACTACTTAGTTGTCTTTGCAATTTGGGCAAGAACATTGACTTGTTGAAAAATAACATCTGATCATTCCTTTTAGATGACAACTTTAACATTTATGGGAAGCAAGCCATTTTGCAATATTCTCCTGAACTCCAAATCATTAAATTACTTTTCACAGTGAAGTACAGTAGCTTATCAATACCAGCAGCTAAAAAGTCTTCCCACACAATGATTCACTAGGGTAGAGATGTATTTATTATTATATATTTCTCAGATGCTTTATTTATAAGACACTGCTCTGGAAACTCATGTTTCATTGCGATTCATCACACCACACACAACTTCCCATATTCTGCTAAAAACTTAATTCAGTGTTTGATTTTTTTTTTTTTGAAAGAGCAATGTAGTCCATTTGCTAAAAAATAGCTAATTTCCTGACCAATAATTTTTGGTTAAGACAATTAAAAGTTTAGTGTTTAGCCATTTTGGGCTTTGGACATTTTTTTTTTGTGTGTGTGTGTGTATATACTTTATCTCTCTCTCTATATATATATTTAATTTGTGTTAACCACTGCTGCATATCTGGTGAACAATCTGAACCTCAGGCTACCTTGAAGGTATTCTTAACACCACATTAAACATTCATAGAAGCTTAAAGGGATAGTTTACCGAAAATGATGATTCTGCCATCATGTATGACTGCCTTTCTTCTGTGGAAGATAGAAGAAGAATGTGGGTTACCAAACAGTTTTGGTTACTATTGACTTCCATTGCTTGGACAAAAACAGACATATTGACATATATTCTTTTGTGTTCCACTTAAAAACGAAAGTCTTACAGGTTTGGAACAACACTAAATTAAATATTCATTTTTGGGTGAACACTTTTCTGATAAGGTTTTGAATATAAGTCAGGAGGTATGGAGCCAAGTAAAAATGTGTCCATCTGGTTAAGCATGTACATTCTATTTGTTCTTTTTTATTTTTAAAGAAAAGACTTATGGGGCCCTATCTTGCACCCAGCGCAATTGACTTTGTACACCGACGCATGTTTCATTCCTATTTTGCACCCGCGCAAAGCGCGCTTTTCCCTCCACAGAAGCACGTCGCTAAACTAGGGAATGAACTTGCGCTCCCTGGGCGGTTCAGCGCAAAAAAGGAGGCGTGTTCCGGCGCAAACGTTCCCTGGTGCTATTTTACTGTTCCATAAAACAATTGCGCCACTGGCCAGAAAAA
Source organism: Rutilus rutilus (assembly GCF_951802725.1). Taxonomy (NCBI): domain Eukaryota; kingdom Metazoa; phylum Chordata; class Actinopteri; order Cypriniformes; family Leuciscidae; genus Rutilus; species Rutilus rutilus. Next base: position 38,302,310 of record NC_140221.1, read on the forward strand.
ACCTAGTCTAAAGTCAGTGGCGCGTTGCGCGTTGTTCATTATGCTATTTTAAGGGCGCATGCTTGACCATAATGTATAGAGTGCACAACGCTCATACACTGTGATTCTCTAATCTACACAGAAGCAGCAGTTTTCATTTTTGCAAATCATATTATTACAAACGATAGATAGATAGATAGATAGATAGACAATTTATTATAAATATAATAATTTATTATAAAAGCATACATCTAGCTTACACATTTACCCACATTATTATATGCCTGTTTAACCGAAGCTAATTTGGGTGTGTTTCTCCCATCCCCAATGTCACTTCTCTCTCTTTTACGGCCGTGACGAGAGCGTTGGTCTCCTCGGCTGTGAACCCCTCTTGACGCGCGCCTGGCAAATCCGCCGTTATAATAGCAATACGCCAAGGAAAAAGTGCGTCTGCTCTTAAAGGGAATGTGAGATGATGCTCTGATTGGTTTATTTCACGTTACGCCCAAACCACACCTATGAATAATGAAGCTACTTCAGACCAACCCCTTTTAGATTTGCGCCCGGCGCAAGAGTCATTTATCCCGCCGGGAAAATAGCAACAGCGCCGAGACCCGCCCACAAAGTTACTTGCGCTTTGCGCTTTGACACTTGCGTTTCAGATCGTTAAAATAGGGCCCATGTTTTGACTTATGATGTATTTTTGAGGCATATTATTAAAGGCATTCAAAACGAATATAGTTCAAGTCAGACAATTCTGTAAAATTATATCAAATTAAATAATTCTGTCATATATCTATCAGACTGTAGGTGCTGTCCCAGGGGGGCAGCTCTGCTTGGTCAGCTCTGCTTGTCCTAAGGCTTCCTACACCGTCCGTCACAACGAAACGGATTATGACTCGTTTGAAAAACAATTAATTTCATTGACTCAGAGTCGACTCTTACTTTTGAAAAACAATAACTTTATATACAGTGAACTTTCAGATTTAAAACTTTGCAGGATGTTTTCATTCACTTAGAGATATGTTACACACTACATAAAAAGGTCATTTTCAAAAATCCATAATAGGGGCACTTTAATATTAAAATAAAAATATTAAATAAATGAAATTAGTTAATTATTAATGCTGTTTATAATAAATGAGTAAATAATGCATTAAAACATTAGCATACCTTCAAATATTGTTACATTAAGTAAACATTGCATTAAAAATATCAAATAAAAAGTTGGTAATAAAAAGGAAAAACAAAGAAACACAAGAGAGATAACAGAACAAGTGGCAGATCTATTGCACTTACACATTAAGACTTATTGCACAGATCTATTTTGACATACCAGATCTTTTGTCCTGTCACTTGCTATGGTTATCACTGCATCAAACATAGCAAGTCCCGCATTTTAATATGGTTTTCACTAATGGAACTTTGCAGTGTGTATTTTAAAATTTCAGTATCGACTTTGCTGCGAAGGACAGTACGGGTACCTATGACAACCCTATTTAATTTGATGCAAACGAAAATTAGGATGTGTTGGAAATTTGGAAATCCCACTTGAAATTTGTGGAATGTTTCATTGTCTAAGCAATCAAGAGACTTGTTCAAAAGTACAACATGTTGAACAGACATCATAGTATGTAGAATATTTGGCTTTTATTCTACGTGAAGTGTCTGTGGTGGTCGGCGATGTCTACTGTCGTCCTTGTAGGATGAAAAACTGGATAAGTTGCCATACAACTCTCACAACTCTTAAACAGCTGCAAACTTTTCTCTTCTGCCTCTCAACACACGCACACACACACACACACACACACATAGCACTGTCTGTGGCATGACAGCCTCATTGGTGTGACAGTAGACAGAAAGGCCATAGAGAGTGACTGTTTCAGCATTGGTTCTGCTCAGAGGGTTCTCCCTCATGAATTTGAACTCCTCTAGAGTTCTGTTACAGAATTCTGAACTGTCTGGAGAATTCTACTCTCTGTTTGATGTTTGGTGAGTTCTGGATACTTTGAGTTTTTTAGTCTATTTAATTTTTTTATAGAAAAGCCCCCATAAATAATAAAGAATAAAATGGCAACAAAATTCCCCATATCATACCTTATTGTATAATATTTCAGGAACATTTTTGAGATCACGTTAGCTCTTTTCTAAACTTATTGAGCTGCCTGCTACTTACATTCTAATTCAAGTGAGGCTCATAAGTGACCAATATGAAGTGTTCTTCATAGACAGCAACTCAGCACGGCACACAGAAAATGCATAAGACTCAGCTCAAAGTACGTTGCTGAGTTAAATGTGCTATAGCATAATATTTACACACATATTGGGAAAAATAATATGTTTTAATGACCAAAACTTGGTCAACGAAAAATTGGCCAACATTAGGTGTTTTAGGAGGCAGCAGTTCAGTTTCTTAGCTTTGGAGCCAAGTTTGCGATACCTTAAAGTACAGCAAATGTAAACAGCTCACTAGGAACAGAAAAATTGTCCCCCCTTGATATGTGAAAACAAAAGGATCCATGTGCACTACCATTGAAAACGTTTGGTGTCGGTAAGATCTTTTTGAAAGAAGTTTCCCATAGGGCTGGGACGGTGAATGAATTGTGCATTTCGTAGAGAAGACCTGCTAATGCTGATGTGTGTTGTATTTAAGCTATTTATTTATTTTTGTCCCTGTGCGCTGATCGGAATTTTGGAGATACAACATAACCAATAGGCTATACTAGAAACTTTAGCCTTTAAATATCTTTGCTGCATTGGATCAGTCTCCTTTATAGAACAGCCAAGAGCTTTCTAGCCTCGCGGCAGCAGCATCTTGCATCGCCCATAGACCTTAAAACAATCAGCGGATGGCGGGCGGGTTCGGTTTTGAAAATTGGTCAAAAAACGTTGGTGCGGATGGATGGCGGACGGATGAGTTTTGTGATGCGGTTGCAGATGAAATAATAGCCCATCCGCGCATCTCTAATACGAATGGAATGTTATTATGTGTCATGGAACATTGCGCTCCCCAACTCGCGAAAGGTCGGATTTGCTCCATCTTTTGATGATAAGTTTTGTTTAGAAAACCTTGAATCCATGTAAATTGTGAATCCAAGAAATTTTCAGATGGCACTTAGAGGCTTTTGCATCTGAACTCTTCATTTATTTGATCAAAAATATAGGAACCACTAATTTGAGGTGCATTTGAGATGATTAATTCCTCTGGAGTGTCTAACCTCCCTTTCACCTGCTTTTTGGCAGTATGTGACTGCTACAGTGTGTAGATTTAGAAGAAACAGAGTACAGTTATAAGGAGAACCCCCTTGTGTCTGCTGCTTTCATGATCTGTAATGAGTCAGGAAAACTGTTGTGAGAACACTAAGAGGCTTCCCTCTAAATCGAGTGTTATACAGGAGTGATTGGACATGCTTGTGCATTTTTTGCAGTCTGGAGGACTTTAATGGCCTTCATTGGCTCAACAGTGACAGCCCAGTGTTGGCAGTCTGTGTTGAGCTTATAGAGCACTGTACATTTTAATCATATTCATTATGGCAAGATTATACTGTCTCGTGTAATTATTGTAAAGATTATAACAACACTAAATATACTGGCAGCATATCATTCTCTCTCATTGTCTCTCTCACTTCGCTGATCTGCTAAAGGACAAAGAAAGCCCAAAGCTGCTTGATTTAGATGTCTGTTATGATCACTTATGAATCAACTGCCTCTGGCTTTATGACTGGGACGTCAACTATCACGCTGACACACACCCTCTGTACTAAGGGTGGAACGGTACACAGAAGTCACGGTTCGGTTCATACCTCGGTTCAGACATCACGGTTCGGTACGAGTTCGGTACAATGGAGGGAAAAGCAAAACAAAAAAGCAGAAGGCTTGTGCATGTCTCAGGCTGTACCACCAAAGGAAAATAAATTACTTAAGCCTTGTATTTTTTAAATAAGTTTTATTAATAAAGTAAAGGCATAGAACCAGTTTATTTGTAGTGCACTGACAATAGTTTTATATAATTAGTTTATTAATTAAATTAATAAAAAGACAAAAAGACCTTGAGATATGTTTGGTAATTGTACCTGAATGAATTGAAAATTAATTTGCTACATTTCAGATTAATATATTTGTTTTCCTTAAAATTTTAATTAACAGTAACTTAAACACTTTGCAGTTTGAATGATGTCCTGTATAAACAAAATGACGGAGTATGTTTTTATGTTTCCACTGTTCGATCTCGCCACACACACACACACACACACACACACACGCACACAAATACAAGTAAACACTTTGCGACTTTTCGATCCCGCCCGCGCCTCTCCCTCTCACTCACTCACTCACTCACTCACTCACTCACTCACTCTATCTTTACATCGCAGCCTGCTTCAGAGCTAAGGTGGGGCTACAGATTAGGTGTCCCTAAAGAACCCGCGTATCTAACAGTAGTTTCGCATTACATTAATTAATTTGCACGCAAGTTTTATTTATTTTTATATCGTGTATTCTCTGTGTAAATTTATGCACCGAACCGTGACGCCCGTACCGTTTCGGTTCAATACGAATACTGTACCATTCCACCCCTACTCTGTACTGTTCTGATGCAAAGAGAGTGAATTTGATACTTTGTTGCATCATTGTATAAAATTAGAATAATTTGTCACTTTTTGTTTACATGTACTTCAAAAGGGCATTGCTAAAAAAAAAAAGTAAAGCAGTGGTTCTACATTAGTGGAATCTGTTGGGTCACCGAGAGAATTATTAATTGCAATTAACTAAACTACCATTGCAAGGTTTGTGTAAGATTTTTTTGTTTTGAAAGAAATGATTTATTCAGGGAGGATGCATTAAATTCATCAAAAGTGAGCGTAAAGACTAAAAAATCTATTTAAAATAAATTCTGTTGTTTTAAACTTTAGTAAAAAAACTTTGTAAAAGTTCAGGACTGGAGTAATTATGATGAAAATTCAGATTTGATCACAGGAATAATAAATTACTTTTTGAAATATATAAAAATAGAAAAGTTATTTTAAATTGTAATAATATTTCACATTACTGTTTTACTATATTTTTGATCAAATAAATGCAGCCTTAAGTTTCTGAGCATAAGAAAAATATTTTAAAATATATTTTAAAAATCTTACCGACCCTAAACTTTTGTACAGTGTATTTAGAAGAAAACACTTTCCAGATGCTACTGACGTCATTAGAAGTGTTTAAATTGAATAAAAAAAAAAAAATCATTAAAATATTATAAAATTATTATATTAATAATATTAATGTTTGAATTTTTTTCCATTCACACCACATACAATGTACTTGTACAATGTACAGTAAAATCTGGCGAAACATGGCAATTACCAAAGGCATAAAGTGTCTTATGTGACGGAGGAAGTGTATGTGTGTTTGGGGCAGTCGAGGGAAGCAGAGGAAAGGTTTTTCACATGTTAATGTATTTTTTAGTAGAATTAGGGAATTTCATTGGCACACGAGGCAGCTGGTGGTGTAGCGCTGTCTAGTGTATTTTGCTCGTCTGTATCACCCCGGCTGTGTGTTTTGGTTAAACGCCACCCTGGTGGTACCATCCCACATCAGTGGGCGGTGGCCATTTTAAATTGCTTTTTCGCACCTTCGGTGGGAATGGGGTTTCAGACTTACATGTGCACAGCCTGATACACCCAAGAGAGAGCAGTGTTATAGATCCTCAAGCAAATTGCTCACACTTTTTCTTACACTTTCTCTCTCTTTCGCTGTTTGAGGCCTTTTCAATTCCTGTATCATGAGAGTTAGTAAAGTTAGATTACATTTTTCAACTATTAGCCTCAGATTGTAAATGTATATGAATCACTAAAAAATTGTTTTTTACTTTGATAACACAGGTAGAAAATGTCTTTTCGATGTCTGTATTCATCCGGAAACACTTGGGGCCCTATCTTGCACCCAGCGCAATTGACTTTGTACACTGACGCATGTATCATTCCTATTTTGCACCCGCGCAAAGCGGACTTTTCCCTCCACAGACGCACGTCGGTTAACTAGCAAATACACTTGCGCTCCCCGGGGCGGTTCAGCGCAAAGAGGAGGCGTGTTCCGGCGCAAACGTTCCCTCATGCTATTTTGCAGGTTTAGAAAACAATTCCGCCAGTGACCAGGAAAAACCTAGTCTAAAGTCAGTGGCGCGTTGCGCATGTTATTCATGCTATTTTAAGGGCGCATGCTTGGCCATAATCAATGTAGCGTGTGCACAACGCGCGTTACAATTTGAAGCTCTCATCTACACAGAAGCAGCCGTTTTCATTTTTGCAAATCATACATTATTACTAGGAAAAATATTAGGTCTTGTAGGTCTTGATAAGCCTAGGGCTTCTACGTATCCCTTTTCGAACAGTGTGATTATTATGCAAAAAAAATAAATAATAATTTTGTTTTTCTTGATTTTGTTTTATTTTTATTGATGGATATTTAATGTGTTGCTGTCTTTGGTTTATTTATTTTTTAATTGTTCGAAATAAAGATTTCATTCATTTATTCATATTAATACACGAGGGAAATCATTGTTGTGTCCATGAAGATGTGAAAATAAAATAGGCATAAATCTAGCTTACACATTTAATCATACGCCCAAATTATCATACGCCTGTTTAACCGAAGCTAATTTGGGTGTGTTTGTTTCTCCATCCCCAATGTCACTTCTCTGTGTTTTACGGCCGTGACGAGGACGTCGGTCTCCTCGGCTGTGAACCGCTCCTGGCGCGCGCCTGGCAAATCCGCCGTTATAATAGGAATCCGCTTAGAAAAAACGCGCCTGCTCTTAAAGGGAATGTGAGATGTCGCTCTGATTGGTTTATTTCACGTTACGCCCAAACCACACCTATGAATAATGAAGCTACTTCAGACCAACCCCTTTTAGATTTGCGTCGGGCGCAAGAGTCATTTATCCCGCCGGGAAAATAGCAACAGCGCCGAGACCCGCCCACAAAGTTACTTGCGCTTTGCGCTTTGACACTTGCGTTTCAGATCGTTAAAATAGGGCCCTAAGTGTTTAGAGCATGTGGCATGAAGGTAGTGGCGTGGGCATACGTTTTGCAGTGGAAAGGCTGTAATGGCTTTTTTGGGACATCATGGCACTGTGAATACTAAACTTATGAATATCTATTATAATAATAATAATAATTATTATTATTATTATTATTAGTAGTAGTAGTAGTAGTTTTAGTAGTAGTAATAGTAATACTACTACTACTACTACTACTACTACTACTAATAATAATAATAATATAGGTTGAATCAATGATAATTACTGTTATATTTATAATAATCAAAACTTTTATAGTCAACCATTATATATTGCTTTTTAGATAAGTAAATTACATGTTATTTTGTTTAGTTGTCTTTTCAGAATCGTGGGAGAATTATGATCTCTGTTTGAAACAAAAAAAACAACAACAACAACGTGTTTCTCAATTTACCCAGATTTGTGCAGCTCTAACAGAAGTACCTGTACATATTTTAATATCAGGTCACTAATTTCGGGTGAGTAGCTTTTTCCACACCCTTGCATGACGGATTAGCCTACATAAATTTACTTCTTCATCAGGTTGTTTGTTTTATTTATGATACTGACTCAATTTTGCACACTCTCGTTCTTTACCGTTCTCTAAAAGCCCTAACAATACGGATGGCAGGAGTGTGCCAATGTTGGCTCTACTGTAGGTCCCGGTAGAGTGTAAATTTCTGCTTTAGCCAGCTCAGAATCTGATGGATCTCTCTAAGTGTGTTTGCACAGCACATTTTAATCGATTCTTAAAATGTTCAATTAGGGCCAAATCAATTTGCGCAAGGTGGTGACGATCAAAGTCAGCATACACTTCACACACACCTCTGCCTCTCTTGGCTACACACACAGAATTCAACATGCTATTCAGTGCTATAATGATATTTTTTTTCCCCTTTGTTTCCTACCCTTTCTTCCATCTTGTCTTTAATTGGATCTGTTTTCTTTGTTCTCATAGGTCTAATTTACATACGGTCGGTTTGGACACCCGAAGGGAGTGTGGCAGTTTGGCTTTGTCATGTCTAACTACAGTGTTCATATCCCAGGATTCTAGTTTTGTTGCCATGGTACCCATGCCAAACTGACCAGTCAGTCCAGTGTCTTTCACCTCTCAAAGGTGGCATACAACATCTTTGTTTTACATTTTTTTTTGGAACTTGTTATCAAAGGTTGCCCATGTGCCAGGTTTATTTTTTTTTGTCAAAGAAAAGGAAAATGCACGAAATTCCAGCAAACTTTTATTCTGTACCATGTTGGTTGAATGATTAAATTAATTCACACAGATTATCAGATCAAATCAGTAATTTGAAAACTTTTTTGTAAGACTGTAATTTCACAAACAGAATGAGTGATTCAGCGCTACCGTGTCTTCCCTCTTTCTCTCGCTCTTTCTGTCTCTCTCTCTCAAAATGTGCAAATGGCTTCCGCCTCTCAAACAGCTTGTGAGGACCAAATAAAAAAAGAAATTTCACAGTTTATTGCACTTAAACCATCTAACACACACACACATTTTTTTTAAATGTCCTCCTTTGTGAGTATCCTTGTAAACAAAGTCAGTTGTGTCTCAAGTCAATGTAAACAGTTGAGAAAGAAAACACATTTGAATCAGCATATTGGATCTGTGCATTAGCTCTTAAAGTGACAGAAGCCTAAAAAACCGGCTGCTGTCTGTGTCATTAATGTTAACCAAACAACAAAATACAGAGAAAATAATTTACTGATCTTGACCTTATAACTTCTGTAACTTTAATTGTAAGGATGCATCTGAATTAAATTTTTACAACTATCCAGTGTTATTTTACATTTGATTACTTCCTTCAATTTATGAAGTATTTCATACCTGAATACAAATATAGGAGTAAGGGGGAATTCCCACCAGTTTTCTGAAATGAAATTCAGGCCCTGTATCGCTTTCTCTCTCACTTTCTATATGTATTTCTGTCAGAACTACTATCGTCAAATACAATTGACAATTAGCATATAGTTTGGATTGGCGATATGGTTCTGTTCTGGACAAGAACTCCCTGCGCATCCATGCAGCCTAGCATGGATAAGAGCAGGGAGAGCAGCAATAACCCCCCTTAGGGTAAACAGAACAGAACCAACATGAATGTACTGCAGATGTCATTAGTTAATAAAGATTTTAATGTGCAGCATAATTGAGATTTAATTCTGATTTAAGGGGGAATCAGAATGCAAAATCCTGACTGGATGAGAGGAGGAGCTGGGGATGGAGGAGGGTAATTAGCTCCTGAGAAACGCGATAGCTGTTGATAATACTGAAGGAGCTTATTCAGCCCTTTAAGGATGCTGTGATAGGCGTCGTATTCCTATAGGTAGACGTGGATCAGCTGAGAGTCAGCTGATGCGAGCTTGACTAACGTGAACTGCCAGAACTAACGCTACGCTCAATTTACATAATATATAGAGTAATATACAAGCGCATATGCACCAGGTAGTGAAAATATGACAAAAGTTGGAACGAGGAAAGACAGGATGGATAGATAGAGACAAAATTGGAGAGAAGTTTGGTGATGGATCGTTTGCTGTTTGTGCCAAAGGTCAAAGTTTATTGGGGCATCCATGTGGCGAATAGTTTTAGAGCTTAGTCGGAGACAGGAAGCCGATTAACCCGAAGAGCTTCCTGCAGGGTTGTGCATTTCAGTTAGTGTGTGTTTGAAGGAGTGTATTCCAAATGATGTCTTGAAAGGGCTATAAATCATTCTTTTTTTTTTTTCTTTTTTTTTTGCTCTCCTGACTTACTCTGTGATGTCATAGTGAACGTGGGTGTGTCTGAATTTGATACAGAGTAAGATCGGCTTTGAGCGTGTGTGAGTGAGATAGCAAGGGTCAGAAAGTTTGAGAAAATTTGTAAATGTGCACTTGCTACAAGGTCACGGTTTTTGGAAGCAGAACGAAGCAGCTGCTCTTGCCATGAGGGGCCAGAGGACAAACGCCAGAGGAGAATTCTTTTATCCAGGCGTAAAATACCACATGATCCGTCAACTCCATTACTGCCCGAATAATATCCACACACACGTACTTGGGTTCTTCAGCCTCTTTATTTGAATGCCCTGAGGTCCCTGAATACAGCTGTGTGTTCTTGTGCCATCTTTGGTCTCATCCAGGATCTTTGGAATGGTGTTTAGTTTTTAGAAGTCGTTTGCTTCAGCCTACAGCATATAAATTATTGTAGGGCCAATGAAGGGGCTAGAATAAAGTGGACGGGATGGAGTGCCTAGCAACTTTCATCTCACAGCAGGCTTTGTTTGTAGCTTGCAGACTCTGAATAAAGACTAACTGAAATGGAACCTTATAAGTAACTGTTCTGGAACAATATAGGTGACAACCACACGATAATCTAATAAACGTTCACTACCATTCAAAAGTTATATATTTTTTAATGTTCTTATGATCACAGTGTTTCCCACAGGATTTTGTGAAACTGTGGTGGGTGGACCTCAGTCCCTTTTAGGAAGAAAATTGTGTACATTTTTTAAGTTAAATTCATTAATCTGGTGCACTTTGAGAGTTCTAAATAAGAGTTCCAACCACTGATCTACTGTATATAGAATGTCATTATATAGATCAGTGGTTCCAACCCATATTCAGTGTGGAAAACTGAACAAAGAAAAAAGTCTGCATTGAGCCTGAACTTTAAAAGGGACTCACCTCTTTTAGTTTCATTACACTACATAATAATAATAATAATAATAATAATAATAGTAGTTATAATATTATTCCTATGTCAGTAATAGCCATATATTGTAAAACAAATGCACTGAAAAATAAATGAAACTTTCATAATTAGCTTTTGTCCTAATTTCTATACTTGAAAGGGATAAACCTGTAAGCTTTTATTTTGACGGAAACTGCAGTCGAGCTTTTATTTTGGCGGAAAACAAGTTTTACAATTGCAAACACATCTCATTACAAATCCAGTGAAAAGCTGCAATCATCAACTATGCAAATGTAAAAATAATGCGTAACTGCGTTTCCAAATGTACGCTAAACTCAGCACATGCACAGATAGCATTCACTGCATTCATTCACTGTGAACTGAGACACGGAGCTGATCACGTGAGCGAAGTGTGCACTTCTCTTTCCGCAGCGCAAACAGAAGTTTAAATATATTTTCGCACCGCCAGTCTAGTTAACGCTGCCAGTGTTACTTCAGTCTTGACTGACTGTCACATGATTCTTTAGAAATCATTATATTATATTAGATTAGATTAGATTCGATTCGATTCGATTCGATACATAAAATCTTTGAAATAGATAGTTCTCCACACAGGCAACTTCTGTATTCTGCTTTGTTTTGAGTAATATCTGTAATAAATAATAATATGTAAATAATATAATAATTAATAAAAAGAAATAATCAGTACCTGTAAAACAATTTTTTTCCACACTTGTATATTATTGAGGTATAGTCTAATTCAGTTAAATCCACTCCAAAACAACATGTAAAACAAAACAAACTGTGGTTGGTTACTTTAAATGTTAGTTGGGTCTCTTCCTGTAGTTATTCTTGTCCAGAACAAACTGCAATATGAACAACGCCATAGTCTGGCTAGGAGAGACTAAGAGATGTCAAGTATTTCACTTTCCATGGTTGGGATAAAAGCTGGGATAAAAATGGAAGAGATACCATAGGATTTATCGCGTGTCACTTTATCTGCCATAATGAAATTGATTGGAGGTTAAATTGGCAGAAATAAATGGGCAGAAATACAATTCCAAGAACCCAAGGGGAAGATTTTTGTATATATGAGTTGAAGCTTTGGGTGATACCGTCTCGCCTGCCGCAATGAAATCTTCAGTGTTGTGAGAAATGTTTGACATTTGAAAAGTGGCCTGGGAAAAAGAGAGTGAAAGTGAAAGGTTAGAAATGTGTGGGGTGTCGTCAGCCTTGGGACCAGCGGCTGAAACAAATCAGAGCGGAGGTGTTTGGGCTTAGAATTATGATCCTCTTTGTAGCCCTGAGAGCGCCATAAAGAACGGACTTGTGACACAGAGAGATGCTGTTTTTGGGACGACGCTGCCTCCATCTGCCGAAGCTACGTGCTTTATAGCGTGCAACCTCCGTATCGCAGCTCCCCAGGGCCGCCACAAAACATTGCACTTTTTAATTCTTTCTTTTTTTTGTGTTAGTCCTCTGGGGCTCTGCGAATTATGTCATGATCGCTTGTGGTGAGAAAGAAGACTTTATTCATCTATAATTTCCTGATGAGAGACTCATAAACAACATTAAAGGAATGTTCAGGTTTCAATAAAATATAATATTTAAGACGTAATGTAAACTACCACAGAAAATAGCTTTGACTTGTCCTGCAGTTTCTTTTAAAAAGCAAGAATCATGGTTACAGTTATGGATGACCGAATCTTATTTTCTTCGTTTACTTGTATTAAACCCATTCCTTTGTTGTATCGTTCATTCTTTCTCTTTCCCGTCACCATCCTCTCTTCTTCCTCGAGACACTGGGTCCACAAGGCCTTAAGTGTGTTTTGTCTCAGTGTTGATTTGAAATGAATCACTGAAGGTGTATCTCTCTCTGAAGGGATTATTATGTGTTTAAACTCTTGTTGTGAGACGCAGTGCCATACCAAATCTTCATTATATTTTCACACCTTTTCAATGCTTCACTCCCTCTACCTGAGGAGAAAGAGAGAGAGTGAGAGAGATAAAGGAACACAATAAACCTCTGGTTCTAGTCCAGACAGCTGCTTGAGTTTCTGTTGGTCTCCATTCAGTCACTGTTTCAAAACATGCAAATGAGACTCTCTGAATCAGCATGACATCTTTTATACTTGAATCTCAAAAATAAGAGAGAAAACAAACAAACAAGAAATACAAGAATAAGAAAGATTGTGTATTACATCATTTTATTGTATAATGAGCTGTGGTCGAAACTATTGCTGTGTAAAACGTGATATTGTTTTGCACTCCATTTTCTGATTTATCAAGTTTTCGGAACTTATATGATGCTAAAGAGACACGTGGGAAGAAATTTATTGTAAACCAGCACTGCATTGAAATTCCTATTTTTGCTTTTTCTTCATTTTCTGCACCACTGTCTCTGATTATTTCAGTTCAAATCACTTAAAATACAAACAGATACATACATATATAAAGTTGATACAAATTGAAGTTGATATAAATTGCAATCTTGCAACACAGAATATTTCCCATCTTAACTTTCTTATAATCTATAAATAATTTTTTTAATGTGCATTTATATATATATATATATATATATATATATATATATAAATGCACATTAAAAAAATTATTTATAGATTATAAGAAAGTTAAGATGGGAAATATTCTGTGTTGCAAGATTGAAATTCAAAAGCTAACTCTCAGTGATGTCATTGTAATTAAAATATACATTGAAATCGGTCTTTTTTGCATTTATTTGCATATTAAATTGTCCTTGGTCTTGCATTTAATCATCTTTAGCTGCCTTTATGCTGCAAATGTGGCACATGGCATGTGCTTGTCTGTTAGAGCAAAATGTTGTCTCATACTGGCTCTATCAGTACAGATCTAAAATTATAACAGGAAAGAACTTTAAATTTAGGGCCTGATTCATTGAAGCATTTGGCACACTCCGTCTGCTTGGCAGACTGTCTTACATTTGATTGGCAGAGTGATCTGATAAGCTCCATCAGAGACTTAGCGGAAAATGTGAACGTGTAAATACGAACAGGGATTTTACAATGATAGAGGTAAAGAAAAAACCCCTTAGAGAAAGGTGAATGACTGATTCTATGCTTTAATTAAGCATGAGTGAGCACAGATGTGGTGGAGCTTCCAACTGTTGCCTAAATACTTTTTCTTAAAAAATCAGATTGCATGACAGTTATGCAACTTGTGGGAGTTATGGTACACAGATTTTAATTAGCCAGGAAAGAAAGTTATAAAGATAGTTATTGGGTTGATATTGAATATAGTGCCACAATATACTGTAAAACATAATCGCAATTTTAAAGGTAAAATGCGGTAAAATTGTTAGGTAACAATCTGTTAATTGGTTAATGGTTCAGTTCCTTTACTGTGTATGGAGAAACTGTAATACATCTTAACAGAACATTTCAAAATGCTGTTAAATTTACAGTTTTTGGAAGTGAAAAATCACACACTAGCTTATAATTTACAATGAAACCCATACAGTGCGTGCAGAATTATTAGGCACGTTGATTTTCTGATCATGTTTTTTTTCCAGGCACATTTTACCAATTCCAAACCACATTAATCGTAATAACTACAATTAATTTTGTATTTAATCATTTATAAGTGATATATAATTGTTCATGAAGGCTGGAAATGAAAAACACCTTATTTTCAGGTGTGCAGAATTATTAGGCACATTTTCTTTTACAGATAAAATAAGCCAAAAAAGAGATTTAACTCAGACTGAAAAGTCAAAAGTTATTAAATGCCCATGAGAAGAATGCAATACTAATGCAATACTATAAATTGCAGTTAAGGCATGAACATTGGAAAGTGAAATACTCATTAGGCCAGCAGGGTCAGACAAAAACGAATTAAGGTGAAGAATTAAGTGTGAAACCATCAGGAACCCTTTAGTCTCCAGTGCCACCATTTTCCAGAACTGCAACCTACCTGGAGTCTCCAGAAGAGCAAGGTGTCAGGGTCTCAGAGACTTGGGTTAGGTAAAGAATCCTAAAATGAACCCCCACTTAATAAGAATCACAAGCTGAAGTGTAGTAAAATACATGAAGACATTTGGTCAATACATGAAGATATTTTTTTTATAGGCTTTATAGACAGACAGACTGAGAGTGACTCTTGAAGGACCAGCACCACATCCTCTTATACCACTATTTGAAGAATTCATCTTCCAGAATCTGACAGTAAGTTTTGGGAGTTAATTTTTAGTACATCTCTGCAAAATGAACTTCAGGGTAGGAGATGGACTAAAAATGAACTCCCAAAACTTATTAAAACGTATTCTGGAAGATGAATTCTTCAAACAGTGGTAGAAGAGGATGTGGTGCTGGTCCTTCAAGAGTCACTCTCAATCTGTCCGTCTATAAAGCCTATAAAAAACAGTCTTCATGTATTTTACTGAGTATTTTACTCATTCCCAGAATTCTCTGTGACTCTTCACATTTAATTTTTTTTTTTTTTCAAATAACTTTTTCTTCTTAGTTTTTTTCTTTCTTCTCAGAATGTATATTTGGGTTTTGTTATATCTTATGTTGTGAAATTAATGTTTATTGCATTCTTTTAATGTCATGTTGCCATGATGGTGTTTTGTATTTGTGTGCATGACACTGTGCACCTTCTATATATTAGTATTTACCTCAGCTTGTGGGAAAGATACTTGTTTTTTGGTGGATGTCAGTGTATTATAAAGGTATGGAACAGATTTTAGTCCTAGTCAGTAGGTTAGTATATCAACATTATGTCAGTTAAAGGTAGGGTAGGCCTTTTTTATAACCAGTTTTTGTTATACTGGTTGAAACTTCTCTTCACATCCTGATAGCAATCAATAATAGAAGTGGTCTAAATATTAAAACATGTATATATCTTCTATGGAAGTCTCAGGACCAAAAAATGGTTTCGGTCCAAATGCAATGATACAATGTCCTACCTGCATGGCGACGCTGGAGAGGGAGACGCCCTGAAGAGAGGGTGGGATCTTATGCTTGCAAAGCTAGCTTGCGATTGCTAGCCTAACTGAAATTGCCTACCCTACTTTTAATGAAATATATAAGTTTAAATATGTGGTGTTGTTTTTTTTTACTGTAAATTTAAGTTCAATCTGTAAAACCCAAAATGTTTCTACCTTATTTTACAGTAAAGTTACGGCAACCACAGCTGCCTATTAATAATAACAGATTATTATTTTTGTTTTCCATTTTACCTACCAAATGTCTGTGTATTTGAGTTACTAATTAAGTGTGTACTAGAGTATTACAAACTTTCTGACCTTTCAGACTTTATGCTGCAGCTCAAAGGTCTGGCTACTAAGACTGCATCTCATTGGTCAGGAATGCCTGCAGGGCAGTAATCAAGTAAAGTTGTGGTCTTGCAGCTGAACAGTTTGGTGTCTGATCCTGCAGTTGTTCAGGGATGAGATTTTACTGAGGTCACAGTCCTGCTGTAGTGCCATTCTTCCCTTGAGCAAGGCATTTAGCCCTGAGTTGCTCCTGTGGGACCTTTTGCGTTGGATACAAATGTCTTCTAAATGACATATTTCAATTTCAGTGATGACTTGTTGACTTTTTGGTCATATTTTAAGAAGAGTTCAAATATGTTGTCCCTGAGCACAAAAAAGGCATTTCCACGACCGTTATTACACCCTGACACTCACAGAGACAAAGAGACACACACTCACAAAGGCACTGCAGTGGCATATCCTGTCCAATGGAGCTGGAAGCAATTGTGTGAATGTGAGCCAAAGGGGCTACAAATGATTCCTGTTTTTCAACTGGTAAAGCATAGTGTTGAAAATGTGTATTTAAATGAAAAGGCAGGTTGTTTAAAAAAGCAAAAATGGGCAATTCTCAACCAAATAAGTACACATTATGCTCGATGCCAATTTTTTGGCTCATTTTGTGATGTCATTTTCACAGCTCCTGAGTAATTTGTTTATTGCAAGTTTTACAGCTTAAGGGCTTGTGTTTCTGGGTGGTCTTGTGCCAACTGAACAGCTACTTTTGAGATAGTTATTGCTAGTTTTGATGCTGTTCAGCTTTGTCATCACAAGAATAAATGACATTAAAAAAAATGTAGTGTATATTTTAGTGTGTATTTATAACATAATTTTCTCTCTGAATCTTTCTTTTTTTTTTTTTCTTGCTGTACCATCTGTTGCATTCAGAACATTGACTTACTCTCTAAACACACTTATACAATTATCTTTCCAAAGACCCTTGGCCTTAATTTAATTTGTTTCTCTGTAAATAAATGATTTTGTTGAACGAGATAAAACAAAAACCAGGGGACACTTTAAATTATAACAGAAAGCAATTTTGTACTTGACTTGTAAAAACATCTGAAGTGTCTCTGAAATTAAATAAACATACAGATAAATCTCTTTCTTTTTCTCTCCGCAGTGTGTGAGAGCAGGGGTGGAGGTAGTGATCTTGTGCCCAGGTTCTCCTCATCCTTGCCCACATACCTTCCCGTGTCCTGCCAACTGCAGGGTGCAGAGTCATCCTTCTTTCTCCGGGAGGCCACACAGGAAGTGATGCGTAACGGAAGCTTGCAGACACGCAGCGAGCCTCTCTTTCTCCACTTGCCCGATGCTGGCTCCACTTCCCTGTTGTCAGTCAACTGTAGCTATGGCAACCTCACTGCAGAGGCGCCAGTACCACCAGAGCTCCTCCAGGGGGCTCTTCCACGTTCATTCCACACCTCTACACACCTCACTCTGGGCTGGAAGGTGAGAGCACACCTGGTGAGCAGGAGGATAGGAATTGATCGCCCTCAAATACAGGTGTTGTTTTACCTGGCAGGCCGCAGATGGGAGGATATGGATCCTCCTGCGGAACTACTCCCGTGTATCCGTGTCGTTGGCATCCGTGATCCAGGGGAAGGTTCTGTGTCAACCGCCTGTCGCCTGGAGGGAAACATGGGTATCTGTGTATCCCAGCTTGACATCCCTACGACCTGGTTCAATGCTCCTCCGCCACGTAGACGCACACAGGAACCCGTTCCCATCACGGTTGAGTTGCACTACTCCATCCTTCCTCCAGAGACCCTGGGAAAAGAGTGCATAGCGGGTAGGGCACAAGGAAAAGCTGTAGGGCAAGAAGGGGATTTGCAGAGGATTGGGACGGTGACTCTCTCTTCTGGGGACAACAAAGCGCCCAGAAGCCGACTTAGACTGGATGGAGACGTCGAGATTCTGGCACCCCCCATCCCAGTTAAACAGGGACAGACTGTGGGATTTCAAGTACTAATGAATTCTGCTGCCACCACTGAGCAGTTCACACTGAGGTAGGACAAAATATATGCACACGCCTGTATAAAGGTTGCATGTCTTGTGCTCATGTTCTCAGTAGGGGTGTAAAAATGTTCTCAATTTCAAATGACTGCAGGTAATCTAATTTCACATTAAAGGAAATGAGCATGCATTTCCACTATTGGCCAATATATATCCAGTATCGACCGATATGGATAAATTAAATAATTTTGAATATTGGCTGATAACTAATATGGTATTGATATGATATTGCGCATCCCTATAAATTTTATATGCAGTTTTAGTAGTCTTTGCTTTTTCTGTCTAGTTCTGTGTTGTTGATAGAGAGTATGAGAGGAGAGTATGTTTTTCCATTGCAGCTGAGATGATGTGAGTGATTGTGTGCATGGCTCCATCGCAGCTTCATGTTGATCGCATTGTCACAAAAAGTTTTTTGTTGGCCGCTGGATTCATTTCAGGATGGTTTGCAAGAATTGTGGCTTGAATGAGAACACTGTAAATCAGGGGTGTCCTATACTTCTTCTGGACGGCCATCTTTCCTGATGGAGAGTGTAGCTCCCTCCAACACATCTGCCATGAAGTTTCTAGTAATCTTGAAGAGCTTGAATAGCTTGTTCAGGTGTTTAATCAGAGCTGGAGCTGAACTCTGCAAGATGACGGGCCTTTAGGAGTAGAATTGGACACCTCTGCTCTAAATGAACTCTGACCATCTTAGGCTACGTCCACATTAATCCAGATATATTTGAGAAAATTACGTTTTCATTTTAATGGGGTCATAACATGATTTTTTTTTTTATTATTTTAATATGTTCCTTGAGGTTCTCTTATAATGTTAATAACGTTTTTTTTTTTGTAAATAACAACCACAAATAAATATCCCACCACGCACAGGTGCATTTAAGGTCACACTCAAAATTGTCATTCCAGGTATGATCTTAAATTCAACTGTCAACATGTTTTGACACGGGACAGCAATTGCAAATACATTTTCTGTCATCTTTGCAGGAATGTGATATAAAGATTGTACAAAGTAACATTTATCTTTAGCAACAATATGAAAGCAAATAGCAGGCACATTAATGGCAGTACAACCACAGACATACAGTGTATTGGTACAATATGCATCACACGACTAAACATACGTTATTTGGAATACCTCTGTGTTCACAGTAGTTTTCACATTCATCCACTTGGGTTAGCGTCTTCAAAAAAACTCAGACAAAAACGTCTCTGTGTGGACAAAAAGCCAAAATGTGGAGAAGATGCGTTTTTGAATGTATCTGGATTAATGTGGACATACTAGCCTTAGCTCAATTCTAACACATTTGTGAACACGTGTTCCAATCATTGTTCATTTCAAAAATTGCTATTTAATCGGAATCAAGCAGTCAGAGCAAATATTTACACTCATAGAACTCCCATAATTCAATGCTAACAATACACATGCATGCAGTGTGGTGAACTTTAAAGTCACAGTTCACACATAAACACGCTGCTGCTCGCTCACTTACTGGCAGCTTTTCATCCTGGAGGCCTTAGGGCTTTCCCAGACGTATGATAGATTAGACTTATTCATCAGCTCGCAGATAAAGCAGAGCTCCAGACTACTGCCGTACAGCTCCGCTCCTCTCTATCACTGCTGTTGAGTTTTATAATAGGCAATAATTAGTCTCCGCCATCAGGACGTAAGGATCATTAAAATGGATGAAGGAGCATACGTTGAGGTTGTTTCAGAGGGTGTAACATCCGTGTCTCTCATATAATCACTGATAATATTTTAGGTGGATATTTACATCCATACACAGTCAATATTACTGATGTAGGAGGGCAACATGTGCTTGTTAAATATAATAGTTTACTTAGGCCAAGAGACAAGAAGTCTGTGGGATGCCATCTCACTGCATTTATGTCTGGGATCGCGATTATCTGCAGGAGAGTCGCTATGGAAAAAGTCTCTCCCATCTCAATTAACTTCCGTCAGCAGAGAGACAGATGCATGCTGGCAGAGGAAGATGCTATTGTTTCTGCTAGTTGAACAATGCTGCGACATCAAAGACACTCCTGCTGGTGTCGTTTGGGTCTATAAAAGATGTGTGATGTCTTTCATTTCGCCACCTGCTATCTGTTTAGATGGAGAAAATCAAAATGTTTTCCTCCTACCGATGATGGGAAAAGTCTGCCAGCCGTTGTTTGTTTGTTTGTCTAGAAAATCACAAATTTGTGCCCTCATTGTTGCAGAGGAGGAGATTGAATAGCTAAAAATAGCTTAATTTGTTCCCTCTAAAATCAAAACAGAGTTATATAGTTGATATTTTTTCCTTGTTTATCTGTCATACACATGGAATAACAGAGGTATTTGAAAAAAATACACCTTTACAGACGTTTGAATTAGGGATGCTCCGATCGATCGGCCGGAGATCGGTATCGGCCGATAATCACATTTTATGACTCGATCAGTACTCACTAAACTTGGCAGATCTCACAAACCGATCACAATTTGATGACGTCAACACGTGAGGACATACATGATGCGTGAGGACTTAAATGTTTTGGCAATGCAGTCATGTCATCCGGTGTGGAATTACTATAATGTTTCTAAAATCGTTGTTGATGATTGTTATTTGTCGTGTATTTTACAAAGAAATCTCGCGTGGAGGAGCATTGTCCAAAACATTTAATAGCCTACGACGAACCTGATTCGGCACTTAAGGACGAGCCACCGCGAGACGCATGGCGAATACGAAAAACTGGCAACTGCAAAAAAGGCAGCACGAGTCTATCTTAGTGCTCCATCGACGAGTGTTGATAGTGAGCGGCTATTCATTACAGCCGCATACATTTTGGATGAAAAGAGGAAAAGACTGTCTTCCCAAAATGCAGAAAAACTAATATTTATAAAAAAATAAATCTTCTATTCTCTGTCTTATATTGGACAATGTTTAATTAGCCTAAACCTTATGAGTTACATCAGACTTCTCCATGTTGGAGTTTAAATGTTTCTATTTATTTTATCCTCTCTCTAACATTGGACAATGTTTAATTAAACCTAATGAGTAGGGATGAGTCACAATATTCGATTAGTTGATTTTATTATAGAATAACGAATAGGATGTGTGATTATTGTCTTTGAAAAAATCCCCATGTTTTCGGTTCTGATGCGGTGGTGACACGTTCATGTAACCAGAGGTTGGCGATGCCAATAACGCATCTAAAATATGTCAATCAACTCTCAGACACACATTGATACAAATTGTCTCACACCAGAGCATGTAAGCGGAGTGGTGATATTTCCTCCAGAGCGGAGAGCGTCTTTATAAAGATTCAGCGCCGCTCGCTCAGAATGCCCAGAGTGACATGCTGGTTAGAAAATATGTGAAATAAGTAGGGCTGCCCATGCACGACTTTTTTTCTAGTCGACTAGTAGTAGTTCATTTGAGCCATTAGTCTAATTGCATATTTATATTAATTGAATTACTTAAATATATATGGGAGAGGATACTAAACCATGAGCATTATCGTAATATATAGCCTATTCCGCATCTCAAGCACATGCATAAAGCTTGCCACAAAGAACCGGCAAAAGTAATGATTATGCATCATGATACATTTTAATTGTTTATTAATGAACTAATGTTTTCTGGCTGCAAAGATAAAGTTGGCGATACTGACTCTTCGCAGTGAACGCGCCTATAGAGAGAAATGCACACTTCATACGGATTAGCCTACATAAGCAGAGAGTAGCCATTTCTTTTCGATTTGAATTGTTTTTAAAGTAGACATTTCAAGCTTTCTATACATATATTCTGTGTTCTGTGAGGCAAGTAGCTTATCCGCTGAGTCTCAGTTAATTTATGAGACGAGCTCCAGTTCACGCGCCGGCGCCTCCATGTCCTGATTATATTGTCAGTTATATTTGCTTCTTATTTATTAAATCCATGCAATTGGTTGATGAAACATTGATTTAAATTAAGACACAACTTATACAAAACAAAATTCACTTGAAAGAATGGCTTTCTACAAAACAAAAAACTTAATTATGTGGTCAAAATCATGTCTGACCCACTCCAAATGTCTCCGATATATAGGCATTTTCTGACCCTATCTTACCCATCTCATGCGGTTCCCTTTTCATATAATCAACATTAAATGAAAAAAACAAACAAAAAAAACATTATATTATTTAAACATGAAACGTATGTTTAAGTTTTTTAAGTTATATTTAAGCGTCACACCACTCCGTTTTCTCACATGTGTGTAGCCTATACATGCATGTGTGCGTGCATATAGGGTAGGGGTGCGGTTTTCGAATAATAATCAAATAATACCCAGCGATCTTCGAATATTTTGCTTGAAATGCCCATCCCTACTAATGAGTTGCATCAAACTACTCCAATTTGTTCTTTTAGGAGTTTAAATGTTGGTGATTTTTTTTGTTTTTGTTTTTATTAATTTTGTCCTCCTCTGACACGGTTTAAGTTACATCAGACTTCTCCATTTTAGGAGATTAAATGTTTATTTTGTCCTCCACAGTTTTCTATTGGACAATGTTTAAATAAACCTTGTGGGCTCCATTTTCTCCATTTCGTTTGTATTTATCTTTGTCTTATATTAAGTATATTAAGCATCGGAATCAGGATCGGTATCGGCCGATCACCAATGCAAGAAATCGGTACTCTGGATCGGCTACAAAAATCCTGAACGGATCATCCCTAGTTTGCATCGACCTTCCAAATTTATCTTTTATATATTCATTGTCTTCTGTCACACAATCTAGTCATAGTTTATGGAGTTTAGATCAGTGGTTCTCAACTGGGGGCCTCAAGAGAGAGACTTTAAATGGGGCCTCAAGATGACTTAAAATCATTTAAAATAAGGTAAAACAAGCATTAAAAATCAAGATATTTCTTAGTTATTTTTATTCTAACATATCTTTCTAGTTAATACAAGCTCGAAAATATTGATGTCAAAAGTTGAAATGTCTGTTATTTAATGAGACTAGTAGATATACAGAACAGTTTTTTGCATAGAGGCAAATGTGATCTGACCAGCTTATAATATTTAGATTTCTCTTGATTAACATAAGCACATCTACTGGCTTATTTACAGTACATCAGTCTCCTTATATTGCGACAAGCTGTTAGACAAAGCACCATTCACACAGGCACACAGAACCTCAGTCAGATGGACAGATGGGTAATTTTGTTTTGTGCGTCTAGAAGTAAGTTATGAGTTTAGATGAATTAGAACATCTCATTTGATCACAGTTTTGGAAATAATTCTTCTGTCTGTCCTGTTCCATCATGTGTGCCACGCAGCTGTCAAACAATGTACACGTCGTAATGTGATGCTTGGTGAACAAAAAACAGCACGTTTTTCTCAGCTGATTTGCCATGTTTTTCCAATTTTAGTACTTTAGTTCTCAAATCAGTAAGCACAACTGTCTAAACTGTTTTGCATAGCTTACTATTTAACTAATTTGCTCTCTTTTCACCCAGTTTGCAAGGCTAGGTTAATTTATTTTAAGAACTTCAGCTTAGGACAAGGCAGACAGACAGAAACCAAACAAGACATTAACCACAAAAACATACTGTTTTTGACAGAACACTGTCATTATCGGATAAAACAATGTAATAATAGTTACACAATAAAAAAATAAAAAAAATTAAGTAATTGTGGGTACTTGCATTTTGTCTAGTAACATGCACTACTGTTCAAAAGTTTTTTTGAAAGAAATGATCACTTTTATTCAGCATTACATTGATCACCATTGACAGTTAAGGCATTTATAATGTTAGAAAAGATTTCTATTTCAAATAAATCTTCTTTTGAACTTTCTATTCATCAAAGATTCCACAAGAATATGTACGCAAAATAAAAAAAGCACAACTGTTTCAATATTGATAATAATAAGAAATGTTTTTTTTTATTAGAATGATTTCAGAAGGATCATGTAACATTGAAAACTGGAGTAATGACTGCTGAAAATTCATAAATTAAATTTTAAAATATATATTTTTTAAAAACAGTTTTTTATTGTAATATTTTACCTATTTTTACTGTATTTTTGATCAAAGACATGCAACCATAAAATACTTTCAAAAGGTCTTCAAAAACATTAAAACACCTTACCAACAGGGCTTGACATTAACACCCACCAACCCGCCAAATGCGAATTTCAGCAGTCACTCCCACTAGCCACTTTGCTGGGTTGAATTTTATATATAATATATACATTTTTCAATTCGTTTTTAAAAAAAGGCATCTGAAATAGTAAACTATGTGCAATGTAGTGTAGTCAAAAACATACATGTTTCGATGCATATCGATACTGAAATATCTGAAACGCTTCCAATACTCCTTTTCCGCAGAATAGGTACACCACTCGCTTTCTCACTCTCTCATCTCTCCGACAGCGAGTTGTCACACAAACCCACCTCCCTTCACTCACTCTTTTCATTTCATTCGCTCCGGATGAATATTGTTGGTGTTACAGGGCTTGAATTTCGGCGTGGGATAGCATGTATTATGCATAATTTGACTCATTTTATTAATTTAGCTAATTTTCGCAGATTTTGTGTTCTAAAACTAAAATTGAGTTGTTTTTAGCTGCTTATTGCACTTAAAGAGTAACCTGGGAAAACCCAGACAACTTCCGGCAAATTTAGATTTGCTGTGCAAGTAGTCTGGCAAAGAGTTCATTCAAGCCCATTTCTAATCCGTCGAAATCGCGGCACCAATCAGAAACGTTGGGGCGGGCTTTACACGATGACGATCGCTCTGATTGGTTTTAGGTCTATCCAATTGCGCCCAGAGGCATTTGAGCGACGTCCGCTGGTGAAGTGCATCAACTTTTAAATGCATTATTATATTCAAATTGCAAACACATGAGGACAGTCTCCATGAAAGACCCACTGGCAGATGAACGTGCTACTACATTTCTCTCCGAAACGGTAGGAAATTAAATTAGATTTAATAGAGGATTTTAACTGTGACAAGATGATTGACAGGGTAGTTTACGTGACAGGATGCAAGCGACAGATCCGTCCGATAAAGATGACGAAGTAGTATGTCCCAAAGCTTGCCTACTTTTTTGCTACACATTCAAAAGTAAATACCTTTTCTTCACAAAAAGAGTACATACTTTTATGGCGTAGTGTAACTTAGGCGAATTGGGACGCAGCATATGGCTTTACACGATGACGATCGCTCTGATTGGTTTTAGGTCTATCCAATTGCGCCCAGAGGCATTTGAGCGACGTCCGTTGGTGACGCCCCTTTGGAAATGAGTTATTAATGAAGCTTTGCCAGACCATAACTCAGTTACTACTGAGAATGGTCTGGTTTTAACCAGGCTACTTAAAGAGTCAAATACACACAAAATAATTGTGAAATTACGGTTTTGGCGAGTATTCACGTAAACAAAGTCAGTTATGTTTTAAGTGAACATAAACCGTTGAGACCAATACCATGGGGGAAATCGGCCATATAGATTTTAAAAATATTACTCATAATAGAGATGCTGGAGACCGAGGTTTGAGGCCCGAATAGAGCGGGCTGAGTAGGACCTGAGGGGTTACATGTATATAGGTATATACATGTTATATGTATATACAGTAGCTCAACTCCATATCATGTTAAGCACATGTCTGTATGCCTCGATTCCTATTGTATCTGCTGTTCTTTAACTGTTCTTCTCTCTCCTCCCCACTCCTGTTTTCTCTCTTCTTCCACATCTTAGAAAACAATCTGCATTTCCATTCTCCCTGACTGCATAACACAATCAAAGGGCTTTGGATTGGATGTGTTTTAGATTTCATCTGCTAATACACTTTGTCCATGGTTAACAAATCAGAATGTAATAAGAAAACTAAATTTGAAGAAAAATATTCAGGGATTTGTCAAGAGTTTTTAATCAGTACTATCTGGAATATACAATTACATTCAACTGAAAATCATGTTGTTTCTGTGCTTTTCTCAGGTGATTGGTGTGGGGCAGGAGTAAACATACTTTTTTCATCACATTGTTTTTGCATAGATCTGTGCAAACAGTGTGCAAAGTGTGTCAGGGATAGTTCAACCAAAAGTGTAATTTTTATGTAATTCATTTATTCACTATGATGGTTTTCCAAACTGTATGACTTTCTTCTTCAGTGGACGTCCAAAACAACATTTTATGGACCAAAAAACATTTTCCAGAATATCTTCTTTTGTGTTCCACATAATAAATGTCTTTCTGATTGTGCAGTGTTATTGGGAGTAACAGAAAACAGATTTCATCTTGATCTGCTGCCTGGGATTCTGTAGGTCAGTACATCAACAAATGCGAGTTTCAATGACAGAGGTTGATCAGTGAGAGAGACTTTTACATCAGCATTAGGTGCCAAAGACATTTCTAGTGCTAGTATTGCTATGCTAATTCCACAAAGCTACAAATCTTATGCATCCTCACAGAGCTCTGCTTTAGCCAAAACAAAAGCCACTGTAGCATGCACATGCACACACACACAGACATTAAGATGTAGGCTATAAAGGACATTTACTTTATACTGCCTCTGAACCTCGCACAAACCTGTTGACATCATTAGATTTGATGCAAAACATAATTTGGTGAATAATGACCATGTCAGATACTTAGAACCTCTCCAAAATGGGCTCACAAGTCAGTTTTTGTCACGTTTCACTGTATTTGTGAGGATGTTTTCACAAATTTGGCCCTCAGTAATATATTATCGTTATAGGTTATATACTAAAACTAAAAATTAAAAATTAAAACCATAAAAAACATCTTGAACTGAAATAGAATACTAAATACTAAATAGAACTGAAATAAAATTAAATATTTAAAAAATGAAACTAGTTGCAAAGGCAACATTTATCGTTTTCATTTAAAGTTGAAGTATTAAAATTGCTAAAACTTAATAAAAACTATATAGATATAAAAAAACAAATAATAAAAATGACAAAACTATAAAACTTATAGTAAATAGAAAATAGATAAGATAGAATATAGAAAATATAAAAATATAGTCTAATTCAAAATATTAACAAAACTATATTAGTGTATCAATGATAGTAAAATGAAACGAAATGAGGCATTTATATAGCGCTTTACTTTGTAATACTGTCTCCTCACCCAAAATAACACTAATTTAAACCTGAACATGCACATTAGCTATCTATATGGATGTACTATAGACTTTTATTGTTTAGTAATATATATTAATTTATCATAAATATATTTTTTATAATTTTATATACATATATATTTAGAATAAAAAAAAAAACTATTATCTTTATTCATGAATAATTTGTCTAACTGAAGATGTCCTCAAGATGTTTTGTCAGATTTACACGTCCCCAAACTGTTGCTAAATACACACACACATTGTGGGATTCCATGTTTTGTGGGGGCTTTCTATAGACAATTATTTTTTATACTGTAAAAACTCTATATTCTGTCTCCCTAAACATAACCCTCACAGAAAACATTTTTACATTTTCAAAAAACATAATTTAGTATGATTTATATGCTGTTTTCATCATGGGAACCAAAACATTTTCCCCACAAGTTAAAAAAATTCTGGTACATTTTGTCCCCACAATGTAGGGTTTACCAAGAGCACACACACACACCCGCTCTTCGGGTCTGCACCCAGCCATTGTGTTAATGTCTGTCGTCCGGTGTCCCACAGTGCATCAGTGCTGCGGCTGCCTACTAGTGTGGCCTAATGTTCAAGCGCCCACCACTTTACCTCCATAAATCTCTCTTTCTCTCTTACTTTTTATCTCTCCAATAGTGTCTTCTCTCTCATCCTCATTAGCCAACTCTAAAATATTCATTTGAACAGACACTGAGCATCATTAGTCCCTGTTAGAAGACATGATGTATAAGAGGAGGAAAAAGACTCAGACCTACAGGATCTCGAGGGAATTGGTCTTAATGAAAATGAAATCCCACTCAGGATTGTTTTATTTTTTTTATTCTGCTCAGCCATACAGAGGCAAATATATGTATGTGTGTGTGTGTGGTTGGGATGACCTGTTCATCCATTCAGAACTACAGAAAGCACTTCATTCCCTTTCTATCTCTCTAAATGTGTGTGTCTGTGTAGTTAAGCTGGCCTGTAGACGTGATAAGTACAGGACTGCTGGGTAATTACGTTCAACAGGAGAGGTGATAGGAAGCTAAACGTGTGTATGCGCATGATTGCATTAAACTGCGATGTAGATGGAGGGTCATGAGCACTTGTGGCTTCGCACCTGCGCTGGAGCTTGTCTTATTACCCGTCTGGTCTCATTTCGTATCGTTCTAATCTCGAAAGCACTTAGCGTGGTGCTTTCAAACACAGAGGGCAAGGCCTATAGAGAGAGAGAATGTCTGCAACAATCTCTCCTGCAACTCTATTTGTTTTTTCCCCCTTACCTGTCTCTCTCTAACAAACACAAACACGCATATAGAGCTCCCAGAAGAGGCTGGGAGCTTATTTTTTGATCTAGCTGACTTTTGATAGCAGCGTTGAGTGGGTTCAGTTTAAACGTATGGAAAGGTAAGCGGTCCCTGAGGGCCCATGTACCATTCATTCAGAGGTAAAACCCCTTTAATCTCATTGCCTGAAGGCCTGCTGTATCTAAATCTTGCATACACAGGGAAGGGTCACAATCACATGAAGGTTTTTTCTAAAAAAGCTCTGTAACCGCAATTCTAATGGCAATCATTTAAAGGGGGGGTGAAACACTCAGTTTCAGTCAATCTCATGTTAATCTTGAGTACCTATAGAGTAGTATTGCATCCTTCATATCTCCAAAAAGTCTTTAGTTTTATTATATTTATAAAAGAAAGATAGGCTGTACCGAGTCTTTCCGGAAAAAAAACGAGCGGCTGGAGGCGTGCCTTGTGGGCGGAGCGAAAGAATCACGACAACATTAACTATACTGTACGTGATCATGTTGTTTACTTGCTGTGCTTACGCGATACAACACACAGACATTTGAAGCAGTTTTACTCACCGCCTGCGGTTCCAACGCACGACCGTGAACCTTTATCGTTGGGACTGCTCCATCCTTAAGCATTAGAAGATCTGCAAATCCGGCGTCGAACTGGGCAGCGCAGCCGATGACTTCCCTAAAGCCGAGCACAGCGTTTTGATGGGCGTACTGCTTTCGCTCTCTCGCTCTGGTCTACGGGTGCGCGCGCGCCCTTCCGGGAGAAGTGCCCTTAGGACCCGTATAAGGAAATTCCGCCCCATCTGACGTCACACACGCCCATACTCGAAAAAAACTTTCCGAAACTTGTGACAAACCGGAAGGAGTATTTTTGGCACAGAAATACTCCATCAAACGTATAACGTTCCCTCAGTAGTTACCAAAACTTTACGGGCCCCGATTTTATAGAGAAAATATTTTCAAGCCCCCCCCGCCTACATGCACCCATATAGACAGTTTCAGACATGACCTTGCTTGCAAAATACTATAGAATTTATTTGAAACATTTTAATTAACACAGTTCTACAACTTCCCAATTTCAGTGGGCTTCTCTTTGTTTTCGTGATGTGAAGTCCCTAAGTTTTGTCTTAACTTGTTCGGCTTCACACTGTCAGAAGCTAATATTTTGAGGCACACTGTGGTCTCTCTTTATTACCCACCATTGTACTGTTCAATCTGGGGGTGAGATATAATTCCTTGTCGTATTTTCTTGTCTTTAAAACACACGATCGTTGCAAATCCATTTGTCCTTTGTGTCAGAAGTTGCGCAAGCACTTGGAGTACATCAGAAATAGAACGGGGCATCAGTTTACTGTCTCTTCGCGGCACACCACATCCAATGTAGACAACATCACTGATTATAATGGGTTCCATTTGCTTTTGCCGCGCCACTTGCGATTAGTGTAGACATTCATGAATTTCTGTATGCGTTTCTGTATTTGGTGGTGTTGTGAACTTTTGCAGCGCTTTTCTGTAGGCTGTTTGGTTGTGTTGTGAGTATTTGGAGCACATGTGTTGTAAAACTGATGAAGATTTTTTCTTAATTTCCGGATTTTTTCTATTTGCATGTGTTTTCTTCAGTTGCAGCGCGCTGAGCTCTTTTCGGCCATCGTAATTTACTTATGTGGCAAGAAGCTGCATAATAAATGGGTTAATTTGGGATAATACAGTGTAAAATGTCAAAATGTACACTATCATTCAAAAGTTTATAATCCAGTTGGTATGATTATTATTGAAATAATTAATACTTTTATTGAGCAAGGATTGCAATAAAGACTGTTCTTTTCACAGTTTCCATTAAAATATCAAGCAGCACAACCATTTTCAACATTGAAAATAAGAAAGGTTTCTAAATCAGCAAATTAGAATAATATCTGAACAATTATGCGACTCAGACGACTGGAGTTAAGGCTGCTGAAAATGTATCTTGGGCTTTGCCACCAGCACCCTGTGGGTCGCAAAAAGGGGTAATAGGCACAGATTGTGCAGATTGACAACCATATCTCTGCTCCAATTACAAAAAAGATAGGACTTGATTTTTGTTGCATTTGTTTTGAACAGACAGAACAGCAAGGCTCAATTTGCCATGAGGGTCTCCTGCTCAAGTTGATTGAGTGGTGTCAGAGGAAAAACAACATGCATCTTCAAACCAATTGGCTAAGAACAAGTGTGCAGGGAAAGCTGTCAGAAAACACAGATTTCGTCCCTGCAGTTGAAAGTAAGTCAGGAGACAGTTAATGAAGGCGCATAGGCTCTCTGGAACAAGCTCAAGTCAAAAGCATCCTGTCCGCACATGGTTTTTCCCTTCAGAGGGCCTAAAGGAACATCTTGACCCCTTGAACAATTTCTGTCAGACATGCACCCTGGCAGTTAACCTCAAAAAAGACAAAAATAATGATGTTCTATAAAGCTTGCAACACAGAGAGGCCTGGCTGCCAAAAGAAAACAGATTGCACACAAAAAAAACTAAAAAAAAACATAACTTGTTGCCAAATCAGAATAGCACAGTACTAAGTCTAGTTGCACTATTTTAAAATAGGGCTTGGTTGAAAATATTAATTTCTTGATTTGAATAATCTCTCACATCGATGACCTGATATTGATTCTTAAACCCCAAGAAGCGATTTTTTTTTAGTCTGTGCTGTTTGCAGTTGAAGCTAGAACAAAACTTAACACATTAAACTTCACTATTATTTGTAGTGTGCCTTCCATCCAATAAATTGCAATGAGCTTTGTTCCTTGTTACTTTTGATATTGAATGAAATTCAAACAATAGTTTTGGCACTCTTTAATGTGGCTTGACCAGATCGCTGTTGCCGCCTCAGTTTAAGCGAAGCGAAGCGGCAGCACAAAGCGCATGTGAACTGATCATCTATTCAGCTTTACTACTATAGAAACAGGACAGAAATAAACATGAATGAGCCTCAGAAGAAATGTTGAAATATACAGTAGATTTTTTCCTAGAGAAAAATGTACATGTACTCTGCCTGATACCACATCTGACACCACAGATTTTACTTGCCTTTTGCAAAATGTACTCCTTCTGTAGTACTGATTTTACTTGTAAAATACATGCTAAAATGTAAACTGATATGTTTGCACTCTCATGCAATGGTACAATGGATGTAAAATAGAGTGATAGGGAGTGATAAATTATGGACTAATGATTATATTGGGATACTGTTCGTGTGAATAGGCCTTAAACGTAGCTCTGAGAGGCTCAAGTGTGTCAGGTGTGTGTGTGTTTTAGAGCTGAGGAATGAAGGGTCTTAGCAGCTGACTCTTTGCAGCACATGCACAGCGCAGAAGGGTCTGAGTGCGTGTATGTGTAGGTCTGAGGAGAAGGTCAAGATAACGCAGATGTTTTAAGAGCTCTGCAACCACTATCTGATCCTGACTAAATCCCTGTGATCCCCAGTATCTCTCTCTCTCTCTCTCTCTCTCTCTCGCTGTTTCTTCTTTCACTGACCCTCTGCGCTCCTCTTTCCGTTTCCCCCTCTTACACACTAACATACAGAGTCACAGAGTATTTCTAAGGATGTACACTGTAATACACATATTATTTCATAATGAAAAAAATCTAAACATTCATACAAGATTATATATAAAAATAAATTAAGAAAATATATTTATATAAAAAATTTTTTTCAGAATATAACTTGAGTTGTAGTTTTTTTTTTCTTAGCAATGTAATATATTTATTAAAGTATGTGTTTATTTATAAGGTTTATTGAGGTTTTATTTTATTTATAAACTAAATATATTTTGGTAAAATGTCCCCCCTTTTCTTGTTTCATAGTATACATTTTTTTAACATTCTTACAATATTATATTAATTAAATATATTTAATAAGAAAATATATTTATTATACTTGAATTCTAATAATTGTTCTTACCATTGATAAGTCTTTTCTTCCTCTCTCCTACACACTAACATGCAGAGTCAGAGGTTGCGTATTGCAATAAATATGTATTTTGCCTTGTTTTATATAGTAAACCCCCCCCCCCCATACATTCTTATATTAAAGTAAATATATAAGAAACTTTATATTTGACTAAAATATAATAAAATGTATTTATTTCTACTTTTAAACCTCACTATATTTTGTTATATTTGTGCTTAAACCAAGATAAATATTCTGATATTTACATTTGTATAGACAACAAAACAATGATTAAGAAAATTTGATGCTTATCTGTAATAAACCATGTGAAACCAAAGATTAACATGAAGTTAGGACAAAAAAAAAAAAAAAAAAAGACACCATACATCTAATTTCAATTACTTCTCAGTAATGCTTCTCAGTCTACTAAACTGAATCTGTCTGCCTAGATTTCTGTCCATCTCTGTCTATCAATCTGACTGTTTTGCATGTCATACTGGTTAGCAGATTTGAGTCTATTTATTGCATCTGGCAGGACTATTCATCGAGAGAGAGACAGCCATCACATCCATCAGTGTGACGATCAGAGCCTGGAAGAGTAGTAGTCTGCGCATGCAAGCTCCTGTCGGCCCCCTTGTTTATCTGAGAGTGCGATGACAGCAGATATTCTGTGGTTTGACTAATCCTGTAACTGACAGGAGATCCTTAACTAGTTGTAACGGAGAAACCCCAGTAGGAAGCTGCCAGCACTTTTCTGCTCTTGATTTTCCTCAGGACTATATGGGACAGGCTTGATTCAGCTCTGTTTTAACCTCAGGTTAGCTTTAACCTTAGCTTAAGTCCAGCTCTGCTTTAACCTTAAGTGTAAAAACGTACTTGTTCTTCCTGCACTAAACCCTTGACAGTTTGAACCAGGGCTGTGTAACCTGTCGTACCACCTCAGTGCACTCCTGTGAGCTCCTGAGCTTTATGAAGGTGTGTGTGTGTGTGTGTGTGGAAAGTGAATTAATCTGTTCCGGTCGTCCCTTTCTTCTCCAGCCACGCTCCGTCACTCAGTACAATGAAATTTCACCCCTCTTCTAAGCGTGAGAGCACAGGTAGCAGATCTAAATGTGTGTGAGCATCAGCTTGCTGTAAGGCCCAGGCAGGCTGCTCTGGGCCAGAGCGTTTGAGCAAAGTTACATGATTTGGCCTGGGGTGAGGAGCACTTTTTGTTTTTCTGAGCATCTTTGTTTTTTTTCTCCATCTAGGATCATTCTAACACTGCGCCATCACAACCATAAGACACGTGAACATAGGGTTTTTTAAACTGGGGTCCCCCAGGGGGCCACAAATTTAAAGGTCCCATAGCATGAAAATTTCACTTTGAGGTTTTTTAACATTAATATGAGTTCCCCTAGCCTCCCAGTGACTAGACATTGTGAGAGGTGTAAACCAAGCCCTTTGTATCCTGCTTCGCCTTTGAGAAAATGAAAGCTCAGACGGGCGAATCTGGAATCTTCCCCTTATGTCGTCATAAGGGGAAAGGTTACCTCCCCTTTCTCTGCTTTGCCCCAAAGAGAATTTGGCCCGCCCCTGAGAAAATGAGCTACGCGAGCACGATATTGTTTTTTCCTCGAGAGACATCATGGCTTGCAAATGAGCGAAGCATGGCAGTTGCTCAGTGTTTGGATGTACAAATGAACACAAAAGTATTTTTTTAGTTCCTTCATCCGAGCCTCTGAAGAACCAGTGGGTTATGTGAATTTCTGATGTGTAATTGTTCAAGTTCAGACAGATAATCTTTCTCTCAAAATCGTTCAATACTGTTTATGCATCAGTAAATCAAGCCAGTGACTAAACGATCACCTTCACATCGTTTTTCTTTGTAGGATGAAAATAATCTTATTTAAACTGTGATTAAAATATATACAGAAAGCGATCAAAGAACAATCCCTTTCCAATCGCCCAAGCTGTCAATCACACAGCGCGAGTTTATCTGGACACTTGCCAAATCTCGTTATGAAATCAATGACGCTGTTACACTGCACAACGAAGCTCTTACTGTATTTACATCATGTTTGCATTGGTGAAAGCATTAGTGAGAGTGCAGAAACTGCGTTGCAATGCTAAGATCTTCATTCACGCGATCAACAGGCAGTCATCTGCTCAGTGCTCATCACAATACTTTAAAAACATCTCACGATTCGTTAATCTCGATAGCTGTAATAGTAAAAGCGTATAATAGCTGTAGTAAAAGTATTCGAGAGAGTTCCACATGTAATGCTAGCTATTTCATATGCAAGCATGTCAGCCAATCACAGCAGTGGGCGTTTACACTGAAGTCTCACAGCAGACACGCCCCTTAAAACAGAGCGTTCAAATCAGAGGCTAAAATCAGGCTAGGAAAAATGTCTTTTATTTCTAAATTATTAAAAAATTGTATCTAAAAAACATACTAACATTTTAAGGGCACCCCAGGAAACATTATAAAATAATAAAATAATCCATGCCATGGGACCTATAAGAAAAAATGTAAATGTTAAGCGCAAAATTTTCAACACCTCTTTTGGAAAGATATTTATTGTGAAATGTCATAAATCTAGTTTATACATTTAAAATTTACTGTGAAGAAAGTAATATGATAGTAATATTTTCCAGATAATATTTTACTAAATTACTTTGGCTTTGATACAGTGATAAATCAAAAGTTAATTATTTATTTTAAGACACGTTATTTTTTAAATGATCTTAATATTTTTCACAAGCCAGATAAGTGGGTCCTTACACATGAAAAGTTTTTGAAAAGTCTCTACTGGCCACCAATAATGCATTTTTTAAATCACAAATGCAGTAGAATAGTAATATTGTGAAATATTATTACAATAAAATGAAAATATTTTCTATTTAAATATATATTAGATGTAATTTATTCCTGTGATGGCAAAGCTGAATTTTTGAATGAAATTGCTGTTGCTCTAGTCACATGCTCTGCTCTGAATGCTGGATGTGTACCTGTCTGCAAGTATGAATGCCCTTCCTCTTTGTAACAGCTTTATGAAAGACAAGGTTTCTGTCTGACAACTTGCTTGTGACGTCCTACTCTAAGGACAGTCATCAAACCTTCTCTGCCCTTGAGAGAATCATAACAGCTGAAGGATTTGAAAGAGTCAGATTGTGATATATATATATATTTCTCTGAAATCTGCATTTGGATTTGTTTTGACAGGGGACAATGTGAGAGGAGGAGGGGTGATATTTAAACGGTGCTGGTTTGCTGTCAGAGTTAAGGTAAAACTTCCGGCTCAAGATCTCAAATTATCTTCCCCTCAGGTGGTTTGAGACAGCAGTGAGAATGAACCAGTCATTTTTGTAGGCAACAAACAGCGTCCTGCAAGGAGTTGAATGGATTCACAAATGGCAATGTGTCAGTAGCTTTTGTGGAATTTCATTTTATTTCAAATTAACTGAGCAGAAATTTAGAAAAACCCAACAAAAAAAATAAAAAGTTAAAAACCTTGCTTTGATGGATTAGGGTGCTATGCTTGGAAAGGAAAACAATAGAAGAGTTATGAGGGGAATTCAGCATTGTGCCCTTGACCAGGACACTTACTGTAACTCCAAGTTACTCCAGAAGAACTGTCTGTGTGGTGGTGGGTGTACTTTAAGTTGTTTTGGATAAATCATCTCTCTAAATGAGATATAGCAGATAACGCCCAATAAAAACCCATATTGATGTAGGAGGCTTCAGAAGAAGACAGCGTTGCTTGGGGGAGTTTTTGGCAGATATGAATGAATAAGATCACAATACGAACCTCTAGAGGGAAACTTCAATAAGCAGAAACAAACAAAATCAAAGTGCCTGTGTAATTACAGTCAGGAAAGTCAGGAAGCTTTTAGAAGATCACTGAACATCAGTATGCACGTCAACTTTTATCACTGCCTCACGCAAGAAGAGAGACAGAGTGATTATGCCCTGCTTTTGTTTTTCAGTAAGACCATAGTTCACACAACCACTGAGGGTTTTGCATACATTGTAGGATGAAATGTTCCTACAGTAATGCTAAAACTCACCAACAATGGACCCTATGAGTAAAATGGCCTAATAAACATACAAATAATGTTTCCATTAAAATGTAAAAATGCAGAAAGATTTCTGGGTTAGTTTAGGGGTAGGGGCAGGATTAAAGGATATAAAATATCATTAGTTTAGTTTTAAAGCAATATAAGTCAATGCAAAGTCCCCAACATTACAGTAAAACAGCCTGTGTGAGATTTAGAACAACCCTTCCTTTCTTTTTTTTCTCAGAAATGAATCCCAATGAAACTATTTACAAACACTAGTTATTG
Organism: Rutilus rutilus; assembly: GCF_951802725.1. Classification (NCBI taxonomy): domain Eukaryota; kingdom Metazoa; phylum Chordata; class Actinopteri; order Cypriniformes; family Leuciscidae; genus Rutilus; species Rutilus rutilus. The sequence continues at coordinate 38,338,993 of NC_140221.1, forward strand.
TGAAGGATTTCTCTTGGCTGTGATTAGTCAGTCATGCGTGACTGTACTGCTCTAGATGTGTGTGTGTGTGTGTGTTAGTATGTATTCTTTTCAAAAACAGTGAATGTTTGTGAATCAGACTTCTCTGATCAAAAGTGTAATACTGACGGTGGCCTTACAGTTGTATGTATTATCAAATAGCTGTATTGTGTAGAATTTTCCCTAAAGGAAAAGGGATCCTATAAGTGCACCACTATGACCTTTATTTCATACGTGGCTTAATTGCAATAATTGCAGGATTGGTTGATAATTGTCATTTCTCCACTTCCTCCAAATAATGTCTATATATATGGTCACATATACAATGGAAAGTTTTGAGAGCAAAAACCGCATTTATTTCTTTATTCTTAATTTCTGTCTTTTATTGTTCCTGATTCAAATCAGATAGTTAGCAGTCTGAATGTGTTTTATGGTTTAAGAAAGTGTCTATAAACTTAATGGATAATGTCTTGGCAGAAAATTAAGTCATTACTGCAGGAACCAGTGTAGATATCGGATATTAATTATGCTGTCTGATTTGATGATCATTCACTTGTCACTTTTTTTTGGAGGGTGTTGAATGTTGTTGAAATTGTTGTCACTCTCAAAAATAATTGGATGTGCACAGAATCGGATTAAGAAGAAGCAACAACTGCAGTGTATTTATCTGCCATGTTTACATGGCCTGTTCCAAACTCTCCTGTGCTGAATCTTCTGACCGCCCCGATTTCCTGAACAAGAAAATGTCAATCATCTCAATGGAGAAAAGCCATAGTTGGTGACTCCTGTTCCTGTTGTACGGTTCTGCTCAGGTGTGACTTTCCCATTTTTGTCTGTATGGACTGGTCTGTAAAGAAGGATTTAGGCCTTTGTATTATACTTTATGATTATGCTAATAATTCTGCAGAGAAAATAATAATTCTTTGAATAGATTTAAACACTCATACTCTACATGCACACTAAGGATGTGCAAAGCTGTTTTCTTTTTAAATCGACCAGTCGACTAATCACCCGCACTGTAGTTTCCCCCCTCATTAAAAGGTGTTACACAAATACATAAATAGAACTTTTGAAGGTAAATCCCCCATAATATATATACAAACACACACATACACACACACAGGGCTCTTTCAGCATTGACAATATTTTGAAAACCACCAAAATCTGATCATGTAATGTGACAATACTTGCCATTCTGCTGATAGCCGGCTGCTTTAAAACAATTTACAATGTGTTTTTGCAGCATTGAGCTTAGTAACCAATTACAGACGTATATGTTGAGCACCACTTTTTGTTCAGCGCAAGTTCTGCATGCTCGCGATTCGTGAATCATTTCATTATAACCAACAATGTATAAACACAATGTCAACAAGAGGTTCATTGTACAACGTAGACAAGCCTCATTGATTATAACAGGAGTTTTCACAAGCGTGCAGCATTGTGTACAGTACCTCGTGTTGGAATTGACAGCTTCAGTGATTATAATGACGGCGATCTTTGCTCGCTTTTTGTATAATATATAAAGTTTCTGGATTGGCAACCATTTTTAAATGTGCTATTGGATCTGATTGGCAGTGATAACCATAACAATGGACAGATCAAAATAATCTGATACTCTGTCAAATGGTCTGTGCAAATACAAAATAATAGACCTGCCACTTATCTGTTACATTGTTGTTCATTCTATCTAAGTTTTCAAATCAGTCACTCTGTGACTTTTTTAACATACATTTACAGATTTTTGAATATAAAATATTTCTATGCACTTTGTTTTATGATCTGTCCTGACAGTGATTATTTTTTATTTCACGAATAAATAGGATAAGTTAATATTACGAATGCCAACTGACTTCCTGTATAGTTTACAGCATTAGTTGAGTGATGTTTTTTCCTTGAGATAATTTGCCATGTACTCTACCTGATATATTCAAAATAATCAATATCAAATCACTCTGCCCATCTGAATAGCTTGAAACAGATGTTTTTTTGTCTGTTTCTCTCTCACTCTATCATTCAGAATTTTTTTTCTGTATTTCTTTCTTTATATCTTTCTCCCTTTCCCACAGTTAACAGTAAAACAAATAACGTATGTCGATTTTGTGGCCCTTTTTCATTCCCCCATGATAATACTTCTCTCTGTGGCACCATCAGATACAGATACTCTTTAATTTCCTGCTTGTTTATTTTTCATGAGAATTGGTACTTTGGCACTTTGGCTGTTTGACTGATGAGTTCACTCTGAACCGAATGAAACCTTAGCCTAACTGTCCACTGCACGCTGCACTCTGTGCTTTCTCTTCAAAGACATTCATTGAAAAGATTTTGTAAAGATCTCACTATGTTGTACCCTCCCGATGGGTGAACCCAGAGTCAAGCAATTCAGATCCATTTCTCCTTGGATCCACGGTATCAGCACTTCCAATACTGTGCGTACAGGACGCACAGATCCCCTTGCCATTTCTCTGGATAGGCAGTTTAAGAGCAAAGACGATGCTGGATTTGTTCCAGTAGAAAACAAACAGCATGTTTTCCAGTAAATGTATCTAAATATCCTTAAAACAAGATTTACTAAATTTACTTGAGATACAAAATAGTACTACTACTACTGATCATAATAGTATTTGCAGGTAGTTTCTTCAAGCGTCTTGGAGACATTGCCACAGTTCTTCTGGATTTAGTCTGTCTCAGTTTCTTCATGTAATCCCAGACGGACTCGATCATGGTGAGATCAGATCTCCGTGTGGAGCACCGGCTGTTGTCAGCCTCCTTGTGCATACAAAAATCTCACTGGATTATTATAATTAATGGTAAGGTAATTGCCAAAAAAATAATGTTTGGAAATGTAAACTGATATTTCCTACTGACACAGTACAGCAAAAGATATAAATAACTGGCTTTATAATAACACTAACACTAAACACTAAAATAACACTTTTTTTTGTGAGTGAAAACTAATGTGCCTAAGACTTTTGCACAGAACTGCATATGTGTGTATATGTGCAGCTAATGTAGCTCCTGTTGTGTGTGCCAGTCATGAACGTCTTTCATAGTTTAGGTGACCTTTTGGGCACCATAAGGAGTGAAAATACTGTTCAGCGGTAGATTTTGAGACTGATGCTTTTAAAGCCCTTATCCCTTACCCTTATCCAGTGCCAAAGATCTTCACATCCACTGTTCCACTTCTGGCATTTGGTGTTCTGTTTGAGTGCTGTGAGTGTGTGTTTGTGTGTTATTAAAAGACATTTACTTGTATTTCCAGGATAAATGAATGAGTGTCATCCAGGCCTGTCTCTCTTTCTCTCTGTCTTTTGCTTTGACAGCTCCTTCTGTTCTCTAGTTTTCTTCTTTTCTTTTGTCCAGAATCCCAGCATGCCTCTCTGAGCTCATGAATATGCATGTAAAAGCATTATTTGCATTATTTGCAACCGGAATGGAAGAGCACACAAAAGGAAAAGACAGCAGCATGTGTGTGTGCGTAGATGTGTGTGTGTGTAGATCAAGGGGACATCTGGGGATCCTTCTAATATAATATAATATAATATAATATAAAGTCAAAATTAACACGTTAACTCGTGCAATTAATTTTTTTAATTTAACACGTTAAAAAATATTTAACGCAATTAGCACAGCATCCATTTTTTCCCTCCATTCTTTGCCTAGCGTTACATTATATGGTCACACTCTTATTCCTGCAAATGCTTTTAAACCATTTAAGTGCAATAAGACACAAAAGAGAATGCAGTGTTGGCGCTCGTCTGTGAATCTCCTTCTGTGTGACACACACACACACGACTCGTGCACACAGAAAGATACACAAAATTATGCCATAATTATCGAGTATCCTCACAAGCACAGTCTTAAATAAGTTAAATTAAGTCTTAAAGTGTTAAACTGTCATTAAAGGGGGGGTACAATGGTGTTTTTTCGATCGTGGATCTAATGACGTAGACGAGAGTGGAACTCCTTATATGAGCATTTCTCTCGGAAAAGCGCGCCCGCGCACACGTCGACCAGAGGAGAGCGAGACCGCGCACGTCAACGCGCTTCAACAGGAAATCATCGGCAGCGCTGCATAGGATTTGTTCAAGAATGTCTCCAAAAAAGTGTGTTTTTGGATGTGAGGGAAAGCTTACTGTGTTCAGCTTCCCAAAGAACCCAGCGTTACAGAAACAGTGGATGCAGTTTTGTTTTTCCGGGGCAGCAACGGAGTGTAGCAAGTGCGGTTGTGTGTTCTGGTCATTTCAGTGACGAATGTTTTATTAACAAGGCCCAGGTCGACGCTGGATTTGCAAATCGTTTGCTATTAAAACGTGGAGCGGACCCAGTGATAAAAGACCCCATTCATGTAAGTACAACTGGATCAGATTTCTGTCTCCCGCTTGACTCTATAGCTCCGCCCACGGCACGCCTCCAGGAGCTCGGCTTTTTCCGGAGAGAATCGGAAAGCTGTATTTTTCTTTTATAAATATGATAAAACTAAAGACTTTTTGGAGATATGAAGGATGCACTACTACTCTATAGGTACTCAAGATAGGTACTCAAAGGGGAGCGAAATAAACCTAAAATTCCCGGGACAGCAGCATGTGTCCAAATTTTAATCTTAACCGTTCTATTTCATCAGAAACGATCTGTAAACAGGGCTTTAAGTGTAAAATACCGAACTTGTCCTTTAAGGATAATCAAAGAACAACAAAAAAAAGAAAAAAAATCACTCACTGCTCTTGACTGGTTCATTTTGTACCTTTAATAAGGATTAATCTATATTTAACAAACGAAAACAATAACATTTTGTGCATTTTGACAGGGCAAGTAAAAATCGGAACTGGTCTTACTGGGCCAATAGAAAAAAAATTGCCCTGATAAATTGAAGGGCACAGGTAAATGTGACATTTATTATAATGGGTTAATGTGAAGATTGTTTTAAGTTCATGTAACCCTGGTGAAATAAATGATTTAACCAGGATTACACTCACTTAAATTAAAAGTTGTTCTATTTTTTGAAGCCTAATACATGTTAAAATGTATAGCTTTCAATTATACTGTAATGCTGAATGGCTATTTTTTTAATATTTCATGTTAATTGTGATTAATTACAGAAAAATGCGTGATTAATTATTATTATTTTTTTTAAATCAATTGACAGCACTAAATATAATATAATATAATATAATAATTTATATAATAATATTATTTGTTTAGATATTTTTAATTCCAAAATTGAAGAACATTTGTCTTTTAGGGTTTGTGTGTGGGTTTGTAGTATCTACATTTAGCTGTATGCAAGTCTCCATTTAAACAGTGAAGTAAACTAGTAGTTTACAACTGAAACCGAAAAGTCACTGGACAAGGAACGAGTAGGAAAAAACAATGCTAAATGCAAATAACTATGCTGAAATCAGGATAATCATGGTTTGTGTTTGAAACCATTAACCAAATGCAAGAGAAAGTAACTAAAAAGAATACATTTGTCAAGCTTTTCAACGTTTTCATTATGGGTTGTCCAAAGTATCAGTATTTCGGTACCAAGTCAATACAGAAATTTTTAAAACGTAATGATACCAGCCTTTCTGCAGTACCGGGACAATCCGTTACCCACTGATAGGCGCTGTATTTGTGTGAGACTGTGAGTGCTCTGTGAAGAGCTTCAAAGGTTTCCATTTATGTGTATTGGCAATGTTGCACATTGTAACCAATCACAGATATGTTTGTTGAGTGCATGAACACAATGGCCAATTAGTGGCTTTATGTTAGTCAGAATCTGCTCAGTACGCCAGAGTTTGTTCAGCTTGAACTCTGCACTCTTTGCAAATCATTTCCTTATAACCAACAAAGTATAAACATGATGTAAATAAGACATTCATTGTGCAGTATAGACAGATTTATTTGTAATTATTATACCGGGAGTTCACAACAAATTTTCATGGTAATATGAAAAAATACTGTTAATAATAAATGTGTCAAAATATTGGCATAAAATTGGCACATAGCAAATTGATAAAAACAATTATGGCTGGTACAGACAGTGAGATGAGTTAGAAAGATAGGAATAAAGATCTGTTTGTCTGTGCCTCTGATAGTGAGATATTTTTTTGTGAGATTTTGTATTGCTCTTCAGTTTAGGCTGATGAAGGAGGTTCAACAAGTTTATGTTTGTGTGAAAGAGTGAAGAGAAAAGAGTGTTCCCCACAGACAGAAGATTTAACAGTTTTTTCTTAAATGTTAAATGCTGCCATCACTCAAACAGGCAACAATAAAGATGTGCAGGAATTGTATTTGTGCATTGGTGAAGAAGTTTTATTGCAGTACTTAAAATAATTTATTTGGCTATACTCTTGTCATTTAGTCAGGAACACACGCTTTCTTTCACACACTTAGTAAAATGTTGATCAGCGTTTGCGAGTTAACTGGGTAAATCAACCTCTCTCTCTCTCTCTCTCTCTCTCTCTCTTTCACTTTCTCTGTCTGTCACACACATCATTCATGACAGTCAGTGTGCTTTTATATCAAATCAGTGGTATAGCCTGTGTGTGTGTTGTGTGGGTGGATGTTCAGTGTGTTTTGTTCAGAATGGACAGCTGTCAAGTAGAGTTCTTAAATTAAACATGACTCTTTGCCTGACAGCATCATAGTTCTGAGTTTTAATTTGTTCTCTTGCTCAAGACAGAATAGGCAGATCAGCAGCAAGCAACTAAGATTGTTAGATATTATACAGATTGTTACATGACCCACACTACCACTCAAAAGTCAGATCAGAAAAAAGAAAAGAAAAAAAAGGATGGATGCATTAAATTGATCAAAAGTGACAGTTAAGACATTTACATAAAAAATGTATTTCACATGCATTTCAAATAAATGCTGTTCTTTTGAACTTTCTATTTATTAAAAAAAATGTTCACAAAAATATTAAACTGTTTTCAAATCAGCATATTCGATTGATTTTTGACACTGTGACACTGAAGACTGGAGCAATAATGCAAAAAATTCAGCTTTGCCATCCCAGGAATACATATACATTTGAAAATATATTAAAATAGAAAATGCTTAATAATTACCATTAAAAAATAAATGGATTAAATTCTATATACATTTTTTTTTTAAATATAATTTAAGTGAGATACTGTACCTCATAAACTGTAAGCAAACTGGATTAAATCATACTGTGTGTGTTTATTTACATGGTATCATCTTTCTCCCAAATGAACTTACAGAGGTTAAATCTCCCCACAGAGAAGCTGAATATAGATTAATCAGTCTCTTTGTCATTCTGTCAAGATCAGGATTCTGTTTCAAACCAGTTTTGAAAAGCAGCACCACACATATACTTAAGATCTGTTTTTATCTCCGCCGTTTAAAAAAGGTCCAAGCTCCCAAGCAGGATGTAAGCCTTATCTTTTATGTTCTTCCCCAGTTATCCCTCCCTTTTTCCCCCTCGCACTCTACCTCCCTTCGTGCCTCTTTCTCTCTCTTCATGTTCTTACTTGCATGTCATGATGTGCCAGCTTTGTTTTAAACACAAAAAGAAACTAAGACTTGAAAAGTCACACAGGAAGAGAAAATTGGCTCCAAAAAGAAAAATAAAGCAAAGTATGTCACGTTTTTTCAATAAAGGATGTCAGCCAGACAACTATCAAACACTTTTCAGCCCAGACAACAAAGAGGAGGGTCCAAAAGATTACAATGGAAGCTTTGCCTGAAAAACACACCTACACACTGCAATGCAACAGGAAAATTATAGGACAAGGTAAATGGAGGAATGGCAAGATCGGTGACCCAGAACAACTTCCTGAATCACCCTAGTAGTGCGTTTAGCCAGCAGGAGAGCTGAGCCAAGCTATTATGCAGAGGACACTATAAATTAATCAGAGGTTGAATTAAGTTGAAGTCGAATTAAGAAGTTTAGGCAAACATCTTTAAGCCAAGCCAAGTGGTGTCTCTTTCACTTTCGTGAAGTCTCGTTTTAGTGTCTTGATTGAGCTCTCTTCTTTACGGTCTACTATTTATAACACTTTAAGGCTCAGTTACTTAAATATGGTTGTGGTGAAGTGAGATCCAAAGGGTCTCCTGTAGACCTACAGTCCCATATGGTAAGATTTGTTTCCCAGAGCGTGTCTGCAGTCGGTGCTGTCGGCACTGATCCGTTTCGGATGTGCCAGCGGGAGCGGACGCAGTAGGATACTGTTGGTTGGGCATTAATTGTCTTTGTTACTTCTGCGTATCAATGTCATTCGTAGAGGTGATGTTCAAGTATTGTTGAAAACATTGTTGCAGGGTGTAGACAGACCAGTATTTTTCCAGAAGTACGGTTTATACTACCATTGAAAAGTTTGGGGAAAGATTTCTATTTCAAATACAAAGGCCTGTTCTTTTGATCAAAGAATCCTGAAAAAAATGTTTCCATAAAATTATTACGCCGTTGATATTATAATTATTTCTGAAGGATCATGTGAAACTGAAAACTGGATTAATGGCTGCTGAAAATTAAGCTTTTATTTGATTATTTTAATTATTTAAAACTGTAATATTTCACAATTTTAACGTTTTTTTCCTTTTATTTTTGATCTAATAAATGCAGCCTTTGTGAGCTTAAGAGACATCCAAAAAACATTTAAAAATCTTACCAATGAATCCAAATGTTTAACAGTACTTTCTGTTCTTTATCTGTACTTAAATTCAAGAACATTATTTCTATGCTTCATTCACCACTGCTTGCTCTTAACTTTTTTTTATTACAAAGCCTTTTTGTACCGTTGTGGAAGGTGAAGAAGGGTTCAGTAGAAAAGGAGAATTTCCAACTTCCAAAAGCATAGGACCAGGCAATTATCAGCTTGGCAGGGATCTGTACAGCAATGGCTAGGCTTTCTGTAATGCTACGGCCACCTTTCTAGACTTCAAGAGGCGCTATTAGCGGTTTGGAGAAAGAATAAGGACTTCTGTTTTTGTTTCCATGCTCCTAGACGTGTGAGAAAGTGAAGTCTGCATGCCTACAATGTTGTGCCCACTCATCTTGGCTACATTCTCAATCACTGTAGAAGATCGAGGCGAATTCTCCATCACAGTAGTAAGGATGTAACGAGAAAAGAGAGATAAAAGCAGACAAGGTCAGAACACTTAAATCTGTTAAGTCAGACATGGGATGATGGTTTATCCAGCATATGCTCTGTCACATCAGTTCAGCTCATGTGGGCACACAGTCAAAATTGTGAGTCAGGGTTCTGAGAAGTGGCGTAACTGCTGTTCCTGTCATTGTCATCCTCTGCAGTGACTCCATGATGATTTCCAATAGTTCCAGTTTTGGGGGAAAGGCAATGCTACATACAGTATAGTACAGTATGTATATAAAGTATATAAAAACCCGACACCAAACCGAAAACTATTGTCCAAACAGTGTCACAGATGGGTTTATAGTGTTATTTAGGAGTATAACGATACATTGTTATATCGCAATATAAAAATCCAATGATATGTATTGATGTAAACGATATGATTTGCAATATAGCGTTAGTTTTATCCAAGACTCAGCTTACTGTATTTATAAGGTATAGTTCACCCAAAAATGTAAATTCTGTCATCATGTACTCACCCTCATGTCGCTTCAAACCTATAAGATTTTCTTTCAAATTCAAACACAATTTTTTTTTTATGAAACCTGAGAGATTTATGTCCCTCCATTTAAAGTCCATTCCTCTAAAACTTATCAATCGAGTGGACTAATTCAAATCCAAGTCTTCTGACGAGACACAATGGCTTTATATGATGAACAGACTGTAATAAACACTTCCGTTCAAATACTTGCGTGATGTGCAAAAACAACATGAGAGTGAGTAAATGCAGAATTACAATTTTTGGATAAACTAACCATTTACAGTTTGCGAATAGTCATTTTGACACACTTTCTTGCGATTAGAACTGTGATTGCATTGATCATCTGAAGCGCATGCGCTGGAACGACACTCCTCAAAGTGAAAGCGCGAACATCATTTAAATCACCATATCACATTTAGTTTTAGAAGTATGATTATTCAAAGAGTTTAAGATGGTTTATTCTTATGGTGCATTAATAGCAAGATATTCGGGACATAGCGAGAACCAGGAGAATTGCATGTTTAGTATCGTGATTTATATTAAATCGTGACATGAGTGTATCGTTACATCCCTAGTTATTTATTATGAAAGTGATTTTGTTTTGACACATTTGTGACAATCTGTGGAACACCAAAGAAGATATTATGAAACAAATATATTTTTTTTGCCTATATAATAAAAGCCTTTAGGGTCCAAAGTTGTTATGATGTTCAATGCATGGACAAAAACTATACCGATGTCTCTCTCAACTGCTTCACATCTCAGTTGGTCAGGTCAGGACCAGGATTATTATAGTTAACTAAAACTAAAACCATAAAAAATTATTCGTTACTTGAAATACTATAAAATAAATACATGTATACAAAGTACTATAAAACGTATTTATTCAGCTAATTGCCAAAGCAACATTTTCATTTAGTTGAAGTACTAGTACTTTAGACTAAAATAACTAAAACTGAAATAAAATAAAAACATATATAGACATGTAATACTAATAAAGTTAAAGACTAATACAAATGACAGAACACACAACAGAATTAATTACTTTAACAAAAAAAATAAGTATTATATACTATATACCACTGTTCAGGACTAGAATTTGACCTTTCCAAATGCTAAATTTGTTCCCCAACCATTGTGCATTTAGGATGCAGCATGGCCCATATTCAGTTCAGAGGCGACAGGTAAAAGTACAGCAAAAAGATGGTAAATACTACAGCTTCCTTGGGAGCTATTCTAAACTTAGACATGCACGCGCACACACACTTAACCGTTTCTCCAGAAGCTGACAATGGGCTCATGAGGCCTGGCACTATATATTCTGTCAAAGCCAGAAAAATACAGGTATAAGTTTGGAGGGGGGAAATCTTGTTGAAAAAGATTGTGTAAACTCAAAACTCCCAAGTGTGGCGGTAGAAAGAGAAAGTGAATGTGTTTCAAAACTCTACAAGATTCAGCTCAGATCCAGCAGGGGTGTCGCAGTGCATAAACACACACGCGTACACACACACACACACACACACACACGCACATATAGACTCGACTAGCATCAACACTCCTGCTGCTTGGCAGAGAGGTGTGTCCTGGAGGGTGTGTGGGTGGGAGCACATCTGTGACTGGCTGTTGATGGACAGCTGTGGTGTGTGTGCATGTCAGTGGCGTGGATTGATGGTACATCGATGCCAGGACGCAGACTGCGAGAGGAATTAGCACGAAAGGAGACGGGATCCCGTTGTCACCCTCTCGTCAAACACATGCTGGGTGGTGCTGCTAACTCAGAGAGAGAGAGAGAGAGAGAGAGAGAGAGAGAGAGAGAGGGAGAGACAGGGAAGGAAGGAAGGAAGGATGTTTTGTGTTTAGGATGTTTTTGGTAGAATCAGAGTAACCATTTTCTTACAACCAGTCTCGCATTACATTTAGAAATATAATTTTTTCTCCATTTTCCAGTTTCGTTTTGGGAAAAAAAAACACTTGTTGAGGCTGAAAAAGCATAATCGATGTGTGTTAACTGACAACCATTGTACAAGTATCTGCACAGTTTTCATTTCATTAGCAATTTGTCACTTTTTCCCCCCAATAATAATAAAAAAAATCCAATAGCTGCTATTTGTTCCATGACTCTTGGCTACACTGTAATTCACATAGTTCTGCGTACTAAAACAATGTCCTTTTTCTAGGAACATTTTCTAGTAAGAACGCAAGGGGGTGCTAGGGAGTCCGTGGAAATGTTGAGTGACCCAAAAAATGTAAAAGGCATTTTTGCATTTTAACATATAGTATATATATTATATATAATTATTATAACATATAACATATATATATATATATATATATGTATATATACATATATGTATATGTATGTATGTATGTATTTATATATATATATATATATATATATATATATATATATATATATATATATATATATATATATATATATTTATTTGTGTGTGTGTGTGTATGTGAGACTGAGAGGAGAAGAAAATGAAGGACAGTAAGATGTTCTGATTATGTCATGTTTTCAGACATGCCGTAGGAGTGTGGTTTTATGTTGAATTTTAAATAAAAAGACAGAATGCATGTTTACATTGTCCTTTTTCTTGGAGTTAAGAGATACTTGGCACAGATATGTGGTTTGCAGTCAGATACTGCAGCATCTTCTTTATACAAAGAAATAGGTTTCTTTCTTTCGCAGTGGCTAAAGTTTTTGTCTTGCAGTTCTTCATCTGTATTTTTTGTCTTAATTTCCAGGAAAATGTCTCAGCATTCTTAAAAGAATATATATTTACTTGAAAAACAAAATTGTATTACATTTGTTTTCATAGAAGTAATTTTTTGGCTTTTTACCCCATTGGCAGTTTTTCTTTTCTTTTTTATAAGCATAAATGCAGTTTTTGAAAGAATAAAAATAGTAATATTGTGAAATATTATTACTATTATAATTCAATGTTTTCTATTTTGTGTTCTATTCTATTTTTATAACTTTCTATTGTAATATATATACAGTACTGTGCAAAAGTCTTAGGCATGTTAATAAAAAATGGTTTTAAGTCAGTTATTTATATATTTTGCTGAAGTGTGTCAGTTGGAAATAAAGGTAATTAACATGCCTAAGACTTTTGCAGCCATAATGATTGACAAATAAGTCACTTATGCTCATCAAGGCTGCATTTATTCAATCAAAAATTACTTTTCTAATTCAATTTATCTTAAACTGTAATTTAATACGCTGATTTGCTGCTCAAGAAACATTTCTTATCAAACAGTTGTGCTGCTTAGTGTTTTTGTGGAAATCGTGATAATTTTTTTTTCAGGATTCTTTGATGAATAGAAAGTTATAGAACAGTATTTATTTGAAATTGGAATGTTTTGTAACTTAATATTGTCCTGAATTAAACTCATTAAAAAAAGCAAAATCTTGCTGACCCCAAACTTTTGACCAGTAGTGTATTTGTGACCTGATTTTTGCCTTTATGCATCGTTTACGTTACAGAACAAAAGCTCAAAGGGCAGAATGCAAGTTTCTCAGCACTGCTGTGATGACAGTAGTGTTATAGTTCCGTGTAAACGTGAGCACTGAGGAAGTGTTGTGAGGTATTTACAGAGGAAGTGAGCGTGCTGTTATCTGTCAACAGCATATTGGACAGATGTGTGTGTGTCCGTGTGTGTGTGTGTCAGAGTGAGCAAACCACCTGTCTTCTTAACGAGCCCTGCGTTGCAGCTGAGATGAGTCCTCCTCCGCTCTCATGCAAATGAGTTAGTTTGCTTGTGTGTTATGATATTCAAAAAGGTCAAAGCCTTGGATGACATTCATTCTCCCTCTGCATGTGGCCCCATCCCTTCACATCAGCCCTCCTCCTGCTTTTTTCAATTGATTCCATCAATACTTCCTAAAAGTTTGGAGAAACACGTTCACAAAGGGGAGTTTTCTCAGAGGAGACGATTAAGAAAAAAAGCAAAATATTCAAAATATGAGATCAAATAGTATGTGAATCACTAATTTGTCTTAGGTGACACTGTCTAACAGCAGCATCAGCAGATAAAGTTCCCTTGGGCTCATTCCTGTACCTCATTTGCAAGTTCTCCTTGACCGCAGGACTCTGTGTTTGGTGTAGTCCTAAACCGGAGGCAAATAATAACTCTCCACTAACTTTCTCCTTCTCACCTTCAGTCTCATCTATCCTCCCTCTGATTATTTCTTCCCTTAACACTCCAGTTTATCCTCAGATGGGAGTCATCCACTCAGCAACAATGATTCCCTAATTGGTGTTAAAGTCCCCTATAACTACTTTTTGCATAATAGAATGCATAATTATGCCTGCACACTTCCTCTGAGGGCTAATCGTCCTTCTCTGAGCAGAGCTCTCCACCTCTCCTTGTTAGTGCCATCATTATTGCTGGCTCTCTTTAAAATGCTGTTACATTTTCTCATTGACTAATCCTTGTTACTAAGTTGTAAAACAAACAATTTGTAAGGTGAAGAAAGATGATGTTTAACTATGCAGCAGTTTATTACATTTTGTTAAGTGAGGATATGCCATATTAATATTTTTGGGTATCACCTAAGGTTCAGTTTGTTAATTTTAGGCATTAGGTGTCATGAGCTATCAATGAACAATATTCTTACAAATTGTTTTATCTAAATTAATATAAATTTCTATATAGCCTGTACTTGTGTATTTAACATTTCAAGTTGTATAACTTAACATTATGAACAATGGGGTGTTAAAGTCTTAGGCACACTAGTTTTTTTACCCCATGAAAAAAAAAAGTTTTACGCCAGTTATTTGTATTTCCAAACATTCCTTTTTCCATTAATTATAGTAATCCAGTGAGATTTTTGTACGCACAAGGAGTCTGACAACAGCCGGTATGATCCACACAGAGATCTGATCTCACTATCATCGAGTTCTTCAGTGACTACACGAAGAAACAGAAAAAACTGAGACAGACTAAATCCAGAAGAACGTCCAGGCAACGTTTCTTCAAGGCAGACGCTTGAAGAAACCTTCCTTGTGCATTCAAAAATCTTACTGGATTATTACAATTAATGGCAAAAGGAATGTTTGGAAATGTAAACTGATATTTCCTACTGACACACTACAGCAAAAGATATAAATAACGTGCTTAAAATAATTTTTGTGTGTTTAAAAACTAATGTGCCTAAGACTTTTGCACAGTGCTGTATATTATAATTTATTTCGATTTATTTAAAAAAAACTATGATATATTAAATTTAATATAACTATATATTTTTTTTTTATTAAAATAAAATATATTACATAATTTTTTACTTTATATTTTTGATTTTTAGATCTTCACAGCCTTATAAGTCAGCACGAAGGGGATGTTGCGATAGTCTTTTCATCTCTATTGTGACGTATAGTCGACTGAAACGGTTTCTCAAACAAGAAAAAATGTAGGACGGGCTTGATTTTGTCCATCAGGAATTGATTGAATCATTGTATAGTTGTAGTTTGCTATTGATTTGCTATTGTGTTCGTTATAGGTTGTCCCAAAATCATTTATTATAAATACTGCAATATTCCATAAAATTAAAAGAGAGTTGTCAATTATGATTTCATGGTGACTTTAAAATAAGTAATGATTGAAGCACCTTTCTCTGAACAGAAAAGAAGGGCTGAGTTTTTGGCCTTCCTCAGTGAACAGCCATTAGTTAGACACAGAGAGTGTTTAAAATCATCCACAGCATGGAGTCTGTACCATGCCTGAAATTAAAGATTTATATATACACAACTAAGCTGGCATATTGTTATATTGCTGCTAATGGGAGTTCCCTACAGAGATCTTTGATTGGGACACACACACACACACACACACACTTGCATCCTTACACACAATTAAAAAGTAAAGAATCACACGCACAGCCAAACACACAGTGAAAGGGCCTTTGGGTCTATCTGAATAGGGATCACCTGGTGGTTTGGAGATGAGAAATGGGAGTGTGGGTGTGAAGTTAATTTGATGGAAATTTATTTTCATTCACTCAAGGAAATATGTTTCATGTGTACTTTTCCTATTTCATGCTCACAGCATTTCATACTTAGTTTTTTTTTTCACATGACTGGTAAAAAGGTTAATATGGTTCATTTTCCTCTTTCAGCAAACATTAATTTAGCATTGCGGTAGTTCATAAATGAAACAGTCGTACAAGAAAAATGCTCTGTTGGGGGGAAACATTAGATTTCTGAAGCAGATAAAAAAAAAAAAAAAATCACATTTACACAGTATGCACTTTATTTTCAGTAATGATCCATTAAGTTGACTGTAAAGACAGGCTTTTACATTTTTAAGCAGTACTACTGTTTTCAACATTGATAATAAGAATAAATGTTTCTTGTGTACCAAATCAGTATATTAGAATGATTTCTGAAGGACCATGTGACACTAAAGACTGGAGTAATGATGCTGAAAATTCAGCTCTGCCATCACAGGAATAAATGACATCAAACATGTATTTAAATAGAAAACAGTTATTTTAAATCACAATAGTATTTCACAGTAAAACTGTATTTTAGAGTCAATAAATGCAGCCTTGAGGAGCATTAGAGACATAATTCTTACTGACCTCAAACTTTGAATGGGTACACATAAGGTGTGAACTAGCAATAGACTACATTATCTCAGTTCCAAAAAACTGTTTACTAACTGCCCCCATAATAAATATTTGGGCCTTTAGGGAAGTTACATTCATTTTTATAAACATTTAAGTGACAAAATTCCTCTTGGTGATAATTATGGAAGCTTGTTTCCACCACTGAATAAAAAATAAAAAAGGTAATTGTGACTTTTTAATCTCACAATTCTGACTTTTTTTCTCTCGCAATTGCATAATATAAACATTGCATTTGCGAGTTTGAATTGTGTGATATAAAGTCTCAATTGCAAGTTATAAAGTCAGAATTAGACTTTATAACACGCAATTGCGAGTCAGAATTGTGAGTTTACATCTCGCAATTCTGCTTTTATTTCTCACAATTGGAGGTTTATATCCCACAATTCTGACTTTATAACTTTCAATTGCGAGTTTAGTACTGCGTTTCCCCTCTCTCAAATTAACAAATGGCTTCTGGCTTCAAAGTGTCTGGCTTTTATATGTGGGTTGATCAGTGTTAAAAGTAAAAAAAAACATCTAAATTAGATTGTTTGAATGATGCACTCACCTGTTTACCTCTTAACTCGTTGTACAAGTCAGGATGGGCAAGTGACAGATGCTTGGCAAGGTTTGTTTTATAGCAACGTTTGCAGACCTGGTGTGGTAAGGTCCGTTGGTTCACCTTTTCCCTCAGTTTTATAAGAATTTCACCTAACAAGTGCCGAAATGAGCAAAATCATGATATTGTACGTTTTGTTACCGGCATACCGCACAACCCTAATCTGAGGGGCGATATCACTAATGGACGTGTCCTGTTTTGGAAGATTGGCTCTGATTGGTTGGATTATCCTTTTATTCAGGAGAGAGTTGTAAATGAGCATGACACTGTGGGTTTGCCAGAGCATAGGAGACGGCCATGCATAATTTAGTGGTGTAATGAATTAAGGATGTCTGTGTGTGCTTGTCAAAACAATCGTGCTCTTAAGACGTTAGAGATCGGACATAGAGATCTCAAAATATACCCCATTGAGAGGGACAGAGATGGGCTAGCGACGACAGACTCTGAGTGTAAAGAGAGAGAAAGAAAGATTGTGTAAGCTGAAGTTTATAAAAACATGAAAGGATAATATATATATATATATACTCCCATAAAAACCTAGCATACATTTTATTAATCACAGTTTTTGCTATCTGATAATTAGACTAAGCCATATCGTCATACTGATGTTATTTCAATATATCGTGCAGCTCTACTCAGCACAGCACACAAATAACACTCCCAATTGATTTCAATCGTTTGATGTTAGCATTTTGTGCTCTAATAAGCATCAAAATACATAGCGACCAAATACTTGGTAAAATAATAAATTTTATATACAGTACGTATATCTTTCACATCATCTTTGTCTCTCTCCCTGAAGGACGAGTGATAAAGACCTGGCATCTCAGGCTGGCCCCTGTGGCATTTGGAACTGTCACAGCCAGCCAATAAGAATCCTTTGGAATAGGAGGTTGCCACAGGGACCATGAGGGTTGCCAAGGCGCATCTCAGAGTGCCTGTCCTGCTCCTGTCACTCAAACACTGGTCCAGACAGGGGCTTGAGTCTCAGGGACACTTTTACGCTGGGCTGCTCCTGTCATGCTCTCATAGAGCCCGTCTCCATGCTGGCACTGGGCGGCAGACGGCCCCTGATATGTAGCTCGGCGCTTTAAAACCATATGTATCAGAGTGAGGGTGCCAATCTCAGATCAACACAATCTGTGCCAAAACCAAGTGACCAACATGCTGCCCACTGCCTACACATCCTAACCATCAATTGACTGATTTGGAGTGCTCTGTAGTCTGTAATAGGGCTGGGTATCAATAAAGATTCACATTCCAATTCAGAAGCTTTTGATTTGATTTTGAATAATCTGGCTTTATTTCTGTTACAATGCCCATTTTGATTAAATATAAAAGAAATTCTCATCTTTTTGAACTTTTCATTAAATGAACTAGCTCATAAGAGTCATTTGTTTAAGGTATTTGGCTACACTGGTCTTTCTGTCTATCTTTGAATTACTAAAAAGAACCAACTCATAAGAGTCATTTGTTTGTGAATCGGACTAATCTCACTCATATTGGAAAAAACTGTTGCGATAGGAAAGAAAAACAGATTTTTTTTAAATTTATTTTTTAACCAGAGGACTGGAATAGCTCTATTTGGAAAGAATGAATCATTCTAGAAAGATTGGGGTTATTTTGTAGTGCATCTGCACAAAAAAAAAAAAAAAAAAAAGACTTTTTTTGAGGGCCAACATTTTAGGGCTGAACAATTTAGGAAAAAGTTTTTTTTTTTTATTTTTTTTTTTTTATTTATAAATCTCTCACAGCCTATTGTTTTTGACCCATTCAGTAGGACTTAAAAATTATAATTATGATTTTTTATAAAATGTTATTATAAAATAAAAATAAATATTTAATTTAGTATTTTAATATATATATATATATTTTTTTTTTACAATTATAATACTTATATGTCTTAATTTCTTCATTTTAAAACGTTAAGGAGCAGATTTACTAAACAGTGTACAATTCCAAAACAGCGCAGATGGGAGTGGAAAGTTCTGCATGTAATCTACTAACGACGCGCAAATTCAAGAACACAGACGCAGTAAAATCATTTCAACGCAATCTACCAGTTAGTGTCTAGTTTAAGATGTGTTTTTTTTGGGGGGTGGTAAATAATGGCACAAACACCAGTACATTGACGAGCGCAATCCTTAGTAAATCACCTTGCTTGATTCATTTAAATACTCTCCTCCTATAAATTTGGCGCCTGAAAGGGAAAATATACAATTGCATATGCAATAAGGTCAACCGCAAAAATAACCGTGTCCACGCCTTTTCAGTGCTAATTTTTCACTGCGTGTCTTTAGTAAATCCTGACAGTAGTTTTTTTTTGTCAAAAGAGGGTTTGCGCTGGCGCAAGCTGTTAGTAAATCTGGCACTAAACCATCAGAATTTTATTTTGGGGGATGACCAGGAAAAAAATAAAATGTGCCGTGGGTTTCAGAGCGGCACTGAGTTTATTTAAAACTGCAACATGAGCACTTTTGTAACTGGACACAGTGCTGCGCTTCACTCACAAACTCCCAGCACATAAATTTAATTATTCACAGTCTGATAAACAGTCTAAACCCAATCGTCATACTGATTTTATTTCAATATATATCATGCAGCTCTACTCAGCACAGCACACAAATAACACTCCACATTGGAGACTCCTAATTGATTTCAGTAGTTTGATGTTAGCATTTTGCTAAGCTAATGGTTCTCTAATAAGCATCAAAATGCATACCAAACTAATTTTAGGTAAAACAATACATTTTAAATGACACATTTTATCAATACATTCCAGTGTTGAATGAAATGAAAGTCAGATTTATCTAGCTTTGTAGTAGATGTTTTCACCAAGCTTATTGTAACTGTGGCATTGGCTTTCCTGTGAAGGATACAATGCTCCCTTAGATTTTTGCCTTCGTAGGCATCATAATAAGTAGGTTGCCTTTTTTGGAAAAGTCTGGCGAGCACTTGTGATCCCCAAAATTGCCACCTCTCTAAGCAGCTGACTAGGGCCTGGAACAGAGCAACGGAAAGTGCAAATGCAGCCACGTCAACAGCTAAATGCCAAACTTATCAACACCAACAGATATTATGCAGCCACCAGTTCATGGATGCAAACTCAGATGCTTAGTATGTGTGATTTTGATTTCTGTGTTTGTGTTACATCCGCTGTCTAAATGCAGAATGATGCCAAGCTAATACACACTATTCTCTATCTCACGCACACATACAATGACATGGCTGTTTGTTTTGGTGCAAAGGTTGTGTCGCCCTTTACGCCACGAACTGCAAACTCATCTCCAACCGACACCTTGCCAGACAAACCCTGCTAATCCACCTGTGTAATCCACCATGTGTGTTTGTACGTGTGCGAGCGTTTAGTCTCGGGATAGGGGATTGATTTAGAAGGGTAAACTCCCTGATCTGAGTCCCCAGTTAATTAAATGCCAATTGGATTGGCCTGCAGACCTGAATGTTTCCTGTGCGGTGTCCACTCTTACACACACAAATACATGACCTTTCCCGTTGTTATGCTCACTACCAGAGTGCTTTTCCATTGTAGTCTTGAGAACCGAAATATCAGTTGGCAGCGTCACCATATTTATGCGCATGTGTGTTTTCTGGTAAATGATGCAGTGACGGTCGATATCTGTTCTTTAATAATGCAGCTTTACTACACCCGTGATTATAATGATAATAGGACTCTGGCTGAACATTCCATGTGACTTTTATATTAGAGACCATGTGATCACTGGCCTGAGATATACAGTATTACATTAACATTTATTCATTTGGAAGACCCCCCCCGGAGCATCCTGATGCCCTGTTCAAGGACACGATGGTGGATGATTTACCCACTTTTAGAGGTTGAACCTACAACCTTTCAGTTAACAACACTGATTTTAACATTTAGAATCTGATATATATATATATATACACACACACATACATATATACACACACATACATATACACATATAACGCATGTTCATACATGCTAAAAAAAAAATCGTTTTTTTTTGTTGTTACACAATAGCTAGGAAGTTACATAAGAGATGAGTAGCAGCTGTGTTGTGACTCTATGATAGCAGGCTCTTTTATCCAGATGTTACTGTTCTCAAAAGTTTCTAAAACTGCAAAACTGGAGGTTTAAAAACAGAAACAATATGCTTCTTTTGAGTAGTTTTTGGTTTATGGAATGTTTGTAATTGACTCTGATTTCAGCTTTTCAGAATTTGTAAAGTTGGTTCCAAATCAATTTTCTTAAAGGTAGGGTAGAAATTTTGGCTATTTCGGAGAGACTAGCAATAGCAATAGATCCCGTTCCACCCTCCCTTCAGTGTGTCTCCAAAGCCACACCTCCTCCAAAACACATGACATGCACAGCAAAGTCTGCAAAGCATCATGAGAGATGGTGTTAAATTACCTCATGTCTCAAAGCTCATAATGTTATAATAATAATGAACATAAACAACTTATAGAGCTCTTACTTGTACCGCCTGACTGCTGCAGATTCATTTTGGCGTTGATAGTGTTGCCATTGAAACGCATAAATTAGAGTCTGAGGTTGTGAAAAGCTCCATGTAGAACTCCACGGGTTGTCATCTCGTAGTTACGGTTATGCTATGCTGTGAATGCAGCAGAAGCTCGTTGTTTTGGTTCAGGAGGAACTGTAAGGCGGCGGCTGCTGTTTGTTTGCGGCGCTCAGTGACTGTGTGTCTACAACTCTGCATAGCCTTACGGAACGCGCTGATGACGTGTGATGCGTGAGCAGGGTGCGCAAAGGTATGGAAATACATAAGCTGACAGGCTGGTAGGAATCCTATCATTGCATTCGTACCAAATGCAATGATTGGATGACATTTTTTTGGTCCTGAGACTTCCACAGAAGATTTTTTTTTTTTTTTTCATATTTAGACAACTTCTATTTCTATTATTGATTGCTATCAGGATGTGAAGAGAGTTTTAACCAGTCAAACAAAACCATACCTACCTTGCCTAGCCTACCTTTAATTTTAAAGAAAAATGGGAGGCAACATATGTTTTTACAGGGCAAAATTTACAGTATTATGGTTGATATTATGAATCAGTCACATAAATCAAATTTGATAATCTGTTGAGTGAATGATTCATTGACTTATAATGTTCCACATTTAGGTGGTGCCACCTGCTGTTGTAATGACGTAACCTACAGAGAAAGTCACCAAATAAATCAGCAAATTAGTCTTGTTGGTGAAGAACTCATGTAGCTCAATGGCTAATCCACATATATTGTAGTGAAGAAGTGGTTGTTTTATATACCACCTTTCTCAGGCTCAAGGTCACTTTACAATAAGAATCTGTTATTGAACCACTGACCCATCGTAACTGACAAACAACTTTTTCCCAATCATATTTTCTGAGAAATTGGCTATGGTTTCTGAATGAACTTTTCCTGGGGCTGGATTCACAAAACATTCTTAAGAATAAAAATATTCTTAACTTAACTTTTATAACTTCAGAATGCATTTAAGAATATTTGTATATTTTGTATTTCTTAAGAATATTTCTTCTTTTTTTTTGTAAGATTGTTCTATATACAAAACTATATACAGTGGTGGTCAGAATTAATGGCACCCCAGGTAAATATGATAAAAAAATGGCTGTAAAAAATAAATTTGCATTGTTTATCCTTTTGATCTTTCATTCAAAAAATGTGCAAAAATCTAACCTTTCAATGAAGTAAAAGAATTGAAAGTGGTGGGTAAATCGCATTATAAAATAAATGCTTTTCTCCAAAACACGCTGGCCATAATTATTGGCTCCCTGTTATTAAATACTTTTTGCAACAACCTTTTGCCAAGATAACAGATCTGAGTTTTCTTCTATAATGCCTGATGAGTTTGGAGAACACCTGACAAGAGATCAGAGACCATTCCTCCATACAGAATCTCTCCAGATCCTTCAGATTCACAAGTTCATGTTGGGGCTTCTTCTCTTCAGTTCATCCCACTTATTTTCTATAGGGTTCAGTTTAGGGAACATGGCAGAAGCTTCATTTTGTGCTCAGTTACCCGTTTTTGTGTTGATGTTGATTTTTTGTGTTTGTTTTGGACTGTTGTCCTGATGGAAGATCCAACCACGGCCCATTATAAGATTTCTAGCAGAGGCTGTCAGGTTTTGATTTTTTATCTTCTTGGTATTTGCTAGAATCCATAATACCATGTATCTGAACAAGATGTCCAGGACCTCCAGCAAAAAAATAGGCCCACAACATATAAGATCCAGCAGTATATTTAACCGTAGGCATGGGGTACTCTTCATCCCTGTTGGCACCAAACACATCTGCTGGGTTTGCTGCCAAAAAGCCCTTTTTTTAGTTTCATCTGACCACAGAATCCGGGCCCTTTTGAAGATCCAGTCATGTCTGACAACTGAATATGCTGGAGTTTATTTTTGGAGGAGCGAGGAGGATTTTTCGTGAAACCCTCCCAAACAACATGTGGTGATGTAAGGGTTGTTTGAATTTTTTTTTTAGGCTTTCTGACCCCCAAGACTCAAGTAATCTCTGCAATTCTCCATCTGTGATCCTTGGAGAGTCTTTGGCCTCTCAGACTTTCCTCCTCACCGTGCATTAAGACAATATAGACACAAGTCCTCTTCCTGGCAGATTCGTAACATCTTTAGTTGATTGGAACTTCTTAATATTGCCCATATGGTCAAAATGGAGATTTTCAAGTCTTTAGCTATTTTCTTACAGCCACTTTCTATTTTGTGAAGCTCAACAATCTTTTGCTGCACATCAGAACTATATTCTTTGGTTTTACTCATTGTGATGGATGATTAAGGGAATTTGGCCTTTGTGTTTCCTCATATTTAAACTCCTGTGAAACAAGAAGTCATAGCTGGACAATTTCATGTTCCTAGTCACCCTCCCAAATATTAATGGGAATATACTTCAGAGATCATTTACTCGTAAAAAATTATAGGGGTGCCAATAATTGTGGCTGACGTGTTTTGGAGAAAAACATTTATTTCATAATGTGATTTCCTTCCCACTTTCAATTCTTTTACTTCAATGAAAGGTTCGATTTTTGCGAATTTTTTGAATGAAAGATCAAAAGGATAAACAATGCAGATTTATTTTTTACAGCCATTTTTGATCATATTTACCAGGGGTGCCATTAATTCTGACCACCACTGTATATATAAAAAAAAGAATAATTAGATTCCCAGAATGTTCTTAACATTTTTGAGAATTCTTTTTTCTTTCTAAGAATTGCACTTTGGAACATTCTTATGAATTTCTTAGTTTATTTTAAGAAATGTCTTAACTTAATACGTTTTTTTGTGAAAACTTAAATTTTAGTGTGATTTATGTGTATTGTGGGTGTGCCAGAAAAAAGTGACGAACAGTCCTCTGTCTTATGTGTCTGAGGAATAATAACAAAAGTAGCACTACTTATTTTTTGGTCTGGATGGATCCTGTTAGTCATGACATTTACAGCCTCTTTTAGACTGTTTTGTAGCTGTGCAAGTTTTATTTATTTATTTATTTTTATTAAAGGAGAAAGACAATTTATTGTTCTATTCCTTCTTTAATTCATAGCTACAGTGGTGTAATTATGCAGAGAACAGAGCAGAGTCGTATGTTTATTTTTTTTTAATGAATCTCTGTCTCATTTAAGGTTGTGTTCTTTTACCACAGTAACCTATTTACATCATTTGCTTTCTGCTCACAAATATGAGGTGGCTAGGCAACATAAATCTGCTTCAGGAAATGAGAACGTGTCGGTGTAAAAAAGACAGGAATACTTTTAATATTCTTGTTTTTCAGGAATAATATTATGTAACTTACATTTTAAACATTATTTTGATTACTTTTGCTCCACCAATTAAAATAGTGCCAAACTAAGTCATTTATTAATTAATTCTTTTTTTTTTCTTGCAACTTCAAGTTTATTTGCAACTCTGTATAGGTTTTATGTAGTCTGTGAGACCAAACTCAAGAGAACGGATCTTTTAGCAGTCGTTATAAATGAGTTTAAAAAGAGTTCTGTTTAATTTTTTCTCTGTGGTTTGCATTTCGATTTGAACATGCATACAATCCTCAGTTAAAACACTAGCTGCGTTTACATGGACCCTAACGATCCGATTATAATCGGACTACTAGCACAGTCGGAATAAAAAAGTCACCTTGTCAATTGGAATAAATTGACCAAATCCGATTTCTTTTGGATTGTAAGGGGTGGGTTAAACCTTTTCTTATCCTATCAAGAGGACCTGTAAACACTTGATCGGATTAAAAACCAAAACTGGAAAGGACTGCACATGTGCAATGACGTAGAAAGGACGTTATGACAAATGACGCCAGGAATGAGTTGTTGTTGTTGAATGAAGTGTCATAAATGACTGTCGCGTCATTCTAAAAATGTCCTTCCACTCATCATCTGTGAAGTGGAGCAGGACAACGTCCCACCAGTCCTTGTTTCAGACACTCATCCACAGACGGTGCGGGAATGGCTGTTTTTACTGCTTGATAAATAGGCTATAAGCAGCACGTCACTATGG
Source organism: Rutilus rutilus (assembly GCF_951802725.1). Taxonomy (NCBI): domain Eukaryota; kingdom Metazoa; phylum Chordata; class Actinopteri; order Cypriniformes; family Leuciscidae; genus Rutilus; species Rutilus rutilus. Next base: position 38,364,366 of record NC_140221.1, read on the forward strand.
TTCATGTGCTTGTCGTCTCCTATTTAGGACCCAAAATAGATTAATATTAAGTCTGCTCTTTAAAACAAAGAAAAGAAGCAATTTAGTAGAATAGTGTGCGCAAACCAAGGGAAACTCATGTCAATAAAATCATTTGGAATTTGAAGCGTGACATATAAAATGCGCACATCAAGCCGATCACTATATTTAGTGTTCATGTAAACACTATGTTCGGATTCATAAATCGTAATGAATTGATTGAAAAAAAAAAAAGGTGTCCATGTAAACGTAACTACTGACAACAGACTAAAAATAGTAATGCCAAACCTAGAGAATAAAGTGTGAGAGGCACAGAGGAAAGTTTAAGTTATGGGAATCTCACCTCTGCTATTTCCAAGGCCATTGAAAGGCAGATGCAAGTGTGTGTGTGTGTGTGTGTTAATAAAGTCTGCAGAATCTTGCTAAGGTGAGGAATAGTTGAGTCAGCAGACAGGTACAGAGGACAGAGGTTTATCAATAAAAAATGCACACATACTCGTACACATATTATTATACACTTTACTGTATACTTTCCAAAGTACATAAGTGCACACCTAAACAGAGGTGTTTAATATGTATTAGCTTACTAATGTGTTGTTGAAACAACGCTAAGAAAAAAGTATGATCTACACCCCCATGGGGTTGCTTTTCTAAATTTGGATGTGGAATTAACACAAAATATTTATGTAACTCATTTGCTAGGGATTTTATACCTGGTGGTAGTTGATTATTTATTAAACGAGTAATAAAAAAGCAGTATGTTATCATTAAGGGGCTCAATTTTCTAAATTGAAAACAAAAATGTGTGTTTGAGCATAATTTGTATAAAGTTATGTTAAGAGAATAAGTATATGGGTGTGTTGTTTAGGCTCAAATCCTGTGTTCTTGATTTCCTTAGAGTCCAGTATGGGGAAGGCATTAATTTCATGGTGGTGAAGCCCAGTAATCTGGCAGCGTGGGAAATCAAGCAAGAAGTAGTGCCTGGCTCCTCCTCCCTGTCCATGTTCTGCCAGCGGAAGGCCAGCTCCTCCAATGAGAAGTAAGTACTGTTATGATGTCATTCCCTGCTTACTTTTTCAAATCGAGTTCATGTGGATAAATAGCTAATTATTTTATTACTGTATGATTTTATGTTTACTATTTCAGGCATTTTGGATAAATCTCACAAAACACTTGATTACATTTCACCCAAAAGTTACAAATATAAACAATGAATTAACTTTTGTTTAAAAGGTAAATAGAAATAAAATAAAAAATAAAATAAAATAAAAAACTTTTGTCTGTTTTTAGTCTGTGGCATAATTTTCATAATTAAGCACATTTCACCTCAGTTCTCATTACCATATTGTGAAGATTTCATTCTCATTACTGTAAGGTGAAATTTTTTTTCATTCAGACATCATTAAATGTAAAGTGATAGCATGCTTAAAGTAAAATTTGATAAATGGAAATAGTAAAAATAATTGATAAAAAGAAATAGTACAAAATACTGAAATACAGTCATGAGAATCATTGTCTTGGGAAAAATGCTTAATTTTCATGAAAACATCAATGTAAAATCAATAATATTTGATGCTCTGTCACAGAATATATGGTGCATCACTTGAAATTTCACACCATTTAGTGCCCCCCCGCCCCACATTTGTACAATGAGGTTGGAGTGTTGGGGACTGTTGTAGAAGAAATGATTAGCTCCAAGGCTTCGTAATCTGGGCTCCTATTTCAGTTTCTGCCACTCACTGGCTCTTTTCTTCCTTTGAGGAGAGAAAACTCTTCACTGTAACAAATTCCACCTGAGTGCTTTTTAATCACCGCACACACTCTTTGATTGATTAGGCCTTGCGAGTCATCCTCCGTGGATTTTCTGGCGCATTCGCCGCGTCTCCAACATCTCCTCTGCTTTCTCGACCATTCAGCGATTCCTTGGCAGCCTCCTCAGCCCCACTGTCCTCCTCCTGTGCAAATTAGCTCCTCGCATTCCCCCTCGTCTACCCGTAGCAGTCACCCTCATGACGGCGCCGCCGTTAGCACCGCTCTAGGTTAGCTCCCCAGGCAGCGTGAGGAGATGGGTTAGGAGAGAGGAACGCCGGAATGGGAATTCTAATAGACGTTTCCGCGATTTATGGGAGTCCGTCCTGATATCCAAAGCATGTAGAAATCTCCCAACGGCATGCGGAGTGAGAAATTTACGACCCGAGCGTCACCCTAAAGCTGTCATCGTCGCCGGTAATTGCTCGGCTCTCGTACTCATGTGGTTTTTATACGGTGGGGAAAATTGGTTCCTGCACTTAAATGCTTCTCTGATTCAGTTGTTGCTGTGAGTCACACGCTGACAGGAGAGATGGAGGGAGAGAAGATGAATAATAAGAGAAAAAAAGAGTTGGTTTTATTAGTGTATTCTGATCACACGTTCTGCCGTGGCAAAAACCAGTGAGAGAAGAAGAAGAGAAAGTTGTTTTTGCCATTAAATAAACAGAGGGGTATCTCACTGTTCTGTGGCACATTCCATGAAACGTTACACTTTGTGTTCCGTTACTTTTCTTCCCCATGTGTTGTTGTTGTTGTGAGAACTAGATAATATATGCTGTTTTTTATATTATATAAAAATGTGCTAGTTTTAAACATGTCAAATGTCTGTATCCCCTTCAAGAAGGGGCTTTGAATCTGACGCATCTCAGAGGTATTGACTGTCTCCTACAATTAAAAGCATACAGTATAATGTCATAATTTTCACAAAATCTGGTGAATTGATATTTAGGTCACTGTAGTAAAATACTCTTTTTGATGCTTACTATTTTCGTGGAAACCTTGATACACTACAATTCAAAATTGAAGTAAGAAAGATAAAAAAAAAAAAAAAGAAGATTGCAAGACATTTATAATATTACAAAAGATTTCTGATTTAAATAATTGCTTTTGAAATTACTATTCTTCAAAGAATCCTGAAAAAAGATTACAGCTTTCACAATAATATTAAACAGCAAAAACTGTTTTCTACATTGATAATAATAGGAACCATTATTAATAATTGCGCACCAATAATAATTGATAATAATTGCGCACCAAATTAGCATATTGGAAAGGTTTCTGAAGGATCATGTGACATGGAAGACAGCTGAAAATTCAGCTTTGCCATCACAGGAATACATTTCTACACTTTGTGGAAATGGTCCACATCTGTCCCTCTTCTTTTCAGAGTGGTGTTTTAAACACAATGGCGATATGGCATCACAAGTCTACAGTAGTGAGATAGTTAAGCTATTAGATCCTCTGTGTCACCCATCACAACACACTCTCCCCAGCTTGTATTGTTGACTGCGTCTCTTCAGACTGCTGTAATACCTTTGGATGTTTGCGGCAGGCGTTATCAGTCTAACTGTTAGAACCTGGAGAAATCTAAACAGAGAGAGAGAGAGAGAGAGAGAGAAGGAGTTGAGGGATGACAGTCAACAGAAAGGAGGAGAGAAGACTAACGCTCACTGTATTGATTTACTGCCACACAGAAGCAGGCAGAATGTATTTCCCCCGGTTGCACAGCCACAACTAATGAAAATATGGGGAAATAAAATTAGAGAAGTCTATGGGTCATTGAGAGCAGAGATAGAGGGTATGTAGAGCACAGAAGTCACACACATGCTGGGTTTTGGCCTAAATATGATAATGTGATTAAATGTGATAATGAAAACACAAATACTATCTCACTCACTTAAAGGAGTCGTTCCAGAGTGATTTTCTGTCTTCCACTGAACACTGCTAAAGAAGTTTAGTAGAATCTCTGAGGCACTCTTTTCAAAGAATGTGAATGACTATTGAGCTCCATGTACAACAACAACAACAAAAAGCACCATAGTAATATTGTATAGTTCAGAAGACTTTGAATTAGGGCTGTCAAAAGATAAAACAATATTCGATAACCTCATATTCGATAATACAGTTGTTTGTGATTTACTGTATAAGGATTACGAATAAGGATTTTAAAAACATATTTGTACTCCACTCCATAAAATATTTTGGAGCTTGGCATAACTAGAAATACGTATACACATTATAAATATGGTCATGGATTTTTTACAATTTTAATAATTTACATGATTTTTCTAGGCGTAGAAATTACACTTTTACAATCAGACATGTATCCAGGTTTATTCGGGGGTGAATTAAAATATGAAATATCTTGATTAATAGTTTCTTTGGCTTATTTTAATGCTTGTTTTGTCTTATTTTACATAATTTGAAGTAATCTTGAGGCCCCTTTGGAAGTTTGCTGAGGCCCCTCAATAGGGTTTACTGCACCCTGTTTGAGAACCACAGTTTTACGCTACTTTTTTGTGCTCTTTATACTTTAATGGTGTTTTTTATATTCTTTCTTTCTTTCTTTCTTTCTTTCTTTCTTTCTTTCTTTCTTTCTTTCTTTCTTTCTTTCTTTCTTTCTTTCTTTCTTTCTTTCATCTGTCTGTCTGTCTTTCTTAATAATACAAGTAACTTGTGGTAAACTGTAGGGCAGTGAGGTGGTCAGTCTAGGCTACATACTACATGACTAATGCATCATGTTTACAAAAACTCACTGTGTTTATGCGCTGAAGGCAACAGTCTGATAGGGAGGGAGAGGAACGGGGTTAATAGGACAGAGGCAACAGGACACGTGAGCGGCTAGTGATTCCTGTCTCCATCTATGTGTGCGAGTGTCTTTGAGAGAGAGAGAGAGAGAGAGAGAGAAAGCGAGAGATATTGGGCTGTATACCAGAGTGCTCCACTGAAGCATACTGCTGTAGAATGGCTAACCCCTCACCCCGCAAAGTTTACAGCTACATCTCAATGCACACTAACCGAATGCTTTTAGACACAAGGCTAAAGCCACTCGTATTGCAAGAAGAAATATTTACACTCTTTTGCTTGGTTTGAACGCTTGCAGAACAACATGATGTGTGTCATTTCTGCGGAAAAAAAACATCAGACAAAAATTACACACTTCACCATTAACTTTTCAGTCCTGTAACAAGTATAAACAGGGCTTGGTAATATAACAAAAACAAGTATATCTTGTCAATATATTATGCTTTTTAAATTCTATTTACCTTTTAATAATATATTTTATTTAAATGTATCTATATAAATTTTAGTAAAACAATTTAACATAGAAAAAATGCCATGTGCCAACTTTATGTAGTGAAACATACCAGTTGTTGAATCAGAGTTTGCTGAACAACAATTTGCAGTGTAATTTCTGCGGAAAACAACAGACACAAATTATACACTTCACCTTTGACTTTTCAGCCTTGTAACAGGTATACATAGGGCTTGGCCATATAACAAAAACTTTATATCTTATCTATACTCTTTTTATTTTATTTTATTTTACTTTATTTTTTACTAAAATCATTTGTTTACATATTTCTAAAACATTTAAAAATGGTAAATGAAACCAATCGAGCCCTACAGTATAAAACATGTTTTTTTTTTATTTCTATGCTGAGATGCACTAACATTTAAGCATTAAATCATTAGCACTATATCACAAATGAATATGAGACAGTTAATTGTACATGGATGATCTGAATGTTTTTTGTCCCCAGAGCACTTTTGAGAGGTGAATGTGCATGTGTGTTTGTATATGTCCACAGGCTTTAGAATCGTAAAAAGGGCTTGGTATCTGGAACCTCACTGTGGAATAAAGTATGAAGTTATTACTCGCTGTACTTAAAAAATTCTTCTTTTTTTTTCTTTCATTCAGATCATTTGACTACAACTCTGTGAATCATTCTAAATCAAGGGCAAATCTGCTGTGGGTTTATAAAGTCCATTCATAGTGTTGGATACTCCGGCCATAAATTGCTCTTTGAAACACTTTACAGCTCTCCAGGGTTAAATCACCAATTGTCCTGGTAGATTTGTGTTTGTGTGCACGTGGATGAGAGAGATGAAACATTAGTAAAGGCCCTGGGAGAGCTATCACTGACTTACAACTTACCCTGTGTGTGCATGAGCTGTGTACCATTTAATATTTTACTACAAAAATAGCTCCACAGAGAACAGTGCACAGTGAGGCTTACTGACACAAAGAAAGAATAAATAATCTTACACATAACTGTATACTGTATGCATTTAAAGGCCCAGAGCTCATTCAGACACACACATACTGTATAATAGTGTGTTTAAAGAATAAGGCTGCATCCAGGTTTTTCATATTTATATATTGTTTAATTTACACTACAGTATATACTATGAAGTATGCAAAATTAGGAGTATAGTGTGTTCCATTTTATTTGCCCATTGAACATAGTTAGTTGTTCTTTTGAACTTTCTTTTTTATCAAATAATCCTAGTGTTTTCCCTAGGATTTTTTTCAGGGGGGGTGGTGGTGGTAGACCCCCCGAAACTACTAGTGTCGCGGAGCTGGCGTGTTACGGATTCGTGGTGTTGTCATAGACGTGCATTAGGCGGTTGTTTGTATCTGTGCATTACTGGAGTGAGCTGAAATGACAAGAGTGCACATACATTTGGTAAATAAATATAAACAACATTTATTTACACATCACACAACAATTTACAACATACTTCACTGTGTGATCACTGGCACAATGTACAATTGTGGTTTTTGCATTTAATTTTCCTAGGACTTTTGAAAAATATTTCAAGGGTCTCCTGATATGGGAAGTCCCCAACTGGGGGTCCATTGATGGGGGTCCACCCTCATGCAGGCCTCAAGATGTTCCCCCTTCAGCCTGTTTTTTGGACTCCATTTTAATGGTTGAATAAAAAATATAGTAATCAAAGCATGTCTAATTAATTGAAATCATGAAACTTATACAATTATTAAACTTATACAACATTTAAAAATATATATTTCTATGACATGTTTTTTTTCCCCCACACAAATTCGTTGTTGTGTTTTTTCTGGTAATCAAATGAAGACATAAAACATTAATTTAAACTTTTTGTCAAACAACGTGCTGCACAATGAGCTTTACTGTTCAAATTAAAACATGGAAGAAACATTTTGATTATTGCTTAAATAATAAAGTTTTGCACGTAGATGTGAATTTGAAAACTTGTACAATAGATATTCGTACTTGTACGTGAACATTTACACTCACAGCTCCAATGTAAAAGCCTGTAAAATAAAAATCTGAAGTTGAATGTTGAAAGTTGCACTCGCAGACAATAGTCACAAACCTGTATTCTGAATTTGAAGCTGCAGACAAGTAGTCACAAATGTATAAAATGCCATTCACAGAAATACAATGACAGACACAAACTTGTAATATATATTTGCATTTAATCTTACATTCACATTCGCAGTACAACCTCAAACAGGCACTTGCAACTTCTCAAATCTGTCACTGCAATTTCAAATTTCACGCCTTGACTTTTGCTACTCTTTTCGCGATATATTAGGTGCAAAACTAGCTTGTGCACTTGAAACTCAGTGGCGGCAAGAGAGAAAGGGGGCGGGAGCGGGGGAGTTCAAAGGAGCCATTTTATTGGTTGGCCTAGCCAATGAAATGGGACTTCTATTGTACGCGCTGATGTCACGAAACCCGCGTACTCGGGGACGCTCTGAAACACTAACATGGCTTAACCCTCTGGGGACCAAAAACGCGCCCGCGCGTTTTGCTCGTTTTTTTTTTTAGCAATGAAAAATAAACACAAAATGCTCTGTTAATTTTGATCTTTCATTTTCGTGTAATACATCAATCGATCCTGTTCAGTTTCTATTTTTTTTCTGTATACTCACAATAAAAATAAAGTGTTTTGCTTTTTGACAAATAAAGAAAAACTAACATGATGCTATTTCTGCCTTCTCTCTGTCAGTAAACTCCCATTTGAAACGCGTTCGAAAATGATCTATAACTCCGCGAAAATTCAGTCAAACAGGGAAACAGACCCACGGGCATAAAGCTTGAGATCGCAGCTTTTAAATGAAGTAATTTATATAAAAAACAAATATTATCAGCTTCTGTAATCTGTATAAAAAGAGAGCGACTCCAGTCGAGCTCATTACGAGATGATTCACAGTAATTTGACCACGCCCCGGAGAGCGCGTGCTATTCAAACGCAAATTCTGAGAACCATTTCAGTCTGTGAAACGCCCACATCAACTGTAAACAAAGAGGCATAATATAGCCTACCTTATGGAGAAAATTTTCCGTGCTGATATGAGGAGCAGATCCCGCTGAGGAGTGAGGTAGGCTAAGTTATCCTTTCTCAAGTGTTAATGTGGAATAACGTTATCGTTAGTGTAGGCCTATGTAAACAAAAAGATGAATCGCGTTTCTATAATATGAATCGCGTTTCTGTGAGATGAATGAAGGGTACATATTTGTAAAGACTGTTTAGCCTAAATATGAATCGCGTTTCTGTGAGATGAATGAAGGGTACATATTTGTAAAGACTGTTTAGCCTAAATATGAATCACGTTTCTGTGAGATGAATGAAGGGTACATATTTGTAAAGACTGTTTAGCCTAAATATGAATCGCGTTTCTGTGAGATGAATGAAGGGTACATATTTGTAAAGACTGTTTAGCCTAAATATGAATCGCGTTTCTGTGAGATGAATGAAGGGTACATATTTGTAAAGACTGTTTAGCCTAAATATGAATCGCGCGTCTGTGTGTGAATAAACTGCTTTGCTAGAGCCTACTGAGATGAGTAAAAATCGACTGAAATATGTTGAAATAAAATGTATTTGTATAAGCAACGTATTAAACTGCAAATTAACATTTATAGGCTATGCCCTAATATTTCATAAAAACAACGTTACAGTCAGGCGAAGTATGAAAGACAATATTTTGTTGACTAGATTTGGGTACAGATTTTACTGTAGAATATACTGTCACATCAAATAAGCTTTTCTGCTCATATATATAAAATACTATTTTGTCAAAAATAAAGTCATAGACTAAGATGTTCCAATGTTGGCTATATTCAAACTAATGAATACATATGATAAAATGTAGGCCTATAATCTTTTTTTTTTTTTTTTTACAAAGAAAGAGTACTTTTTTTGCAGAAATATTGCTGAAATTGTAATTATTGTTGTAATTGTAACCTTTTTAATAAAATAGCAAAACATATTTACAAGATAGATGTAAGCAAAATCTTAAATGGTCAATATAAGTCTTCTAAATATATAGGCTATTTTGTCCTTGCATTGTGGCTCAGTCAGTGTCACACCTGAATGAATGGCTAATTATGCAGAGTCATTATGCAGAGTGGGTGGGACTGGGTAATCTAAGGTGTAAACTACTCCTCCCCCTCGCATATTGGCTTTCCAAGCAAAACCTGTTTTACACCATTTAAATCAATGTATTTTTTTTTGTGAACGATAAAGCAAGACTATTTTCACATAATTTTGAAGCTAGAACTCGAAGAGAAAACATCCATTAGTCAAAAGTCTTGTGGGCACATATTTTGTATGAGTTTTGTGGTCTTATTTCAGCAACTTTCATTTTTATTTTTTTAAATAACCACGCATAAACATTATTCTCTTAAAAATACAAACATCTACATACATGTTGCTCGCATATTATGGTAGGCCTGTTTGTGCTATATAGAGTGAATTTACACCTTTGCCATTAACATGTTTATAAATAACTGAAAAAAGCACAAATGTCAGAGCATGTCAGAACATCTCAAGGGCCCCAAAAACAGCTTGGTCCCCAGAGGGTTAATGCATTAGACTGATATTAAAATAAATAAATGATATTATCAACCTCAGTAAACACCATACTAATAATGCATACTACAGAAAAGCAGATGAGCATGAAAAGATCTGCATCATTAGTATGGTGTTTACTGAGTTTGATAATATGGTACAATGGTAAGGGAAACACTGAATCCTGAACAAAGTATCAAGGTTTCCTATATTAAGCAGCACAAAACTTTTCAAAATGTATAATTATAAGAAATGCTACTTGAGAACCAAATCAGCATTTTAGAATGACTTATGAAGGATCATGTGACACCGAAGACTTCGGATTTGCCATCACAATTAATTTCAAATGACATGTTCAAATATATTAAAGGGGACCTAGTATGCACAATGCAGTATTGGTGAGCATAAGAGACTAATTTCAAAAACATAAAAACATTAAAAAACATTAAAAAAAAACTCAACTCCAACCTTTATTGTTTAGCTAAATGTTAATGCCTACATGCAAATGCAAACATTGGACAATAAAGGAGTCTGTTATCAAGACATATGCACCAATGGTGTAGTGATTTAGTACACACTTAAAAGCATATAATTTCACACCATCAGAGAAGTAAAATGCATAGTATTCTGTAGATATGCAGCCTGTTTCCTTAATAGTGCACGGAATTGGTGGGATATTTTGGGAATATAATTAGTATTTGTGTCCAGGGATCATCAATGCTGTTTTATTCTTAGGCCATGGATGTGCAGGAGTGTGAAAATCCCTGGTGTGTGGCCGCAGATGCGTCTTCAGAATTGAAGCAGCTGAGGGGCCTGTGTGTCTTATTTGTGTGTATGTGTGTTTGCTTAGGGGCTAAATCTGAACACAGGTGTGTCTTTTTTAATCCCACTCTTTATTAAGGACAGAGAAAGAAATATTTTTGGGCTACCCTCTAGCACCACATCACTTCCTAACGCACACAGACACATATATGCAGAACATTTTAGCTGCAAATTTCTGAAACGCATTACCTCACTCTGCTAATTTTCCCCTAAAGTGTCTCTTCTTGGATGAACGTAAGTAAACAGCAGCTCATTTCTTCCCTGCCCCTGAGACTTGGTTTCATACGTGACTGATTTCAGATGTGAGCACCCTGAGGAAAACTGTTAATAGATTACACAAAGTAAACTGCCCCAGATCCTTTAGCATCATACTTGGATTGGCTAATTTATAGATGATAGAAAGATGAATTAATTGAGCTTATACCATGGTCTGTCTGAATACTTGATTCTCAATGAAATTTTGAATGCACAGGTAGTTCCAAGTCAGCTGAATCACCTTTCTATATTAATACACTGTTTTCACTGAAGCGCACACACGCATACGTCACTCGCACATAGAGAGCGGAGATCGCGCTGCACACACACAGAAACATTCAGGAGCTCAGAAACTTGTTATCGACACTGCCCCGTGACTTTTAGTAATAAAATAGCTTCGCTACTGAATTGCTACTTTATATTTCTCAGCAAGGAGGGAGATACATTAAATTTTTTGAAGTAATTAAAGTCATAGCTTCATTGTTAATGGAGAGAGAGCCTCTGAACAGACACAGGTACGCATCTGTCCAGGGCCGTATTAAGACAGTGGGGGGAGTTGTAAAATGAGCCTATTTCCAAAAAAAGTGGAGTATCCCTTTAAGGCATAGTTACTTTTTTGTCCGTTGGTCTTTGAATTTCGGTCTACATCATTGTCCTCTGTGTATCAGAATAATTCCTCCTGTCATCACGCTCATGATCAGGCGTACGGCTGCATCAGTGTCCTTATTTGGACATATATTTCATTTGAAGAAGACATGTGCAAGAGAACTAGAGTATATGAAATATGTCCATAAAAACTTGAAACGCGCTTGCTCTAGTCCGTATATGAACTATAGTATCCGCATTACGAGCGCTGTTGAACTCATTGCGGCGCTTCTGCGCAGAAACCGCTCACATTAATTGTATGGAAAAGAGCAACATCAGCATTTTGTTAAACAACTACTATTGTGTTTCATGGAAGAAGGAGAATCAGTTTAGAGTTGCATGAGAGTGAGTAAATTATGACAGAAGTTAATTTTTTTTTTTTTTTTTGTTAAAACTATTCTTAGTTAAAGTTAAAACTTATTCTTATCTGACAAACCGTGCACATTCAGTATAGGCCTACTGTAAGTACTCCCAAATGAAAAACTTTTAAAGTTTATTTTTTACTGTTCCTGGGCAGAAGGGCTTGAACAGGTCTGTGAGTTAGACCTCTCGGCTTAAAACAGGATAAGTAGGGTACATATGTAATGCAGAAACAGTAATTTTAGGAATTATGCTTGAGAGTTTGTTCATGACTCAAGCTTAGGCACACATTTTCAAACTCTGCAGCAGATTTGTCTCAGGCTTTAGAGCTGGCAAAACTGAGCAGGATTTGTCAAAACAGGAGCCATGGACTTGCTGCCTTCAAAAGTAGCCCACTGGTCAGACAATTCATATATTACAGGGGGCTTAAACTACCACACACTATGAAGATAGATTTGTGCGGGAACTCAAATGTTTTTATCCTTAAATCTAGCCCAAAAATCATATAATGCCTGCATTTTGCTTTCCATTTGCATGGTTTCCTATTCTATAATCATATTAATAATAGAATATGCAACTTGTGTGCAATACATAATTAATAATTTATTATAAATTAAAAATGATTACATTTTACATACATAACATATTTAATTAAATTACGTTGTTTAATTTCAGCTTAATTAAAATAATTACAAACACATAATCACATCTGTTCAAATTAACATTTGTGTACCGTATGTATACACTTACGTTCATAAGTTTGGGGTCGGTAGGATTTATGTGTATGAAATAAGTCTCATGTGCTCACCGAGGCTGCTTGTATTTGATAAAAAATCAGTAATATTAATACAAATTAAAATAAGTTTTATTTTAATATATATTAAAATGTAATTTATTAATTCTGAATTTTCAGCTGCCATTACTCTAGTCTTCAGTGTCACATGAAATCATTCTAATATGCTGATTTGGGGATCAGGAAACATTTCTTGTATACATATACAGTTTATGTAACCTAGGTGATGACTACTTCTTGCTCATACTTTGCACCAATTCTGTAATTCATGTCAATCAGACTTCTAATTCTAGCCCTCAGTGCACCACCACCTTGATGAAATCCAATCACAGGTAGCCACTAGAGACTGAGATCAGGTGTAAACAGCAATTTGTCTCGACTGACCACTTGTAATTGGATCACTAGAAACAGATGTTAACACAAGAAAAAAAGCTGTGTTTGATTAGGTGTGGTTAAATGCGGCCTTCCTCTTTCTGTTTCGTATTAAGTTCAGTGTTGTTGAATGGGTTTAATGGAGGAGAAATCAGAGCAGGTAAAGAACGTTATTCCCAAAATCATAATGTTAGAACCAATTAGCATTATAAATGGCTCCTTTAGTCTCAAAGGGAAAGAGAGAGAGAGGTAGTCCCTGCCCGCTTGAGAGTTTCTTCTCCTCTTGTTAGACATGGACTTGCTATGTCTGTGTATCAGTGGGGCAAAATTCAGAATTTAAGAATTGAGTTTCATTAACATAACTTGTTGGAACTGAAAATGAATTGGCCACTCATTACTGGAAGTTGAATACGAATTTGAACTGGAATTACGTGAATTTACTGAATTGCAGTTCAAAGAATTCCAACAGTCCACAGATGATATATACACACACACATATATTGTGACGGAACGGCTGCCTCCCCCTTATTATCAGCGCCACCCCACCCCTTAAATAGCCGTCTCCTCGCCAGGTTCCCAACAAGAGTGTGTGTGTGTGTGTGAGAGAGAGGGAGGCGCGGTCACAACCAGGACTGGCAGCACGTGATGAGGCAAACCTGAATCGTTTGGAGCTTCATCATCACCACTGTTAAATGCCAAGCGTGTCTCTCCTAAAGCATGCATGCTGGTGTCCTCGTTGGTCCAGGAAGGGGAACATGGAGAGATTCCCGCACCAACATGTGGACTGAGTTGTCGGACCCGCAGTCCAGATGGGAAGCACACATTTAAGCCGATGGGCTATGATGCCGGTCTGCCAGTCGCTGCTGTCGGACCCAGCCCCCTTACCTTGACCCATCCTGAATGAAAACTGCCCCTCCTTCACGACTCCCTGGCATAACGAGGACACCAGATCCCCTGTTTATTTAGACACTTTCCCCCCTTGGACACTTTCTTTTCTTTTTGGACACGAGGCCTGATGCCACATCCACTGTGTCTGTCTTTTGCTATATATAACTGCTAAATGTATTATGTACAGTGAGGAAAATAAGTATTTGAACACCCTGCTATTTTGCAAGTTCTCCCACTTGGAAATCATGGAGGGGTCTGAAATTGTCATCGTAGGTGCATGTCCACTGTGAGAGACATAATCTAAAAAAAAAAATCCAGAAATCACAATGTATGATTTTTTAACTATTTATTTGTATGATACAGCTGCAAATAAGTATTTGAACACCTGAGAAAATCAATGTTAATATTTGGTACAGTAGCCTTTGTTTGCAATTACAGAGGTCAAACGTTTCCTGTAGTTTTTCACCAGGTTTGCACACACTGCAGGAGGGATTTTGGCCCACTCCTCCACACAGATCTTCTCTAGATCAGTCAGGTTTCTGAGCTGTCGCTGAGAAACACAGAGTTTGAGCTCCCTCCAAAGATTCTCTATTGGGTTTAGGTCTGGAGACTGGCTAGGCCACGCCAGAACCTTGATATGCTTCTTACAGAGCCACTCCTTGGTTATCCTGGCTGTGTGCTTCGGGTCATTGTCATGTTGGAAGACCCAGCCTCGACCCGTCTTCAATGCTCTAACTGAGGGAAGGAGGTTGTTCCCCAAAATCTCGCAATACATGGCCCCGGTCATCCTCTCCTTAATACAGTGCAGTCGCCCTGTCCCATGTGCAGAAAAACACCCCCAAAGCATGATGCTACCACCCCCATGCTTCACAGTAGGGATGGTGTTCTTGGGATGGTACTCATCATTCTTCTTCCTCCAAACACGTTTAGTGGAATTATGACCAAAAAGTTCTATTTTGGTCTCATCTGACCACATGACTTTCTCCCATGACTCCTCTGGATCATCCAAATGGTCATTGGCAAACTTAAGACGGGCCTTGACATGTGCTGGTTTAAGCAGGGGAACCTTCCGTGCCATACATGATTTCAAACCATGACGTCTTAGTGTATTACCAACAGTAACCTTGGAAACGGTGGTCCCAGCTCTTTTCAGGTCATTGACCAGCTCCTCCCGTGTAGTTCTGGGCTGATTTCTCACCTTTCTTAGGATCATTGAGACCCCACGAGGTGAGATCTTGCATGGAGCCCCAGTCCGAGGGAGATTGACAGTCATGTTTAGCTTCTTCCATTTTCTAATGATTGCTCCAACAGTGGACCTTTTTTCACCAAGCTGCTTGGCAATTTCCACGTAGCCCTTTCCAGCCTTGTGGAGGTGTACAATTTTGTCTCTAGTGTCTTTGGACAGCTCTTTGGTCTTGGCCATGTTAGTAGTTGGATTCTTACTGATTGTATGGGGTGGACAGATGTCTTTATGCAGCTAACAACCTCAAACAGGTGCATCTAATTTAGGATAATAAATGGAGTGGAGGTGGACATTTTAAAGGCAGACTAACAGGTCTTTGAGGGTCAGAATTCTAGCTGATAGACAGGTGTTCAAATATTTATTTGCAGCTGTATCATACAAATAAATAGTTAAAAAATCATACATTGTGATTTCTGGATTTTTTTTTTTAGATTATGTCTCTCACAGTGGACATGCACATACGATGACAATTTCAGACCCCTCCATGATTTCCAAGTGGGAGAACTTGCAAAATAGCAGGGTGTTCAAATACTTATTTTCCTCACTGTATATACAGTATACGGCGATTTGGGGCTCAAGTAATTTCTTATTATTACCAATGTTAAAAACTGTTGTGCTGCTTAATATTTTTGTAGAATATGTGCTACTTATTTTTTCAGGATTATTTGATGAATAGAAAGTTTGAAAGAACAGCATTTATTAGTACAATTATTTTTTGTAATTATATAAATGTCTTTACTGTCATTTTTGATCAATTTAACGCATCCTTGTTGAATAAAAGTAATGTTTGTGTAAGTGTAGTATATGTATGTATATATAGACACACACTCACATTTACTTACCCTCATGTCATTCCAAACCCGTAATACTTTCGTTTGTCTTCGGAATACAAATGCAGATATTTTTTATGAAATCTGATAGATTTCTGTTCCTCAATTGAGGGACACAACTACACAACTACCACTTTGACATTTCAAAAAGAGATCGTAAAACGAATCCATATGAATTGAGCGGTTTAGTTCAAATTTCCTGAAGAGACTGGATTACTTTAAATGATGAACAGATTGAACTAACTCTTTAAGAGTTTGCTGTACTAAAGGGCCTTCTTTCTGATTTTCTTTCCTTTTGGATGTCAGGTGTTTAACCATTATGTCTTCCTAATATCTCTCGTACTATCTACTCTTTACTGTAAGTCGAGGAGAGTCTCTCTTATTTTTGTTGTACATTATCTGTCATAGTGAGACTCAAACATGACCTTGTACCTGTTTGTGCTGTCACACGTCTCTCAGGACTGAGCTTACACAGACAAAATGTGTCTTTTTTGTACATCTCTTGACTCAACTCTTTACTGAGTGAAGAGATATTAGTTGATGTTGAATAGTGAATACAAAAGGTGAACATGACAAGAGCGAAGTATTTGATAGTGCATAGGAGTATTTGGTGGTGTGCTGGGTGAGGTGTGTAAATTTGTGAGAATACTATATTTTATGTCAGTTTAATGCGCATAAACAAATTGTAAGTAAGCCATTCAAAGGTTGATGCTGCCTTTTTGATCAGTCTATATGTTTCATCTCAACGACAAGACACCTTGGGTTTTTAAGTGTGAATTAGTTTTATTATCATGATTTATAATGAATTGATGTAAAGCAACTTTTTACAGAAAAACTAGCAATTAACATTGTTGTTTAGAAGCATTTACCAACTTATTTTCACATACAAATAGAAGCTAATTAGGGAAGACGTTCATGCCTTTTAGATTTTTATCAGGCAAAGAAAAAATACAGCTTACTGACTTATCATATAAATCAATCTGGTGCCATCAAGGATAAATTTCTGTTTGCCTGTTATCATGCATTCATCAGAGTATCTGAAAGTGGCAGGCTTTTAATTAGTCTTTTTGAAGCATTATTGTTATGACAGTCCCTTTTTGCTTTTCTGACAGGAAATGTGGAGGAAAATCAAACTGATTGAACAGGTGTGCTTTAATTTCCGTTGGTTGGTTCTTTCCAAATAATTGTTTTGGACTTTTCATGCCTAATATTCTCTGTCTCAGTGATTAAACGGCTGCAAACATTGTAGCCTCATCAGCAATGGTAGCACATATAGGATTGGTCCTTGTTCTGGCTTAATCTGGGTTTTATTTAGGCCTTCCATAACACTTTCAATGCTCTTCTCTGGTTCTCCTCAAACCAATTCACTCTTTCTAAGACACCTACCTTTGAATTGAATGATTCAGATTTATTTTTTGCTTTTCTTTTTCTGCCCTCTTTCTGTCCATCAGCACCAGTCGTATGATTCACTAGTCTGATTAGCTGAGCTTGTGTCCTATTATCGCTTACATGCAAAGGCCAATTTCTTCTTGCCTGTCTCTCAGTCGCACACAGAGTCAGACACAGCAAATGCATGACATGCCACTTATTCGCTTAACATGTCCTGAATCACACATTGCTATACACTCTTGGGATTAATTATCAGTTTGCAGTGCTGATGATATTTACCTGGGCAGGAAAGTCATTAACAAGCAGGAAAAGTCGTATGTACACTTAGAGACTGATGGAAAGCGATGGAGACAATAGACAGGAGAGGCAATGTATTTTTTTGTTGATTTATCATTATGTGTGTGCAAGTGTTAAACCCAGTTTCAGGAGTATTTTTAACATCCGTTATGTTTTGTTCTCATTCCTGTAGAGCAAGTGCAGGTGCTTTTGGTGTAAATATTTTAAATATATATTTCCCAGATAAATGGTAAATTGTTCGTTGTTCACTCACACTGAAAACAAATATATAAATAGTTATTTCTGCTGTCTGAAGAGGCATTATATGTGCACACACACACACACACACACACACACACACACACATATATATACATTATATTTCATCAGTAAAGTTGTTGGGCCTGTTGATCAAACATCTGCGTCCCACTAAGAAAGACAATTCCATTTAATTCTTTGGCTCAGAGATCTATTGTTAAAGACACAAAAGGGGTCTTCCTCACGGGGATACTTATGGGCTCACAAAGACAAATCCTCTTTTGTTCTGCAGTCAAATCTTGTAGTGTTTTTTTGTCTTATTGGAGACTAAAAATGTATGATGGTTTAAGTGTAATATGTCCAATTCTGCCTGTGCAATTTCTACAAAAGGATTATTAAAAAAAACTTCCTTTAATTTGTTCATCTGGCCAACCCTGAGAAGAGTTACCATGTGACATCGCTGTCAATGCATTACTCCTAAAAGTGGTTTAGGGTAACAATATAGGCCTACATGTATAAAGATTGTAGGCTTGGCTTACGTATATGAGAACCAAGTTTAGCATCACACTGTCATGGTTGTGGCATCATGTGTATACATATACACACAAAGATATTCCATCCTCAGTCCATGCAGTGGGATTTTGATGGTTTCGTTGGTTAAAATATAGCAGAGTAACTGTGGATGATGGCAGGAGTCAAGCAGTTTTGGGCTGTAATTAGCATCAGTGTGCCAGTAGAGCGGTGGAGATGCGAATGGGTCTTCATGCATGAAATTAGCCAGTGTTAGCAGCCCCTGTCATCAGGAGGCATTAAACATTAGCCCCAGTGGTGGCAGCCCTCCTCATCAGGAAACATAAGACATTAGCCTTACCGCTATCTGCCAAACTCATTAGAAAATATGAGATGAGTAGCCACTGTGCTAGCAGCTCATGGTTAAACAATAGTCCCTAGTCTCCCATGTCACAGCTATTTTAAGTTCGCTGTCTCTACTGATAAGTGTCAGGGGTCTGGTTGCAGCAGAGAAGAAACTGGACTATGTGCAGCAGTCTTTATTGCAAACAAACTCAAACTAACATAAATACTCAGAAATCGTCAGAACTTTAAAAAAAAGAAGAGAACATAACAACCAGCAAAATAGCAACGGTAACGCAGTAACGACGACAGACCTAGAACTGGGGAAAACACAGGATAAAATACACAGCGACTAACGAGTTAATAGGCAAGACACACCTGAACACAATACTCAAATCAATCTGTAACCAAGGAGACAAACAGGCAGGGGACTGAGGAAGACTGTACTAATAAACAAAAGTTTAAGGTTTGTACGATTTAAAAAAAAAATTCTTATGTTCACCAAGACTGTTTATTTGATAATAAATGCAGTAAAACTGTAATATTGTTAAATAGTATTACAATTTCAAATAGCTGTTTTCTATTTTAAAGGGGTGGTTGATTATGATTTCACTTTTCAAACTTTAGTTAGTGTGTAATGTTGCTGTTTGAGCATAAACAACATCTGCAAAGTTACATTGCTCAAAGTTCAAAGCAAAGGGAGATATTTTATTTGAAAGAAATAGGACTACACGACATTCCTCCTGGGTTAGTGACATCACAAACCCTAAAATTAGCATAAACCCCACCCCCAGGGAAAAAACTCTTTCTCATTTGTCTCAAATTAAATGTTGTCTGCCCTGACTGAAGTCCATGGAAATTTTAATATGCACAAACATGATGACTTAAGGCTATGTCAGAGGCACTTTATTCATTTATCTATAGTTTCTTTCTGACTATAGCTATAACCATTTAACAGGTTGAAATTGTAAAGAATTATCAGGAGACCTCAAATGACAGTATAGTTGTTTGGTGACTGTTTGGTAATCTGGGTGTACCCTGCTGTCATTAGTAGTTAATGCAGATAACATTAGACCCACTTAACTGCATGGGCCTAGCGGCTGTTTGCTAATCACTAATGGCAAAATGCAGATCACAATGCCAATAAGTTTTTATTTAATGCACAGGGGAACAAATGGCAACACAGCCTAAACCACACTATTGATTATTGATTAGCCCATGCACGTCATCCACCGTTCACACACTCGCACTGCCGGTAGCACACATTAGCTATGCCCTAAATTTATTCATCTCAGGGTCAGTACATTTCTGTCCGTAATGGTTTGGAAAGCAGCAGGTGGAAGCTGCGCTGAACATGGGGAGTACTGATAGCTGGAGAGCTGTGCTGGAAAAAAAAACGCTAATGTGTTTTTAGGCAGTTAACAAGGTCAATTGACCCCTTCTGTAGCGAGTCTAAGCCATAGACTCAGTGTGTGTGTGACACAGGGAGAGATAAACTGACAATTTGCATACGAGTGGACGAATCCAGGCCAAAGCGGAGAGTGGGGTGAAGTGGATGCACATTCTCAAAATCCATTCAGCATGACATTTAAAAGAGTTGTTAATGTCTGAATTTTGGTGTAAACATCCTATTGTACCTAATTTATTTCAGTTCCCTTTAGTTTAGGTGTGTTTATCTGAGCATTTTTTTTTTTCAGACTGGCCTCGGATTTGGTATTTATGTGGCCGTCAGTTGTATAATGCTGCATTCTATGAAACAATTCTGTTGTGTGATACGTCTGTGTAAAATGCTTTTGTCTGCTGCATCATCATCTGGCCGTGAACTTAGTGTAAACACAAGGCTATACACACACCCACACATACATGGATGTAACCCTGTGGTGTGTAGTGCTCTCACATCTAATACTTTGACACGTCAATGATGTTTGTGTTTATGTAGTTAACGGTCTATTTGCAGTGGTCTTATAATAGTACATAAGTGCTACTCATTTTTTATTGTACAGTGCATATTCCATTACAGTTAAGCATGAACACAGTACCGTATGTAGAGAAAGGTGTGTTTAAATTTTTTTCCGATTTATAGTTTGTTTACATTTTTTAACAAAACGGTGGTAGTAGCTTTGCACACGACGTCACGTCACTGCATTGCTGTGGCGCAAGTGCAGATGGAGGGCAGGAAGTGATTTTCTACATAAGTACTATCACAAACTCAAAATGCCTATGTTTTGCGTCATTTATGGTTTTCTCAAACCGAGAAACCACAAGGAATATTTATCGTTTACCAAAAGTTTTGTCGCCTTTAGTGGCGTTTTGCGTCGGCTTATACTGAAATTAGTACGGATAACTGCTTACCTTTTGTTTTGTTTTTGACTTGAAGTTAAATATTCACATTCTTCGTGGTATCGTATGCAGAAAGAGAAGCTATTTTATCACATTGCGTGATCATTTAATGTTTTCACTGAAGTTTTGTAGAATTCCGTTCACAATGTTGATCTGGTTACTGTGAAAACAGTGTGACACGCTGGGCACTTGCTGCTGCTTCAGCCATCATATGGTAGAAATGCCAAAATAAAAATATGTTCAACAAGCTTACAGAAGTCGATCCATTTCTTTGTTGGAAAGGTGTAAATG
Organism: Rutilus rutilus; assembly: GCF_951802725.1. Lineage (NCBI taxonomy): Eukaryota > Metazoa > Chordata > Actinopteri > Cypriniformes > Leuciscidae > Rutilus > Rutilus rutilus. The sequence goes on from NC_140221.1 coordinate 38,385,655, forward strand.
TAACTGAAGTTTTATTGTTGTCATTGTAGATATTCACTTTCTCATATGGCCACGGAGGAGAATCAGAGAGGGTCACGTGCAGCAGACAGACACCGACACACAATATTGTTTAAATTTTTTTCAACAAATGATAGGCAAAATAAAATTCATAGAAGCTTGTGAACAAGTGGCTGCTTGCAAGTTCTTCTAATTCACCGAATGAGAGTCATACTCGCAAATGTAATGTTAATTATTAAACCAAGCGAAATACAAAACTTCAAAAAGACCCAGCAATGTGATTATTTTATTGAATGATAGGCAGTGGGTTTAATTAGTGACACTAATTCTAGATTTGCTATTCGGCGTCTTCCCGTCACCTTCACAACCTGCTTCCCTTAGTGTTTATACGAAAAAGCGTATTATATTCACCAGTTTTCTCCCTGAATGATGATGTGAGTTCCTATGGCAATTCTCGATGCAGCATGAATGACCTACAATGGCGATATTTCACGACAGAAAATCTAAATACTGCCCTAAACTCACTAGCAGAAAGGCAGCACGATATAAACAAACCAGACCCAGAACTCAACACGGCCTCAACTACCGCCTCGATGTCAGCCAAGTATTTCAATTCAATTCGCTCCTCTTCATAACATAAGCATCACGTCCAACATGTATTGTGATTTTTCTGTTTATACTTTTCTCTTGTAATAGTGTCTAAACCAGCACAGCACGGACTTCCCTCCATCTTATCCATTCTGCTTTTTTGCATCCTGCTCTCATCTGAATTTTGCACGTCATCAGAATCATGTGACTGCAAACAATGCGAAAATGCAAAATTAAATAAAGTTAACATTATTAACAATTTAATTAATCTTTTAAAATGTAATCAAATTTAAGAGTTCCTTTTATTTTTTGGCAATCAGAAATCAGCACAACAGAGGAATAGTTTTTATAATTTTATTATTACTATAATTAGTAGTAGTATTATTCATGTTTTTTTATTTTTACTACTTTGAGAAGTACATTCTACTGTACAATAGTAATCTGTCTCTGTCACAATTTCTTCAAGTTAAACCAAACATTAATTTTGACGGGTTGTAATGAAGACCTTCTGTGTGTATATGAAAAAAGTAGAACAAAAAAATAGCCAGGGCAAAATAGCAAGAATTTCACTGCAAAACCATAGTCCCAGCTTTAGAAATCACGCCCAGAGACCGTTGACTGAACGTCTAATGCATATGGCACACAAAATTGGAAACACTTCAGTCGTCATCTGATTGGTTGAATTCAACAGGATTTCCGGGTGACGTGCGTGTCGCTTGTTTTTAACAGTCAGCCTGGAAACAAAGATGTTGTGACGCTCATGGAAGAAGAAAGCCATCATGTTTTTATCTGTTACAATGAGCGCTTATCAGGACCAACTAAATGCTGGATTTTTAAAAGTATGTAAAGTTGACTTTAAAATATGTTCAAGAGTTTTATACGCCGGTATGTTATTGTAGGGACATCGACTTTACGGTTTTATTCTTTTAAACATGACGCGGAGCAAAACAAACTGTGATTGGTTGCTTTACATGTCAGTCAGATGGCCAATAAAATCTGCTATGGAGTCCAGACCTTCTGCCGTCAGTCTTAAGGTCTGGCTGCACAAGACTAGCAGAACCATGGAAAGCAATAAGAACACTGTTAGATACTGTCGGCTATCTTTTGGCGTAGTTGGCAGGATCTAACATTTTTTTGTTTTTGCAGGATCTAACAGCTTGCATAGTTGCCTGGGCTCTCTATGTAAATTTCCATTTTGTATTCTCGGTAGAAAAATTATTCAATAACATGTTTTATGTCTTTGAATAAACCAACTAGTTTTGAGATTAATAAATATTACATTATTTTATTTGAAGCAACAACCAATAAAATATTTTTTTAATTATTCAGGCTTAGTATCTGTTGTTAATCTCAAAGAGAAACTGACTGTAAAATAATACATTTATGAAACTGAGCTTGAAGCAACAGTGTTCACAAGTTTCTGTATAGCTTTTACAGGAGCAGGTTTGTCTTGAAAAATGTAAACTTTGCTGAGTTCAGTTTCCAGAACAGTTTAGGGCAAGAAAGGGGTCCTGTGTGCCAAAAAGTTTGAGAAATCCTGCTCGGCTCTTCTTTATGAATTGGAAACTGCCTTGCACCTGAAACCAGACATGGTAACATGTAAACGGTGTATCTGCACATGTACAGAAGCAGAGAAGTCAGGTTGGCGGCTGCTGCTGGTGTTCTGGTGGACTGTGTTGAAATATCTCGCTGAAAGTAACGTTGATCTCTGGCTTGATGAATCGTAATTTGTTTAGCCCCAGGGGTGAGTGTTCAGCCTGACGTGTTTGTGTAGTTAAAAATGTCTCAGCTGTGCTAGAAGAGGCCGCATTCCTAATGTGTTTGAGTCTGACACCCTCCTCTTTCTCCTTTCCCCCTTTCCCCTCTCATTGCTTCTGCTCCCTCCAGACTAACTTTAAAATTCCACACATTATCAATAACATTAGTTATATAGTACATTAAAGGGTTAGTTCACCCAAAAATGAAAATTCTGTCAGAACACCCTCATGTTGTTCCAACCATCTTCGGAACACAAGTTAAGATATTTTTGATGAAATCTGAGAGCTGGCTCACTCCTTCATAGGCTGCTAGGTAATTGATATCTGCCAGCCTAGAAAAGTTAGTAAAGACATTGTTAAAATAGTCCAAGTGACTACAGTGGTTTAACCTTAAGTTTATCAAGCGAAACAAAAATAACAACTTTATTCAACTATTCACACTACGTCAGAACATAGGCTCACTATTGGCCAGCATCACACACATGACCAGCGACGGCCAATAGTGAGCCTACATTCTGACGTACAACCCAGAAGCGCTGTGCTGTTACACAGGCCCACACAGAAGAAAATGAATAGTTGAATAAAGTCGTTATTTTTGTTTGTTTTTTTGCGCACAAAAAGTATTCTCGATAAACTTAAGGTTAAACCACTGTGGTCACTTGGACTATTTTAACGATGTCTTTACTAACTTTTCTGGGATGGCAGATATCGATTTTCAGATTTGATCAAAAATATCTTAAAGGGGTGCTATTTCAAAGAGAAATGCCCCTTTCACAAGATGTAAATGATGTCTTTGATGTCCTCAGAGTGTGTATGTGAAGTTCTAGCTCAAAATAACCCACAGATATTTTTATATAGCATGTTAAAGTTGTCACTTTTTGAGGGTGAGCAAAAACAGGACATTTCTGAATCAGGGCTCCAGACTAACTTTTCCACTGGTTGCACTGGTGCTACCAACTTTCTCAGTTGGTCGCACCAGCATATGATTTGGTCGCACCTTTTTTTTTCTTTTTTTTTTTTTACATGCCATGGGATTAATCAATGCATGCTGATGAATAGTGGTCTTAATCTGCATACCCTAGTTTTGCACTGATGTAAAAAGACTGACAGTGACACAAGACATGTTAGCAAAATGTTTTAATCTTTTAACTCTCAAAAAATATATAAAAAAAACATGTATGTCCTTTAATGTTTGAATATAATTTTACTGTCTTCACATAGGGATGGGAATTGATTTTATCAATATCAATGCCACTGACGATTCTGCTTATCGATCTGATTCTTTAACGATTCTCTTATCGATTCTTGATAGCACTGTCTGGAAAAATGTAGTCATATGCTTTTCAAAAAAACGTGGTTTTATTTATTTTAAAGCTTGAGTAAGCAAACCGTACTTTTTATGTAGCCTAATTTATGTAATAAATAGAACCTTATTGTAAAGTGTTACTGATTAGTTATACACCGATTCAGACGTCTCCTGAGTTCACTGTTGGAAAGATCAGTTGTTTTAACCATTCATTAAAATTCATCGGTTCAAAGGTTCGCGAATTGGACGTGTCATGCGCGTTGTGTAATTATCCCAGCAGTTAGGACATGGACATCCAAGATTTCTGTCAACACAGAAAACATTTCATCACTGGATAGTTTTTTCGTTTAATTAAAGTTTTGTTTTATGTCAGCTGAATGTCTGGAACGCTTTTCAGAGAAGATAAGGCAACAACTTATTTAGCACAATTCACACCCAGCGGTAATTCAGGAAAAAAAAATCTCTGAATGCTCCACATGAAACTTTGGTCATGAAACCTTTTACCACCGTGTCGATTTATTTAGATTAATATGTGCGAGGGAGAGAGAGCAAGACAGCGCTTAGTTTGGAGACGGTGAAATCTTGTTTACGCTTTCGCCTGGCTCCGAAGAGAGAGAGTGCGCGCGCACGACCGGCTCTTTCTCTCTCTACTCGTTCTTTCAGTTAAACATGCGCCCTGTCACAAGCGCAGCAGTTCATCTGCATTACTCACCGATCAAATAAGACTTTGGCAGGACAAAAATTCACTTTGGCGGGCGCTAAAACAAGTTCACTGCAGGAAAATTCATGCGTGAATTTAACTGAGTAGTAAGCTACATGACCATGCACTCGCACAAATGCGACCACATACAATTTTTACTCGCACATTCTCAAAAAATGCTCGCATAAGCTGATGTGTAATTATCTTCTAGTCACTGATTAGCTTATTCTGTCTTGATAATCTATAAATCACGTTCAAGGGGTGGGGTTTATGTAAATTCTAGGGTTGGTGATGTCACTAACCCGGGAGGAATGTCGTGTAGTCCTTAAAAAGCAATTTCTTTAAAATAAAATATCTCCCTTTGCGTTTAACTTTGAGCGTTGCAACTTTGCTGATGTTGTTTATGCTCAAACAGCAACATTACACACTAACTAAAGTTAGAAAAGTGAAATCATAAATTATATTTGTAAAACTAATTATTAAATACACTTTACAATAAGGTCATTTGTTAACATTCGTCAATGTATTAACTAACATGAACTAACCATAAGCAATACATTTGTTACAATATTTATTAATCTTTGTTAATGTTAGTTAATAAAAATCCAGCTGTTCATTGTTTGTTAGTTCACAGTGCATTCATTCATGTTAACAAATACAACATTTGATTTTAATTATGTATTTGTAAATGTTGCAATTAACATGAACAAAGAGTAATGAATGCTCAAGTATTGTTAATTTTTAGTTAATGTTAACTAAAGTGGTTAACTAATTAAATTTTATTGTAAAGAGTTACTTTCATTTTTAATATAATTATGTCCATCCATCCATCCATCCATCCATCCATCCATCCATCCATCCATCCATCCATCCATCCATCCATCCATCCATCCATCCATCCATCCATCCATCCATCCATCCATCCATCCATCCATCCATCCATCCATCCATCCATCCATCCATCCATCCATCCATCCATCCATCCATCCTTGTTGTTTACCACAGGAAGCTTAATTTCTTTGAAATGCATGTTTAAACAGATTAAGTAAAAAAAAAAAACTTATTGCAAAGTGTTACCTTAATCTTTAATATAATTATGTCCATCCATCCATCCATGATTGATCCATTAAACAATTGATCATTTAGCAAGACTACAGACTATCAGTCTACTTGTGTCTGAACATCTGTTTCATGTGCTTGTAGGCATGTTGCCTCATTTTCAAATAATTTATTACTTTTCCTTTATCATCATAAGGTTGCTCTTAACTAGGTTGTTTCTAATTTAATCTCCTCTTGCGTAACCTTGCTTATAATATGTTTAGCTTTGTATGAAGTGCAGGTAGGTCCAGGGCTATTGAAATACTCAATTGTGGTGAATTCATTCAGCTAAAAATTCAGACTGTTCTGCAAATGGTTATTTGTGCTGTGTGGTCTGTTTGGGAGCAGATGAACAGTGTTGTGGTTTGGAGTAATGTGCTCACTATGCTTGCGGTTTGGCTTGTGCTGCCGATGACTGACCAGGGATCAAGATCTTTTTTTTATTTTTTTATTCTCTTTTCATTAAACGTGCTGGCCTCAAAGTAATTCCAAGTTTAATCAATACCCATTTACCCATTGTGAGGGCTTTGTGTTCCCAGAGAGGAATATGGGCAAATGTTGTCCCTTTAGGGGCATTATAGGAAAATTAACATTCTGTGTTCCTTTCTTGCTCTATATACATCAGTGTAAATCACCCCCCTAAACACACACACACACACACACACACTCACACACGATTTGTAAAAACGGTTCCTTTTATACTTAGCCACTTAATTGTGTATCCGCAAAATTAAAATAATTCTGATCTTCAATTCCCGAGTCCACATCAACAAAAGCAACAGATATGAGCTGCATTTTAATTATCAATTATAGGAGAGAGAGTTGCATCAGCACTGGTAAGATCATTTAGTTTGACTACTTTTGTGTATTGTAGAGATACTCAGCTACTCATCTGTTGCAATGCGTGTTGCAGTGCTGTCATATCTGACTATAACAACATGTCTTGTAGCCTATAATACACTCTCACAAGTTTATTTTTTAACATTTTGGTTGGAGTAAAAATTACATGTGGTTTTATCAACCAGAGGCATTTACACTTGTCCAGTTTCATCTGGAATGCATCTCAGACCAGCTGTGGTTTGAGTGATCGGATTTAAATCCATCTTGTGAGTGTTTCGGAGGGCATTTTCTCATATTGCCATTTTTGTGTGGATATTTTGTCTCCATAGCGTTGGGTTTACCAGGACACACACACACACACACACACACACACACACACACACACACACACACACACACACACACACACACACACACACACACACACACACACACACACACACACACACACACACACACACACACACACACACACACACACACACACACACACACACACACACACACACACACACCCCTCTGTATGGTAAGATATGCTACATAATACACAATTGCACAAGCATCTCTAGATTCCTTTGCTCTTTTGAAATGTGAACATTATTAACATTAATCAAACACTTTGCAACATAGTCATAAAATTATACATTAAAATACTGGGTAATGCAGAGAAAATGAAATAAATTGAAATAATTATAATTTTTTGGGGGTGAGAAAATGTAATAAAAATAAAAAATTTATGAAAAATAAGACTAAAGCTAATTATTGCAATAATATCTCTATTAAATGAATACATTAATAATAATTATTATAACAGACACAGAGCAAGGCAGATATCTCTCTCTCATATTTTGCATTGGAAAGTCTGATTATTTTTAGTGAATTGGTTCATTTGGATGATTTACTTAAAAACTGATTCACAAAAATGATTCTGAAATTCAAATCCATTCATGTATTTTTTTCGACTGTTATGTAAATATCTGCTTTTCTTGTTTTTTGAAGATTGCTCTGATTATATTGTAAATTAAATTATTAGAAATATACATTTTTGTATTATAAAACATATCGGCCCTTTAAGTTACAGTACTTAAGGGTAGTTAGCTATTTTTTGTTTTTAGCTTGTAGTATCCTTGAGAACTTCTTTACATACCCCAATGGTAATGATTCTTTTTCAAATCTATCATTATTTTTAATTGCCGTAACTTTTATTACAACAACCTTAATAATTGTTAAATGACTAGTCTTAAGAAAGGCTGCATTACCTATAACATCTATAAGTAAATAGGGCACATTTTATATTTTATGTACACTTTAAGGAAATTAAATACCTTATTTTTTTCTTTTTTAAAAACATTCATCATGGCCTCTTCTTCCTAAACACAAGTGACAGCTGATTTGGTTGGCCCACTTGAGATACATTTAGCAGTCCTTAAAAAAAAAAAAGTAATTTCCTCACTTTCCCTGTACACCCGCTCATTCATTCCCAAAATCCCATACCTCCCTTACACACACACACACACACACACACACACACACACACACACACACACACACACACACACACACACACACACACACACACACACACACACACACACACACACACACACACACACACACACAAACCAATAACATCAAACCTTGAGCATCCAGTCCCAGAACACTTAAAAGATCAGACCCGCCATTGATTCCCAGAAGCCTCTGCGGGAACATGTGCTTTTAACCTACGCCAAACTTTTCCATCCTCACTGACCCCAATTTAAGTGTGTCTGAGTTTGTGCTTAAATGAGTCGATTCATTTGATTTTAAGAGCTGAATCGGAGACGTACAGCTGTCGGTCTTCCTCAACCTCACTCCGCCTGGCTATTCTCTTTTCCAGACAGTTGTGTGTGGTTTGTGTACAGGTGAATTCAGTAAGTGCCTTCTATGTGGCTGGATAGGAATTTTAAACCCTCAAAAGAGATTAAAAATGGGGTTTTATTTGCTACATGCCCGCCTAAACACAGCACTTACACTAAAAGCACGGAAGCAACTATAATCCAATTCTGCTGGACCGTACGTCCTGAAACAGACCAGGGTATGATGCTCTCACACTTCTTTGGGACTGCCAATTCTTGCTTTCTTATTTTCTATGTCTTTCTGTCTCTCTTTTTTTTTTCTGTCCCCCACACACATGTACATTAAACCCAGCACTGTCCTGAGAAACAGACTAGAATATGTGAATGGTCAGATTCGGCAGGTCTGTGTGCCATGGGTACAGAATCCTCAGAAAGTCTGTGTGTGATGGAGCAGGACAGGAAAGAGATGGGCAGTCATTAGGGGGTTGTTGAGTGTGTATATCCAGTGGGGGTGTGTGTGGGTAAGTCCAGTGACAGGCGGCCAGATACCTGGCCTAATTCAGTCACTTTGATCGGAGCACTCGCATGCATTACTCCCTAAATATCCAGCCTGATTTTTCCAGAGCCGCATGCTTTCTGACCCTCCGCTCAACTTATTTTCAACCCCTGCTGGTCGTCTGCTCGGAAGATCAACCGTCTGAACCCCTGTGGCCCTCTGGGACTCAAGGGAAAGATGCCATGATGTTTAAAAAAATGCACCATAATAATGCAGTCGGATTCATCCACAGTACCACAAAAAGAGCATAGTGCATCCTTAATGATTTTTTTATTATTTTTTATAAAGATTGAAAGAGTTGTTGTTGACGTCATGCAGTCATGGTGTTTTCGCTTATAGCCCAACTTTACCAATTTACCTCTGCCGATTGTATTTAGGTTACAAAATTCATAAAAGTTTAGTTTATTTTTTTCCGTGTGTTTGTGTGTGTGTGTATGTGTGTGTGTGTGTTGGTTGTGAAAATTATCTTGTTGAGCAAAACTTGGAAGATTCATACACTTTTATTGGCCACAGAGCTGATTATCTGCAATAATAATAAATAAATAAAAAACATCCTGTTGGCCTTTTGTCTAGGTAACTAGGGTGATGCTAATTTCCGGGTTGGTCTACAAAGTACATAATCTCTGCAGCATTTTATAGAGATTGATTGTAGCATGTTGCTAATGGCTTGACACTCTTCATAAAATACACTACAGACACTAATTTTGGGTGAAATAATATATTTTAAATTGTTAATAAGTTATTGGTACTTTATGGTATTGAATGAAGTATATTTATAATCAACATTTTTTGGTAATTAATTATCTAAATTTTTCTCCTTTCTCCATATTAGATGAATTCTGTCACTGCATTTGTCCTAATGCATTTTGGGATTGTCATCTCTGCATACTTTAGGGTACTTAAGGAGGCATCATATACCTGGATTCCTTTTTGGAATGACCTTTGCATCAGGAAGTGCCGGGTTATTGTCTTTGCAGGTGCCTGATTTAGTTATTAATGCCCATAAGATGGCTATAAAGTAAAGTATATATTGTTTTTTTTATTGTTTTTGATTCATAAATACAAAACACAGAAAGTGTAAGACGTTGTTTGCTCTAAATGAAATAATTATGTATTTGCTTCAGCATCCCATTTCTGAATGTATGGTTTATTTGCAATTTAATTTCTCTTTAACTTCAGATTTCACGTGTGTCATATTGGAATTCTTTATTATATTTACAGAAATCTAAACGGAAGGAATTACAGTCCATCACAATATCAAAGAACCATATTTATATTGGAATCCATCTTATGTGTTTATGTTTTATATTTTATTCATTCAAATGGTGTTTACATCCAGATGGCTGAATGCAGTCATAGCTTAATATTCTCTGCGTTGGAGGGAAAATCCCTCTTTTACTGTAAGGAATTCCTTTATTCCTGGTTTTTTTTAGGTTTCTTATTCGTATTGTCTTTACATATAATCAAAACCAAATCTTTTAAATGACAAAATGCAAATAATAGCATTTTGCTTCAAAAAATGTCTTGCCTGTTATATAGCAGCGCTGTCCCCAGAGAGTCAAAGATAGCTGGTATTTTTACCATCCACACTGAGGAAAACAGATTGAAGTCCCAGTGGTTCAGGAAGGCTTGGAAATCAGGCTTGGACTGTCTTTTCTGTCTCTCATAGCACCCATGACATCCTTTTTGACACAAGCCTCCGACATCTGAGAGGAAAGGGGAGATAATCATATATATGCTTTTTGAATTGAATTTTGGAGACCTCAGAATATTCAAAACAGGATGAACCTTTATGGACTCCTCTGGTGATATTCAATACATAAAAATGAATAATTCCTTCATTATTTGTTTTTATTGTATCTTTTCTATAAGATACAATTGTATGTGTGTTCTTGTGTGTCAGTGGATGTGTATGTTGGTGTGAGTTACTGCACTAAGATTGTGTGTGTTTTCATTTATATAATGTGTTTGAGATTTTAAATGAAGTTGGATTTATGCTATGTGTGTGTGAATTTGATATAAATAAGGGACATTTTAGTCATTACTCCAGTCTTCAGTGTCACATGATACTTCAAAAATCATTCTAATATGCTGATGTGCTGTTCAGTAAACATTTCTTATCAACGTTGTGCTAATATTTACATTTGCAATATTTACGTGATACATTTTTTCAGGATTCAGGGAAAATGTATTTGAAATATATATTTTTTGTAACATTATAAATGTATTTACTGTCACTTTTGATTAGGGAGAGAAATTCATTCTTTGTGTTGATAATTCGGCAGAACTATACGTACCCCAGTCAGAGAAGCGTATTTAAACAAACAAAAAATCTGAATGAAAGATACAGTAAACTTTCACTAATGGCTAGTCAAGTTCACCTTGTACCAAGATAACTGCTCTCATAAATTATGTGAAGGGAGGGCTATAGCTCCACCTCCCAAAAAATCTATATATTATTATAAAAAAAGATAGAAAGAGGGAGAGGAAGTGTGTAGGGCCAAAGATGTATTTTCTGGTGTTCTGTTAAAGCGAGGGCTGCTGAAGTGTGGAGAGGATTGCAGATTGGACAGTACATTCACACAGGAGATGAGTTTGCCATTCCTCTTTTATGTCTGCCTTCACAACTCACAGCTTGACTCCATCTTGTGCCAAAAAGGCATTTTCCTTTCTGCTGAAAGCCTATATCTATTACTCTTTCTTTCAGCAGAAATATGGATTCGGTGAGGGTTAGCAGAGGACATCAACTAAAATATCACACTTGCAGCCCATTAGCCAATCAATTGCATTTTATTTTTTATTTTTTATTAACAGCCTAGGCTAAAGATAACGCATTTTCCTGAATCTGTCAGTAAAATATCTTGGAGAGACTAAAATTGAATAAGTAATATTTGGTAATTAAGCAGGTTTGTACAGGAGAGATTGAGTCCCAGTTTCAGTGAACAAATTATATTTTATTGAGTTTGTTTTACAGGACAGAAATGTCTTCTGTTATCACTTTGCAGCTTACAAGCTGCAGAGTGCAGAGGAAGAGGAAACTAACAAGGATGTCATTTTTAAATTAAATTGTCAATTTTGATTGCAAATCAGAGCAAATACAGTATTTAAACAGAAATAGTGCTATTAATAGTGCAGAAATAGTAATATTATTTTTATTATTGACTAATTTTGCATAATGTCAGATACTGAACAAAGAATATAGATCTTTTATTAATGCAAAGATTGGTGAGTTTTCGCCATAAAGGGCCCTATCCTGCACCCAGCGCAAGTGACTTTGTACACCGACGCATGTATCATTCCTATTTTGCACCCGCGCACAGCGGACTTTTCCCTCCACAGACGCACGTCGGTAAACTAGGAAATACACTTGCGCTCCCGGGGCGGTTCAGCGCAAAGAGGAGGCGTGTTCCGGCGCAAACGTTCCCTCATGCTATTTTGCAGGTTTAGAAAACAATTCCGCCACTGACCAGGAAAAACCTAGTTTAAAGGTTTAAAGGTAACATGCGCCCCGTTGCGCATGTTATTCATATGCTATTTTAAGGGCGCATGCTTGGCCATAATCAATGTAGCGTGTGCACAACGCGCATACACTTTGATTCTCTCATCTACACAGAAGCAGCAGTTTTCATTTTTGCAAATCATACATTATTACAATAGATAGATAGATAGATACACAATTTATTATAAAAGCATACATCTAGCTTACACATTTACCCAAATTATCATACGCCTGTTTAACCGAAGTTAATTTGGGTGGGTTTCTGCATCCCCAATGTAACTTCTCTCTCTTTTACGGCCGTGACGAGAGCGTTGCTGTCCTCGGCTGTGAACCACTCCTGGCGTGCGCCTGGCAAATCCGCAGTTACAATAGCAATCCGCCATGGAAAAAGCGCGTCTGCTCTTAAAGGGAATGTGAGATGTCGCTCTGATTGATTTATTTCACAGAGTCATTTATCCCGCCGGTATAATAGCAACAGCGCCCAAGACCCGCCCACAAAGTTACTTGCGTTTCGCGCTTGATACTTGCGTTTCAGATCGTTAAAATAGGGCCCATAGTCATAAAACTGACCTGAACCTATATTGCCCTCTATTTTGCCTTTTTTTTAGCTGCTTTACAGCAGAATTTGAATTTCTCTCATATTTGTTGAAGCATCGATTCTGTTATTTTCCTATTTAAGCTGATTTGAATCGATCTGTATTGTATAAAGTGCTATATATATATATATGACTATGACTTGACTGGAGATAGATCGTTTTAAATGAAATGCAATGCAGAGAAAAAAATATAAAAAACTGAATTTTTTATTTAGTTTTTAGGTGAAATATATTTCATAAATAATCAGCAGATTTACCCAAAAAATAAAAAAAAATTATAAAGATAATTTAAAAATAAGACTAAACAAGCTAATTAGATGAATAATACATTTATTGAATGCATGTAATAATGGAGATATAGAGCAAGGTAGACCTCTCTCTCTTTCTGCAGTGTTCTCATTCTCTATTGATCACTTCTGCCCTTGAAACCTTGTGCAGACAGACTCATCCTAAATGGCTTATATCCTGCAAACAATGGTAAGAAAAATATTCACACATTCCTTGTCACATGTGTGTGTGTGTGATTGAATGTGCTTCCTAACCACTGGACAGCACACTTCACCCTTTAGATCTATTTTGCCATTAACTTTTGCTCAGATACTGATGAGGACAGTCCCAGCGGGGCCTTAACCTCGACCTTTTGGGTCATTTCAGAGTGAGAGTTTGAGTGGTATGTGTGTGCAGATTCTGTTGATTATGCTAGTTTTTTATATATGAATATAACCAGCAAGGATGCATTAAATTGGTCAAAAGTGACATTCATAATTTATTCATCAAAGAATCCTTAAAAAAAATCGCAGTTTCCACATAAAATAAAACTGCTTTCAACATTAATAAGAAATGTTTCTTGAGCACCAAATCAGCATATTAGAATGATTTCTGAAGGATCATGTGACGTGATTATTTCATAAATATTTCACAATATTACTGTTTTACGGTATTTTTGATCAAATAAATGCAGCCTTTGTGAGCATAAGTGACTTAAAAAAAAAAGAAAGAAAGTCAAATCTGTTGAACGATGTGTAAATTCTGGTGGTGAATGATTAGACTTTAAGACTTACTAGACTTTGCAAATGCATTATTGTAATCGTGTAATCAAGTGCTGTTGATAGAGCTTAAGTTACATTTGACCCAGAATATGCATTTAAAGATAAAACATTTAGAAATGTATTTTTAGAACTAAATAGTGCACAGAGAAGCAACAACAATAGAAACCATAATAATTTTTATAAATTGTATTGCATGACTTACTTGCTTCTGTAGAACATAAAAGGAGATGTTTGGTGGAATGTTCATGCTGCCCTTTTTCATACAGTGCAATGGCATTGGACAGTGACCAGGGCCATTAAAGCACCAAGCAGAAAAATACCATGAGTGTGAGTAAACGATGACATAATTTTCAGCTATGCCTCAAAATAACAGAGAGTGTTTGTGACAGATGGTAAGTCGGCTTTAATGCCTGTTGACCCTGCCTGTGTTTTTTGAGGTTGCTTGTTTGTTCCTCAGACAGTCCTCGTTTGTGTGCGCGATTATTTTTTTGCCTTTGTTTTGGTCCTCTTATTACTGTATATGCGGTGGCGTGTAAACAAGCGTGACAGCCGCTTGAAATCACAGAGTGACAGAATACATATATTAAATGTGTGTGTGTGATGAGATACAGGCGTGTTTCTTGGACAGGAAGTCCTCTCCACTCTAAAGGTCAGCGGTCGCCAATCAGAGCCAAATAAAGAATGCAGATGAGGAGAGGGGGATGAAAAGAGAGGCGGAAAAACACTAGCCCAGCCAAACAAACTGAAAACAAGCTCCAGTGCCGGAGGCCACAGCGGTCAAGAGCAGAACAGAGGGGGCAGAGCGACTCCCAGTGCGCAGGAGTGCATTAAATAAGCCAGAACACACACAGAAACAAACAAACCTGCTGGTAAAACACACACTGATTTATCTCTATTATCTGTGCTAGTTTCTACTCTGTTCAAACAGAACAATGGTTTAGATTATTTACATTTATTCATTTGGCAGATGCTTTTTTCCAAAGCGACTTACAGATGAGGAAGATCACAAAAAAAGTGTGATCCATTTTATGGATCCATTTAGTTAATGCATTTATACTGTAAGTGCATTTGTACTGTAAGTGTTTTGCACATATTATGCTCTACTATTCAAAAGATTGGTGTTGGTAAGATGTTTTTGAAAGAAGTCTTTAATGCTCACCTAGGTTGCATTTATTTGAAACAATACAGTAAAAAAACTGAAATATTTGTGTATGTGGTTCATTATTTAAAATACAGTGGCCCCAAAAAAGTATCTGGAGACTTTAGGCATGTTTACAATGTATGAATGTCATTTATTAGATAAAATATTAAACAGTGGAATTATTATTCTTTTTTTATTTATTCTTTTTTAGGGTTTTCTCCCATATGTTTTATTGATTTTTATTTTATTTTATAATGCAACCATTCCTTACAAATCTTGGTGGTTACACACTAACATAACAGAGACAATAAAACAAACAAACAAACAAGATGACAACAACAAAAGAAAATATCTTAATAAGAACATTACAGCAACTATGATGCATCCATACAATCAGCAGATTAACCCAAATTAATAAATGTCTTTCCTTTCCTTGGTAAAACAAATCCTTTCCAAATGCAAAATCTTTCCTAAATCCATAATCCACGTATCAAAAGTTGGTACTGCCTCAGACTTCCAATGTTGTAAAATCAGACGTTTTGCAAATAACATGCTGAGGGATGCAGCTTGTGCTTCATACTTGTCCAGTCCCGCTTCTGGTGCCACCACACCAAACAATGCCATGATGGGATCCGGCTTTATAGTTCTGGAATATACCTCAGAGAGATGTCCAAACAACAAGTTCCAGAAGTTGTAGAGCTTGTGACATGTGAGGAACTGGTGGCTAAGTGTCCACTCTGCAGCTGAACATTTTGGTCACAAAGTGATGTATCTAGAGAGAATTTGCGGTGGAATTTATTTGAACAAAAAATAGCACAAACTAACTTTTTTGAGCATTCAATGTTGTTAGGTTTAAAAAAAAAAAAAAATCCTGACCTGTACACCTGTGTCAATGGTCTTTGAGACGAGTTAATTAAAAGAAAAATTACCTTCAAAGGTGTAAGTCAGTTTTGAGAAAATCTCTAAGATCATTTGTTTGCATGTGCCATTTAGTCTGATATTTTTATATCGAATGCAATGAAATGCATACATTTTTAGTTTGACTTAAGTGTTCAAAATCTTTTTGGGGCTTGAACTGTATCTTAAATTAATTTGTTATGAAAGTGACTCCATGACTCACAACTCCGAAACTGTAGTGTATAGCCCATCATTTGTAGTGTAAAAAGTCATTTTGTAATCTCTGAAGGTGACTGTTCTGGATCGACCGTGGCGTCCCGCAGAGCTGGACTGGACAGAACAGAGCTGTTGATCAGTTAGTCACACTCACTGATTAGAGGTGACGCACACTACCTGGTTTCTATGGTGATGACTGACAGATCATATTGAAGGCAAGTGGGAAGGTATTATGGTGTGAGGAGGAGGATGGGGTGCATCATGGAAAGTTTAGCTGACAAGGCAGGTCAGCATGACAGTTTGCGTGTTAGAGAAGAGAGAAAATGCTGCGGGAATGACAGTGGAATTGTGACAGCTCCGTTTCCTCCTTCATGCTCGGCCGCCTGTGATCCGGCCCCGACCTGTCGCACCGCGCCGCTGAGTGTTTGATGGCTGTCGAGCGCTTTACCCACCTGACCTAAGTGTGTATGTCTGAAAACTGTGTTCACCTCTCACAGAGAAACACAGAGAGAACTGTTGTTTGCTGCAATACCTTGAATCCATGTAATACTCCATGCTGATTCTATCTGTCTGTCTATCTATCACTCTCTCTATCTGTTTGTCTGAAACTATCCATCTGCTACATACCAATCTATATCTTTACTGTTGCGATACCTTATCCATCAATTCAATACTCCTCACTGATCAATCGTACTATCTGTCTGTCTGTCACTTGATCGTTATATCTACTGGCTGGCTATATCTAGACAAGTGTAAACGCGCTTCTGATCAGAATGTTATCCGATCAGCGTGTCCTGGTCCAGAGGTATCGGTGTAATGTAAACGCAATCCAGCCATCGTATCTACATTCAGAGGGCGACGTCATATAAATCCCCACGTGGCTGTCAGAAAATAATGGCTTGATGCAGTTTAGACAAGAAATTTAACTTATTTGAACCTTACAATAAACGTCAATCTTTAAAACGTCAATCTTTTTATTTTAATTCATGATCTATCTATCTGTCTGTCTGTCTGTCTGTCTGTCGTTCAATTGTTCTATCATTCTATTTATCTAACGGTCTATCATCTGATGTTCCATCTATCATTCTATAACTCTGTCTGAAACTATCCATCTGCTACATATGGTAAACTATGTATCTGCCTGTCTATCTGTGTATCTGTCTTAAATTATCCATGTGCTACATGGCATAAACGTGTACTCACGCATATACTTTGCTGCCTGTATATATGCATCAGAATTTCTGTTTATGTGTGTGATTTAACAAAGACCCGGGCAAAACTTGGCTGAGTTTCAAAGCCATTAGCAGTGAGTGGGCGTTATAAAAGGGAGAGAGAGGACATCTGATTTAGTGCTATTCAAGCTGTCACACACAGACACACTCGCTCTTACAGTAGATCTGTCCTTTCGATACAGAAGAGAGCACACTGCTGACTTACTGGCCTTGGTGAGTTTCCAAACCCTTGAGCACTGGGGCCGTAATAAACTTCTTCAGCTGCGTGTGCTGGACACCAGCTCACAAATAGCTCTCAAACACTTTATCAGGGAGATGAGTACTTCTCTTTACATGAGTCACTAATGCTGTTTAAGCACTCTTCATGTATATGTTGGAGCCGTGGCATATTGTTTAGGGCAGGTGCTTCTTACATGGTGAACTACTGTGAATATAATTTTGTAAAGACTTTTGCGATTTTTAAGCATTGTAACCGATCAGAGACAACAGACTTATCCGTTGTGTGTATGAATGCAGTGGTGAATCGAAGGCCTATTGCGGCAGCACACAAAGTGCTTGTTCGCTTAAGAATTATTTTTTTATTTTTTTACATAATTGGCATAATTCTGATTTATTTTGAATTTGGTTGATGTTGCACTGCTCGGTTGCAATGCAGACTGCAAACACTGGGAACGAGACACCACAAAACTAGAACACTCTCATTATAATCAACAAAGCGTAGACACAGTGTAAATAAGAGATTTATTGTGCAGTGTAGACAGTGTTTGTTATAATGGGAGTCTGTTTGTGGACAGTCAGTGAGCTTGCCCTGAACTTACAGTCATGTGAAACAGCATAAACTTGCAGTGACAGCTTTAGCGATTATAATGGGATGGGAGCATTCTAGTATTGTCACATTGCTCGCTTTCTCTGTATAATTTATTAAAAATCAGCTTGTTATGGGTGTGTAGCATAAACAAAAATATGGCATGCAGCTGCCTCACACAAAATAAGTATTGTAATAAGACAAGTGCAGCCAGCGGTCACCATTAAGCCACGGTTCTCGTGTACTGTAGGTGTCAGGTTTGAATCTGGTTTGTGTTCTATTCTCTCACTTCTGAATAATATCTAGTCACTATGATAAAAATCTTTGAATAAGCTGTTCACACATCTGTGGCGTTCTAGTCAGTACCTGAATTTGTTGGAGTTTGTCAAATGGTGTTTGTCTTGACTGATTACAGCGTGGACAAACAGCAGAGAGGTGGAATCCAGCCACTACAGAAGTAAAGCTGATACAGACTGATATGACTTGAATGTGTGCCAATGACTATTGTAGCAATGTGAAACAAATAAAGGAATGAATGTTATTCATTACTAACTGTGCCTTCTGAACAACTTACAGTAGCTTTCACTGTAAATTTAGTAAGGTTCATGCTTAAAACAAGAAAAAAATCCTTTTTGAGTTTAAAATCTATTAAGAAGCTTTAAGCTTTCCAGTTTACTGGAAATTATGATCTTACAGAATTTTACTTGTCTTCAAGCAGGCTACATTTAGTTTGTGTGAATGATATAATTTACTAGAAAACAGACTGATTAACTCTTTACCCGGCATTGACCAAATTTTCTGTTATTTATGAGATACGCTTCCCCGCATTATTGATGGAATTTTCCGGCAATCTATGTAATATCACTGCAATACGGTAGGGGGGCGCTGTTACACATCTTCTAAAATATAATACAGAATCTCCAGATCAAAACACAGGCAAAAAAATAAAACGGAAACAAGCAATAGAAGTATTGCTTATGCATGTTTGACAAAATTTTTGCTTTTTTATGAAACTTTTTTATGAAACAAAGTGTTGATAAAAAAGAAAAGCAGAGATTTTGATACATTGCATGTTTAGATATTCAAACAACAACATATTCTGGGGGCCATGAAAGTTTTGTGAAACTGATCAAAAAAGCTAGCGGTGGCTGGCAACTTAAAGCTACACTGTGTAATATTTTATGTTGATTTTTAGCAAAAACCACTTTGTTCTTTCAAAATTATACGTTCTCATTAATGTGTAATCGCTTCAACCAACCAATTAAGTATTTTCGTAAGTGTATAATCTGCAATTTAGAATACATACGAGCGAGTTGCTCGAATGGCGGAAGCCATGTTCCGCATCTATCTTGAAAATACATTAGACCAGTGGTTCTCAAAGTGTGGTACGCAGGCTCCGTCTAGTGGTACGCAGAGGAATCACTGAATTTCGCACGTAAGATCAAACCGGTGTGATCTTTTATTGTCATCGGTCTTGGCTGGTCCCTGGAGCGTACGATACGATTACACCGGTGTGAGTAGAACGGCCAGTGCATCACGTGATCAAGTCAACTGCTAAATTCAAATGTGCTTTCGCAATCGCAGTTGGCTGGCGCTGAGCCAGAGACGGACGCGCGCCACTCAGGCGCTGTCAAATATCACAGTTATTCAGTGTTTTAACCACACAATGTTTATTTTAGGTTTCAGACATTTAAATTCACATAAGTACTAAAAAAACAATACATTTAGAATTTGTAAAATACACACTGATGTCTATGGAAGCGGAAATAATAATAATTTCCATTATAATTAGACGACACGTTTTATTCATATCAGATTGTGTAAGTTACACATTGTGTAAGTAACTTTAAAGTTAACTCTATTCTTCTCCCAGTTCACCGGCCACTTACTTTCATGCATTTCGGGAGAAGTGGATGAATTCATGTGCTGTAAATCCAACAGATCCGATTCTCTGAACAGTGGCACAAACTAACATGACGGCGCATATAGCTCAACTAACGCGGTCGTTATAAAGGTGTTTAAACAACATAACACTTCCACTTGAATATATTTGACAATCGGAATATCAAATATTTCATGCCATAGCTAACAAATTTGTGAATATTTTGAATAAAAAAATGAAATAAAACTGCGGTGTGTCACGTGACAAGCAATGACGCGTCACCATGGAAACAATATCGGTTAAATATGAATACACAGCCTGTGTTTTTTTAATTAATATTTTAAGTACAGTAGGCTACAGTTTTTTATTTCACTTTTAGGTGCAATACATTTGAATTGAATCATTATTTAAGTTTTTTATTTACCTGTATGTAATCAGCACAGTGCAGTGTTAATGTTCAAACTGTGTTTTTACAATGTTTAAAGTGACTGACAATAATAAATATTCTTATTAGAAATTAAGCTGCCTCATTTTTGAGCTGTGCATAACTGTAGCTGAATAGTTAGGCCTACTACGCTACTGTATTTCATATTGGTCATTATGGTGGTACTTGGAGAGCCAAATATTTTCTGAGGTGGTACTTGGTGTAAAAAGTTTGAGAACCACTGCATTAGACAAAGAGGGACATACCTGGAAATTCAAGTTTCGCCTTTCGCGTTTTTACACTCAGTGGCACCGAGACGAATGCGAGAGGGAGATTACTCATGACTGCCGGCAGATTTGAAATAATACGGCCACCGTAGGAGTTAAAACGCCCTCGGAATGGGAGGGGCTAGAAAGTAATATTCAGTTGGTAGTCATATACAATTTCACCGCTAGATGGGAGAAAATCCTACACAGTGTAGCTTTAAAATAAAACGCTGGCAGGGAAAAAGTTAATATTGTTTGTTTGTTTTTGGTCAATATTGTGCATTATGGTACATTGTTGCCTCTTGCAGTATATGTTGCACATTGTAAGTTCATTCTTATAAATGCAATTTTGCAACTTTCCAATTGTTGCATATTTACTGACATTATAAGTTTGGGGTCGGTACGATTTTTTAAATGTTTTTAAAAGAAGTCTCTAATGCTGCTTGTTTTAATCAGTATTCAAATTCAGTAAAAACAGACATTTTGTGAAATATTATTAAAATGTAAAATGACTGTTTTCTATTTTAATATGTGACCCGTACTGGCAAAATTAGTCAGAATGAGTGAATGTTCAAAAATGAGTTATATATAAAAAAATATATTATATATATAAAAAATTATATATTGTTAAAAAAAAAAAAAAAAAAAAAAAAAGAGCTACACCTGTTTGTCAGCAAAGTAAATTTTGAGAAAAATCGACCTAAAGTTCTGAAACAAAATGACCTATCAACTATACCATAAAATCCCTGTTAATAACACCCAAATAACACCTGGTAATAACAGTCAAAAACCATATCTATATGGAAAATATTTGTTCAACTTTATTGAAAATATGTTTATAAAGAAGATTTAACATTGTTACCCAACTGATTTTTCTGCTTAGCAGGCAGTTTGAGAAGCATGACATCCATGCAGCAAAATGATGGTACAAAATATCAATAATAACAATGATAACAGCCCATCTCATGTAAACAAGCTTATTAAAAAAAGACTAAACTATTTGTAAGAATTTTCATGATATTTCCTGCATGGATATGTTAATGATCAACACAGCTACAGTAGTAAAGTTTATTTTCATACAGTCATGACAGTTTCATGTTGTGTCCATGCCCAACCATTGTTCAAGATTTGCTACATTATTGTCCACAATCATCTTGTTTTGGTGGTGGCACATTATCACTGAAGTAGTCAATAATAAGTTGAGCAAAATGTTCCATGTCAATTGCTCCGGCAAGATTCTCAGACAAGATTGAGGACTCTCACTATCATTCATATATCCATTACAAAACAGGCATATATATCGACGAAATATTGAATTAAAAGCTTGAAAATGAGAAATTTCTGTTGGTTACTTTTCGTGTTTTCAAAGGATGGACGCTTCCATGATACCACAAAGAGCCACCGCGCGGGGTGATTTTGATTAATCAGCTGGTTTTGTTTACATCAGCATGGATTTGAAAAACACATTTCATTGGTTCAGACTCATGCCGTCGATAATTCACTATGAATATTCACAAAGTTGGAATTCCAACTATATCAAACTTGTGCTGAGGGGAAGCACCAGTCGTTGAGAAGCGAGCAGAGAAAAACAGCTTTTTTTTTCATGGATTATAGAAACAAAGGAAATAGGATTTAGGAAGGTACACTTCTCAGAATACGTACTGCTAAAACATGAAACTTCGATAAATCATTCAGTGATCCACTTTGCTTCAGCAAAGATATAGTTGTTGCCTGATTTCTTCTGAATTTACTCACAGTTAATAGGCTTGATGTAACTTGTGTTTTCCAGTACAGACTGCATATGAGCCCTCTTGAGCAGTCAGTGGGGTTTTTGTGGAGTGAATATGCTTTACGAGGCTGGATTCAAATTCACTATGACCTAAATACCGCAGAGGATCTCTATGGGGAAATGACAGAGTCGAAAGAGGCATTGTGTTCTTGACAGAGTAGAGAGGTGGAGAAAGGGAGAATGAAGGTGAGAGAGGAAAAAGAAAGATCGCTAGCATGACATTTCTGTCTCTTTTGGGCTCTATAGCGTGTGAAGACTCTCTTGGCTCTGTTGGCAAGGCCATACACACACACACATGCCTGTTCACACACACACACTTGTA
Organism: Rutilus rutilus; assembly: GCF_951802725.1. Taxonomy (NCBI): domain Eukaryota; kingdom Metazoa; phylum Chordata; class Actinopteri; order Cypriniformes; family Leuciscidae; genus Rutilus; species Rutilus rutilus. The sequence goes on from NC_140221.1 coordinate 38,408,450, forward strand.
TGCTATTGTGTGGTGTGTATGATAAGGCAATGTAGCCGAACGGACCTCCGCACAGTTTAGCGTCAGACCGCTGTGCTCCACCCGTCTGTCACTGCGGTTACTGACTCCTACACACTGGAACGCCACTGCAACCGTGAATCTCCCGACACATTCTGCTGCCTCCCTCTCTTTTTCTTTCTCCCTTTCTCTTTCATGCTCGCTGTTTTTTACCCTCTCGTTCTTTGTCCCATGACAGCTTTAGTTCTGGCTGGTATCCAGCGGTCAGTAACGAGGATATGACATTGTTCTTCTTCCAATCTCTCTCTCTCTCTCTCTCTCTCTCTCTCTCTCTCTCTCTCTCTCTCTCTTTCTCAAACACACACACACACACACACACACACACACACACACACACACACACACACACACACACACACACACACACACACACACACACACACACACACACTCTTTTGAATGCTGACTCTCTAACCTGCCTTGCTTGTGCATGGCAAAATAGCAATTAGGTCAGTGTCTGGCACTAAATATAGTTCACCAAACTTCCATGAAGTGATTGTTCCTCTGCGTTGGGCTGAACTTGAGCCTGAGCCAAGACAAAGACGGGTCTGAACGATCTGTCTCACTGCTGCATGGGAGCAAGACCACATAGGCGTACATTCATGCACTTGTATATGAGACCAGTATCGAAATGCTTCTATTTCGTATATCTTCTTTATTACACACATTTTAGATAAAAAAATGGCCTGAAAAATTAACTAAAAGTTTTTCTGTTTTCGATTTGTGTCCCTTTTGCTTGAATGGTAGCAGCACTCACAAACCATATACTGTATATTTCATATAATTGTATTTATTTATCTGTTTCTTTAAGATTATTCATAATCCTATTTTTTCAGGTTTGAAATTCAATTTTTAATCCAAGAATCCAATTTTGAAATCCATTGTCTGTGTATTGTGCTTAAAACCATCATAACACCATAGCAACACCTGTACAACCAACCACAATGCTCTAGTATCATTGTAGCTAATTTTGCACTGTGAGGCATCACTAATTTTTTAGCAGGTATTTTCTAAATAAAATCATACAAATCTATCACAATTTAAAGTCAGCATGAAATGAAAATTGACCATATCTATTTTGTAAATGCATTTTATTGATCTTATTGTGAAAGATTCATCCATGTGTTGCATTTTTTACTTTTTTTTTCACACTTGTAGTTCGGTTTGTTTGGTCTGAACCAGAAAAGAAAATGAGACATTTAGTCTTGGTTCACTTAGCTTTCACACTGTCATTTTTAACACAGAGCCTAAACATATATAAAAAACACTCTCTTATGACGTATATTTTGCGAAGGAATTTGTCGAACATCCAAACCAGTGCTGTATACAGGGCTAAATGTGCTCACTGTATGTAGCTTTTTAGGGTCACATCTTGTGAAGTCATGTCCTGTATTTGGTTCGTTTACATGTCTTTGGTTATATTTCAGTCAAACTGCACCAGAGTTCAGTTGAAAGCGGACCGAGACCCATCTTTTCAAGGTTCTCGGTCCACTTGTTTGGTGCGCACCAGGGTTCAGAGGGCACTTATTCAAATGAACCACACTAACATAGCAACCGCACCAGAGTTTGTTTTAATCGAACCAAACCTGTCTAGTGTGAACACACCCTTAATCTGCTTAAACACTGCCACTTTTTACAATCGACTGCTAGCTCACATTCAAATCTGCCTCCATCCATATAAAAAAAACATGGAAAGAACCAAGTCCCCAACCTATCTTTTTTCTTTTTTGATAATCTGTTTCACTCGGATGTACATCACAATATGAAAGAAAAGATCTGTTGCTACTTCCATTACATCACAACTTTAACCTCTTCAAGCAGAATACTTTAATGCAGTGACAGATTAATTAGAGACATCTTGAAAACTGAAAGCCCTTGGCTTGCTCTTTGTGGACACTTGCAAAGAAACTCTCTTTAAGCGATGTCCTGAAGTACACGTTTACCTAAGTGAACCCGTCACGGGTGACAAACGGTTCTTTGAGTCTGGCTGACTGCACTTCTCAATCCCCTCTGCCTCTATCCAGCACTCTAAAACATGACTTTCTCAACAAAAGTTAAACAACAGGCGAGTGATGTATGGTTGTGTGTCTTCCTCTCAGTTGCTTGGTTTCTAACCTACAATAAGATAAACACTCCTACCTTTTCGGCATCTGTGGCGGCCAAAAAAAAAAACCCTGAACCAATCGATGATGGCTAATTAATACAGCTGGGGACAATGAGACTTCTCTCTTCCCTCCGCTTAAATTAATTATGGCTGAGAGAGAGACTGAAAAATCCTGACTGAAGGTTTGTGTTTTGACTCCAAAGCACTAGTGCCTGTACTTTCTCCCTGTATGCCTCCAAACATACTTAAAGTAAAGATAATTGCTCAATTGCATTAGAGTTTCTGAGGGGGTGAGAATACACACACATGATCACATGCACTTAAAAACTCAAAAATCCAATGCTAATTACATTTCCAAGGGGTTATGCCATTGGTTTTGTACGGGCTGTTTTCACTGTTTACTCTTCAGGCAGTTAATAGTAATAGTTATAGTAGTATAGTTAACAGTAATAGTAAAACTGTATATTTAACTATTGTCTTCTCTTAAAGGGAACAGTTCACTCCGCAAAATTTAAAGTTCTGTCATCATTTACATCCATGTCACTCCAAACCTGTATGACTTTCTTTCATCTGCATAAAGAAAAAGGAGAAATGTTTGAATGTCATGTTTTCCATTTTTCAAGCTCCAAAAAGGAGGGAAAAGTACCATTAAAGTGGTTCATTTGACTCACTAATGCACTAAATTGTTGTCTGAAGCTGTATGATAGCTTTGTGTGTGAAACAGACCAAACTCAAGTTGTTATTCTCTGAAAAATTTGACATCCGGTCTCTTTGAGACATTTGTGACAATTAGTTCAAGAAGTAGTGATGTCGGATTCCTGAATGAATCGTTCAAACTTTTCAGTGAATCGATTGGTAGAAAATTCTAATTTGCACTTTCATTTGCATATTTAAAATTGGCATTTGAAGGTTTGACAACATCAATGATTGTTTCTTGATTACGACACAAATGAGATTTGAGGGACATTCAATGCTCAAATCTCCTTTTGCGAAATCATACAGGTTAGAACATGAGGTTGAGTCAGAATTGCATTTTTGAGTGAACTATGCCTTTAAAAGAAACACAGAATTCCCACAATGCATCTCTCCTTTGCCATACGCTCTTCTGCCCTGCTTATTATCCAGCCGTTTATAATGCTTAACAACTTTGCTGTCCTTTCTACTTGTCATCTGCTTCTACATAACTAATCCTCTTAACACTCGTGAAAGTCCTGTTCAGCGCGTTTGTGTTTGCGTATAATTGTGCAAGACCACGTGTGCATGTGTTTTGCTTGTCTGCGGCTCATTGTTCAGCGTAGCCGAGTGTTTGGGCAAGATCGCTGTCTGACTCAAAATGAGTGAATAATGACAAAATGCTCATGCTATTCAGAGAAATGACATTGCGCTTCCAGAAGAGACAGAGAGGGACTGTGACTGATTCTTTTTTCCTTGCTCTCGTTCTCCATAACATTATTTATCTCTCGTTTTCTGACTGGCCGTCCCCTCCCTCTCTCCCCACTCCCCGTAGACGTATGCCATCTCTGCAATAAAGTATTGTCTGTTGGTTTATTGATTCATTTACTGCTTCTAGAACATTCTTTTTGAAGGAGGAAGAGGTCAGACAGCAGCACATCCATCAAGCGGCCGATTGGGCGAGTGTAATTGAACTCATTTTGGGGGTGTCATAACAAGGATGGAGGGGGGAGGCAGTTATTTGGCCCCTGTTGATCTGAGGTCAAAGATCAACTTGGAGCATTTAGAGAGGTTGTGATCTAACTGTGTGCGTTCATTCATAAGAAAAACAAGAGAAAGCAATAGGAAGAGTTTCCTGTCATTAAAGTAAATGGATTTTGCAGGATTGAAGCTTAGTGCACAGATTATTTCACGTGCATAAAACACAGCCATATACAGTGGTCGGGAATATCCTGTTTATTTGCTACAGTACTAAGTGCCATAAATAAAACTTGTGAAAATCTTGGTTCGGTATCTTGTTAAGGCGAGACACGGCAGGCAAAAACATTGATTTTTCATGCAGTGGTCAGTTTTGAGATTTTGGGCTAGTTTACTCCTTCAATATGTGTTCTTTCAAGCTGCTATAAAGAAAATGTTGAAAATATACATTAAGATGTTTATTTTATTACATTTTGTTTACTTGCGGCAGTAAGTTTCTCCCGAATTTACCAAGAAGTTTGCAGTCCAACGCGACGCGCCGAGATCCGTCTGTTGACTGAAGTCTGTCATGGCCGGTATCGTTGTAAAGCTCCGAGTCCCCTGCACAACGCTATGTAACCCACATATGAAATCTTTATAAATCTTTAACTGCCGTTTTCTAAAAATGAGTTTTTTGTCATTCTTCAGTACATACATTTCAGCCTATGTAGCACCTATGTACTAACTTAACAGTTATACACTTAGCAGTATTCTGAAGATATTTTTAGAGGGATTTGTTAATAAATCATTCCTGGCCTGATTTATGTGACATTTTAATAAAAAAAATATAGCGAAAATCGATTTTTTAAGGCTATGGACAGTATATTTTGATTTCCTTGGTAATAAAAGCATATATCCTGAAGTTTTATTTTCATCTTGTGTGTAAACAAAATGAAAAAAAGAAATTTGCACCTGGCTTTATCATATGTTCAGATCTATCTACCGAAAATATATGCAAAATCTTGCATATTTAATGAGATAATGCCTAATTTGCATAATTTAACATACAAATTTCTAAAACTTGTAATACATTTTTTTAATATTCTTGTGTAAGTAATCAACTGAGGAAGTTTCATGGTGATATCTATTATTAATTTTTTTTACCCTAGTCACCTGTAGTGTCTCGCCTTAATATGACTTTGTTTCCTGGCATACTGCTAAAAACCTGTGCGTGCTGACCCTTAGAATGACAGCCGAATGCATATTGCACAAAAAATGGCAAAAGCTGGCTGAAATCTCCTGTTCCATGTGTTATGGTGAGCACGTTTTGTGAATGCATACCCGTAACGGTCTGAGACAGAAACTGTGGTTTCTTCTAATGCTACAATGCTTTTTATCTCTTTTTTCTCAGTTTCTAACACTCACACTAATGCACAGACATCACGTTATTCATTAGTTGTTTTAAGATGCATTGTCTACCGGCTGTTACTATTGTTTCCCACAGTAAATCTTATTTAATGAGCTTCTATTGTTCTAATTTCATGTGCAGATCAAGCACTCAAGTACTGTATACTGTGGATGTGATTACAGAGAGGAAACCCTTTAAATTGTTGATATCTTTTGAGATATTTTATGTCCATTAAACAGAAGGCACTCTAGTGAAACTTATACAGTAATTTAATCTATACATAATGAGGATACAAAGCATTCATCACCTAATATTTTTTATTAATATAGTAATCAGATTTTTGTTATGTGTTTGGCTAATGTTAGAGTTAAGCATTTCATGTTACCTGGTTAAAGGGATAATTTACCCCCAAATGAAAATTCTGTCATCATTTACTCACCCCCATGTCGTTCCAAACCCATTAGACTTTCATTCATTTTCGGAACACAAATGAAGATCTTTTTAATGAATTTGATTTCAGTCCCTCCATTGACAGCTGTGCAACTACCACTTTGATGCTTCAAAAAGTTCATAAAGAGATCGTAGAACATATGAATTGAGTGGTTTAGTCCAAATGTTGAACAGATTGAATGTAGGCTTTTGTTCACATATAAACATTCATCAACTCACACATCAGTTATAGTAAACGTAAGCTCAAGCTTGTTCGCTTGATGTGCGAGAACCAGTGATTTTCATTCCCGTGTTACGCAGCACGCTTGAGCTTCCGCAAATGGTTTGTTCTCGCGCTTAAATCAGGTTTGGTTGAGCTTCTGTTTATGTTTGCTGATCAATGTCTATATGTGAATAAAAGCCTAAATTCATTCTGTTCATCATATAAAGCGATCAAGGCTTTTTCTAGAAAATTTGGAATTAACCGCTCAATTCATATGGATTAGTTTTATGATCTCTTTATGAACTTTTTGAAGCGTCAAAGCGGTAGTTGCGTAGACTGTCAATGGAGGGACAGAAATCTATCAGATTTCATCAAAAATATCTTTATTTGTGTTCCGAAAGTGAACTAAAGTCTGACGGGTTTGGAATGACATGAGGGTGAGTAATTAATGATAGAATTTTCATTTTTGAGTGAACTAACCCTTTAAATAGTTTGTATAATTTTTATTGTTATTTGCTATTAAGAACATGCATTTTGGGCATTTTTGACAATATTTTCATTACAATTATCATCTATTTTTTTTCCATTATATTTAAATATTTTTAATATTTTTTTACTTTAATTCACATCACTGCTCACCTGTGAAAAAGAGCATGGCTGCATTTGAAATCGCAAACTCTCTAGGTATGTACTTATCTTGAACCATTAAAAAACAGTATGTTGAATGTGTGTAGTATGAATGTAAATCGAATACACTACATTCGTCATGTTGTCATTATCATGTGACCTACCAGTGTCAGTTGCGCTGCTTTACTGCCATTCACAACCTGTTTCCCGTGGCCTCATGGTAGGTAGGTACTTAGTTGATTCCACATGGGAAATTGAAGTGCATTAGCAGCAATACAAGAAGACAGTGAAGTAGCCTACTCACAGTTCGCACAAAATAACAATAAAAACAGGACAATAGACTATAATATAAACCTTATAAAAACAAAACACATACAGTACTATACACATGTAATAGATTTAACCCAAATTTAGAGATTAATAAAGGTTGCTATATTTAAAGCTGCAGTCCATAACCTTTTGTTAAAAATGTACACAATTTATATAATAAGCAAGTACATCATGCATCCATTTTGCAAGCCGTGTTTTTGTCTTATCCTGAATCAGTACAGTACACCTACAATAAGTGTTTATACCGTACCACTGCAGAGTAGCCCAGTACCTGCGTGACTCGTCATTGACATAAACAGAAAGAAGTAGCTCCAGCTACAATGTTCTTTCGCAAGACACATGCAGTTCTGTTTATTAACCACTAGAGCGCCAAAAGTTATGGACTGCAGCTTTAATAAACAATTTATTATTGCATATTGTAAGTATATCATTAAGACCCAAAACAGAGCCAAGAAAACAGTAATTATTGCACATAATTGAGAAATAGTAAAGTGGGATAGTGAAGTGTCCATTAGATGCGTACTTTAGTATCTCGTCGGAAGTAGTCAGTCATTCAGGTACTTTTTGCCAACTCTTTTCTATTTTACTGCTCTTTTCGCATACTGTTTTTCATTTATTATATAGAAGTCGGATGCAGCCTATATCATGAAAGGCCTCTTTGTTACAAGGGCTTTTTAAAGTCATCACATCATCAGTTTTTTATACTAGATTTTTGTAGGAGGCCAATTGTTATACTGCCCCCTGCTGTCCTGGAGGATGTGTGAATAGACATCAAAACACAGGATAAAATCTGTCTCTGGGCAGTAGTGGTAGTACTAAAGCCTTTGATCTTCCTTCATCCTAGCCTAGACTGTCTCTCTCTCGCTCGCTCATCTAACATCTGTCTTTCTCTTTTTCTCAACAGACTTGATGGTTCCTTCTATGAGATCATGTGGGTGGACTTTGAGATTGACAATTTCATCAACCTGCGGTCATCGCAGTCCATCCGCTGGCAGATAGAGTATCCCTCCACTGGAGCGTCTGCCGAAGTCATCTACACTGTCTACATCAGCCAGAGAGACTTACAGGGTATCGTACCCATTGCTGAGGTGAGAACGCACCATTCACACAAAATCATCTCAATATTTCCTAGCGTTGTCCTTAGGTAATATGTGTTTATTCCCAAATACTTCTCCAATATACTGTCCCCTGTTTTTTCTTTAATTCGTAGATAATAATTTAGGAAATTCCCGTGATATGTTAAACAAAAAAAAAGAAATCTTATTTAATTTCATAAATGTTGTCCCCTTTAAACAGGGTTATGGCTTCTTTAATCTAAAAGAACACTTAAACAGGTTTATCTGACATAAGGTCCTGAAAATGCTTTTTTGATTGGAGAACAATGCCGTGTCATTTAGATTTCAGCTTTGAATAACATTCTAGTCCTGGACATGCACCAAGTTTCCCTTCGTTAGCCAGAATTCCCATTTAATGAAACTAAAGCCCCCGTTAGTCTTGCAGCATTTTATGATTCATTTACATATTTTTCATGACAATTAAGCAAAACTCCTATTTATTTATGTATTTCCTTTTTTAAAAAAAGTCACATTAAGTCAGTTCCCTAGCCGAAGTTCTTATTTAATGAGACTCTGGTATAAAGCAAGCAGCAACAGTTTGTTGTGTTTTGATATATGCTGTTTAGAGGCAGGCAGTGCTGAATTTGATGATGAAATTGTATCATCCAACAAAATCATCCACCTGAACTGTGTTTTAGGGATTAAGCTCTGTAGGGAAGTGTGTCAGTCTTTCAGACAAGCAGCCTCCTGTGGTTCTGTGTGATACGAACAACAATACTTTGTCATGTCAGAACCATAGGACGCAAAGAACGCTTATAGCAAACAGAAAGCAGCAGCTATCTCTGTGCTCTCTAAAATACAGCATGAGCAGTCAGTAGTGAAGATGAAAGAGCAAGGAGATGTATGGGTATGTTTGGTCCAAAGTTAAAGCTGGTCTGAGGAATTTCCACTGTACAATGTCCGTTTTTTATTGTGACCGCATTACGTACAGACGAGAAAATGTTAATTTATCGTCATCTTTTTTTTATTTGGGTATTGTTTATGTATTTACATTTTAGCAATTTTTATTGATGAGATATTATTGAGTTGACAGGAAATATAATATAATGAAAAAGAAAAGAGAAGAGGATCAGGACATGATATGGGCCTTAGTGTCCTGCATCAACACTTGTGATAACCACTAGGCCACGACCTAGACACCTTTTTTTATTTTTTATCACCCTTGTGTTTTGACCTTCAGATGGGTCAGGTCATGTGTTCATCCCCTGCTGTCTGGAGCTCCATGAGACATGTGCCTTCAGCAGGGGGGAGAGGTGACTCTCACAGCCCCAAACTGGGCTCTCCTGCTGGGGTACATGATTCCAGCACACACCCATCAGCTCGCTCTCACCATGGAGCCTCTCGCAGTGCTGAATGGCTGTTTCCACTGTGGGGGAAAGTCATAGAGACTGAGGCAGGAGGATAGAGTGTATTTTATACTATTTTTATATCACATATATAATTTTTCTAGATTCTTTGTTTCTATCTATGTAGTATATACTGTATATATTTGAAAAGAAATCAATACTTTTATTTAGCAAGAATTCATTAAATTAATCAAAAGTGACAGTGACAACTTCTATATTGTTACAAATAAATTCAGCCTTGTAGAGCATAAGAGATTTCTTTCAAAAACATTTTAAACATTTTACCTATAGTTAAATGTATATAAAAAATATATATGAATTTTTATGTACAGTTAAAATGTGGAAACACTTTAAAATAAGGTGCCATTTGTTAATACATTAATGCATTTAACAATGAGCAATACATTTGTTACAGTATGTATTAACCTTTGTTAACATTACTTAATAAAAATTCAACTTTATTGTTAAATAACAATATTTATTGTTCAATCTTAATTGTTTAATAATGTATTAGTAAATGTTAAAATTAACATCTAACTAAAATAAAACAAAAATGCTTTAGAAGTGTTTTTCATTGATAGTTAATGTTAACTAATGTAGTTTAATAATGTATGTTTAAACATTGTAAATGTTGTAAAAATAAATGTATGTAATTATTATTATTTTATAAATTCTCTCTTTCCTCAGTTTGTCTTTCCGTCTTTTCTGACATTCAGTCAAAACCTCTTAAAGTTAGAGCTTGTTAGAGTTCCTGAGTACCTGTCAGTAAAGAAAGACAGAGACACATGACTTCAGAGACTTCCAGGCAGAAAAGGTCAGAAGATGAAGGAGTCCATGCTGGAGTCCTGGACTTCCTGTGGAAGTGGCCCAACGCAGATCATTAACAAAGAACACACACACACACACACACACACACACACACACACACACACACACACACACACACAAACAAACACACTTTTTACAAGAGTAAAAAAAAAAAGATAGGCAAAAGGAGAAGAAAAGATGTGGTACTAGGGTGTGATAAATGTAATGTTTTTGTAGAAGATTGAGTTTATACATCAGTGATGGTAAGTAATAAACTGCACCGCAGATGTCATTTCATTTCTACATCAAAAACTCACTTTAAAAACCCATCCTGTGTGGATTTACCCCATAAATAAACTCTTAACAGGACATATTTGCGCTCAGAGTAGCTTTTAGTACTTGGTGAGTTCCAGCAGAGATACGACCTATTAGCGGTAATTTGCCTTGCTGTGTAGACGCTATTTTACCCACAATGAGTATGTACTGAAAGAGGCTATTTCGCCCCTCTCCACTCTTTGGTGTTGAAAGCCAGTTATAAATTGGATCAGTGTGGCTGTTTCCTTACATCTGAGGTGCTGTGTAATTCTGCTTTGGGCTTGTTAGAGTGTTTTAAGCCCCAGACGGTGATACCTCCAGGCCATTTTCTTAGCTTTTCTCTCTCTCTCTCTCTCTCTCTCTCTCTCTCCTTCTGCCTTCATACTCACCTTTTCTTCTGTATGTGTTCTGTATGTGACCCCTCTATCTTATCTTTCTTGCTATGTGTGTGTGTGTGTGTTTCCTGCAGTTTGTGTTGTTCCCAGTGGAGTTAGCAGAAGCAGTTGAGTGTCTGAGCGGTAATTAATTCTTAATTGGAACACTTGTTTATCTTTGTTGTTTGAAGATTCCAATGAGTTGCTGAAATACCCAGCGGGCCGTGTAGCTACGAGAGGGGCGGGGCTTTCAGCTGTGCTGCTTAATGCCAGTCTGCCTGCGTTTGTTTACATTAGGGAAAGATAGCAAGAGCGGGGCAAGTGAGCGAGAGAGAGGGAGTGCGATGCTTAATAGCAGCCGTATTTGAAATTATAAATTTGCACGGCGATGAGCCGTTGCTATGGAGAGATGGGCAAAGAGGAGACTTTAAATGAATTGCTTATGCAGTATTGTGGTTTATTTCGATTACTGTTTCATGTTGTGTGAATGATTAATGGGTTATAGCAATGGAGATGTATGGAACGATATGAAGACAATCACAGCACGAGCGATTGAGGGGGATGGATGTGTTTCATGACGAATTAGGGCAGTAGAGAAGACTTCGGAAATGAGGAATCAACATCTTGTATGCCGCATTGGGCTTTTTAGAATGTAAACTTGTGGTTAATTTTCCATTTGATGTTTATACAGTTTCGATATTCCATAGTTTTAACTTACAGTTACACACCATACTATAATATAACACTGTATGGTTTGGTGTAGCAATATTCAAATGACAACAGCATTGATAGAAATAATAGGGCAGTTTGCAATTTCACAAACGCTGTTTCATTTACATAATGATTTTGCTGCATTTTTGATCAGTTATTTTGTTAAGGAAAATGATAAAATATGAAGATATCACAGCTCTGTATTACAGTGGAATTACACTAATGTGTTTTCACCTTTTTATAGGTGGCATAAATTATATTATTACACATTAATTTGCTTGGAAGTGAGATATGATTTAATTGCATTTAGAAGTTTGTATAAGTAACACTATTATGATTTAGATTTGGTTTAGATTTTATGTATGATTTTTATTTCAGACAAAAATTAGCATGAGAATGTTTTATAAAAGGTTAGCAACAGTAAAGAACCGCTGATAATGATTCAGTCAATTTTAGTTTGTATAGGAGTTCCAAGTGTATAAATACATCAATTAATTCAATATTTAAGTTAAAGAAAAACTGCTTTTTGAATTTTTTTACACAGAACATAATGCGCTTTTTAATTAATTAAATAATTACAGTTCTGTGTATCTGTTATATGTTTCAAATTCAACTATTATTTGTAATCATCTTTATGGACCATTGGTGAAAAAATCCTTGGTAAACACCATTGGTCCCAAGTTTGGAGAGATGGAGGTGGATTTAAAACTTTAACAGAGTGATTACTTAGAGGGACTCGCTCACAGATCATTTAATGCAATTTCAGGTTCAATTGTCAATTTGTTGTATGGTGAGTTGTTTACTTTGTACTTAGTCCATCTATTTCCATCAATTTGACCCATTCTGGCAGATTTGCAGAAAGGTTGCAAACTTGATAAGAGGCCATTATCTCACTGACAGGGTAATCAGCCAATCACAAGTGATATGTAAGCATCCTCTCTCATTTTTCGCCATCATCCACCTCACAATCATGTCACACTTTAGAGCTTCAGTTTCAGCCTCCTTCTGAAAGATTAACCATGGGTAGCTTTAGGAAAATGGATGGTTTACACATCATTTCATCTCATATTTTTTGTAATATTTTTTGGTTTTATTTTTGTACTGTTGCTTATTTTCTCATCCGCACTGCCTTCCTTGCCTCCTTGGACAAAACATCCCTGAGAAAGAGGGGCCTGAAGCAGCGACTGGACCTGCTGGGATTGGTGCGTCAGTGTAATTAAAGACAGGAAATTTAAACATTGTCCTGCCTGAAGCAATTCATTTGGACCATTACCTTTCATTTCTCAACCGTACCTTCATATGCCACCTTCTTCAAGTTTTTTCACACACTCGCCATATTGGTGTCTCTATATCTGTTCGTCTTCCTCATTAGCTTACTTTGAGCTAGCAAAGGCAGGTTGAGGAGAGAGAAAGAAAGCAAACGAGAGAGTTTGTGTGTGTGTGTGTATAAGAGAGAGAGAGAGCAGTCTTGTCTATATTTATCACAGGCTGTACATGGAGCTGCCATGCCTAGTTTTAATAATACGGTATGATGAATGGCTGTTTCCCACAGGTCAAATAAAGAGTGGAGGGAACAGTGGCATCGGAAAAAGAAAGTCCTAAAACGAGAGCGTAAATGGTGATGTTTTGCATTTTTCCCGAAGTGTTTAATAGTCCGACTCTCCCTTTGTGTTTCTGAATAAGACAGAGCGTCGTATTCCGAGGGCCTGGACGACGGCGGCTCCAGGGACCGGAGCCCCTAACAGGCCTAACAGAGGCACACAGTCCACCAAGGGCTTTGATCACTGTTCTATTCATTGTTGCCTTGCCAACTTAGATTTATCACTCCCTCTTCAGGGGCCGTTTTACCCTGTAAATACAATCAACAACACAAAAATAAAATAAAATAAAATAGAGCCCATCTGAAAGTAAATGCAATCGATAGCTAAGGTACGAGCAAAACAAAGTAATCAAATTAAGAAATAGGTAGGGTTTTCTTTTGGAAGAGGAAGATTCTTCAGCATGTCAAAAATACCGCAGAGAAAATCTATATGAAGGCATTTATAGGGAAAGCAATTATGATTGTTCTTGACTGGTAGACAGTTTATTAAAGAACAATGATAATTACAGCTGTCAGGGCCATGACTCAGTGGTGGATCACTTGTTTGTGACACATAGGAGTGCTTAAATGACTTTTTTGGCTGCTTTCTCTTATTGTATACTTTTCTTTTTTGTATTACTGTTTCCCACTCACTTCTGGTAATACAAGGCTCTTTTTTTTCTTCTCTTTTACAGCAAAGTGTCAGTAAAAAGAGATGCTTAACCTTGAGAAATCTTGGTCCACCTCAGTACACTCTCAGAAAAAAAGGTACAAAAGCTGTCACTGTGGCGATACCTTTTCAAAAGGTACACATTTGTACCTAAAGAGTGCATTTAAGTCCCTCAAAGGTACATATTGGTACCAAACGTGTACATATTAGTACCTAAATGGTACATATTAGAACCCTTTTGAAGGGTACTGTCCCAGTGACAGCTTTTGTACCTTTTTTTCTGCAATCTATATGTTACATTATACTAGGATAAATTAATATGTAGGATTGTGGTTACTGCAAACTTTTAACCGTTAAAAACATGTTGAACCCTCTGGTGCTCCTCATTTAAGGGTCACACTCATACTCCTCCCAGTCAAAAGTGGCCGTATAATAATATTTTAATCATTAATATTAATAATGTTTTTAATATTTTTCAATCAACCCCTTTATTGATGTGTGTTTTTTGTATTCACTCACAAAAAAACCTCAATGGTCCTACTAGCTACTTTTCATTCTATTACTTGTATTATTATATTCATCTAACATTTCTAATTATTCTCTCTCAAAAGAACATGGAATGCCTTTTTTGCTATGACAAAACCTAATGGAATCTAGGGAAAATGCACACCATTATTTGTCAAGTACATTGTTCACAAGTGAGATACTCATGTCTTTATTAAGGACTCATCTGAAGGTCCAGTGAGTGTGTCAGAATGAGAATTAGATGAATAAATGTAGGGCACAGATACACACACACTCGCACATTTTTATAAGCTTTCAGAGGCTAATTCTTCAAAAGGCAAAGTAATGGAGCCAAGAGTCACGCCGTAAATAAAAGAGCACACGCTTATTCTGTGTGTCAGAGAAAGGGGTTGCAGCGGAGAGCAAACACACATAGCCTAATGTACGCTGACTCACCTGGATATTACAGCGTGGTTAGTGGAATCATTACACACCAGAGATGGCTGACGCACACACACACAGACGGCACAAAAACAGGGTTTGGAGGAAAGTTTCTCGTGTTTCTGGCCCTATTAGGGGGCCTGTAATTCAGAGTGTCATGAAGCTAATTGTCAATTACATCTGATCTATCAGTCTCAGTGCCAGAATTGCCAAGACCTGCCAAGATGCTCTCGTCGTCTTCTCTCTCACTCTTTTCCTTTCCTCTCCCACCTTTTCACCTCTAGAGCTTTCCGAGCATTCTCCTTCAAAGCAGGGCCATTGCACAGCAATTTGGCTCGGTGAAATGGAATTGTGCGCGTGTCCGTGAGAGAGAAATTCAGACAGAGAGAATGATTTGGTAGATATTGCTGCCCGTTCGTATTTGTATTCCGCATATAATCCAAATAGAGTTCTTCAGTGTTTTGCTTGATAAGGCTTGTCGGGAGGACAAAAGTAGGTTGTATTAACGATTAATCTGAGAGAGAGAAAAACGCATCCCGCTAATGCTAATGGCAGGTGTGCGCTCTGTTTTTGTATCCCGTGTTTTCTCCTGTTTTCCTGTTTACCTCACTTCTTTACGTCTGCCTTTCTCAGGCCTGCTGGAACAAACGAGAGGTACATTAAAGCATTTAAAGCTGAATCTGCGTGAGGGAATGTGCTCGGCGGGACCTGAGCGTCCGTTCTCCCTTCGTGTGTTTAATGGGTTTGCATTAAATCGACACTAAGTGCCTTCACCAATTTACCTCTCACAGCTTATCAATGGGAAACTAGAAAGAGAAGAGAATAACAAGGAAAAAAAGCACAGCAAATGTCTTTTAGATGGGGTTTAGAGGTTAATTATATTTAAAACGTTTGTATATACACATTTCAATTTGATCAATGATAATACGTATTTAGAAGAAGAGTGAGATTGTGCTAGAAGTGTATTTTGATTGCTGTGTGTGTGTGTGTGTGTGTGTGTGTGTGTGTGTGTGTGTGTGTGTGTGTGTGTGTCAAGGGTCCACGCTTGTTAGATGAAAAGTGAATGTTAGACGGTGTGAAATATTGATGCTCAGTGTCTCCCTGCTGTGCCACCTGTTAAAGTTTGAAATGATTTTTAGTTTGGCAGCATCAGCTGTTCAACTCCCCTGAATTACCTCCAGTCTTACAAAATCACATTACTTTTTAGAATGAACTTTTTGGAAAGTAAAATTATTATTATTATTATTAATTTAATAATAATAATAATACTTTATTTTACCTTTGATTGTAATATTTTGTTGTCCTGTGTTTGTTGTGCATTTGATATACTTTTATATTGTGTGTACATCATATGACACACTGTATACTATTTATGTTTGTATTTATTATCAAATATAATAATAAATATATTATTCTTTTTATAAAGTAGCCTATACTTTCAAACAATTTGGGTCAGTAAGTGTTGTATGCTTACCAACGATGGACTTTTTTAATACAATTACAGTAAAAACTGTCATTTTGTGAAATATTATTACAATTTAAAATAATGTTTTTCTATTTTATTATACTTTAAAATGTAATTAATTTCTGTGAATGTAATGAAGCTGTCTACAAAGATTTTGCCCGATAAAGACCTAAACGTTTGTTGAAATGTTGCTTTGTTTCTATAAGAGATATTGTTTTTATATGCCAACAAACACTGTGTTAGACTGCCATTCAGAAAGAGAGAGCTTCAGGCAGCTAACAGTAACGCAGAAGTCACATTTCTTTCCATACACCATAATTAGTTTCTTTTTTTTATGTAACAGTAGCTAACATTTGCCCAACACTGATTAGCACATACAGGAAATCAACTGAACCACAGAAATGTGGGACATAGGACTTAGCGGCTTCGCTTGTCAACAATAAGCCTTTGAAATTGTGAGACGGGAATGCAGACGCATACAATGGCTATGAAAGACATCTCCTAATTGGATTTTGACATGCTCAAGTGAGCTGTGTGATACAGGAGGAGAAATGTAATGAATCTGCTAATTAGAGGTTAACTTGAAGTGTGCTTACAGCTGTCAGAAGTGTGTTTAGTTTTACGCCGATGACCACGTGCAGCTCCTCCCACTTGTTTGTCCAGACATTATGCGTAATTTTTCATGTTTATTGTTTGTTTTGCCTGATGCCTTGTGCCTTAGTGTTGATGGCCCACCGTATTAGTCTGATTTTTGGCTTGTGGTCTGCTGACTTGCTAGTGCGTGTAGATTGTTGTTGTAATTATTCAGTTTCTTTAAGGGTGAGAGCAGTATGTGAGTTAATTGTTTTCTGCTGTGACCTGCACATTTCACTAGTGTGATCACTTTTACAAGCTTGTATTTCAAAGCTTAATTATGGTCAGTTACGAGCTACCATCGAGACCTCGGAGGTGAAGTGTGCGGCTAGATGATTTTATGGCTGTTAAGCTTTGTATTAAATACAAGATGAAAGCCATTGCATTTATAGCAGGTGCATGGCGCTGATAATGACAGCCAGCAGTGATGTACTTAGACACAGTGCATTGTGGGGGATCAGGTGACACTGCCGCCTCCCCTTGGGAGTCTGTTTTTTTCTCTCGAGTTTTAGCTTCTAAGTTTAAAGTTACGAATAATTGGATAGTTTCTCTTACAAAGCAACAAAATGACTTGTCATTGTTATTATGCTGACATTAAGTATGACCTCTTTCAGTGCCAACCTGCCTTACCAGAGTGGCATTCACACCTTCCTGTTCCAGTTCTCTGAACGTCAATAATCCCCCAAACCCAAATTGCACCAGATCGAATGGTCTGGCATTGGAATCACCCAGACATGACACCATGAAATAATTAGAGGCATGTATTGATAATTCCTAAAGTGTTAATGTGCCTTAATTGAGTTCTATTTTTAGTGCACATGCTCTCCATCCGCTGAAGTAATGCTGTGTAAATGAGACTACAGCACTTTTATGCAGTTTCCTGTTAAATCCATATTGATCTTTAGTTAGTAGTGCTTTCTATGGTAAGCATCACTATTTTTCGAAACCCTTTCTATTAAACTACATGTGCTCTGGGTATGACATTTTAAACTATGCAGCTTCTTCTTTTCTAAGAAAGTGTAGTTAAAATCTCATAGATTATAGATTAAAATCTCATTGCCTTCACTCACAAAACATTTGCGCTCCCCTGAGAAACTTTTCGCATTCTCTCGCAAAAGTTTCTTGGTGGAATGTAAAACATTTATTGTACATTTAATTACATTTATTTAGAGAATGCAAAATTATTGACATAAATCTCCTCCCCTTTCATATATTTTTACATCACCATGTCCCTTTAGGACAGAGATTCTCAACTCTGGCCCTCGACTTTCCTGGCATTCCACTTTTCTTGCAGAGTTTAGCACCAACCCTAATTAAACACACCTAAACAAGCTAATCAAGGTCTTCAGGACTACTAGGCTGTTTCCAAAATCGCCCATGCCACGGACAGCCATTTGTAGTGGTGTCCGAAACCATAGTGGACATTTTCGAGGGCACTTATTCAATCCCACAATGGACTGCAATAACGAGTGTACAACAGGTGTATGCTCAACGGGTAACGGTATGCTCAATACCCATAATGCACTGCGATGGTCATCCCGAATTAAATCCTGTGTCTCACCAGAAGATGGCGCCTGCAGCTGAAACATTCATCCATCCATTTTCAACATCGATCCTTTTTTTATCATCCATCCATCCATTTTCCAAACCGCTGGTCCAATGTGGCTTCTGCGTAATACCATACAGGCTTAAATTCCTTTTTAATTGATTGTTAAATTGTTTAGTTTATACATGCTAGTTTCCATGACAGTTCCAGATAAATCTTTTCATTACTACTGGAACACACCAAGCCAACGGTCGGCTGTCGGGCAGTTTTGTGCGTCGGCCGAAAAAGTTTTCTCAGTGTGTTCCGCCCTGTCGGCAGAAATTGGTCCTCGTCTGCTTTTTTGGGCCGATTCGACATGTTGAATCGGCGTCGGGCCGTCGGTGAAAGAGGGAACTCTGATTGGCTGTTCAGCGTAGTGAATGAGTCAGTGCACAAGAATAATAGCAAAATAGCAAGCAAAGAAGTCAAAACGTTACAGATAGAAGACTATTCCAATGTTATGTCATCTTACCTGAGTGTTCATTGGCGAATATTTCAATATTAACATGAGCGGAGTGGAATAAAGAAAGTGTTTAGCAGGATTGATATTCAAAACAGTAAGCATGCACTGCTTTGTTTATGGTTTGTGTATCTACAGCCTGCAGCGTGCTGCAGCGGTTTCCCTTTTTGAATGACGAATATAGATGAAAATATCTGCAGAAATAGACAGTTGTCTCATTTACAAGCAGGCGCAGAATGTGCATTCTAGCTGACAGTCGGCTGTAGTTCTCTCGGTGTGTTCAAGTGCTGCTTTTTACCCCGACACGAGGCGACAACACAGTCGGCTTTCATCAGCGCTAGTTCGTCGGCGTCGGCGTCGGCTTGGTGTGTTCCAGGCTTAAGTTTCAAATGATTATTAAACAGCAAGCACAAATTATACAAAAACGGCAGGCTTTCCAGCGCACTCAGTGTCCGAATTCACTCACTCGTTTTCATTCACTCCTTCAAGTGAACTATATAAGTGGAGTAATGTACACTGAAAAAAATGATTTATTGACTTAGTAGAATTTACTAAAAAAAATTATGTTAATTGGATCCACATAATTGATTTTAGCTACATTTAAACAAATGCATTACGTTGAACTAAGTTCAACTTGATGCATTTGTTTAAATGTAGCTAAAATCAATTGCGTGGAACCACTTACGATAAAAACATTTAGAAAATTCAATGAATTTACTGAAATCATTGAATTTACTAAAAAAAATTATCGTAAGTGGTTCCACGCAATTGATTTTAGCTACATTTAAACAAATGCATTAAAGGGATAGTTCGCCCAAAAATGATATTTAGCCCATGATTTACTCACCCTCAAGCCGTTCGAGATGTATATGTCAATCTTTTTTCAGACGAACACATTTTCAGTTATTTTAGAAAATGTCTTAGATCTTTCAGTGGTTATAGTGTGAAGCTATGGGGTCCAGCTCGTTGAAGTCCGCAAATGAGCATGCATCCTTCACAAAAGTAATCCATCCGGCTCCAGGGGGATAAACGAAGGCCTTCCGAGGGTAATCCGTGCGGTTTTGTAGTAAAAATAATCATATTTAAAACTTTATAAACGAAAATAACTGGCTTCCGGTGGCGGTCGGCGCGCGTTCATGGAGATGGAAGCGTCGTGACGTAGTACGAACGTGACAGCGCAGCCAGAGAGCAGAGCAAAACAAAACTCTACGTTCGTTCTACGTCACGACGCTTCCTACGCTACGTCGTACATCATATGCCAGCATCCATCTCCGTGAACGCGCGTCGACTGCGACCGGAAGCCAGTTATTTTCGTTTATAAAGTTTTAAATATGTATATTTTTACGACAAAACCGCACGGATTACCCTCGGAAGGCCTTCGTTTATCCCCCTGGAGCCGGATGGATTACTTTTGTGAAGGATGCATGCACATTTGCGGACTTCAACGAGCTGGACCCCATAGCTTCACACTATAACCACTGAAAGATCTAAGACATTTTCTAAAATAACTGAAAATGTGTTCGTCTGAAAAAAGATTGACATATACATCTCGAACGGCTTGAGGGTGAGTAAATCATGGCTTAAATATCATTTTTGGGCGAACTATCCCTTTAAGCTGAACTTAGTTCAACTTAATGCATTTGTTTAAATGTAGCTAAAATCAATTATGTGGATCCAATTAACATAATTTCTTTTAGTAAATTCAACTAGTCAATGAATCATTTTTTTCAGTGTAGGAAATAGTGGCTTATTTCGAACACAGCACTAGAAAGATATAGGCAGGTGAGTTTGATCATGGTTGAAGCTAAACTCTGAAGGAAAATGGATCTTGAGGGCCAGATTTGAGAACCCCTGCTTTAGGGGCTCTCTACAAACCTTTGAATGGTAGTGTAAAATTCTAGTTAACATCATTGTACACAAGAATTACAATGATGCTCATTCTAATTCTCAGTCAGTTCAGAGTTTGATAGATTCTCTTGTCAAATTCTGCTCTGCTTTCATGGTCTGTCCCACCTTGTGCTACTTGTTCTGTCCCGATGTGGCACAGATACAGCTCTGCGGTGGGGAATCTACTTGGATTAGTTGAATGATACAGGCTTATGGTCCTTCTGATGCTTTATTGATTGGGCTTTGGTCAGGCCCTGGAGAAGGCTGCTCTCTGGACTATAGTGACGGATCCTGTTGTTTGAGGGTTTCGGTTCAATGCGTCCTAAACCACAGCCTGTGTGGTGAGATCATTTGTGGTTGTCAGAGTAATTGGGCAGAGCACGGAGGTTTGAAGACACACCACATCCACTATCAAATTTGCTTATCACTTTCACAATGATATTTTTAATCATATCTTTAATCATATGTCTCTTCTTGGCAATTATAATCACGATTTGGCTCAAAATAATTCACATTTCTCAGCTCAGAGGTTCATTAATAAGACACAGATCACAACCCTTTCGTTCACTGCAACCAATTATTAAAAAATTTGCTATCCATCGTCCAATATCACATGTCTCTGTGCTAAAGGCATCTGATTGATGGTTTGTTATTTACAGTGGAGAAACTTCAGCCTCTGTACACAGACATTCTCAGTTTTATAGCTTTCGCGCTCGTCGCCCATTGCCCATCTGATCCAATCCTCCATCCAGCCTCTATTTAGGGGAGGAAACACGACCCATAAATCACCACTGTGCCCACGGACACCTCTCTTCTCTTAACGCTTTGTGATATATATGGGCTCGTGCGCCATAGCTGCCGTTATGGCAGGAGGAGCTCACGGAAAATTGGATATCAAGGAAAAGGGGGAAAACAGGAAATGGGCTTAAGGATAGCAATGTGATTGGGCCTGGGGGCAAGAGAGCAGAAATTAGCATAAGACGCACAGTAGGATACTGAAATTGGCCCAGAACTTGACAGCTGCATAGTAATTATTGCCCCTACTCTTTTCTCATAAATTCACAACGGGCAGTTTCATGAACACTAGCCCTTTTAATGGCACAATTCCCACAGCAGACTGGGGGGCGGAAGACATGAAGTTCAGCTTCACATTTTTTTTTTTCTGTATTGCTGATGAAGAGAAAAGCACAAGTAATGACACTTAAAATGTCAGTTTATTTTCAGTTTGTTTATAAATGTTGCTATTTAAATATATTGGTGCAGAGTGGACGAAGTCAGCAGGTTATATCTTTATCTCACGGCCATCTGTTTGTATATAAGTGAGGATTCAGTTAATAACCTGAAAAACTAAAGCAATGAATTTCACATTTGCAAGTTAGCAATGATGTAGAGGAGTTAAGCCAAAAATGAAAATTATCATTCTTTCAATTGCTTTATGTTAGAAACAGACCAAAATTGATGTCGGTAAATCTCTCTGCTTGTTAAAAAAAAGGAAAGTTGAATGGGCTCAATGAAGTTTTTACTTAAAGGTGATCTAAGTAACTTTTTTACCTTAACTGAACAGCTTCGGAGTCATTGGAATGGTTATATTACTTATTTCGGGTTGAATGGTGGTCGTTTCGCACCCCCCTGGTGCCCGTGAGCGGAAAATCCGCACTTGCAACTTTGAGCCGGCGGGCCGCCGGCCGCCGCGTCAGGAAGTCTCGCGTGATATCAGGTCTCGCGATGTAAACAATTGCTTTACGGCCAAAAAAATCTGCTAAAATGCTGTCATTATTGCACTCCCTCACGCTGTTCGAACCCGAAGGAAGAAGACGTTTTAAAGAATGTCCCATCTGCTTTGATGTCGTTGATCTACTAGCCTCTGGTGTCTGAGAATCGCCAACGAGTTTTTACAACAGTGTTGTCAAATATCTATTCCGAAGCTGTGGGGGGAGCTCTAGAGAGAAACCTGCGAGCAAAAAGCGAGAATACAGCGAAGAAATCCCGAAACTACTGAGCCCCGCTTTAACAGATGCCTCAGAGTAGGGCTGGGTGATATAGCCAAAATGACTCTGTGTTTTATGATTTAATACAAATTTATATAAACTTTAACAATTTTAACAAGCTTTTAAAATGTAATCAAATTTAAATATAACAATTAATTTACAACAAAACATTGCATTTTTATTTTAAGTCAAATAAGATTCTGCACAACAGAACTGTATAAATTGAATACATGGATGAAAAAATATCTTGTTTGTAAGATATTCTTTAAATAATCACATTATAATTACTTTGACAATTACCTTTTAGTATATAGTAGTGATATATTTCTGTCATCATTTCTTAAAGTTAAACCGAACTTTTTATTTTGACGGTTTGTTGTGAAGATCTTTCCGTTCATTTCAGTTCTACCAGAAAGACTCGGGAGATAGAGTTATATAACAAAGCATATATTTATTAACAGCCCAGCAAGCAAATATTTATAAAGTTCTTTGGCGTAGGCCCCGTCCGTAGCGCGCAATCCGAGGGTAACGGAAACTGCATTTCCTGCCTGAAGAAGAAGGCAGGGGCGCAGCCGACCCCCGGGAGGTATGGGAAGGGACCATCCTGGTGGTGGTGGGGAGGATGGAGGGGAAGGGACCATCTTGGTGAAGGTGGGGAGGATGGAGGTAATTGGCAGCGTCAGCATCTGCGAACTCAGACATATGTAAGTACCAGTACTGCAAGTATTAGCACATGATTGGTTAGATGTGGGGGTAATAAGTGACGCAACGATTGAGTCTTCCTAACAGAACTTACGCTAAAGCTTTCATTTTCAGTGTGTTTTTTGATGGTAGTTTTTCTCAAAAGAAACGTTGAAAATCTTGTGAGGTGACTCTCAAAGCAACTCTGGAGATGAAATTCATGTGTTCATGTCCCCATATATTGAGATGGCAGACGTTGAAAACACCATGAGCGTCACATTGGTGTGAGTTTGTGTATCAGACGATCATTTACATAGAGACACACAGAAATCACTTATTAGCAACATGCACTGACTGGCTGTTGTTGCTTATATTTGGCTGTTAGATTCATCAATATCGAGTAAAAATGTCCAGAGCTTATCATCCTTGTTAACATACATTTTATCTCGATCTCAATTTATATAGTTTATCACCCAGCCTGACCTCAGAGCTTAATAAAATAATAGTTGCAATGTTTTCCTGAACTGAAATAATGATAAATACAATTCATTAATGTGCATTGTATGTGCAATGTGCTGCAATTCATTTAAATCTATTGTATAATCTATAGTAGATTTCTTTTCCTTGGTCAAAATGTGTTCCTGTGGCTTAAATCCTAGGGAGCACACACTGGCAATTTTTTTTAGCTTTGGATAGAAGCATCTGACAGATGCATAAATGTAAAATTATGATTTACGTTTGCATCCTAATCTTGGCCAGAAAAGTACCAAGAAATGACTAACCTAATTAGCTTACTGTTTGTTTTGATTGAGATTTTCATTAATATATAAGGAATAGTAAATAGTTTTTCAGTTTCCAGTTCTTTTTTTGATGTCTGTGTTTTTGGAACAGTCTGCCAAATTACTGGAGGAATCTGCAAATTGAGTTTAGATTAATTAGATGTTATCTCCTTGGCCGGGTTTGGTGTATCTTGTTATAAAGTATGCTACAGCCAGTTATGACTGTGTTGCTTCTTACAGCAAGTTTGTGTGGAGAGTTAGAAAATGGGTAAATTGTTGGTAAATTGTCAGCACAGAGGTGTAAACATGGAACTGAATATGCCGCAGTTATTTCACTAAAATCTCACCAGAAAAAAAAAAAAAACCCAAAATAAATAAGCCAGATTTGCCAAGCCCACAGGGTTTGGCACATTTGGAAATAAAATCCCCCAGTTTCAGTTGCTAGTCCCTCCGTTACAACCCACTCACACACACCAAGCCAAACTGACAAAACAAGTATCATTGCATATGCCAGGTTATGCAATAGAGAGAGAAAAATACATCCTCTCACAGATGTCTGCACATTTACACATCATCCTGTATTACTGCTGGCTTGCATTTATTCAAATGTATTTTTCATTCTACAAAGAGACAGTTTTCAGATGTATTGATATCTGAGGATTTGTAATGCCGCTTTTTGTGTTTCTCCATGTGTGTGAATGCAGTGTAATGAACTTTGAAATGGACTCTCTTTCAGTGTTTGGGGTATATAAGAAAATAACGTTTGTGTATTGATTGTGGGAAAAAGAATCTGTAATATTTTATTAGATCTAATAACCCAGTCAGTGGTGAATGTAGCTAAATGGATGGATTTTTTCCCTACTGGTTGAGTCGATAGCAAGGTATCACCATTACTCATTCACAGTCCTTAAACTGAAGTGACTGACCCCTAGAGGATGATAGCAGAACTACATTTGACTTGTATTTTTTTAATTCATCTTCGTTTTTGTTGGATTAAACTTTTATCAGACGATGCAAAACATAACTGTATACTAATGCTTAAACCTTACTCCAATCCAGGTTTAATGTGCAGAGTAAACAATAAGTAAGTAATTCATTGACTGACTTCCCAGAGTCTGTAAATAGACTTTTTTTTTTTTTTTTACAGTGACACTGTGGCAAAATCAAAGCATTACTGTTTGTTGGGCTGTACCATTTTGCCAACATCTGGCTCAACCAATGAGTGCAGAGGCGGGACCACCTTTTTGTCTGATCAATAGAGTGCAACAGTGCCCTCCAACTTTCTCAGCGGCTTTGGTTCTGGAATTATATATATTTTTAAAAAAGTCTTTGTTTAAGAGTTATAAGCCATGAACCAAACCAACCAGCTATGAGGTGAATCACAACATTACAAACATTGACTTAAACCAAAAAGGTATTTGTATATCGAATAAAAAGACAGAGGTGCAAAAATGTGTACTTAATGGCTTTAATAAGGGAAATAACTACAATCCCATGAAGCATTGCAAATTTAAAAACAATGGAGAAATATAAAACTATTGATTTAAAGATGTTTATTATATAACACATTTTTTATGTTTATTGTATTAAATGCACACAAATATTTAAGTAGTTTGAGAGCGTAGGGAAACTAACTCTACGTCATTTGCAGTGTTTCATGGGATTGGATGGGCGCTAAAGTGTTATTTTGGCACAATTTGTCACAATTCTCTGATTGGTGGAGATTTCTCTGCTGAATCATGGTTAATGTAGTTTTTCACCTGGAATTCTACTGTTGAGCATAATTGAAATAAAATGAACTGATGACTTCAACAAAAGCATATTGATTAACAACCTCGTAGCTCAGGTCTATGGAGAAAAGGAATGGGATTTTGGAACCCGACTGTTGTGCTTTATAGAAAAGGGGAAGGCGCAAAGGGAGTAAGAGGAGGGTTTTGAAAAGCTGTGAGGAAACAAGCAATCCTGGTGCAGGAACAGTATATATACTGCTTATACAATAAAATATTGATAAATTGCCATTGTTTTCTTATGCCGTTATCACCTATGCTAGTCTGTATTAGTTTCACTCTTGCGTGAACAACTAGGGAATCAATTGTATCACAATCTGTATCATGCCATCACCTATACTGAGCCTGAACAATAAAGTAAAGTGACACCCACCTCCATAAAAACACAAAAATGCATTGTATCCAAGTTGATTCAGGTGATTTGTTTGGTAAGTCTTCGTTCTTCCCAGTAGGATATCTTTTTGTTGCATGTTGTGTATGCACTAATCTTTGTCATTCCTCTCTAAGAGGTATTCTTGTGCTACGCATATCCAATCAGTCATCTCTGTCCCAAGCTCTTATAAAATGCATTCGGCCCAGACAGGTGACCAGTCAAAGAGCATTATCCATCCCTTTGTCTGACCGAGCTCGCATTCCGCTGCTACGCTTCCCATTTGACAGAGACGATTTATAATGCACGCTGACACCTGTAAAGTACAAGCTACCTCATTCTCTTCTCCTCAACTTGAGGAGTGTGAAATTCATTAGTTGAATGGTTATAAAGAGATTAGGAATGTGACGTAAAGGATCTCAATTATGATTTATTCAGTCTGGTTGCATGAGAGAGCTGCAGCTGGATCTCTTGAATATGAAGAGGCGTGCAAGAGTGTGTGTTTGTATGCAGTGTTTGTGTTTGTGTGTCTTTTTATGTGGAAGCAGCTCATTCATGCCAAGAGACTCAGAGAGTAGCGCTACTTCCAGGTTTTTTTTTTTTTTTTTTTTTTGTGGCTTATTATTAATGCCATCATACATTTTTTTCGTTGAGCTGTGTGGTTGTTTGGCTAGTAGGTTGGCCTGCATTGTTCATATTTTTACTGGTGTGTCATAGCACATATTTTTAGTAGTATTTTTTAGCTTTATATGTAGCTAAGTGGAATAAAGTAGATATGAACCTATAGCCTTCATTCATTCATCATGTTTATCTGTCAGGACGCCAGATGAAAAACTGCTCATGTTAAAGACAGGTAGATTTTTCCTCCTCTATTGTATTGTCTCCTCCTTTGTTTTTCTCTCATTCCCATTCCTCTTCTAAACACACACACACACACACACACTCTGTTGTTCTCATTCTCTCATTCTGTCGGTAGCTGTAGTTGTGATACACTCCTGGCCCCACATGTGTGAGTAGAAGATCGGTGAGGTTTCTACCTGCCTGATTTTAATGCGCATTTAATGCGTGAGCCATATAAGACCAAACATCTGACAGAGTTTAATACAATTACAAGTAGTATTCTGTATTTATTTATAAGTCATTGGGGCGAATGCACTTGTCACTAGTGGTATTTCAGTGCAAACATTTCAATATCTTCACTAACCACCTGCAGTCCAGTTTAACCAGGTTTTAAGATGCAGCATGGGACTTTCAGTTAAATCAGTTCTTTTCAGCATAAACATGCCCACTTTTTATGTAAATTAGGCTTATAGATTTGCAGTGAACTGTTTACTGTTTACTATCACCTTCCACTGAAAGTAGTCAGTTAACTAAATTGTTTTAAATAGATGTTTGTGTGCCTCACATCTAATCAAGTTCTTTCTACTCTGACACACATTCAGAGTAAACTCTGAAATCTCCAACAGATTTTTCTTATGCAATATATTGTATACAGTATATTAAACATTAAAAAAATTTTTGCATCTTTATATATACACTGTTCAAAAGTTTGGGGATTTTTTTTATGTTTTTGAAAGAAGTCTCTTGCGCTCACCAAGGCTACATTTGTTTGATCAAAAATAAAAATGTTTACAATTTTAAATAGCTGTTTTCTATTTTAATACATTTCAAAAGGTATTTATTCCTGTGATGGCAAAGCTGCATTTTCAGAGCTGAGTTTCCCGATAACGTTGTCTCTTAGCGCGCTACGAAGACTCTTAAGGTATAACTTAACTAAAGGTATACCATTGCTAGGCGTGTTCCCCGAACCATACCTTTGGAAGCTGCTTAAGATATACCTTCTTACGTGCGACGTTACCGGGTGCTGTCCGTGGTGATGGTGCTGAATTGGTTGATATCGATGGCTCGAGAATCAGTTATTCTCTCGTGCAGGGGCTGTTTCACTGCATTATGTGAGAAAGCGGTGTTCTTTATAAAAGAAGCACTTTAGAAATAGTTGAAATTGCATTTATTAGGACTCATGGGATATTATAAAAAAATAATCCAAACTATAATAGCCTAGCCTACATATTTTAAAGTTGTATCATATATTGCTGCCATGATAACCATTTCAAATTTTTACGTGCTTTCTTCTCTTTCCCATTTTTGTTCGCTGAGGTGGAGCTGCAATGAAATATTGTTCTTGGAAATACTTTCCAGCGTAACATTTTTACTGTCACTTGTGATCAATTTAATGCATAATTTAATGCATTATTTAAAAAAATCGTACTGACCTCAAATTTTTGAATAGTGTATATTTATTTTACTATTCAATTTGTGTTCCATGTTTAATACATTGTATAATACGATGCAAATGTGGCAAAGAGACTAGATTCAATATATGAAAGGCGTTTTTTAAAGTCATTCACCTAGATACTTGCAGAGCTAGTAAATTTGGTCTCCTATATTACACATTTGTTTAGTACTGTAAATGAGAAACAAAAAAACATATGCTGTTTCGGGTTAAACACCGTAATTTAACAAAATAGCATATGTTAAACTAAACAGAACCAACAGAACTATCAACCATATTAATTACCAACAAGTATTCTTTATAGTCCTTATAAGACCTTCAAAAAAAAAATTAAGCAAAATTTATTTAGGCCAGATCTTATTTTATATTTCCAATCTCTCCTGGCCTCTCTCTCTCTCTGTGTGTCTAGTGGAGGTTTTGAGCTTCTCTCTCTGGATGGCGTTGTAATGACTCATTATCGCTATGGATACTGCGATAACTGACCTCTCCTCTCGGCGTAATTACCAGCCTTTTCATAATGTTAAAATGTCAATTATGGCCACGACCAGGCTTCCTCCGAGCTCTCGCTCTCATTTTCTGTCTCTCGCGCTTTCTTTTCTCTCCAATAAAGGAGTGTTTTCTCCTGAGAGGAATGTGTTCTCATGCTAAATATTTATGCGGTAAATACTTGAGGAGATGAATTCAGAGAGACCCAAACCCACATGAAGACCCATTAACCCTCTCTGAATGTGATGAAATGATTGCATAATTGAGAATATGATAATTAATCTCTGTCAAAGCCGAGCAATCGTGAGATATGAAACATCACAGTGCCAGCAGGCATCAGCTTTACATTAGAGAGACTTGCCTTTCCCTGCACCTCAATTTATTTCAGATTGTTATTTTCAAATCAATTTATCTGTGTTTGTGGTGGATTTCAGCTGTATTCCATCCATCATTTTATTAGGAGAGTAAAAGGACAGGGCTGAAAAGTTCCCAAAAATTGATTTGGGAAACTTTCAAATGTATTTCAAATTTTATATAAATATATTATAATATTTAAAAATATATATATTTAATGGGATTAATTTAAATGTATATAGAAATTAAACAGCAAATATCTCTTCATATAGGACACAGAGATCCTGAACACAGCAATTCTGACTGGACGGCGCGTTGCCATGCCGGTAAAGGTTGTTTCTGTGGAACAGGACGGAACGGTGAGAGAGGTGGATGACCCCTTGACCTGCATCTCCACAGATGAGGACGTCCTCAAGGTGAGAGCTCACCTGCTTTATTTTGTGTTACCTTCTTCATCCTCTGCCCCCCGCTCTCCATCAAAAGTTTAGACAGGTGGGGCCTTGCATTGTCGATAGATTTCATCAAGCGACAGGCTCCAGGGTGACTCAGAGAAGCCCAGACTGGTGGCAAAGAGGAGATGAACAGACGAGAAAAACAGCGGGTGCCTGTGAAAGGCGTTTTTCCCTCCGCAAAGTTATTCTTTTTATTGGGTTTGAGTTACACACTCAGAAATGCACACATACACAAAAAAAGACATTTCCAGAACTGAATAATTGTCTGGAAGACAAACGCGAGATGTGTCACATCACATGAAATGACTGAGCCGATGCAAATGAAGACATGAAAGGTAGCAGAACCCCCCCCCCCCCCAAAAAAGAACGAAGGAATTATAAGGATGAAAAATTCTGATGTAACAGGAAGAAACACCTTAAAAGATAAACAAGCCAGCCACATCATACCTGTCTGTTTATTCTTATTCAATTCAGCAAGTAATTATTGCTGAAGATGTTTACAGTGCACACTGGTCATTTTACTGGACTTGTGGTTTTGGGTTTATCTGGTCCCAACTGGACGTGTTTCATAGATTTAATTTTTAATTTTAAAGTTTCTCTGTTGAAAAATAGCCAAATGTCTAGTGTGTAATGTAAGGGATTTTGAGTTTTTTGAAGTACATTTATTTAAAGGTATACACTATGTAACTTTTGGCCCTCTAGCGGTTAAAAAAATAAACGTAAAAAAAAAACAAAAAAACATGCATTTTGCAGAAGAACATTGGGCCGTTACTGTAGCTTCAGAATAGATAATGCTTTACAATGAACTCTTTTAGAGAGCTACTGTATATATGGCAATTCATCTGTTCAAATACCTTACTCACCTGTTGAGTAATAATAATGACATCTCCGCTTCGCCTCTCTCAGTCTCTCAGTTCTCTACATCTCCGAAAATCCAAGCCAATCTTGATTCTAGTTTTATTACGAGCTCTGTCACATCCTCTTTTTGCCAGCAGACTCTCCTCTATTCTGTGTTTTTTAAAAACGGGTAATTCCCCTGAGGTTTGAGATTTACCGTGTTCCATGTCCACCTTTCTCACAATTTCCTGTGAAAAACCTTCCCTTCAGGTCTAAAATATTACACTTATATTAGGCTTACCATAGTGAAGCAGGGTTAGATAAAAACCTGTTTTGGAAGAAGGATTTATGATGTATTGATTATCAGTTTGGTTAATTCTGAGAAAAAAAAATGACATAGTGTACCTTCAAAAGGTGTGTGTGTGTGTGTACTACCATCCAAAGCTTTGGGGTCAGTAAGAAATTTGTATTTTATTCAGCAAAGATGCATTAACTTGGTCAAAAGTTTATAATTGTTACGAGTTTAAAGTTGTAAAAGGGGATGATTGCGTAACATAGATGTGAGACACTGTTGCTGTGAGTGAAGGCAGGAAAAACAACCAGGAAACATCACTTAAACGTTTAAGACGTTTATTCACAATGAATGAAAGATAATATCAACAACATGATCAAAAATAAAGATTAATACAAAATAAGGAAAAAACAAGAGTGTCGCCAAATCAATGAAATAATCAAAACATAAATGTAATATCTTATTTTTAGTCGTCCCTCTAAACTAACTATCAAAGGAAAATGTAGAAACAAAACCGAGTTCTTCAGCGGATACGCCGCCTTAACCAAACTATACTAACTAAAAACAAAAGTACAATAATGGCGAACACTCCACGCCTAATTAACAGAGAAAATCCTACCTCCCGTTGGGGTTGGGTGTACGCTTCCGCGATCGGTAGAGTTAACTCAATACTCAATACTCAATGCTCTAGATGTAATGAACAACTGCTCGCTCGTTTAGAAGTCAGCTACACTAACAACAAATGCAGCGTCCATTTTAACAAACTTACAGGAGTGTTTCTCAAATCACGTGAACTAGGCATATCAAAACATTAACAATAACCCATAAACTCAGGGGAGTGTTACTCAAGTCGCTTGAGCTAGACATTCCTAAACAGTGGTCGTTTCAACAAAACATCTCTGTACGCGCAAGTTGGGTGAGATCTGGCGAGGATCTATCTTCCTTCTCATGAATGGGCTTTTTAAACCCAGCAGCGCAGCAGTGGATTGGTGGAACAGCTGCTGACGCATGCCCGCAATGACGACACGTAGCCAATAAACGATCACCACCTAAAAAGATTGAATGGAGACACAGAGAGCAAAAGAAACACACAAATACACGTGGAACGTAACAATAATGTTAACATTGATAATAATAAGAAATGTTTCTTGTGCATCAAATCAGCATTATATTTGAAAATATATTTCAACAGAAAACAATATTACACAATATTACTGTTACGTCAAATACATGCAGTCTTAATGTGCTTAAGTGACTTTTTTTCAAATAAAAATAAAAAATCTTGCCCCAAACTTTTGAACCGTACTATAAATTACTCTTACTCTGTTTCTTTTGTAAAATATAAAAACACTTGCCTTTTGGGGCCAATAGTCAATTTTACCCTTGGGGGTTGCGTGAAAGTAGCATCAGAGTCTGCGTTGTCATGCTCTCCTGAGCTCTGAGCTAATAACTGAACCTTCCCGATGCTGAAGCAATTTCCATTTACAAGCAGCAATATGTAGTTTAAATACAATCAATACCCAGTAACAATGAAAAACTCATTCCAGAGCTTTAATGCAAAGTTGAACAACAGAGCGTGTTATTAAGGGAATTACAGGACGCTCATTTTTTGTTGGTGTTGTGATGGGGGGGGGGAAAGAGCATCAGGGTAGGAAGAGAATCTGCTTCATGACAGAAACATGTGGTGGGGAAATTGCGGCAGGTGTACCTGTCTACTTGCGGCTGTCATAAAGATGGGCGCTTGAACTCCGGGTGACATGCGTGACAGGTGTAAACAGGAAACATGACAGCGTTGCAACTGAGGACGAGATACAGAAGTGCACCGTCAGGATAAACTCAACTACGGGAAAGGTTCAAAAGGCTAGCATATCCCAGCTTTATTTGTACAATATAAAAATAAACAAAGAAAAGAATAATGCTCGCAAACATACTTTCACCACATTCTCTTTCAATGGCGATAAATTAATTAATTCAGGGTTGAGCTAAAGGATAATGTTGTCTTTTATAAAAGATGTCACCTTGTCACATTGCCACCCTGCAGGTTCAGGTGTGAATGCGATCTTATCTTTATCGTCGCACGCTGTGGTTAATCAGTTCCGCGTTTGTGTGGGTTGAAGGGCTCTCGTAATGATGGCTGATCAAATAAATAAAGGAGTCGGCTAAAGAGATCCCATAGGCTTTAGCGCTCAAATCCCACTCTTTAACCAGCGTCTGTGAGAGCGAGGCCATGGCCTTAATTGGTTCCTGTGAAGACTCCCTCAGTAATGTCTGCGGTAATTGAATTTGACAAAGAACAAGAAGGACAGAGGCATGGAGGAAGGGGTGAGAGAATGTGTGTGTGTGTGTATACATGCTCAGACACATGGGGACACACAAAACAAAGAGGATTATAAATCAATCTTTCACATCCTCACCCCTTTCTCTCAGTCTTTCACGGTGTGTTTTACTCTCTGTTGTAACATTTTCATTTATTGTGGAAAATCATCTGGTTTTACTGTATCTCGGCTAGTGTAGACACTGCAGGTGTCCTCTATGTAAGAGAGAGCACGGTGCGGAGAGGTGTACGGTGCTAATCCGTTTAATAACTCATTCACTTTGCAGTGACTGGCGGGCAGATATCCGGCGAGCCCGTAATCGTGTAAAACTCTGATCAGGTTAGGAGCATCAGACCGCTCCTATTCTCGGGTTCAGCTGAGCAAGACAGAAATTAAGTATATTTGTCAAGAGAGAGGTTAAGAGTTGCAGTGTGTGTGTTCATTTGTAATTATTTATCTTCAGAAATCATTTCTTAGATATGATCAATTTTTCATTAAGATTACACCGTCTTTTTTCTAAATATGTTGTGGATCCTGAAGTGATTATTAATTTGTATTACTGAAACCCTCCAGGGCCCGGTTCCCCAAAACGTTCTTATCGCTAAGTAGTTCTTAACCTATTCCTTAACCTCTCTCTTAACGTTATGGCACGATTCTCGACACGTTCGTACGCTAAGTATATCTTCTGTAAGTCACACTTTCGTGAGGTTGGTCTGGACCACTCTTAGCTTTACCTTATCACTGTTGCAGGTCTATACGAATATAATTCAGAAGTTTTAATACACCCAGACAGTGTTCAATTAGGCTAATTCAAGTGTTTTCATGCAAAGAATAAAATTGTCATTACACTGATTGTTGTTAGATTTTTAATTATATTATTATACAATATTATTAATTTAATTAAAAAGCGCTTTTAAAGGCCAGTGAAAGCATAGGCTACTGTCAGTTAAGTCCTATTCGGACGCTAATATTGTTTCTCATGGGCTTGTATGGTATTTTAAACATTTATAGGGGTGAGTCTGTGATTTTAGTGCCGTCCGAATCCATAATATCAGTGTTTTTTCTCACCCAACCTTCCCTGGCCAAATTAGTACCTACTGTTTTTTGACAAACAGGTCGTGTGGTCATTTAATTGCCGCTTGAATCCACATCTCTGAGTTTACAAGAAGAGATTCAAAATCCACTGTTTAAACCCTTTTTGATCCCTGCCGAGCACCGAGATGTAGGCCTACACTTTTATTACTGAAATGCTGGAAAGTATTTCCAAGAACAATATTTCATCGCAGCTCCACCTCAGCGAACAAAAATGGGAAAGAGAAGAAAGCACGTACAAATTTGAAATGGTTATTATGGCAGCAATATATGATACAATTAAAAAATATGTAGGCTAGGCTATTATAGGCTATTATAGTTTGGATTATTTTTTATAATATCCCATGAGTCCTAATAAATGCAATTTCAACTATTTCTGAAGTGCTTCTTTTATAAAGAACACCGCTTTCTCACATAAACAGCCCCTGCACGAGAGAATAATTGATTCTCAAGCCATCGATATCAACCAATTCAGCACCATCGCCACGGACAGCACCGGGTAACGTCGCACGTAAGAAGGTATATCTTAAGCAGCTTCCTAAGGTATGGTTCGGGGAACACACTTAGGAACATAAACAACTTTGGTAAGATATATCTTTCGAGTCTTCTTAGCGTGCTAAGAGTGAGCGTTATCGGGGAACCGGGCCCAGATCGCTAAGAAGTCTGAATTCATCTGTATTCATTCGTTTTTATATTTTTAAAGTTTAAGGCAGTTTTTTTTGCAGTTGAGTTTTGTCCAAAAGATTCTTTTGGGAAGAAAATTATGCTTAGCATATTGCGTTATTAGGGAGAACAGGGCTAGCTGTCACTTTTCAGTCCAGTGAATATTGCTTAGGGTGAGTTTATTTGTTAAAAGTGCATTTTTCTATAAGGCGCATACCTCAAAGTCTTGGCTATAAAACGGCTATTGAACATTTCCACCATTTTTGTCCAAGGTTATATGATACAGTTCATTGAATACTTGTCGCAAAAGTTGTCAAAATAGAATCTGTCATTAAACAGACATTTATATAACTATATAACTATAATAACAAAGTAATTCTTAATCATTTTAATAATAAATTTAAATAGTATGATTACAAATACTAATTTGCAACATCAAGCAGCATAACAGACTGTTTTGTGTATAGCTTTTGGAAGCGGCTGACACCGCAATCCTCAAGTTAACTGTATCCTCTCTTACATTAAAAATAAGGTGGATAGGCTTTTCTTAGGGAAATTTAAACAGCAAAATGATTCTAAAAAAAAATTCTAATTAATAAATTATATGAATTTGTAACATTTAAAAACAGCTAACCCCATCTCTTTTATATGGTTACTGTTCTATTTTCACATGGGTGATTTTGATATGATTAGAAAAGAGCAGGATCTTATAGTGCATAATCAGAAAAATTTCAATATAATGTGGACATAAACTGCTTATAACCCC
Organism: Rutilus rutilus; assembly: GCF_951802725.1. NCBI lineage: Eukaryota > Metazoa > Chordata > Actinopteri > Cypriniformes > Leuciscidae > Rutilus > Rutilus rutilus. The sequence continues at coordinate 38,444,304 of NC_140221.1, forward strand.
CATAAACATCCCAGCCGCTAATCAATCACCGCAACGCCCTTTTAAAACTATATAGATCTAGCTTCTTTCTGAGCTTAGGATGTACAGTGGATATGGCTAAGCTCCCATAATACTGCTGTCTCTACCCAGTGGACCCGTAACTCACAACTAATGGACCCTGCGAGACCCTCCCAGGGGCTCTTTCCAGCTCTGGTAATAGCCTTTGACCTAACCTTCCTCTCTCTCTGAGCCCATGTGAGAGAGTGGGGAGGAAGCGGTTAACCTTCCCCCCCACCAAACCCTCATCTTCCCAACGGGAGCTATTAAACACCTTTTTTAAAGCATTATCAGGGCTACCCGCTGCATGTGATGGCCAATAGAATTTTAACAAACGACAGGGTATCCATTGGGCACTTTGCATCACAATCCATAAAACGGCTAAGCATGCCGTAGTATGCGCTGCTTAAAGGAATACGCCGACTTTTTGGGAGTTTAGCTTATTCACCGTATCCCCCAGAGTTAAATAAGTCCATACATACCCTTTTCATCTCCGTGCGTGCCGTAACTCTGTCTGACGCACCCACCGCTAGCCTAGCTTAGCACAAAGACTGGAGGTAAACGTCAAATCCGGAGTGATTTGCTCGCAGCACCTGAGAAGCCCCATGATGAGGAGCAGAGAGTTTGCTCTGAGTTGAAGTAAATCACTCCGCCCAAGTAGCAATGCTTCGCCTTCTGAGAATATAGTTCCCAGTATGTATACGGTTAGAAGATGGCTGTGTCTCATGTGACCTTGTTATTTGTACACGCTGTGACTATACAAATCACAACATATAAATTGGAAAATGTTGGCGTAATTTTGTCACTTATTGGGAGCAGTATGCTAGCTGGAGCCGTTTACCTCCAGTCTTTGTGCTAAGCTAGGCTAGCAGTGGGTCCGTCAGACAGAGTTACGGCAAGCACAGAGATGAAAAGGGTATGTATAGACTTATGTAACTCTGGAGGATACGGTGAATAAGCTAAAGTCCCAAAAAGTCGGCGTGTTCCTTCAACTTCTTGTATATTTATGTGTATTATCTTTCAAGCATAATGCTGGCAGATACTGTGAGTTATCTGACATGCAGCATGCTGACAGACATATGGAAAGTTTCTGTTATGTTAAAAGGCCTTTTCTTCTGAATTATTCAACAATATGCTGGAGTTTTTTCACTATAAACACCTTAGAACAAAGCTTCCATCTGTGTTTGAGTGTGTGTGTGTGCCCAAACAGTACTCAAACCGACACCATGGAAAATGGGACTGGCATAGCTGCTGGTGCTGTGCAGTGATGGCAGTATTTTCTAATCAGATATGTTACAAGAGATTGACTTCACATGATATGATAGCATACTGTGTAAGTAACCAAATACACACGCTCACACAGATGGAACAGCGCTTAAAGGTGTTTATGGGAAACAATGACAGATTGTAGCGGAGATGCAGGGGTATCGGAGAAGAAAAGAGTCCTGAAGTTGACATTCAATGTTTATTGATAACTAGTAAATACGTTTTTTGGCCCATTCATTGCGGTGAACCTGTCCGGGTTTGAGGTCTTTTTGGCTTTATCGTTACTGCTCAACTGCTCCATTTTTTAAGGACACTATTTGTGGGAATATGTGTATCTTTTGACCTGTCTCAAAGAAGGGCTTTGTTTTTAGTTCATCTCCCAAAGAGAATATGTTGATGAAGGTTTAGACCACTAATAATAATATCAGACATATTGGGGACACCCATGACTTATATACGTATGCAAATATTATGTAAATGCCGCATATCAATTTCAGAAGTTTGAAAAGGACCTGACTTCCCATTCTAGGACAAACTGACTCGTGGAAATCAACCCGCCTGCTCCAAGTGTTTCAGAGAGTCACCGAAGACATACGACTTTGAACATTTTGTCATTATTTACCCTTACCCTTGTGTTGTTTCATGTTTTTGATGTGTTTTGAGGCACCAGGTTTGAATGTGCACAAGAATGAAAGATATTTGAGAGCTATATGGTGTAGGGGAAGATAAACGACTTACATTTTCAGTATTGTATTCACAAAGTTCTCATAATTTTAAGTTTATTTGTTCACAAATCTGACTTTTTTTTCTACAACTGAAATATTTTGTGGAAAAGAAGACACTTACCATGCAAACAAAATATGAGAGACTGGGGCAAGTTGTCACTTTTATTGCATGAACACATACCTTAAAGGCTTGGCAACAAAACCAAAAAAGCTTGTAAACATTTCTACCATTTTTGCACACTGGAACAGTGGAATCTGCCATTTAGCTGCCTATTAGGCTTTTCAGATAAATTTAAATAGAAAAACAACAATGAAACACTATGATCAATTCATGAAACAGTATAAATATAAATATGGGTTTAAGTGGAAAAATATATATGCAATTTAAGTGTGTTACATTGCAGTTTTTATTTAAACTGGGTCGTGATCTCAATTTAAACAGCCACGCGATCTTATTCCTATATGACAACAATTCAGCTATGTCTGTTAAACCTTTGACAAGTATTATCATATCTGTGTTGGCACTGCTGCTAACAGCTTCACAACCACACAATATCGTTATTTCTGTGTTACAATAATTCAAATTATCACAGATAAATATTTAGTTCGGAAATAAACTCTGTCTACGGTAGTGATCTAAATAGACTAAATCACCTTTTGAAAGTAACTTGTCTGAAGTTTTGAAAAAAATCGTTCAAAACTGATTCATCCAGTAATGAAACAAGTGATGTGTTTATGAGTGAGTCATTGAATCATTCATTCAAACCTATCAAATTAATTGTTTTTAAATAGACTGCAGCAATTGTCATTTTGTCAGAATATCTAGTAAATTTTGCGTAGTTGTCTATTCAGAATTGTAGGAGAATCATGATAAAAAAAAAATTAAAATTTTTTTTTTTTAAATATCTATTTTAGGTGAACTTTTCCTTTAATAATCAAGATGGAGTCAAGATGGCCGCAGTGTGAGTGTGTGTCGCACAGGTCGGTCTGTTTGAGTTGCTCTATTGTCGCTCTACTCTCAATTTAGTACTGCTTCTTTGTATATAACGTGCCACAATCCTTATCAGTCTAGTCATATTCATGTGATAAAGACTTGATAAACATCGAACAATGGAATAATGGCACTGGGTAAACAAGACCAGATCTCCTTGCAAACTTTATGGTTTAAAGTTTGCATCAAACTCTAAAATCAAAATTCTGAAATTGCCTCCTAGAGTAATAAAAATTAGACAACATAAGAAGATGAATTCAGAGTTATTTATTAATGATTTAATTTCCATAAATTGGGATAGGTATCAGGCAATACCCAATATTCAGGATGCTTGGGATTCAAGGGAAAACACTTACCATGGATAAATGCGGAACTTATAAATCTTTTTAGACAGAGAGAAAAGGCCTGGGCTAAATTCTGCACGACTAGAACAAATGAAAACTGGGAATATTATAGGACCCTAAGAAATTTATCAAAAACTATGACTCGTAATGCTAAATTAAATTATTATAAAGATTGTTTATCTAATAACTTTAAAAATCCCAAAAAGTTTTGGAGTAATATGTTTTATTAAACACCTCAGATAAATGTGCTATTAAGCAGATAAGAGATGAAAACACGATAGTTCACGATTCCTATCGCCCAAGTATTTGGTACGTTTTTTTTCTACTGTTTGTTTTAATCTAACATCCATTTATTCATACATGAATAGTTATAATAAACCTTGCTAGATAGTACTTTTACCTTTACTAAAATAACACCTTCTGAAGATTAGTGATCAGCTTAGTGCTAATAGTGGTGCTGGACCTGATGGAATTGGGCCCATATATTAAACTTTCCTCTCATATTCTCATGTATCCACTGGCTGATCTCTTTAACATGTCTTTACAAACCAGTGAACTACCAGCTATCTGGAAGTATTCCCGCATTACTCCAATTTACAAAGGAAGTGATATTCTTGATCCACAGAATTATAGACCTACTGTATATCAATAATTTGTGTTATTGCTAAAGTATTTGAAAAATTAATTTATAATCAATCATCAAAGTATCTTGAAAATAATAATATTTTATCACCTTCTCAATCTGGATTTAGGCCTAATTATTCAACAACTAGTGCTCTTCTAAAATCGACTAACGATGTATATTCACCATTTGGTAGTGGTGACCTTACAGGGGCTGTCTTTATCGATCTTAAGAAGGCTTTTGATCTAGTTGATCATTATTTATTATTAGATAATCTGTATGCAGTTGGTCTTTCTCAAAACTCTTTATTATGGTTTAATTCTTATTTAAATAACATAAAACAATGTGTTATTCAAGGGAAACAATCTTATTTATTTATTCAAGAAAGAGGTGTGCCACAGGGCTCAACATTGGGTCCTCTTCTTTTTTCTATTTTCATCAATGATCTTCCCTTAGTTCTTTCACTCTGTTCAGTTCTTCTCTATGCAGACGATACCGTTATGTATACTTCCAAACCCCAAATTCAAAATATACTCCAATCAGATTTTATTGCATTGCAAGATTGGCTCTATTCTAATCATTTATTACTTAATAAAGCTAAATCTCATACCATGGTTTTTGGTACAAAGCGTATATCTAAATTAAAATCTAATAATCTAACTATAATTTGTAATGATGGTAAATATCTGCACAGAGTAAACCAAATTAAATATTTTACATTATTATAATACATTATTTTTTTCTTACACCTTTAGTTTGGAAAGTTTCTGGGAAGAAAGCATTTAGGTTGCTTTGACTTCATTTTATATGTTTAAAAATGTTGTTTTTTTTCGTTGTTTTGAAGCTTGTAATTGCTTTTGATTATATATCTATGATTATATTTATTAATGCTAGGCAAAAAAAAGTAAAAAAGCTAGGCAATTTGTTGTTTTGAATTAGGTTACTGTTGTTTTTGTTTTGTCTTGTGTATATTGTTTTGTTTTGTGTTATGTTATTTAACTCTTGTGTATTAGGACCCCCTTGAAAACGAGATGATGCATCTCAAGGGGCTTATCCTAAAAAATATTTTTTTTTTACAATAATCTGTGTGAAAAAAATGAGTGAAGACCCCATGGACTGGAGAGTTCATGACTCACTAATGACTGGTGATTGCATGCTCTAGTAAAAGCTATTTTCATTGCTGAATGAATAAGCATTTAAGCATATTTGGAATTAGCTGAAGCCACATCAACAATAATCTTGCACGCAAATGAAAACTCTCTGATTAAAGAAATAAGACTTAAGGTTAGCACCACACTTTTGGACTCTCTTTTGCCTCCCTCTCTCCTACTCTGTCTATTAATCTTTTCCCGCCTCTTGTGTTTCTCTGTGACACTCTGATCATTTGCTGAGATTTGAAGTCCCAAGTCATGAATGCAAGGTTAACAGGCAACGATGAGCGCTATGATCAATCACAAAAAAATCTAATTATGCTAAGCTAAGTGCTTGAAGAGTGAACATAAGGAGAGTGAACATAAGGAGAGAGAAATGTTTATACTATGTGGGTCTAATATCAGAAATCTTACTCCGTAGGTGTGCATTTTGAGAAATCACCTAAAGGGGAAGATTGACAGATGAAGTTTTAAACTCATAATGTACATTTAACAGTGCCAAATCCCCCCACAAGGCACTATGGGAGTCTCTATCCGCAGGCAGTGTCACATTTAGAAGCTGGAATCTGAATTTATCGCCTTCTGGAGTGGAAATGCTTTAAATTCAAATTCAATTACTGTGTAAACTCTGTAGAAGAAAGGCAAGCTTGGAGGAGCGGGTAACTTTAACTTTATATCAGTGTTCATGTGAGTGCAAACTATAAACTAGTTCAGAGACCAAGCTGTTCTCAGCATTAATCTAGTTCAGGGCCGTGGGTTTGGTTTATTGGTAGGGACATTTTAAAATCAGTTAGGCAGGTGTACAAGTATACATGTACACAGAAATTTTAAATTCTGCAGTCTTTATGTATTAAATGTTTTCCTTGATATATATTCAACATAGTGGATAGACTGAAAATTCTTTTTTTTTTTTTAAAGATTCGTTTTTTAATGATTTTAAAAGAGGTATTTAATGCGTATCAAGGCTGTATTTAATGTATTAAATGTTTTCATTTAATATATTTTAAAATGTAATTCATTTCAGCAGCCATTGTTCCAGTCTTCATTGTCACATGATCCTTCAGAAATCATTCTAATATGCTGATTTGGTGCTCAAGAAACATTTCTTATTATTATCAAAGTTGAAAACAGTCATGCTGCTTAATATTTTTGTGGAAACCTTAATATATTTCGATACTTTTTGATACTTCTTTCAGAATTCTTGGATGAATAGTAAGTTTAAAAGAATAGCATGTATTTTGAAATATAAATCTTTTGTAAAAGTGTAAATGTTTTTACTGTCACGGATCAACTTTATTTGATTTAAAAGTATTCGGTTATTTAAAAAAAAAAAAAAAAACGTGCTGACCCCAAACTTTTGAACACTAGTGCGAAAGTGGTATTTTTATATATAATTTAATTTATAAAAGTAATAAAATGCCTTCAAAAATGAACAAATTAACTTGTATTGTACTTGTGTTTTTTCAGAATTTTAACTTAAGTATCTTTACCAGTATCTTTACTACCCAAAAATATGCTCATGATGTTGTACCAGGTTCATTAGAGCATAAGGAAGTTTAGATCTTTAGATCCACTGGCTACCGGTTCCGTCCCGGATCAAATACAAAGTATTACTACTCACCTTCAAAGCACTCCACAACCTTGCTCCCCCCTACATCCGTGACCTCCTGATCCCTTACACTCCTTCCCGCTCACTCAGATCCTCTGACCAAAATCTATTGGCTATCCCCCGCTCCAGACTCTCCACCCTGGGTGGCAGGTCCTTCAGTGCCTTGGCCCCCAAACTCTGGAACCGCCTCCCACAACCTCTTCGAGACTGTACTTCTCTTTCCCTCTTTAAAGCACATCTCAAGACCTTTTTGTTTTAACGATCACTTCTCCACACCTAACTCATAACTTCATATAGATAACTTGTCTTGTTGTATTGTTTTGGTTGTTGTTGTTGTGTTTCCTTGCCTTCCTACTATGTAAAGCGACCTTGGGTTTGAGAAAGGCGCTATATAAAATAAACTTATTATTATTATTATTATTAGATGCGCACGTAACAATCTGCAGCATCAGGCAGTAAAAGTGAAAATGATCCCTGTGTGGGATCATCTATCTGTTTTAAAAACCTCTCTTTATATCTGACCATTTCTCTGCAAGCAGTGAACCTGAGCTGCTCTTGCCTGTCCAGGAAATTGATTCCACCCCTTCCAGCTGATGCCCACCATCTTTGTCTTCCTCTTTCTTTTCTTCTCTCTTCCTCTCGCCCTCTCTTGCCTCCTCTTTGCCCGCTACCAATCTCTGTCTCTGTCTTTTCCTCCTCAACGCGGCTGAGAGGCAAGTGCCAATTCTTCCGAGTAATTTGCGAGCTGGGCGGATGATGGGATTGGTGGATTGCGGCACCTGGCGCTGTTTTGCATTGTCAGCCAAATAATCTGTGATTTATCACTCCAGAGATGAGCAGAGAGTGGAAGAAGACACAGAACAGAAAGAGTGGAATTAAAGTGGAGAAAAGAACAGAAAACAGGGAAAGCAGCATTCTGCTGGAAGAAGAAATCAAGCAGAAAAGAGCAACTGAGATCAACACAATGCATGACATTTTAATTGAGTAAAGTATTAAATACACACATATATATATATATATATATATATATATATATATATATATATATATATATATATATATAAAAGTTCTAAAAATATAATTGAATTATTGTTTTGAGGTTCTTGAAGAGTACTTCTTCATAAACTGTTTAATTGCTTTATTTCCTTTAATAGTAGCATTTTTTGCTAAAGAAATATTCATTCTTCTATTTATATAGAATTGATATATTCTATTTATATATTCATTTTATAGAGATATTAGAAAACCTCCAATTGTTTTTTGGGTTGTTCGCCTTTTATGTCGAGACATAATTTTCTCTTTATAGTGCTCTTCTCCACAAAGATACACTGGCCTTCATCTCTCTCTCTCTCTCTCTCTCTCTCTCTCTCTCTCTCTCTCTTTCTCTCTCTCTCTCTCTCTCTCTCTCACACTCACTCACTCACTCACTCTCTCTCTCTCTCATTGCCCAGTCTCCTCTCCTCCTCTCTTTAAAATAGAGACAGAGATTAAATCGATTTTTCAGTGTCATCAAACCCATGGCTCAGCTCTTTGGCTTTGACGAAGGGAAGTGTTTATACAGGTTCGTTCCGAAGTCATGAAATAATACGCCATCAGCTGCAAGATGGGAGGAAAGTAAAGAGAAAACACACACAAACACATTAGTGCTGTCAATCGAATGAAAAAAATTAACTAATTAATCGCACATTTTTCACATAAATAATCATGATTAATAAAACCTAATATTAAAGTTTTTCATATATTTTTATATTGTAATAATTTCACATTTAATCTCAAAATTAACGGATAAACAACAAAGACAGTAATCTATATTTTCAATATTTGTTTAAAATCTTTATATGAAAGAAGGCATCACCGATACCAATACCGCTACTGATGTCAAATCTCTTCTCTCTGAGGAGAATGACGTGGAAGAGAAGAGATTGTTGAATAACGCCTTATTTTGGGTTTTTTTGCGAACAAAAAGTATTCTTGTCGCTTCATAACATTTAGGTTGAACCACTGTAGTCACATGGACTATTTTAAAAATGTTTTTACTACCTTTCTGGGCCTTGAAAGTTGCAATGACGCTGCTGCCATCTCGGATTCCATCAAAAAATATCTTAATTTGTGTTTGGAACATTGTCAGGACCACTATAGTCAAATACGATTGACAATTAGCATACAGTTTGGATTGGTAGTATGGTTCTGTTCTGGGCAAGAACTCCCTGCGCATCCATGCAGCCTGTAATAGAAATTTTACATTTAGATGTGTTTTTTACTCTTAGATGTGTTTTTACTTTTAGAAGTGTACAACTTGTATTAACATCTGTCACTTTATTTTTTACTCATGAGCATTTAAAGAAATATATTCATATGAGCTAAAGCACGTTATTAAAGATATGTAACCAAGTTTTAGAAATGCATAAGTTAAGACAAGCTTGCAGGAACAAAATGTTTTGAGTTATAGGAGACTTAGTAGCAAAGAGACTAAGAGTACTCAAGTGACCTATTGTTGGACTTCAAGTGTGAAATGTATGTGCGCAGCTTTGATAGAAAAATAACGATAGACAAAAGGTGTGAATTTTGAGCAGCAGCTAAAAACAGGAACTTGTATCTAGGCATGATGTTGTTCTGTTTGGATATAATTTATGCAAGACAAAGATTTTGGACGAGATGCCTCCTTTTAAGGTAAACGAATGGTGAAGCCTAATCAGGATGTGTTTTGTGTATATAAGCTGGGCAAAAAGCAGAAGTCGGAACCTTCACATATGAGATGCGTTCTGTATGTGAATGTCAATTTCTTGCAAGAAATAAAGATCTTTATAACTTTTGAAATCTTCAGCTGTCTTACAATTATTATTTAAAGTTGAGAAAGAATTTCCACCACAAGCCTAGCATGGATAAGAGCAGGGAGAGCAGCAATAACCCCCCTTTGGGTAAACAGAACAGAAACAACATGAATGTACTGCAGATGTCATTAATTAATAAAGATTTTAATGTACAGCATAATTGAGATTTAATTCTGATTTAAGGGGGAATCAGAATGCAATATCCTGACTGGATGAGAGGAGGAGCTGGGGATGGAGGAGGGTAATTAGCTCCTGAGAAACACGATAGCTGTTGATAATACTGAAGGATTTTATATATGTATACAGTGATAGGCATTATATTCCTAGGTAGACGGGGATAAGCTGAGAATCAGCTAATGCGAGCTTGACTAACGTGACCTGCCAGAACTGACGCTACGCTTGATTTTTGTGTGAACTAACCCTTTAATTATAGAGGGTATTACAGTATAATTGTAATTGTAATTATAATAACTTTTTAAAACATTTATTAGGCTTTAAATAATATAACAACTTTTAATTTAATTGAACTTAAAGCAATCTTCACATAAACCCTATAATAAATGCCACATTTACCTGTGCCTTCAATATTAACTGCGTTAATATAATATAATATATAACTGTGTATATATATATATATGTATATAAAACTGCGTTAATTGTATTGAATATTTTTAACGCGTTAAACTTAACAGCTTGAGAATAATATCTCACGTAGCATTACATTTAGCTCAGACATTTAGTGTCGACAGCCAGTTAGTTCGCTAGAGAAATGAACTCTAGAGAGAAGCATTTCGTATATGCACTATATTAGCCTATTCATTATATTTACTTAACCTGTTAGTAATGTCTTGATTATTTAATGTATGTTTAAATAAATTTGTCATAAAAACAAGTTATGACAGCCACTGTGTAAATGATTATATTTCAAAAATGAATTGGAGTAGAAAATTTACTTTATAATTAGATTTTGAAGTTAATGCAAAACCTGCCTTATGTGCAATTTACAGCACTTGTTTTTGTGTGTGTGTGTGTGTGTGTTGATTACTATATCTAAAAATAAATAGCAACTAAATTTAATCATTTGGGCTCTGTTGTTAATTTTCCCCATGTAGTTTACTGCATTAGCTAAGATGTTTTTATCCTTAAGAAATTTTTAAATGTAATAGAACTTATTTAAAACATATACACATACCGAACCGTGACTTCAATACTGAGGTACGTACCGAACTGTCATATTTGTGTATCGTTACACCCCTAATATATATATAGGGGGGGATTGCGAGTACTGGTTTTTTCCAGTGGTATTTCTCTGGTGTTTCAATGAATGCAAATCTAGTCGAATATGCTGCTTATTTGGAACTTTGGTGAAGTGTGATGCTGTGTCCCAGCTTCCAGAATGTCTTTCTAATGTCGTGTTTTTGATGTTCTGATATGGCCACATGCCACTTTAGCTGCCATTTTCCCATGTCATTAGCCTTGCAGTCCTCAGACATGACACAGACATTTCTGCTGCAGAGAATGACAGGGTGGCGGCTCGTAGAGCAACACTGGAGATGATCAGAAATAGGTGGATTGAAAAAGGTGCAAATTGCAAGAACAGAGATGGAAGCAAAGGTGAAGAAATTGAGAGTAGCATCTTTGCAGGGAATTCTGGGTAATTGCTCTTTCAAGAGTCACACACATATACACAAAAACTTTAGGGGCCCTATTATAACGGTCTGAAACGCAAGTATCAAGCGCGAAACGCAAGTAACTTTGTGGGCGGGTCTTGGGCGCTGTTGCTATTATACCGGCGGGATAAATGACTCTTGCGCCCGACGCAAATCTAAAATGGGTTGGTCTGAAGTAGCTTCATTATTCATAGGTGTGGTTTGGGCGTAACGTGAAATAAACAAATCAGAGCGTCATCTCACATTCCCTTTAAGAGCAGACGTGCTTGTTCTATAGCGGATTCTTATTATAACGGCGGATTTGCCAGGCGCGTGACAGGAGCGGTTCAGAGCCGAGGAGACCGAGGTTCTCGTCAGGGCCGTAAAACACAGAGAAGTGACGTTGGGGATGGAGAAACACACCCAAATTAATTTCGGTTAAACAGGCGTATGATAATTTGGGTAAATGTGTAAGCTAGATGTATGCTTTTATAATAAACTGTCTATCTATCTATCTATCTATCTATCTATCGTAATAATGTATGATTTGCAAAAATGAAAACTGCTGCTTCTGTGTAGAGTAGAGAATCAAAGTGTATGCGCGTTGTGCACACGCTACATTGATTATGGCCAAGCATGCGCCCTTAAAATAGCATATGAATAACATGCGCAACGCGCCACTGACTTTAGTCTATTTTTTTTCGGTCAGTGGCGGAATTGTTTTCTAAACCTGCAAAATAGCATGAGGGAACGTTTGTGCCGGAACACACCTCCTCTTTGCGCTGAACCGCCCCCGGGAGCGCAAGTGTATTTCTTAGTTAACCGACGTGCGTCTGTGGAGGGAAAAGTCCGCTGTGCGCGGGTGCAAAATAGGAATGATACATGCGTCGGTGTACAAAATCAATTGCGCTGGGTGCAAGATAGGGCCCTAGGGCTTCTAGAAGGTGCCTTTTATCAACTGTTGTTGTTTGTGTTTGTGTGGCAGAACATCCCACCCTATAAAAACATCTACAGCATGGGAACTGTTATACATCCTCTCAGGGCTTGTGTGTGTGTGTGTGTGTGTGTGTGTGTGTGTGTGTGTGTGTGTGTGTGTGTGTGTGTGTGTGTGTGTGTGTGTGTGTGTGTGTGTGTCCGATCTGAGGATCGTTCGGCGCTCTAGACACGCAGTCGAGACTCAAGTGCCTCAAACGAGGTGGAGTCCCTTTGCCTATTCCCCGATCTAGTTCCTCTTCTGGTGGCCAGAAAAGGGCTACTTTGGCAAATACTGTAGCACTGGTGGTCTGAGGATTACAAGTGAGCATTGCCCGACGAGACCACCTCCTCGGGCCCCTCACTCATCTAGCGCATCACAACCATGCTGAGACTGCGTTCGTGGGTGGTTTATGCTCTCTCATGAGAGCATGACCACGTCGGCACATTGTTCGTCTTGCCTTTCTACATGAGGGCTTGAGCGCTCAGTGTGCCGTGTGCAATCGAGTTTGACGGCCACGGTCACTGTCTCGCATACCTAACAGCTTTCGGATGGGATTACTGGTCCTTCTCATTAGGGACTAAGCATTTAATTCGGGGCTCATGTGTGTGTTTTTCACAGTGGCAGTTTTTGGCAGTGTGAAAGCATATTGGCGCCAATATGGCAAGCCAAACATGCCAAAATCTGTAGAACAAGTTTTTCCTCTCTCACTACCCTTGGTGGTGGGACGGCTTTGCTAATTGCAGACCGCCTCTTCACTGCATGTGATGGCCACCCTACAAGTCTGTGGAAGGCCAAAACACTCAATGCAGGAGGGTAGTTCTGAGTTGGGGTTGAGCTGCGCATAGTGACTGACCGTGGTTTAAGTCACAGCGCTGGCCCTTGCTCAGACGATGTCCACACTGGTGGTCCAGGAGCCCCCCATGGCTAAACCTTGCTGAAATGCGAGACATCACCAAAGTTCACTTTCTCAATGCTCCCATCTCACAAGGTGGCCTTTATTGGCGACACTTTTGGAGACTGTGCCCAGCGGTTCTCCACAGTTCAGAAGCAGGCTGAGGAGAGACCCAGAGTCAGCTGCTCTTCCCTGGTAGAGGGCCGGGCGGAGAATCTTTTGTTTGGTCAAATTCTTTTCCACTAGCGTCTTAGTCAGCGGTACCCAAATTCTCAGTAAGAGCAGCTTCTCTATCTCTGGGTCTCAAGAGCGCGGATGGCAGTGAGCAACGCTTCCATGCCTTGCCACTCCCATCCCCCTCTATCGCCAGCGGGCAGCAATCTGCATTTCGGGGACACCACCAGGCCTTCCCACGCACCCTCTGCCCCACCCTGGAACCAGGTAGTGTTGCACAGCACACTCAGACCCCACTTTGGGCCGCCTCAGTGCCTCCCGAGTCGAGTCCCTGTGTTCCACCTCGCTGCTCCACCCCGGGTACGTCTGCGGTCCTGTTGTTCCTGCTTGCACAGTGTCTGGGAGCCTGGCTAGCGCCCCCAGCCTGTCTAGCGCCCCCAGCCTGTCTCGCTGGCTCATCCGTACCATCAGACTCGGCTATGCGATTCAGTTCACACGTCACCCAGCACTGCTGCCAAACCCTCAGCCTGTAGTCGGACCCTTCGTTTCTACGGGCAGGTGTTCCCCTAGAACAAGTGTCCAGGCATGCTGTGGTCTTCACGGATGCCTCTGCCACAGGCTGAGGGGCCACGTACCACGGACATGCAGTTTCAGGTCTGTGGTTGCACATCAGTTGCCTCGAGTTGCTCACAGTAAGCCTTGTGCTGGGCTGCCTCAAGGGGCCGCCACATGGCAAGCACGTACTGGTCTGTATGGACAGCACTGCGACTGTTGCGTACATCAACCGTTCAAGGTGGTCTACGCTCCCGCCGCATGTCGTAACTTGCCCGCCATCTCCTCCTATGGAGTCAGAAGCATCTGAGGTTGCTTCGTGCCATTCACATCCCTGGCATGCTCAATTGTGCAGCCGATGAGCTCTCATGATAGCCTATGCTTCCGGGAGAGTGGCGTCTCCATCCCCAGGCGGTCCAACTGATATGGGACTTCTTCGGATCCGCACAGATAGATCTGTTTGCACTCCGGACTCGACCCATTGCCAGTTATTTTACTCCCTGTCTGAGGGAACCCTCGGCACGGATGCACTGGCGCACAGCTGGCCCCGGGGCCTACTTAAGTATGCATTTCCCCCACTGAGCCTTCTTGCACAGACACTGTGCAAAGTCAGGGAGGACGAGGAGCAGGTCTTTTTAGTTGCAGCGTATTGGCCCAACCGGACCTGGTTCCCAGAACTCATGATTCTCGCGACAGCCCCTCCTTGGCCCATTCCTCTGAGGAAGGACCTACTTTCTCAGAGACGGGGCACTCTATGGCACCCGCGTCCAGACCTCTGGAAACTCCATGTCTGGTCCCTGGATGGGACGTGGAGGTTCTAGGTGACCTACCCCAGGCGGTGGTAGACACCATCACTTCCACTAGAGCCCCCTCAACGAGTCGCCTCTATGCACTGAAGTGGAACCTGTTCGTTGGATGGTGTTCTTCTTACCCCGAAGATGTCCGATCAGAGTTGTGCTTTCTTTCCTGCAAGATGGGTTGGAGTGAAGCCTGTCTCCCTCCACTATCAAAGTGTATGTTGCCGCTATCACCACACATCACAATGCGGTTTTAAGGTAAGTCATTGGGAATGCAATGATCGTTTGGTTCCTAAGGGGAGCGAGGAGACTGAATCCCCTCTTGGGACCTGTCTCTGATGCTCAGCGCACTGCAGAGACCTCCTTTGAACCACTACAGTCAGCTCAGTTAAAGATCCTGTCTCTGAAGACAGTGCTCCTGACTGCTCTGACCTCCATCAAGAGGGTAGGGGACCTGCAAGGATTTCGGTCGACGAATCGTGCCTAGAATTCGAGCCGGCCAACTCTCACGTTGTCCTGAGACCCCGGCCTGGATACGTGCCCAAGGTTCTTACCACTCCCTTCAGGGACCAGGCAGTGAACCTGCAAGCTCTGCCTTCGGAGGAGGCAGACCCAGCCCTGGCTTTTCTCTGTCCCGTCCGCTCCTTGCGGTTATACGTGGACAGAACACAAAGCTTTAGGACCTCAGACCACCTGTCACGGAGGCCAGCAGAAGGGAAAGGCTGTATCCAAGCAGAGGTTAGCCCACTGGATAGTGGATGCTATTGTCTTGGCGTACCAGTCCCAAGACATGCCTTGCCCGTTCGGGTTGGGAGCACACTCAACTAGAAGTGTTGCTTCCTCCTGGGCGGCAACTCAAGGCGCCTTGCTGACAGATATGTAGAGCTGCGGGCTGGGCGACACCCAACGCATTCGCTAGATTCTATAGCCTCCGTGTAGAGCCGGTATCTTCCCGTATACTCCGCGAAGGACCCCTTCGGCTTGCAACGCCACTCCCGCCCCGCTGGGCTGGATACGTGCGGCTATTTGCTCCAGTAGAGTTCCCCAGAAAGGGCTAACCCTGTTGAGTTCCTCTGTCACCCCTGCAGCAGTCAGACGTGTATATATATATATATATATGTGTATATATATATATATATATTAGGGCTGCTCAAAAATGACGTTCGAATATTCCCTCTAAAAAAACACATATATTCGAACTATTCGAACATCTGGTTGCGCATTTTGTCAATGACGCACATTACGTCAATAACAGCACAAATTAATACAAAGAGACATAACTACTTGTATAGGTAGTTTATTTAAGTTTAAACATATTTAACAACGCATTACCTACACAAAAACAAGTAAATCAACTAATGGCCAGGACCGCAGACCTCACTCTCGCTCGCTCACTCACTCGCACTCGCAGGCACTCTTTCTCTTTCTAGCCCTCACCCCGGATTTCCACCAACTGCGGAATGGCTGCGGATCGGCTCCGCTGCGTGTCGGCTCCGTGCTCCGCCTTTCCTTTAATACCCACCAGGTCCGGATTTGTCGCGGAACGGCTGCGGCCATGACTGACAGCTGAAGTCACGAGGACCCACGAGATCTGGCGAATTCACGTATGATGATCGCGTGATATAAGTGCTGAATTGCTGCGGAGCTCTCCGGCATCCGGCAAAAAATAGAAGGTCTGCGTATCTGCTCCGGAGGGCTGCGGATCGCCGGATTCGGAACGCAGCCGTTCCGCAGTCAGTGAAAATACACACATTGACTTTAATGGAAACCTATTGACTCCGCCGCCGTTCCGGAGCGGATCTGCAGCTGTTACGCAGTTGGTGGAAATCCGGGGTCACCCTCACACTCTCTGCGCATAACGGTTTAAATGAACAACAACAATAAACAAATGTTGAGTGCTGATCAAGAGTTTTGTGCAAGCAATTTAAGGTCACGATTCTTGTCCCAAATATAGTAGGCTTCATTCAGTGATTGAAACAAATATTATTAACATTAATTGAAGTTTTACAGTATAACCGACATTGAACGAGCGAGCTGTGTTGTGATAAACATGGAACTTTTCCTTGACATGAAACAGTAAATAATCAAACCAGTGGAAGCCTGCAGTGCATGAAACTGCTGTATCTAACCTACCTTATTCATGCAATATCTATTCAGTCAGTACAGTGGCCTACACTTTAGTAATGTTTCTGTTTAACGTTAAATAAAATGACCTGTCCCTGACCCCTCAGGCAGCGCGCCCACTCGCAAAGCAGACAGCCGCGCCTCTGCTACCGTGGGCGTGTTTTTCCACATTCGAATATTAATTTTCACCTTCGAAATTCAGTTTTTTACAAACTATTCGAATATATATTCGAATTTAGAATATTCATTGACAGCCCCAATATATATACACTTTTTTTTTTTTTTTTAGGTGGTCAAATTAATCAAATGTGGTCTACTCTTAAATATCTTTTAAAAGTTCTTATTCTCCAGCTCTCTTTCTCTCTCATTTTCCTTGTTAGTTGATCATTATTAACAGGACGCATGTTAAGGAACATGTTTATGAAATAAAATCACTCGACAGACCACAAAAGCTTGAGCATTTTGAGCCATATATGACACACATGCACGTTCATTTTGGATTTCATCATGCCCCCGTGGTGACCCTGAGCTGTAATAGTGAGATGTGACTGCTTCACGCTGCTTGAGCTTGTGTGTGTGTGTGTGTGTGTGTGTGTGTGTGATTTACCGGTAGGGAAATGATAGTGCTCTGTTCGCCATGACACAGCCCATCAAAGTGTCATAAACGTCCAGCGGATACAGACCACCATTAATCATGACAGAGAGTAAAGAGGGCAAAATGTATAGAAAAGATTAGAAAAAAATTAAGTCCATATAAAAAAAGAAGAAGAAGAGGGAAAAGACAGTGAGACTAACAGGGAGACACTCACTAGTCTGTTTTCCCAGTTTTCACATAATTATGTGGTGCATAATTAAAAAAGGGTGCTCTTCATTTTTTTCAGATAAGTGTAATTGTGGATAGTGATGGGAGGAAAATATAGCAAATGCCACAGTCGTTGCAAATCAACAAAACAATCACAACTGTTCGATCCACCACTACTTCTCTTTTCTGTTTCTCTCGCACTGCAGGTATCTGTTGGTTGTGATGAGGTGTTGGTGAATGGGAAAGAGATGAGGGGGCGTGTCTCACTTCAAGTGAACTTTACCTACCTCTATTTGACCAGCCAATTAGAGCTCACAGTTTGGGTGCCACGGTTACCGCTCCAGATTGACGTCTCTGATGCCGAACTCAGCCAAGTCAAAGGATGGAGGGTGCCCATCATCACCAACAAGAGGTGCGTGTGTGTGTGTGTGTGTGTGTGTGTGAAAGGTATATTTATATATACATGTGTGTGTGAGCATACATCTGAGGAGAATAGCCACAGAGATCCTGCACCACCCCTTTCATTTTCATGGTATTTGCAGTCTGTTTGTGTGTGGATATATGTCTGTTTTTTTCACAGCCCAATTCTGCATGTTGGCCTTCAGTCTGTCTGAAGGGGCCCGTTTTCCAATTTGGCCAATTTCTGTCTATCTGCCTGTAACAACAAAACCACTGTTACCACCAGCAAAGGTGTCAAGTAACAAAGTACAAATACTTCGTTACCTTACTTAAGTAGAAATTTTGGGTGTCTATACTTTACTGGAGTAATTATTTTTCAGCCGACTTTTTACTTATACTCCTTACATTTGCACGCAATTATCTGTACTTTCTACTCCTTACATTTTAAAAATAGCCTCGTTACTCCTATTTCATTTCGGCTTGTTTTCATTCCGGCTTGTCCAAAAAAAAAAAAAAAAAAGATAAATCACGCCATTCAGATAGAGTGAATTTGATTGTGGTTGGATGAGAAGTATAAACATATACCATTCCGACACCCTATTGGTTTGTACGGGATCCATCGCACCTGCACATGACACAAGTCACGTCACACTCCAGCGGAACATGGCGGAATACCACAATACTTAAAGGTATTTACCAGTGATATTGCAAGACTTTTCTATTTACAGCGAAGTAAGCTAATTGAACGCACAGAATATGATGGCATTATAATATAACAATGTAATATGTAATAAAGTATGATAAAGTTTGCAGTGGCTTCATAACTTAAATAAAAACATAAAAAACCAAAGTAGGCTAGCCTACACCTGATGCACATTTTTTTTGGTCTTCATTGTCTAGAACTAGAGCTAAGAAACTTGCTCTATTTTTGTGTAATTAATTAAGAGAAAGTACACCGCCATCTTTCTCCGACGAAAGTGACTTGAACGCACCAATAGCCAATGTTGGGGTCATAAAAAAAAAAAAAAACACCACGCGTTTTTTCGGTGCCCATGTTAACAGATTAGAGCATTCACACCGCACACAGAGGCGGCGTGTGTAGCAGGAGCAGAGTAGAAGCAGCAGTGCCGCGATCGTTTCGGCGCCGAGTCTATTTTTGCTGCGCTGTTCACATTGAATTATAATAAAACAAATGTCCAAAAACAAACTTTTTGCCCGAACTAGAAAAACAAGTTTAAACAATTTATACTGCCAGTTTAGCTTAAGTTACATATTATTATTATATATTACTAATATGATATATATATTATATATGTCATGCTGACATCATGCTGACAATCATAAACAAAAGCACGTGGTGTATCAGGCGGTGGTCTTCAGAGTGCACCTGCAAAGACGACAATAATGGACGACACTCATCTCATCGTGGAGGCTGAGAAGCATAAAGTTATTTGTGATCCACATAATGTGCTTTATAAAGACTTGCAGGCAAAGGAAAAAGCATGGATGAAGTTGCAGTGGCTCTTAGTGCCGATGGTAATTTAAAAGTGTTTTTGACAACCTTTCCCTGGCCCACGAGCGAACAACTCAACTCAATATAGAAAGGTAAATAGAATAGACAGATTAATATAGCACACATAATAGACATCTATGATGTGCATGAATTTGCTCATTTACAATAGGCTACGTCTCTATTAGCCTAAGAACTTTGCTGTTTGTAATTACAGACATTTATGAATTATCTTTAAAGGGGTGGTTGATTATGATTTCACTTTTCTAACTTTAGTTAGTGTGTAATGTTGCTGTTTGAGCATAAACAACATCTGCAAAGTTACAATACTCAAAGTTCAAAGCAAAGGAAGATATTTGCTTTTAAAGAAAAGGACTACAACAAATGGCTGGTTGGGACTACACGACATTCCTCCCAGGTTAGTGACATCACTAACCCTAGAATTTACATAAACCGCGGGGTTTATGTAAATTCTAGGGTTAGTGATGTCACTAACCCGGGAGGAATGTCGTGTAGTCCCAACCAGGGAACACGCAGGGAACATGCAGTCCATGTTGAGAAGAGGAAAAGTTGTTGTATAAGAGTACAGCTCAAACAGTGAGTCAGCTCAAACTTTAGCATCCATCTTTTCACATGCAATAGAAAGTCACTCTGTGTGCATCTCACAACAGTTCCTATATGAGCGATTAATAGATTTATCATGACAGAATATCTTAATTGAAGATAGTTAACTCCACATCAGCAACATAAATTCATCAACTAACCATTCAGAGACGTCCTGTTGCATTCTACATGTTGTCACTTCTTCTTGAGTCTCTACATCTTTGTCTGACTCCGTTTTAACATTAAAGGCAGAACAGTTTCTGTCATTTTAGTGTGTCTGCGTGAGGTAATAGCAGCTGCTAACACACATGAGCTCTTGAAACCCCGCCCTCTGCAGCAGCTCATTTGCATTTAAAGGGACAGGCACAAAACGGTGCGTTTTTGCAAACCCTCAAAAAGTGACAACTTTAACTTGCTATATAAAAATATCTGTGGGGTATTTTGCGCTAAAACTTCACACACACACTCTGGGGACATCATAGATATATTTTACATCTTGTGAAAAGGGCATTTTACCACCCCTTTAAGATGTTTATGATGGGTAATGTTTGTAAATGAGATGTGTGTCAGATATTTCAACAATGATTTCGTAAAGTTTTTCTCTTTTGCAGAACACTTTTCATGGAGATGAGTGCTAATATGTAATAAATATGCAGATAATATATAATAATAAATATAATTCAGCTATCAACCCCATGCAATGCTTCCCCCTAGGTGAACTGGAAGTTTGAAGTAATCACAGTTTCAGAGAGAGAAATAAAATGGGGGGGAAAAAAAGACGAGGCAAAGAAAACAAACCAAAACCCAACAGAAAAAAACAGACAACGAAATAATAAAGAAAAGAAAAGAAAAGAAAAGAAAAGAAAAGAAAAGAAAAGAAAAGAAAAGAAAAGAAAATTGGATAATTGCTGGAGATTATTTTTCTCAGTTCTAATCATTCAGGTAACCAGCTGCATCTTTTACACACAGTGATTTTTTTTTAATGGCATGTTTTAATATGCAAAAATAAAAATGAGATGTGAGAACAAGTAAATAATGATTTAAATTACCTCACACAAAGCTGGAATATAGTGTACAGGCAGTTTGGGTACTATTTTGGTAATTTTGTGTTGATTTTTTTTTTAATTTTCGGAGCTTGCCAACCCCTGTCTCAGTTCACTTTCACTTTAAGGAAAAGTCCTGCTTGGCCAATCTGCTTTACATCTTTTTCTGAGTTTCATGTAAGAAAGTAAGTCATACAGGTTTGGAACAACATGAAAGTGAAGCATGATGCGTGAACTATCCTTTTAAGGAAACCGTGAAGCACAAGGAGAATTTATTTAAGTTGTTTTTTATTATTCTAAGAATGTCATTACTAGTAAATCATTATTTCAACTTAACCCAACTCAAAGTCAACCCATTTGTGTTGTGTTTATTGAATGTTATGATTATACATAATGGCATTTCAATAATAATGTTTCTACCCTTGTACTTCAGGGCTTCATTACATAGCCAGACTCATGTCACCACTTCATAGTCAATACAATTGTAATTCTGTTTTCTAAACATGTAGATTTAAATTTCTTATCTTATCTGCTTTCTGTGTTGCCCAGGCCGACCCGGGACAGTGAGGACGATGAGGAGGATGAGAGGAAGGGCAGAGGATGTGCCCTGCAGTATCAGTATGCTCTGGTACGTGTTCTCACACACTTCGTGGCCGAGCCAGCTGACCCTGGTGGGGAGCTTGTGCACATGCTGGGTTCTGATTGGTCTGCTGACATCACAGAGATGGTCCTGGACTTCCTAAAAGTGGAAGATACACGCACTGCTCGACTAATTGATGGAAGGGTGCTGGTGGGAAGAGACCTGGGCATGACCACTATACAGGTAACTATCCATCTATCCTTCCATCCATCCGTCTATCCGTTGTTGATGCTATTTATGTTTAGCATACAAGGCATCTACATCTCTGTTTATATATTTGGCATATTAGTACAGTATATGTGGTCCCGGGGAATCAAACCCATGCCTAATTTATTCATAGTCAGTTAGTTTGACTGTATCTGCTTGGTGAGCAGCTCAGTTTTTAAATAAAGTCGGCGTACTTTATTTAGAGGATTCACCGTTGACAAATAAAGAAAGAACCTGAGAGATAGTAACACCTCCCTTGTCAAACACACCGGATATATTCACCCCTCATTGCAAAGATGTTATTGCATGTGAGTGATAACAAGCTTGTTTGCCTACAGGTGTTAAAATCTCAGCTGTGTTGAATGCTCAATCCCGAGTCAAGTGTTCTGTTGGCTAAGAGGCCCCTGTGTGTTTATGTTCATTTTCTGTCCATGTGTGTTTTCATGTCTGTCAGTCTCCATTTGCAATTTATCATGTTTCACGTGTTGGTCCAAATGTGTGATGGTTATATAAGATCTCGCATGTGGTTTTGAGTTGGTTATGATTTCAGTTTTTAGTGGAATTCTCTCTGTTCTTTTTTTCATGTTGTCTCTCTCCCTATCGTTTACGCTCTCGCCACCCCTTTGATTTCCTGCCATTTTTGTTATTTTTTCCTTTCCTCCCCTCAGCTTGGGAATCTTCATGGTGTCAGTTATGTCCATGCTAACAGAATATGATGCTCGACGATGACACGTTGACTCTAAGAGCTCTTTGTAGACCTGTCATACTGCCTGTCTGTCATAGTAAACCAATTGCAAAGAGTCAGTTTGTATTTCCTCGTCTTTGCTTTACTTTTGTAAGGATGGGACATATTATATAATGGAAACTGAGACAGGAAAGGGTTTTCAAATAACTATATTAAATTGCATGCAAAGAGATAGATAGATACATACATACATACATACATACATACATACATACATACATAGAGATAGGTAAGCACTGAGTGACACATGCATTGGATCATTGGTGCCTCCATTTTTTTTTTTTTTTCAGGTAATATCCCCTTTGTCTGACTCCATTCTGGCCGAGAAGACCATCACAGTGCAGGATGATAAAGTGACCATCACTGATCTGGGAATTCAGCTGGTGGGCTCTTTGAGTCTCTCACTGCAGCCCAGTTCCACCAACAACAGAGCCTTCTACATCACAACCACTGCTCAGGACCTGTTGCACACACCCAAACAGGTGAGAGCCACGAGAAGTGACCACCAGAATAATAAATTTTACTACCATAAACTTTGAATCGTATGGGAAAAATCATATGTTAGCTATAAAATTCTATAAAAGTGGAAGTTATGGCTGTTGTAGATATTGGGGCTATTGTAAATTATTGGCTGGAGTATTCTGGAACTAGAGGTTGCAGTGTAGAGTTGTAGTGGCTATAATGAATTGAATTGACTTGTACATTTTAATAATGAAAGTTGAAAATACTGTGAATTGGCAGCAGCGATCTAAAAACTAGAAATGGAGGCAATGTGAATGGGCTGTTACTTTCTAGAATTGTAAATTGGATGTAATGTTTTAGAACTAGAAAATGAGGTCTTTAGAAGACCTGTTTGCAACATCAAGCAGAATAACAGACTGTTTTTGTACAGCTAAAATAGCCAAGCAGCTGACACTGGAAGCCTTGCACATTCAAGTTACAAATGGCAGAGGCTGCTCTTACATTAAAATTAAGGTGGATAGAACCAAAAACTGAAGCTATTCTGAATGTCTCTAAACATTCTAGAACTTTGAGGTTACTGTGAATTAGCTTGAATGTTCAAGAACTTGACCTCAGTGAGAATTACTGGAACACTGCAGAACTACCCCTAGTGAAAAAAACCTATACGAAAATGTATTTAAAATACATTTATTTCATACTAAGTATACTACAAAGCTGTTAACTTATTTACTGACATGTTGCTTGAGACTTATATATATAAATATTATAATATATAATTGTGCAATGCACATTTCTCAATATTAAGCCTAAAATGTCTCTTAATAGGGATAGAATGATCTCTGTATAATATCCATCTTTAAATTCAAGATATTTAAGTGTACCTAAAGTATACTTGCAATAGTTCCTCTTTAGCACAATCAAATATGCTTAAGTATATTTTTAGTTGGACCACAGTACTATTATATCTAAAGTACATCAAGCACAAAATTAGTTATACCAATTTAGTATACTAAAAGTACAATTTAAGGATATTTATATTAAGTACGTAAATATAAATGTATGTGTAGTATACTTAGCATAAAAAATGTATTTCAAAAATGTATAATAAATGTATTTCAAATACATTTTAGTATATTTATTTTACACCAGGGACAATATGAGGCTTGGAGAACAAACTAGAATTGCAGCTGAGAAGGACAATTGCCTAAAGTTTTTAGGCTGGTGTGTTAATTTAAAAGAGCAGTGCCGTTTGAAAGGATTTGTTGGAAAACATTTTTTAAGCTTAATCAGCTGCAAGGAAACCTGCTGATTAACAAAAGTGTCCACAAGCAAAATAGCTCTACATCAGAAATAGGCACTAATATTGTGACACTTCAGAATAAATTTGCATGCTACCTGGTTGAGCTTTTTTCTAAGGAGAGAGATATTAGAGGCAAAATGTAGAGACTAAAATGTTCAATAAAAAGTCAGGTAAAGTAACAACTTGGAAAAAAAGCAGACTGCTTCTTGCATACTTTCCTGACCATGCAACATTTTAAACGAGTCATTGTAAAGCACACCTATCAACCGTCCACAGTTTGCCCTGCCAACAGTGCAGATACCATTGCAGAAATAATCCAGTATGCAAACACATTCTGTAGAATAGCCTCTGTTTGCTCTATGGCCCCTCAATTGAGGCACTGGTGTTCATTTTGCCAGGCCTTGTTGTAACTGAGAAGTGAAAAGCTCTAATATTCTACTTCCTCCTGTGCTGTTTGGAATCATCTGATTAAAGTATTTAAAATAGCAGCTCTGCTAAAAACCGAAACGCTTTTCCTGGCTTCTGCCAGCGTTTTCCCACGCACAAGGCCCAAGGTTAACTATGAGTGAATGAGTGTAGGTGGGAAAACACTGCAAGAGTCTCATTTGGAGTTGTTAGCAATAACGGATATTAAGAAAAACGCTTTTTTTCTCATTTGAAGAAGCTGCCAAAATCAAGGTGGACACATATCTGAAGGTTGTTCTTGTACACTATTTCTGACACTAGCGTAGTTGATCTGCACTTTGCGTTTCACTTTCTCAAGCGTTTGTGATTAACTCCACACACTTTACAGCCTATATAATTATAATACTAATCCTATAATTACTTCTCTCTTTCCTTGCATAGTACTTGATATTTCTTAAATTATATGTCTACATGTTTAGATAAGCTAAAATTAATTCGCAAAGGTCGCAAGTTTTGCTACAGATATTTTTGTGCGCTTTTGGAAAACTTTACTTGATTTGAAAACTTCACTCAAACATGAAAATGGTGTCATTGTTAAACACTTTCATGTCATTCTGAACTGTATGACTTTATTTCTTCTGTGGAAATTTGTAATAATAAACATGATTTTTTCACCATACATTGAAAGCATACAAGGTTTGAATGTTCTACTAGCACAAATAAAGTCATACAGGTTTAGAACAGGGTTTTTTTTTAGAAAGCATTCATGACAGAACTATCCCTTTAAAGCAACTCTTTTCAGCCTCATAATACTGTTGAGTTGTGTTTCCCTGTAGTTGATGGTGAGGAAAGATGTGAAACATAATTTGTTTCAGCGGGGAGTTAGTCCAGAAGATGATGTGCCACCTTGAATTTGATGCTGTAACCAAAAAATGTCACGCAGCTCCATTCTGTACTCGTAATGTAGTCTTTTTACTGCAGGACTTCCTGTTGGGCATGCACATTCACCTCACAGTCAAGTGAAGAGGATGTTTATTGTTTTCAGCACTCCAAATTAATTGCCTCTTCTTTTTTATTTGATGTATGAATGACTGAGCCTTCTAAAGGTAAATATAAACTTGTAGTGCTCCTGCATTTATCATGGCCATTTTTTAAAACATTTATTAATAAGATAAATCTTAACAGCATGGCTATTGGATGTCAGTTCCTATAACAGGCAGTTTGTGCTTTGATTCACATTCAGAGCAGAAACCCTCATTTTCACAATTAAATGGTATATACAGTATATAAAACTTCACTCTCCAAGGATAATGATGCAGTACCTATATAAATAAGAATGTTACTAACTTTTACAGTAAGTCATTTGGTTTTGTTGTTGAAGGGATATTTCACCCAGAATGAAAATTTAGTCATCATATTCCATGCAATTACCATGATTGGCTTGAAGTGGCTTTAAAAAGGATGCAAAACTAAAAGTATCATAAAAGTGGTCCATATAACTCAAGCACTATATAGACTTTGGTCTTTGAACAGGATCAACCAATTCAATGAAAACATGAATCATTCAATAAACAGCGAGCAGTACAGTTCTCTAATAATTTGTCATCTTGTGTTTGACAAAAATGAGTTTGAAACAACATTGGAGTTAGTAAATGATGTCGGAATTTACATTTTGGGCAAACTGTAAACCATCCTTTAAACCATGTTTCTATTTCTCACCACCTCTCTGTTTTATTATAGGAGGCCATTATTAGTGCATGGATTCAGTACAGTGATGGCTCTGTGACCCCTCTTGAGATCTATGACCCCAAAGACTTTACTCTAACCATCACCTCACTGGATGAGAGCGTGGTCTCCACCTCTCAGGAGCAATCCCAGCGCTGGCCTGTGGTAGTGGCAGAAGGCGAGGGCCAAGGGGCGCTGCTGCGCGTAGAGATGATGATCTCAGAAATCTGCCAGAAATCCAAGAGGAAGAGCATTTTGGCAATGGGCATAGGAAGCGTACAAGTGAAGTTCGGACAGAATGACCTGGAGCAGAGGAGTGGAACCCAAGAGGAGAACGGTCTGGACAACAGCACAAATGAACAGAGACATAAGGTACTAGAACAAGATAAAACCAGCGGAGGAGATGGCTGGAAATACACAAACACTGCGGTAGAACGGGAAGAGTCAGTCCTGAAGAAAGTCAGCACAACCCCAAAGACTACGCTAACTAGTCGTTCCGGGGGCAACAAGCAGGGTGGAGGACAAAACAACAACCCTGTGGACTATACCAGTTATCCAGTGCAGGTAGACCTACCTGGCGGGGCAGATAGCGACTTGACCCAGGCTCCAAGAGGTCTGTCAGACCTAGAAATTGGCATGTACGCCCTGCTTGGAGTCTTTTGCCTTGCTATCCTTGTCTTTCTAATCAACTGTGTCAGTTTCGCTTTCCGCTACCGCCACAAACAGCTTCCTGTTCTGGAGCAGGGCAACATGAACCACGCCCATGATTGGGTGTGGCTCGGCAACGAAGCAGACCTGATGGATCATCACGGCGACCACGGGCCACTGGCACACAACGACGAGTGCACGACTGCAATAGATCGCAATGAGGGGTGCGAGGAGAGCAAGTACCTCCTCAACGGGAGCGCCATTCAGAAAAGCGGATCTTCGCATGGTCGCAGCATCCCCCATGTGCACTCCGATCCACGGTCCTGTTCGGGAAATGACCCCAGCGGAAAAATCGAACCCCTTAACAACTCTCCTAGCGCTGCCAAGCGCAAAAGGGTCAAGTTTACTTCCTTTGCCACCGTACTACCAGACGAAGGTGGGCCATACACCAACTCCATCCTTATTGGGAATGAAGACGACATCAAGTGGGTCTGTCAAGACATAGACCTGGGACAGTCGGCCGAGCTTAGAAGCTACATGGAGAGACTGCAAGACAATCTGTAGGAGCTGGGAAGAGAACGAAAGAAAGGGAAAGCGAGAGGGCGGACACACAAAAACTCACCAGAAATGCCTTTGCACTGTGGGGGGAAAGCAGGGAGAGAGGAGAAGAGGGAGGAATTATTAAAGAATCGAAAGTGGATGCAAATAGGGAGTAGGAAGGAATAAAATCCATTGGGAGTCTCGAGTTAAGTAGGAAATTCACAGAAAGGGGAAACGGGTGAAGAGAGACTGGCACGTTCACACTGGCTTCTACGATCGGTCCAGGTGGCGCAGAGAGAGCAGCTGCCAATTGGTTTGCGCAGGGACAGAAAGCCAGTTACCGACACCCTAAATAAACAAGCCCAAACAGAAAAAGAAAGGAAACAAACTTGACAGCTGTACAGAAAATCACAGTCCATGAAAGTCAATGAACGTGGGTTGTTGTCGCTAATGTAATTTTTTTTTTTTTTTTTATTTATTTAAATCATAGGATTGTGGACAGATACAACAGATCTTATTTTTTGAGATAATCCCAGGCTTTTTCCAGATTAGTATGTAACTAGACCAAAACAGGCCCTCAAAGCACCCAGCCTGCCCCAGGTCCAGGTGTGTGTTTGTTTTTTAACGCTTATTTTGTATTGTCTGTCCCTCCTGTGTGAATCCCGAGACGTGGTCGTGGACATGTGGGATTCCACCTGGCTGGAATCTGTACCAGCTATATCTGCACACACACTGTGAAAAACACCAAAACACCACAGTCCTCCCTCTCCATCTCTCCTCTGGGAGAAAAACACAAGACATCGATGATGAAAAGCAACATAAGAATAAAGACTCCTCATGCACTGTCCATTTTATCAAGTGAATGTGGAAAAAAAAGGACTGAGGGCTTCTTTTGAGCCCCATCGGGAGGTTGTTCATTTGCACAATAAGAATAACACAGAAAGTGCATAGTGGCCCTCAGCTAATCTGAGGCTGACCCATCTGACTGTCCATACAGCAACGGATCCAGAAGTACAACCTGACAGTTTGAAGATGCGATGATGAGCATGGGACGGACTGTGTAGAAATGCAAGCCCACAAAATTGAGTTGTGTGTTATAAAACCATATGATTGCTGTGATAGAAAAATATACAGAGTAGATATGGTCTATTACTCTCCAGTATGGTAAATGTATGAATGTTTCTCTTTTTATTGAGGCGAAATGTACATCATTTGCCCCCTTTTTACATGGCCGGAGCACCTCCCCATGGTTTTTACATGTCCTATAGGTTTTAAAGCAACTTTCTATTTCTGCCTCACTAACCCCAGCATTTACCCGGCTCCCTGAATCCTTGTTGTTTATATTACTGAAGAGTTGTAGGGAAGGACAGATGTGGAAACCTTCTCTTTGAAAGCTCAGGTGAAAATACGCTCACAGATGAACAGTGGTAGAACTGAAATGTAGATTGTAAGAATGCAATATTTATTTGTAAGTGTAATATGAGATAGGATGTAAATAAAATGATTAAAATTTCTTGTGGACACTGCAAGAAGGCTGTTGCCTACATTTTCACAAAATCGACACACAGAAGAGTCATGGGGCCATTTGAGTGTTTCATATGTCCATGTGAATAAAAATGATAGGCTTTAATATGTTTAGACATGTCATGGGTTCTGTCACAATGTCTGTTTCCCCATTCGCACAGGGTTCAGTCTTTTCATTTGATATATTATATTTCTGTTTGTTTCAAAGGTGTTTAGTTTATTTAAAGCTACTGTAAAAGTAGGGGAGATCAGAGCACATTGAATTCATTGTAATTGTTAATTGTAATTTGGTGGTGGGGTTGTGTGTGTGTGTGTTCATGTTTTTCTATCCCAGTGGGGACTTCAACCTGAATGCACGCAGACTCATGGGGACTCGTGTCACAATGGGGACCTAAATCGAAGTTTTCTGTGATGGGTAGGTTTAGGGGTAGGGTTAGTGTAAGGAGATAGAAGTTTGTACAGTATAAAAACCATTAAGTCTATGGAGAGTCCCCACAAAGATAGTAAACCAGACGTGTGTGTGTTTGTGTGTGTTTTAATTTTAAAAGATTTTAATAGATTAGTTCAGTTGTTTTCATCAGCTATTTTGTTATTCTAGACACCACATCCAAAAAGAAAAAACAAAACAACAAAAAAACCAACATTAAATTGTGTGTCATTTTAAGGAAATGATAAATTATTTATATGATATATGATTTGATTGTAAATAAAACTGACCCTAAAACTCCAAACTACATAAAACATTTAAACTGGACTTTTAACTTAAATATCTGTGTTTGTTAATAAAACTGTCCATTATTATTATTATTATTATTCTTATTCTATATTTGTTATTGCTCGTGCACTGACCTTCCATGGCTAGGGTGAATACATTGAGCATTTATCGATTTATCGTTACATTTATACCTACTTTTTCTTTGTCATGTGTGATGTGTGATTCCATCTATTTGACATGCTTAAAGATACACTGAAATGCTTAAACATTTTGACAGTAGTTTAAGGCAGTAGTCTCAACTCCAGTTGAGTTGTTTGGGATGAACCTCCCAAAATGTTTTAGATGTCTCCCTATTTAACAAACAAAGAAGCTGATGAGTTGAATCCGTTTTTAAAGCGAGACATCTATAAATATTCTGGTATGTGGGTCCTAAGGGACAGCAGTGTACGTTTCAGACGACAAAAAAAAAAAAAAAAAAACCTTCATTCCAATAGCTACAGGTTAATGGGGTGATTTTAAACCCTTTCCCGCCCTAAAACATTCATACCTCATTTTATTGAGGTGAAGTGACAGGATATCTTGTTTTCCAGGTTTCCTCATGGGATTGGTTTGACTTTTACTGTATGAAGTTTCATTTCATTCTGGCCTTGACTCTCAATATAGCGGAGCGACTGTTTTCCTATTATGTTGCTTAGTTTAAGCACTATCCAGTTTATTGTCAGTTGTGACTGTAAATTATGGAGTAACCATATAATAGAATGTGAGAGAGAGATGTTGAGCTCAAGTGTTTGCCAAGGCCACCGCTGACACCTCTTCAACCAGAATAATATACTGGATTGTAACAATAACGCTCTTCGTTCACCATCCACACGAGGCCTTAGATGCAGTGTCACAATGTCTAATGACTCAAGATGGAGAATATTCATCTTTATTCCATATTCATCCGCTTAGTGATATTCTGATCTGGTTTCAGATAATCTATTCCTAAATACTCATTCAGTATTCAAAATTTTTTCATAAACCATGTCATATTCTGATATACGAGTTCCTGTTTTCATATACATATACATACATATTTGTCTGATAAAGCAACTTTGTTTTCATGTATATAAATCTATATTTTCATATAAATACGTTTTAGCACCTGAAGACACCATGATTTTGTACAATACAGATCTAAAAGCAGAAAGAATGACGTAACACCTGCAATGCCCTGCGCTCTCATTTTAGGGAAGTACCAACATCCGTCAACTTCCCTTGGTTTGGTATTTGTTCAGTAATACCCTCATTGTGTAAATGCTTTGTCATTAAAATTGTTGCCTACTGACATGGAATTTTTGTTTCTTTCATTTTCCTTTAGTTTCAGCTTGTCTCCATTAACTTCCCAAATGTAAGCCAGCTTCTTGAGAACTAGCTATTCATGTCATATTGTCTAGGGAGAACCTGCTCCAGATTTTAGAATGTGTCCACCTCCAAAATGCCAATTGAACTCTTGATTAGCATTAAAAATACATTAATATATCTATCCTTTTCTCACTTAATTTCTCCGAGCTACAGCTGTGCATGAGGGGTGAAATTTCATTCATCGCACATGTATAGTCTGTGATTCTGATGTATTTTATTTTTCAGTGCAAGGAGAGCAGCTTTGATGTACACCAATGACTAATTTTTTGGACGACACACACCAGACATTCTATTAGCCCCAGTAAAAGCATCAGCACAAGGTAAAGTGTGTGTGCAGTAAATGTTGGTGAGATGTACACCACTGTACACATTTCATTTGGAGTGTTTCAACAAAAGATGGCACAAAAATACTCTGTAATGAACCCCACTATCTTCCACTTGGACTTCAAAGTCATTTTTTGAAATTTGGACCCATTTTTCCCCTCTCAGAAAAGATGGAACAGTCATTATGCTGCTGTTTCAGAGGCGGAGAGAAAAGGTAAGGAGCTGCATTATCATTGTTTCACCAAATAGGTGTCATTAATTTAGGCAAGGGGGCTTTCACTGAATATTACATTATTTTGGGTACTAAAAATTGTTGTTCACTGACATTCCCAGTTATAGAACACATATAAAAATATATAATATAAATTAGAAAATATTAAATTACATTATAATAATAAATTTATATTTATAATAATTGATTGGCTTTTAAGAATAATATTGAAATTAGTTATACATTGTAAAGTTAGTTAATATTGGGATTCAAAATTTATTAATATTGGAATAAATAGAAAAGAGAGCCTCCCTCTCTTGTTTACCTGAGAGTCTGGCTTGGAATCACTGACTCTGTAAAGTTTGAAACCCCCCATTTTAATCAATTGGGCCATCCTGTTCTTTTAAAGAGCTTTCTAAGTGATTAAAAATGGAAAATTAGCTTACCCTTACACATCTCTTTTTCCTTTTAAATCGTCTCATTTTCTAGTGACATAAAACAGATGGCTTAGTTTTTCTTGCTCTCTCAGCCACTCGTCTTTTTCCCTCCCTTCCTTAAACAAATTCTATTCCAATTTAGTGGCTTCCATTAACATGTGTTTCTGCACAGGGCAGTGATTTACTGCTGGTATCAAATACATATTGCCAACCAAGTGAGACATGCAACCTTTCATTTTCACGCCGTCGCGTTACAAATTCGACATGCTACATTAACAAGAAAAATGGCTGTGTTTGGCGAAGCCAATGGGAAGTGGCCTGTGTCTTTAGATGACATTTCTTTCATTCCGCATTCATTACTGTGTGCTGTCACTGCTGTGCTTTAAGTTGTAAGAGTGTGAGTGTTTTGCTTTATCACTGTGAGTCAGTACAAATGTGTGTATACGTGAGAAACGCATAATTGTGGCACTGCTGAAGTGAAACAGACCAAGTGGTCCCAAGTTGAACGAGGACCTTACCTGTGAATGACCACACTTGAGCTTTTGCCTATAAATGATGCTTTACAGAATATTAAAGTAATACATCTCCATGAGGGGAAAGAAATTGCCCAGAGCTTTACTCTCTGAAATGAATGCACTTTATTTAAGGTTTTCAAGTGATTGTGGTTCAGGACCCAGGTTTTATATTGGACATCAAGTGCTGGCCCAACACAAGATAAATAAGTGCTGGCCCAACACAAGATAGATAGATAGATAGATAGATAGATAGATAGATAGATAGATAGATAGATAGATAGATAGATAGATAGATAGATAGATAGATAGATAGATTTTTTTTTCTAATTTTTTGATTGACAACTTTTCTGTCCCTATTTTGAGAGAAATCGGGAGTGCAGAGGTGTTGTGTTCGCTGTGTAAACTTGATGGTTAGTGTAGATCTAAATGTGAATATGCATTTACTCATCTCACTTGTAGAAAATGAGTAAATAAAAACAGTGAAATGCAAACTCTGAATATTACACAAACCTGCAATAATTAAATGTTAAATAGCACAAATACACTTTATGTATTTAATCTCACTTTAATCTCACCATTGTCTTTGCTGCTGACCTTTGATGATCCAATTCAACCGAACTAACTAGCAATTTTTTTCTTTAAAGTGCCCCTATTATGCTATTTTAAAGTTTCCTAATGTTGTTTTGGAGTGTCCTACAACAGGTTAACATGTATCAAAGGTCAAAAAACTGTTTAATTTTCTCTTATAAAATACATTTGCACATCACCACATTTTCAATGATTTTCAAACGACTCGTCAGATGAATCAATCTCTCTAAATCCCTCCTTTCCGCGAGCTACTCTGCTCTGATTGGCCAGACAGCTCAGTCTGTTGTGATTGGTCTACCGCGTACAGTATGCGTGTCGAAAACAAAAACGCCCATTCGTCAGCTCTGCGTGTCCTGAGACTTCCCTACACCGTAAACTAAACACTGTAACGAACAATGACGTAGATTTTACCATATCAATCCGACCGTGAGTCCGATGATGAAACGTTGGAAGAACTAGTTATTCAATACAAACCTCCATCGCAAGGACGACTCGAGCAGGACGTTTCTCAGTGATACACTACTCAGTTTGAGGTTTATTATGAGATGTTGCAATTGTAATTCCTCACCATCAGCATTAACAAGTGCATGTCCATCAACAAACTGATTATTTTACTTGTACTTATTTATTTACTGAGTATTTTTCTAATTTATTGCAGTGAACATGTGGAAACTGTATCAATAACAGTGCATACATTAGCCGAGCTCTAGCGTGAATGACTGATGTAACATAAACGTTGGTAAAACAAATCTTGCTCCGTGCTTAATCTTTTCTCAAAGTAGTGAGAACGACAGACAATCTGCGTTAATAGACACAGTAGGTAATCGTGGCCCACAACTGATTAGCAGAAGTATTTCAGTAAGACAGCAATAATGAGTTAACCAGTTAGCAGGAGACCTACACAATACAAAACTCAAAACGAAGTATAGATAGATCATATGCTTTCAAGAGCAAGCGGTTTGCGAATCCTGCATTGAACTCCGAGATTTGAGAAGAAGTCATCAGGAAAATAAAGGGAAAACAGCAAAAGTTTAGGATTATACTGCTGAGGTATCGTGGTAAAGATGAATTTTAACCACTGATTCTTCATATGCTTGTCCTTGGGCAGTGAAAAAACATTGTAGAGCACAGCATCTTCTTAACATGAAGCTATCCAGTATCCACAGGAATCAGCTGCCAGTTTGAGGGGGTTCAAGTTTGCCCTGGTGTCTGTGCGCGCAATAAGTGGGCGGGCAATATGCTAATGTTTCGTCTTGACGTCACAACGAAACGGCTCGTTTGAAAAACGATTAATTTCATTGACTCAGAGTTCACTCTTACTTTTGAAAGACAATAACTTTATAGACAGTGCACTTTCAGATTTAAAACTTTGCAGTCAAAAATCCATAATAGGGGCACTTTAAATAAACATCACATTTGTGTTTCTTTTTGTTGTTATTGCTGAAATAAAAGTGTTGAACTTTCTTCTGCAATCCAGAATGGCAGCACAGTTAAGATGTTCTGTGGCTTATTCGTTTCACTTGTGCTGTGTAAAACTTTTTTTTGTCATTAAAAAAACAACGCAAAAGTAACGCAAACATACCGTAACCCACTACTTTCCATAAAATGTAACTTATGACATAATTAGTTACTTTTTTTGGGGTAACCCCAACACTGGTCTCATTTATGTTCAGGATACCTTCAGTGGGGTGCAAAAGTCTCAAACCACTCTGAAAAGCTGGGTTTAAAATCTAGTCCTAGAAATAAACTAGAAATTGTATATATATATATATATAAAAAAAAACGCCAAATAGAAACCTTTATTTTTATTTTCTATTTGTCTCAAACATTTTGATCCCTGTCTTGAATCTTCGAGTATGAATTCTGCCCTGGCTAATGACCCTGTTCAAATCCATAACTCACCCGAGACGTGGGTCATATTTCGCTCATGGTGTTTAACTGAATGAAAAGCATATTATAAAAACTGAGACTCAGGTCCACTTACTCTCATAGCAGAGAGCCGTTAGCAGACATCATAAAGTGCAGTGTTTCATGCTCCCTCATTCTCTGTCCGTCCCCCGTACCTCATGCTCCATTACCTCCCCTGTGAGCTGAACGCAGAGAGCCCCGGTTATTCACTCTCTAATGTAGACAGCGGCTCTAGTGTGTGTGTGTGGAGATTTAATGTGACGTTAAATGGAAAGCAGCCTTGCTAATTCAATCCTTACTACAATGGAGTAAGGCCTGAGAGAGTTTGCCTCTGATAGTGTTTTAAGGCTCACAATGGCTCGGGAAAGAGCTCTATTAAAAACTCATTTTGTTCTTCACAAGCTGTAGAACAAACCGAGACCTAGAGTTTGTGTGGGTTACCAATCCTAGAAAGTGCTTATTTGCCTATTTAACTAAAGAAAATGTAATGAGACTTAATTTAGCTCAAAATTACATTTATAAAGAAAATATGAGTGGTGCTTGTAACTAATGCTGGTGTGTTGTGGTTGCCAGGGTGTTGCTATGCAGTTGCTAAGGTGAGCCTGAGTTCTGTACCATCGGGAGAAATTACATCATTTGAAATATGCCATGTTTGGTGTCATGACAACACTGAATGTTAAATATGCACAACCTCAAACCCTTTACTAACAACTATGTTCACATCAAAGGTAGCAGATGGAAAATAAGAGCCCTCTGGCACTGGTAAAATAACATAATGAAATATTTACATTAAATACGCTGCTTGCAAATTTTTTTTATAAAAATTGTATACGTAATAAAGCTACTTTTAAATTACTATCAGCAGAGAAAGATGTTCTCTGTCCACATAGTGTAGTTACACTATCAACCACCAGGGGGCTAACTGGGCTATGCTAACCAGCTAAACCTCGACCCAACCCTTGGTTCTGACTGTTTTTATAGCACTTTGTTATGTGGTTATTAGATTATTCAATGGTAGTTGTTTACAAAGAGCCTCAATTCTTTCACTCATCAGTAGCATAATAAAAGCGGCTTTATTTTACATGGAAGGGGTCGCCTTATGTGGTCTGCCGCCATTTTAGGATCACATGACCAGCTTAATACCGCTCACTTGTAACCTGAATGTTTGTAGACACCTTCGCTCAAATAAATCATGGCTGAATGAAAACAGAACATTTCTATTCAGCGGCAATAGTAACTGGAAATGTTTGTTTTGCACGAATCTACATTCACTCTTCTATGTTTTTACTGCTAAAATGTATTGGTACATCTTTACCATATTGGAATGTTGCCCGCTGAAATTGATTGGGAGATTTCAGATATGTTTATGTGTGTCTGTGTATCTTTCGGTGTCTGAAAATAAATTTGGTAACACTTTACAGTAAGGTCCTCTTACTTAACAATGAGCAATACATTTGTTACAATATTTATTCATCTTTGTTGACTAGGTTAATGTGAGGGATGAGTGAAATATTGAGTTATTTGTGATTTATGAGGTATGTACTGAAGCAATCATTTCTCTGTGAATTTCAAAGGTCCAGTAATAGTTCCTCTCTCTAGTCAGAGGACATTGTGATTGAGCCATTAGAATGCTAATACATCCATACACATCTTGATTCGTGTGATAATAATGCAGCTTTGATAGTCATTATGCTGATCTTGATGGAAGAGGCAGACTCGTTAGACTATTTTAGGGGCTTCTTAGTGATATATGTGGGTCAAAATTGTTTTGTGGCTAGTTAGATTTGAGACCATCTACAGTACCAGTTTGGGGTCCGTAAAAGAAATGAACACTTTGTAAAGGGATTCCACTGGAGGCAAGTTATGAAGAACCCAAGTGCAGTTTATTACAAATAAAACAAAACATGAAACAAGAACATGAACTTACACAACAGCAGAACTACAGGAAACAATACTTGACAAAGACACATGGCAAACATGAGGGCTTAAATACACAGACTAATGACAAGACAAGGGACATCTGTGAACAATGACAACATGACACATCAGACAAGGGAACACATGGCAGGATCACATGACTAACAGGGAATCACATGACAGACATGGAAACATGACATGAACAAACCCAAAACGTGACACACTTTTATTCAAGGATACGTTAAATTGATAAATAGTGTCTGTAAAGACTTGTACACTGTTACAAAAAAGATTCAAACAAATGTATCTTTAGAACATTCTATTTATAGAAAAAATCGTTTTTTCATAAAAATATTGTTTTCAGCATTGATAATGAGAAATTATTCTTGAGCACCAAATCAGCAAATCACCAAAAAGACTGGAGTAATGGCTGCTGTTTTCAGCCTCGGTGAGCATAAGAGACTTCTTTCAAAACTTTAAAACAAATCTTTGAACAGTAGTGTACATGCTAGTGTACTCCAAAATGTCAGTACGTGTGTATACAGCTGTATATTAAACATCAAATATGAACTGATTGACTGGTATTGTGTCCTGTCACACAGCATTATTGCTTTAAGTAGATTTCCTAACACTGGAAATGTATATACACTTTTGGCATCAATAATTCCATGAAGAACCTCTAACATCAATGGAACCTTTCCATTCCACAAAAGGAAAAAAACGTTCTTTAGATTTACCTGATGTTATTCACATTAAGAAATAAATGGTTCTTTTAAGAACTGTTGAGATGTTCTTTGTGAAACCAGAAATGTTTCTTCTGTGGAAACCCCTGTTTTGAATCTTTCTTTTTTTAAGAGTGGACATTAGCAGTTGATATCGGCACATCAGCAGTTACCATATTCTGAAAAGCATGAGAGCTGAGATCACACAGGAAAGCCTTCTATCCCACTGAAGTTTTACTTGCCACTAATTCACATTTCACTAAACTAGACCACCTTTCCTTATGTCCCCCATATTCATATGGCAGCTTTAGAGCCATTTAAATTTGAGCACCTCTGTGACATTTTAGCACTAATAATTTAGGAAGTGTTGCCGCACATATAAGGCATTTGAAATGCAGGACACTGAATTCTGTCCCCACGTTCAGGCAATAAAATCCATAGAGAACTCCGCACAGCTTATTAAAAAACCGGTCACCACTGCATTCTCGTCAGCAACGTGGGGTTACGACACAGAATGTCACTTTGCCGTGATTAATCACACAAATATTGTAATCACACATACGATTCGGAGCAGCTGAGCTGGGTGCTTTGTGTAAAGATAGATGGTGTCCTACACAGGGGGCAGGACACCACATAACCACCCACACGCTTCCCCCCTCATTATAACGGGCCAATAAAATAAGACAAATGATGTCTTAATAAGCACAGAACTTTGTTTTTCATCGGGCCCAGGGTAGTTTGTTCCGACAGAAATAGAGCAAAGACTTTGCTATCCCATGGCATAGAGATGAGAGGAAGCTAACGGTTAGTTCTGCCCACCACCCGCCACTGCGCCACATTTTTTCTCTGCTTTCCCATCTGCGTGATGTATAGCTTGTTTCAAATGCGGATTACTCAGATGTAGTGTTTTCCCTCGCTCGCTCCTGCTCTCTAAGACGCGGTTCTGTAAAGGATCTGAAACAGATTAACAGGCCCTATCCTCGCCGGCTGCGCAGCCAGTGTGGAAATGACTTTTCCATGGCTTGCTGAATGCTCATGCGAGTAAGGCATTTTTATGTTTTTTTGTTTTGGGAGTGTTTGGGAAACAGCCACACTATTAGACTATTTCTCATGCATGGCCACGCAGCAGGTCACATCCACTTCAGCCCTTTTACACTGACTTGTCCTCGCATATTGAATGAGGTTTGAACGTCTATCATATCCTGAAGGACAAGTGGGCATTTAGTCATTTTGAACCCATTTTGAAGAAGTAACTATGTGAATGAAGTGTGACGAACAGCTCACCTCAGCAGAAACGTTCGCTTCCCTTTTGTTTAACTTTTCTGCTTTTCTTCTCCTCTTCAATGGGGAAATCTAAACGTTTCTTATTGATAAACTCATAAATTGCTTCTTTATTGCTCCATAATAGCTTGCAGCAGGAAGCTTTTTACTAAAATTAATTAAGCAGGATAGATAAAGCCGTATAAAAGTGAGGAATAAAACCTGCATGGTGAGTTTTATCCTGGTGAAAGCTCTCTGCGAAAACAAAGTCAGAGATTCAATTTTAAAAAGCGGCGGTGCCTGTAAATGTAGCGATGTGGTCTTGGCACGCTATAGAGATAAGATGAAATAAAACGAGGGACACGCCTGAATCCCGTTCCTGAAAGTAGGGCTTGCTTTTCTCGTTCTGCCTCATTAGGGTTTTCGTGTGGGTGTTTGTCGAACTGAATGTTTCCTTTTTCCAGTTTCTGTGCATTAAAGTTTCAAACTATCGGCCCGCTGCGTTGTTTTCTACTCCAAGTGTTCAGAGTCAAATTGTCCAATTTGGTCTTGAATTGTCTGCAATTTATTTTGTTCTAAAATGTTGTCATGCTTCTCTTATGATTGTTAAACAGTTGCTATATACACTATTGTACAAAAGTTTGGGGTTGATAAGATTTTTTTTTTTTTTTTTTTTTTAAGTTACTTATGGACACAAAGACTGCATCAGTAAAAATAGTAATATTTTGAAATATTAGTACAATAAAAAAAAATGTAATTTTTAAACTTAAACTTAATTTTAAGTTTACGATCTCTGCATTAAAGCATAACTTGAGGGTGAGATTGGTCAGCCATGCATTCATTTTCTCCATTAGTTTCATGCTGTGGAGGATAAAAAGTAAATTTTATGGAGACCAAATTCACCTTATATAGTTTTGTTACTATTTTCTAGAGCTTGAAAGTGTGTAGCTCAAAAACTGCTTCTTTAGCAGAATAATTTCTACACCAAAGTATTTTTCCACGGAAAATTGACCATTGCAAATATTGTTAGTCCAGAATAAGCCCTCGGGGTGGTTTCACTGCGGCAGTAAAACTTTGGTTCACCACTAAAACTTTCCATCCGTCAAAGTCAACACTGTGTCCCAATATCTCCCTCTATCTATGTATCTATCTATCCGTCCATCCATCTTCCTATGTTTTGTTAGCTCGGAGAATGTTATTGTGACCTTTGCGGATTTATTTTCTGTTCCGCCACCAAGTACAAGGCCTGAACAATGGCACAAGTATTATTGAGCTTCAGATTGTTCTCTTAGTCTCCTGTGTGTCTTCTTTCAGCTTTTCCCACTCTGAATATTGAATATAAAAGTGAGAATAGAGAACATAAAATACCTACCTAGAACAAGCGAATGAGAGCTCTAGTAGGAAAATGTGAATAATGAGACCAGGATTTAACACTTTAATCAATGTTTGATTAATATTTAGCAATTTTCCTGCTGCAGGAAGGCCATTCTAATGGGATTTCTGCTGTTTCCTCCTTTGCTGCTTAAGCCCCAGGCTGGACAAATTACACCACTGTGGGTGAAGCTCGGACGAAGTGCGCCCCGACATCCTACCAACCTGATCTGGAATAGAACTAAATCCACCCACAGTACCACCATGTACAATCAGCCCCTAAAGTGCGCTCCTTCGTTAATGCTCATTAGAACTAATTCGGCACTCTCTACGCCCACTCTCACCCACAACAAAACCCTGCTGACAGGCCTTTCCAGGTTTACAACAGGCCAGCATGTGAGGTACTTTCACAGAGGCGTCATTTGCTCAGAGGTTGCTCTTACATAGCTCAAGAGAGTTCTTCTTTATGTTTAATTTGATTATCTCAGATGTTAAGCTTGAGATTCTTTAAACTATAGGATAATTCATAACAGGAGCAAATAAGACTGCAGTTGACATGACCATGAGTGTATTTATCATAAACATCAAGATTCTTATGGCTATCAATAGGAAAGCATATGTCTTATGTTTAGTTTCTACTATTTCTATTAAAGTGCTCCTAGTATGCAATTTTAAATGTTCCTAATGTTGTTTTGGGGGTCTCCTACAATAGGTTTACATGCATCCAATATATATATATATATATATGTTTTTTTTTTCATAATATACATTGCACATCACCTAATTTCTCAAAGAGTCTGAAAATAGTTTGTTCGAAGATTCAGTCTCTCTAAACCCCTCCTCTCTGCGAGCTTACTCGGCTCTGATTGGTCAGACAGCCCAGTCTAACAAAACTTAACTGAAATAAAAAATATTGTTTTCACCTGTTGTTAAAATAGGAAACTAGAAATAAAAATAAATAAAAAACGAATATTTTTTTTTAAATAGAATTCCAGTGATATTAAAATAACACTGATATGAGCTCATGAAAAGTGCATATATAAAATGTAAAATAATTATAACCCTGGTTAGATTTGATTATTAGTCAAGTCAACTCACTTTTATTTATTTACAGTAGCGCTTTTTATTATACAGATTGTTTCAAAACAGCTCTACAGTGATAACAGGAAATTAATGCAACAAAGATTGTTATTGCTGTACAACAGCTCTATAAAAGTCATTGTCTAGTTTAAGTAAGTTTTTAATTGAGTAATTTCCGTTGTAAAAATCATTAGTTATTAGCTGCTTACACAACTCCGTTTTCAACTGAAAATGTGTTCTGGCCGTTCATTTAAACGATAACTGCGTTTGGTGGTCAGAGGACGCAAACTTTGAAGTACGTTTCAAAGTGCAAGTTTTTGAAAACGTGTTTTGAAAGCGAAACCGTTATCATCCCCATGTGAACTTCAAAAATGTGAATCTGTGAGAAGTCTAAAGGCATGCACATGCGTATTACATGTTTAGTCTATAGGAATGCACGTTTGAATGTGTATCTGTGTGGGCGCGTAATCTTTCTTTACAAAGTAACATTGCCAATTACTTGTCTGGCATGCATAATACAGCATTTTTTATAATTTCTGCGGATCCGTGTGAAATCATTTTGATAACGTTTTCATCTGTACAGAGGAAAACCCGTTTGGTGTAAAAAATACAACTTTTGTTGTGTCGATGAGGCCTTCGCAGGGGAGGGTCTAGTTGACACTGTCTCTGCTGACACTTCAGGGCTGCGTTGTGGTCGTGTCTAGGTGCAGGTCCTGATCTGTTCCTGGTCCTCATCTGATCTGGACACGGCCTGGATCTGGCTGAGTACAGTAAACCTCGGGATAAACAGAGAGACTAATATTAGCGTAGATGCCATTCTTCCAATGATGTAATGAGTACATCAGATGTTATGGGAAGTGTTCACAGTTACAGCTGACTTAATTTATTCAGCCTAATAATCATTTTACATGATTTGAATTACAGAAATTGATAATGTTCTATGTGTATGCCAGGTTAAAGAGATGTGTTTTTAGTCTAGATTTAAACTGACAGAGTGTGTCTGCTTCTCGAACAATGTTCGGAAGACTGTTCCAGAGTTTTGGTGCTAAATAGGAAAAGGATCTACCGCCAGCAGTCGATTTTGATATTCTAGGTATTATCAACTGGCCGGAATTTTGAGATCGCAATAGACGTGAAGGACTATAATGCGTTAAGAGCTCGCTCAAGTACTGGTGAGCTAAACCATTTAGTGCTTTGTAAGTAATCAGCAATATTTTAAAATGTATACGATGTTTAATAGGTGGCCAAT
The DNA here is from genome assembly GCF_951802725.1 of Rutilus rutilus. Lineage (NCBI taxonomy): Eukaryota > Metazoa > Chordata > Actinopteri > Cypriniformes > Leuciscidae > Rutilus > Rutilus rutilus. The sequence continues at coordinate 38,487,297 of NC_140221.1, forward strand.
GCAGTGTTGACAGAACGGGGCTAATGTAGTCATATTTCCTGGTTCTGGTAAGAACTCTAGCTGCTGTGTTTTGGACCAGCTGTAGTTTGTTTATTAAGCGTGCAGGGCAACCACCCAGTAGAGCATTACACTAATCTAGCCTTGAGGTCATGAACACATGAACGAACTGTTCTGCATTTGTCATTGAGAGCCTATGTCGTAGTGTCGATATATTTTTAATATGGAAGAATGCGGTTTTACAGATGCTAAATGTGGCTTTCAAATGAAAAATTGGTATCAAAGAGCACACCCAGGTTCCTAACCGACGACGAAGACTTGACAGAACATCCATCAATTGTTAGACAGTATTCTAGGTGTAAGAACTGATTTTCCTGCTAAGACAAAACTCACCCTGCAATAAAGCCATACAACACACCCTGGACAGAAGATAGCAAAGACAGAGCACAGGACATTGTCCTGTCCAAATTTTTCTCCTTCCTTATCTCTGCATCCCCCTCTCCCTCCACCCTTCCTCTCCCCCTGAGTCAAGTCACCAAAAGTTCACTAAGAATGTCTATATATCACATATGATGTATCTTGTGAATCTATTGTTTTTCCTTTTCATGTTTGGTATCATTTTAAAAGTCTCAGTGCGATTGGTAAAATGGTCTTAATTTCATTGCAGTCATTGGTTTAATGAGAAAGATTGAGAACTTAGGAGAATCCTGTTCTCCTCTCTGGGTGATGTCTCTTCAAGATATCTCCCGAAACCAGGTGCTACCCCCTGGGGTACATGAATTGACCTAAAAATATTGGTACAACCCTTTTGTTCTGGTCAGGGTATTTAAGGGTAGGTGACAGAGCAGTCTTTGGGACCCGTTAACCAGGAACATCCCCCATACAGTGCTGTTTCAGTGTTTTCCTGTTGGAAAACACTCACACACCACTGTGTGTCTCTGTCAGGAATGCATTGCTTACTTTTAGGGTCATCTTTGAGTAACTGATGTTATGTATTTATTATTTCTGAATTGGCTTTTAATCACTTGTGTAATTGGCATGATGCATTTTTCAGAAATCATTATTACTAGTAGATAAAGTGCAGTCTGGTGTTTCCGCAAATCTCTGTCCAGGATAGATCAAACCGAAGGCACTATGAATGGAGCATGGAGCACATCATTAAGGAGACCTTCCGATTTCTGACTATCACTGACTTAGCACGTTGCAAGCTCGCAACTATAAAAAAAAATGACACCTTTGTTATGAGTCAGCAGTGAGCGGCCGCTTAGGGTAAAATAGTTGCACTGCACCCTCTGACTATTTCAGAACTGGCTAGTTTGTGATCGTGAGCGCTAGTACTGGCTAGTATGTGATTCATAAGAGTTTTACATTAAAGAGATCTCATCTGTATTTTTTCTGTCCTATAGGTTTTCCCAGTCTCCTCTGTTAATTCAAGGTTGAAGGAAGGTTGCCTGAAAATCTTGGTTAAATCTTAACAGTGAACATTTCACGTGTGTGAGTGCATGTTTGGGTAAAGTTTCATGCTTTTCCCACACTCTGATTTCTCTCCTCCATCTGTTTGCTCATTAATAAACTGACCTTGGAGAGTCAGTGTTAGACAGGCTGCTGGAGGATTTAAAGATTAGCCTGCCTCTCGCTTCAGTCCATCTTTTGTGCCCCACCTTTATGGAAGTATGATATGTTTATTGGCCTGCCAGACACACAAGAGAGAGTCATATAAAACCCCCACCAACAGCCTTCGCCTCCCTCTCAATCTCTCCTTTTTGTCTTTCTTCCATTATCTACTTCATCTCTCTCAACCCTTCATGCACTCTCTTTTATCCTGTGTCTTTTCCTTATTAATTCTCTCTGGCTTGTGCTTTTCTTTCTTTTCACTCTTATATGAACTACAGATTTACAGCTGATAATCAAAATCACCATCTTGCCTGTTCATCTCTATTTCTGTCTTCATCTATTTCTGTTTCACTGTCTCTGCCTCTATATCTTAACACACACACACACACACACACACACACACACACACACACACACACACACACACACACACACACACACACACATACACACACATATACATTCCACTGTGTGTATTCAACTGAAAAATAAAATCATATGGTTTGAAAGAATATGAGAGTGAATAAATGTAAATTTGGGGGCTATTCTGTCCATTTTATTTTGGGCATGTCATTTGTTGGTGTCATTTGTTCACAATAAGATCTATAAAAAATATAGAAGCTTGTTTCTGCCATGGAATAAAAAATACAAAAGGTAATTGCGACTTTTAATCTCAGAATTCTGACTTTTTTTCTTGCAATTGCAAGTTTTCATCTCGCAATTCAGATTTTTTTCTCTCAGAATTGTGAGATATAAATTCGCAATTGCAAGTCCAATTTTGAGAAAAAAAGTCAGCTCACAATTCTGACATTTTCTCACAATTGTGAGTTTATTTGATTTTTAATTGTGACTTTAAATCTTGCAATTCTGAGAAATATATTCAGAATTGCAAGTTTATGCCTATATCTCGAAATTCAGATCTTTTTTTACGTAATTACACAATTATGTTTTAATTTTTTACTCAGAGGTGGAAACAAGCTTCCATAATAACATGCATTTAGAAAATAGATTTATTGATACATCTGATAAAATCTTGATTTAAAAAAAGGTTTATTTGAGACAATTAATTTCATGACGACTTCATTAACAGGATAAGTGACATTTAAAATGTGTATATATATATAATTAAATTAGACCACAACTGTTTAAGTTTCTCAATGATACAGTTATATCCACTAAAACAGAACTTCCGACCTGGCATCAGATTCTCAACATTTTGCACATCTACTGTTCCAATCAAGTGGGTTTCTTAAAGAAATACACTGATAAATCTTCTACCAAAAGAAAAAAAAATGCTGCACATTTATTAAAGAGGGTAAAATAAGTGAATGAGATGAAAAGCATGTGATGCATTTTTTTCTGATGAATAGCAGTGTAGCTCAAAGGCTCTTTAGCATAATATTCAACAATAAATCAGCCCACAAAAGATGAAAAAAGCCTTGCTCCAATACTGTAGCTCTGGGTTGCATATGGCATGTCTTCAGTGTTTTTTTTTTTAGTACAGATCCCTGACTCTGGCCAGGTAAGTCATGCTTTGATAAACAGCCCAACCCCATTCTCAACCCCCATCTATCTTAATGTTTTAGAAATCATCCAGAAGAGAGGCAGAACCACTTTATCTTAACAGGCCTTTAGGTGAAAGAGGGCCGAGCCAATGGTGTGTGAGCAATATGAGCTGGAAGGTCACAAGATAGACGTGGAGATAGGCTCACTAAGACTATTACATCAACATTATTGAACGATGTCATAAAATGGCCATCAATTATCAGAAATTTACAGGCTGACAGGTTAAGTTGGCACAGGTATGTGGCATCAGGAGGGGTGTGTGTGATGGGGGCTGGGAGAAGAGAGAGAAACGAACAGTGAAAACAGCTAAAAGGTGAGAACAGCTCCACTAATTTTTTAAGACATTCATTATCACCTGTGGCAATGCTGAAAGTGCCTGTTTGATATCCAAGTCTCGCTCTTGCCACGACATACACTTTATGTCTAAAAATAGACATAGTGACAACATGGATGAACACCTAATTAAAGCAGATTTGGTTGTGGATGAAGCTGTGTAGTTAGTGTTCACACCAGCAGCTACTTTGATGTCAAATTATATACAATGTAAAATATAAAAGTGTGTAAGTAAAATGTAAAAGTCTATACTGTCACTTTTGATCAGTTCAATGCGTCCTTGCTAATAAAACTTTTTTTTTTTTTTTTTTTATCTTACTAAATTAGTGAAAGAAGCTATCTTACCCCACTCTGACATCTAATTTTATCTTTTCACTTCAAAATAATTTTTTTTTTTTTATATTATATTATAATAAATATTTGTTTTACTCCATAAATCGTGTCATGTCATCTTACCTTACATAACAATATATACCGTTCAAAACGTTGGGGTCAGTAAGATGAAAAAAAAAAAAAATTTGGGATGACTGCACAAAGGTCCACACATACTCTGTTTGCAGTGCGTGTGCATATTTTTTCCCGTGCCCATGTTAACAGGTTAGAGCAGAGATGTCCAATCCTGCTCCTGGAGGGCCACTGTCCTGCAGAGTTCAGCTCCAACCCTGAATCAGCTAGTCAAGCTCTTAAGGCCTCATTATACTTCTGCGTCGGACATACGCCGGAGCCTATACGCCGTAGGCAACGTGTTGGTTTTAATTTATACTTCTGTGTCGTTGTCCGCGTTGACGCGCACCTGGGGAGCATGAAACCCCGAGGGAGGGGATCTGGCAGACCAATCACAGCGCTTGTGTCCGTGTAGAATTGACGCGTTGTTACATTTTTGGAGAGGTGCACGTCAGGGTACGCCGAAGGGTACGCGCGCTACACACAGCCTACGACGTAGCTACGATGGCAGTTCGACGCAGAAGTATAAAACAGGCTTTACTAGGCTTTCTAGAGACTTCCAGGCAGGTGTGTTGAGGCAAATTGGAGCTAAACTCTGCAGGACAATGGCTCTCTAGTACAGAGTACCAAAACTTTAAACATGGCAGATGGGAAGAACGATTGCTGCTGTGACAGGTGTTCTTTATTAGTTTTTTCCACAACAGCTACTTCGCCTTGTCTTGTCATTAGTGCATATTAACAGAAATGAATAACCATTTGAAGCATATTGCATGTTTATACGCAGCTAAAATAGCATGTAATTGACCGAATTTCCAGAATCGTCAGCAAGCTATCTAGATTGCGTGGTGAATATGGGGGCAAGGCTATTTTAGGGGGTCCATAGCATATCATGTGTACTTGTTTGTTTTCATTGTTTTGACCCACGTAACACTGAATCTAATAAAAAAACTGCAAATTGAAGATACCAGGGAAATTCCACAATTCTTGATTCCAATATACCACAGCAAAACCTACAAGCCTAACTAATATAGATTTAAAACATTACTGAAGAGAAGTTATAAAATAAGAACAGTGCAAAGAATTTTCAGGTCTATAGTATATTCAGGTACAGAAAATGAATAATCAAACATAAAATAACATTGCATAATATTCACTGTATAAATTAAATATAGATTAATCCTTGTTAACTTGACAAAAATTGTTCAGGCAAAATCTGAAAAGTGATTTGTTTTTCCTTCTGTTCTTTGATTGTATCCAATATATTGACACACACATCCGATTTCTCTCTCAACTGTTTACATTCGGTTAAGACATAACTGACTGTGTTTTCTATGATACCTTGCTTTATTTGTCCATTCAAGCGCAATAAGAGTATTTGTATATCGCTTCACACCAGACGTGTGTAGTGTCCTCAAGTTCAAGGTGGCAATGCAAAACAGTGAATCTAATCACCACACGGGCAGAAAGTTCACATCAAGAATGCAAAAAATTGTCATTGATATGTTTTGCTGTATGGTTAGAAATAAAACTAAATGTAAAAAAAGAGCCACTGAAAAATAAGTCCATAGGACAAAAATTGCCCATTAATGGAAAATGTTAATTTCTGACACTGATTTGCGCTAACACTGATGCATGTCAATTATGCACATAAAATGACTATTTGCATTGGTGTGATTCGTTACCATTGTCCATTCCACATGAGTGCCCCCTTTAAAAAGCCTGCATGCTCTGCTGTTTTCAGCAGGGCCTTAAAGTATCCCTCATGGAGCGATTAGCCGAATCTGCAAGCTGAGCATAATGAGAGACTTTGTGGCATTTCTTATTATTATTTTATGATTGTTAATCTCAGCGCATCTCTGTTACTCTGCAGCAGGCATCTGTAATGTCCTCTCTTAGGACCGAGGTGTTTCTGCTGGGCTGGTAGTAAATAATCTCCCTGTGATTGTGCTGCGTGTTTATGGGCTATCAGAGACAGCTGGGCCAACTAAACTTAATCAGTTTATTAGTAGAGTGCTGAGGAAATGTGATATATGATGTCTAGGGTAATCAGAAGTCATCATGCTTCGCTGCCCAGCCTCAAATTTCATAACAGTGCCAATTATTCCTCAGTTATTAATTATAAAACATATTTTCCTTTATTAGCGTTTCTATCGCCCGTGTTGTAGATTTTACTCCGGGAGAATGTGTGCGGGAACAAAGCCAGTTGCCAGTACCTGTGGTAGTACATGAGAAGAGATAATTAGCTTCTCCCATCCTGCAAAGGGTTTTACACCTCTGTGGGAGTGCTTTGAGCTAGCTGGAAACTTGGATTGTGAAATCAAGAATCCTGGATTTGAATCAAGAAATGGCATTTCGGGTAAAAAAGAAAACTTAGCTGTATTGTGCGAGTTTTCTTTTTGCAAGTCACGACCTAGCGTGATGTCGTCATTTCAGATGTGTCATAAAAACTCTTTTCATCACGCTTATTTTTGCTTTGTGATGAGACGTGTGTGAGTTTGACTATATGTGCCTGCGTTCTTTGGCTGAGCCCATTTTCTTTTTGATCGTGTTTTCATTTCGAGTGAATTGTTGCAATTTCCCTGCGGATCTGACGGTGGCCCATGATCAGAAAGAGCAAGAGAGTTTCAGAGTTTGGGGTTGCCAGAGGAAAAGGAGAAGTCCTCTTTGAAATTTAACAGCATAACCACTTTCATTTGGAAGGGTGTCAAACCATTGTCAAACAGCGCGTGTGTGTGTGTGTGTGTTTATAGCATTTAAGATGTAATATTAGTAGTATTCTCACAGATAGAAAGGCGAGCTGTTTCTGGACTGGTGTATTTAAGTGCAAAGTTTTTAGGGATTTTTAGAACGTGGACTTATTTTGTTATTTGTGTGGATATTAGCAGAATTTCCACCACAGCTTCTTGTTCATGTTCATGTTTTTGCGATTGTAGCTGTTGTTGTTTTGTAATAGTTTTTATTTAATTTTTTATCTTGTGTAGCATGGCTACAAATAGAAACCCAGAACTCACTGGAAAATGTGCCTGTGGTGACACTGCTTCTTGCTAATTCCACGACAAATGTTGTGTTGTGAGTTTTATATAAAACTGATAAATGTGTATCTGACAAAAAAAGCTGCCTGATAGGGTTAGTGGTTAGTTTTTTTGTTTGTATTGTATAACTTTCAGCCCACCCCTACCTTTCTGTACACCCATTACTCCAACCTGCAGCTATCTCTATCTCTATCTCTAACTTAAAGGGGTACTTCACTGCCAGAAATAAATGGGCTTTAAAATAACTTGGCGGCCTATGCATTAGCAAGGTGAATTATTTTTTTTAAATCGGTGCTACCTGACTAGAGAAAACAGAGAAAAAAGGCTGTTGTCTTTCCTTTTGCCAAATAGGAAAACATCAACAACACCCATAATGCACTTTGGAATTGCCGTCCAAAGCCGATCCCACCAGTCCACTATGGATACGCTTGACCAGAGTCAAATACCACCTTGATTTAGTAAGAAAAACTTCTTAGCAAACTTTTAGTCGTAATGATGTTCAATATTGAAAGCAGAAAGCAGGTTGTGCGACTTATCTGGGTAAGTTTACTCAGAGTAAGTGGATAACCTTAACTTTTGGTTCCAAATCCTGAGGTAACTTTCAGGGTGTGTAAGTAGCCATAGCAGCGTATTATCTGAACATAACCTAGATTAGTGTTTAGATTAGTCTCTAGAGCATGGGTAAGTTCACTACAGAGATATTCAGCGCATACATGACGTATTGATTAGGCTCCAGTGGGCTTGATAGATTTCGCACTATATTATATAATCAGTGTTGGGGAAGCTACTCTGAAACTGTAGTTTGACAAGCTACAAGCTACTCGTAAGTTAAAGTAGTTAAACTACAGTCAAGCTACCCTTTTGGAAAAGTAGTTAGCTACACTACAAGTTACTATCAAAAAGTAGCTAGCTACATTGAAACTACTTTTGAATGTTCATTACTTTTTTTTTTTTGAACAACGAATATTATAAATAACTGAATAAGTGTCTGAGGAATGTTTAAGTAAAATATTTAGTGTTTAAAACAATGCAATACAATTATGATTTCAAAGAGTATTGTTTTATTACACAATTAACGTTAGTTGTTTCTCCATCCTCCAAATCTGCCGCCACGTCTTGCTCCATCATGGATAATATGGGTGTGTCAACCCACTTCTGTACGTGAACCGTTAGCCGCAAGATGCGTGATTAAACAACAGGTGGCGGTAATGGCAAAAAATTAGTTTGTAATTTAACAAGAAGAAGAATATCCTTGCATCGCGCTGATTCGCGCAGGCTCGACAAAACGCAATGTAGCTTTTGCTCGCGCTACACCGCTACTTGCTGCAAAAAGTAGTTAGCTACTGGAAAAGCTACACTGTTTAAAAAGCAACTGAGCTACTGCCAAGCTACTGAAAAATGTAGTTAAGTTAGTAGCGTCGCTACTTGTAGTTAACTACTCCCCAACACTGTATATAATATAGTTATATATTTATATATTTATTTGTAAAGCACTATTATAACGTAAAGCAAGGTAACACTTTAGTTTAGGCTCCAATTCTCACTATTAACTAGTTGCTTATTAGCATGGATATTACTAGGATATTGTCTGTTTATTAGTACTTATAAAGCACATATTAATGCCTTATTCTGTATGACCTTATTCTACATCCCTTAATCCTGCCCAATACCTAAACTTAACAACCTTACTAACTAAATTTATTTAGGTTTATTATTATCTAAGTTTATTGAGGCAAAAGTCGTAGTTAATAATTGGTTAATAAAATTGGACTAATCTAAAGTGTGACCTAAAGCCATGTTTATTTTACTCTTATTTATTTTGTTTATTTTATTCTCATCTCGCACATCATGGATGTGACGTACTGTATACAGCCATATTATTTTTGCAAGCACAGACTATTATTTTTTTTTTATTTTTTTTTTTTTAGTTCAATCAATCATTCTTTTTTTATCCATAATTTGCATCAACCAAACAATATAATTCTTATTCACAGTAGATTCAAAACCTGTTAAGGGGTAATAATGGAACAAATGTTTTAAAAAGGTGATTTTTCACTATAATTTACAACAGGATCTGCATTTTCATGGGTTTAAATAAAATATTTAAAAGAAAATAAGCATAATTAACTATGCAAAAAAGCATTTTGAAAGTCTCCAGCATGTTTTATAATTACCCAAAAATCAAACATAGTTCACCCCTTATGCACGTTATCACATCCGTCAAAAACTTTGGCTCGGTTGGAATATTAGAACTGAAAATGATGGACTCATGGGCATCAGTCACTTTAGTGGATACTTGCTGGCTAAGAAATAAATAATTATTACGACATCGATGTCTGTCAAAAAATAACTCGCACAGTAGTATTTACGAGAAGCAGAGGTCCAGCGAGTACACGCAACCAGGTGTTTTGAATGCATCATCGCTTTCCGAGAAGAGAGAGAAAAAAGCAGCCTTCAACATGCTGTCTGTCAGAGAGGATAACGTACATAGTACAAAACACAAGTGAGTACAAATTTGTTCTTCACTCACTGAAATTGCATCGGAATGAAATACTTCACACTGCATGCCTTTGCCGGGTTAGTGAACATCATTCAACATGTGTTGGTTTTGACAGACATTTTTATGCACAAACCATGCATTCTGATTCTGACATTCCTGATTTGAATTTTCAATAATTTTCTATTCTTGACTGATATTTTTTTTCCATTATTTTGGCAATAGATGAACTGTTAAATGAGTGATCTTGATCCTTGTATGCTGATGTAATATATATTGTAAACTTGATAGGTGATTTTTATAAAATGTAGTTTAAATACTATCTTATCAGTTGCTTAAAAGATTATGGCAAATATCAAAGTTTGATAAAATGTTTCTCGATTCTCGAAACGATTCTCCAATAAAATGTGATACATTTATACATGATTTGTAACATTTATTTACCCCTTTGCAGATTTTAAAAATGATTGCATACTAGTACTACTTCTAGAAGTAGAGGCAAGTTTTTCCAGTGAGCCTGTGTTTTTCAATGAGCCTGTATTTTGACCTTTTTTTTTTTCAGTAGAGAAATGGTTCAAAACTGAATAAATTTGCGATTCAGTTTGATTTTTTTTATCCACTAAATTGTTCAAAGATGTTTCTCACTCAGTAAAGGGATAGTTGAAAACACAGAGAATGAATGAATTGAGGAGTGAAGGTAGTTTTTACAATAACATATTAATAAAATATTAATTATGGCTGACTATTTTTAATACTTTACAATTATTTAAGCTACTTCATATTTTTAAGCAAGCTACTTTTTCGCTAATGAGCTACCTCTCATCCTTTTTAACTGGAAGGCCCCACAATATTCAAAGCCCCCCTTCTCCCACACGGGCTATGATAGGCTACAAAGCTGCTCATTTTAAAACTAGCTTTTTTTTTATTAATAGAAGCTGGTAGCATTGATATATGAAATTAATTATTTTGTGATTCCTGAAATCAAAAACTCCGTGTTCTTCTATAAGATCAATAGTTATTGAGGGACGAAAAGGAAATAGGACATCTTGATTTAGTGTTTTTTAGCTTTTTTAATTTAGATTAGAGTTTTTGATTATTTTGACATATTTATAATAATCTATTAATTTAAATACTTTTAAGCCATCTTGAGACCCCCTGGTTGAGAACCACTGCTCTAACTAATAGCTTTCAACTCAGTTTAGCTAATCTTTCTGTAGATTAGTTTGTATTTTAGCTAGCTGCATCTTTTGAGTTCATTATAATTTACTCCTAGTAATCAATTTATCTTATCTGGAAATTACAAGATATTAAGGGTACAGGACCCCAGCGTGATCTGGACATAATGTGAAGTCGAGTGGTCTTGTATCATCCAGAGAGCTTTATTTGATCATGATGATCTGACTGTAAATAATCCTGCCTATTAATTATTCCATAATGTGAGAACTGCAGCATGTCCAGGATCATTATTGTGCAGTAGTGACTGTGGATACTTATAAATATATAGATGGATATGAAATATTGATTTGTTTATATTATTTTCTTACTTACAGAGAGCGTAGAGAGACAGAACATGAGCACAACTATGTAGGAAACATATTTTCCAGTTGAAAGGACAGTTATGTTTTCAAGTATTTTGTGCAAATATTTGCCTTTTTCTTCTTTTTTTTTTTTCTGTGAATTCATCAATCTAACTCTGGTTCTATAGCATCTCTGCTTTGAGTTTGTTGAGCATTGAATTGCGTGGCTTTAAAACACAGAGCCGTATGAGGTGCAATCCAACCAGTTGCACTCGTAAAAATAAAGGTTATTTGTCGGCATCTATGAATTTATGAGCCTTTAACATCCATGGAACCTTTAATTTCAACAAAAGGTTCTTTATAGATAGTGAAAAGTCACATTAAGAAAAATGTCACATTCTTCACATTAAGAAAAATGGTTCTTTGAAAAACTGTTCAATGAAATGTTCTTTTGGGAACCAAAAATGGTTCTTCTATGGCAGTGTTTCTCAACTGGTGGGTCGCGACACAAAAGTGGGTCCTAAGATTGTTTTGAGTGGGTGGGTTCGCAGAGTAAGAAGTCAAGGAAACAACAACAAACATAATTCTAAGTTTTTCTGATGCTAGACTTTTATTTTGAAAGATGTGTGTGAAAGCTGTTGACTCTTCTATCAGACGTAGTTTAAGTAAAGAGTGCCTGAAAGAAACGCGCTGTCCTGATTCAGTACAGTCAGATGAGATACAGAATTAATCAGGTTATATGTCAGTGTCATAATTCTAACATTATTTCCTAACTTTCTTCAGAAAAACTAACTGTCCTGTCAGCCGTTATACTGTGCTTGTAGTGCTAATGCAGTGGCGCCAACGCTATCTCACGACCAATCCGTACGATTTGTCTAAACCCCAGTGATGGGTAGGTTTAGGGGCAGGGTCAGGGGTAGGTCTTTCATATGAATTCATATTGAATTCATACGAATTGGGCAACTCGTAAAATAAGTACGATTTAGCAAAAATCGTACGAGTGAGGACGAATGAATTTGTACGAATTAGCCACCTCCATTTGTCATTTGTATGAATTGCCGTGAGATCGGGTTAGTGGCGCATGCCGTATATCACTTCAGTTTTAATAATGTGCAAAAGAAATTATGAGCACGCAACATCGTTAGTTATGTTGTCAATAAGTAAGTCATGAAATGACAAAAAGTACCAATAAATTACGTAACGTGTAGCCTACTTTGTGTGTAAGCTGGGAAGGATTTGCATGCAGTTCACTATTCATCAGGATCAATGTCCATATATTTCATTAACAATTCATGTTAGTATTGTGTATTCAGCATGGTAACTGTGTGTGTGTGTGTGTGTGTGAATATTTTGGGAAAAAAAATATATATATATATTCCAAATATTCTTTTAGGAATTGGGTCATATTCCAAAAAAGAAAAAGAAAAAAATCCATTGAAAAATGTGGATCCCATGGTCAAACCAGTTGAGAACCTCTGTTCTGTGACATCACCACCAACTCCCCCTTTCGGAACCTTTATTTTTAAGAGTGTATGCCTGAGGTTCATTAGAGCTTGTGTGTTGCTGCGCTCTGACAGCGTGTCAGCCAAGATGACAGCAGCTGGTGCACAACATCACCTGTGATGATGTGCCTCTAATCAAAGGCTTCCTCTTTGGGGGTGAGCCGTCTTAGATCTCACACCCTTAAAATAAGGACAGAGATCTTTATGAATATATAGCAGAGGTGCTTGTGCACACACAAACACTGAAACAATGCTTGAAGATATTCTGCCCATGCAAAACCCTCCGGTATTCTCTGGGTTTTTTTTTCTTTCTGAAAAGTCCAGTTTAATTTCCATGGTGGTCCAGGATGGATTAAGCTGGTTTGGTTCTGGTCTGGTGTGGAACAAGTAATAGATTAATAAGACCAAATATTGCCTGTTTGATACACTCAAAATATTAGAACACATTAAAAGTTTTCTGTTTTCAGTTGACAACGGTGTCGTGTAAGCGGCCCTAAGATAATGATTTTTACAACAGAAATGAATCAATCAAAAACGTACTTAAGCTAGACAGCTAGACAATGACTTTCTTTTAGCGCTGCTGTACAGCCGAAACAATCTTTGTCGATTCATTATCACTCTAAAGCTGCTTTGAAACAATCTGTATTGTAAAAAGCACTATATAAATAAAGGTGACTTGACTTGACTGACTGGAGCTCACATCGCCAAAAACTCTTAAAACTACATTCCGTAACACAAAAACAGTAGTATTTGTATAATTATGGATGGATTTGCTTGTGAGAAATGCTGCAAATGGTGAAATTGTTCCCGTGGTGATACTGATATATTGCATGGCTGTAAAAGTATATATTATTAGTATTAGACTGGATTAGTATATATTATATTATATTATATTATATTATATTATATTATATTATATTATATTATATTATATTATATTATATTATATTATATTATATTATATTATATTATATTATATTATATTATATTTAGGGCTGTCTAAAGATTAATCGCGATTAATCGCATCCAAAATAAAAGTTTGTGTTTACATAATATATGTGTGTGTACTGTGTATAATTATTTTGTATATATCAATACACACACATGCTTGTATATATTTAAGAAAAATGTAATTTATATATAAAAAATATATATTTATATATAATATAAATTATATATAAATATATACAGTATATGTATGCAAATATTTCTTAAATATATACATGCATGTGTGTGTATTGATATATACAAAATAATTATACACAGTACACACACATATATTATGTAAACACAAACTTTTATTTTGGATGTGATTAATCGCGATTAATCTTTTGACAGCCCTAATTATATTATATTATATTATATTATATTATATTATATTATATTATATTATATTATATTATATTATATTATATTATATTATATTATAGTCAAGTCACCTTTAGTCAAGAGTCAAGAGCTGCTTAGCAGATTTTAAATGTATTATTAATAATACAAATATTACATGAATGTCTTTTTCTCCGTTTTCTGTCATTCTGTAGCTCTATCTCTCTAATCTGAGAGTTATTATTAGTGTTACTCAGGCAAATAAGTGAACAGCTGTGTCAACCTGACTACATTGCTCTCACTATCTCTGTCTTTTTCTCTGTCCTTCTGTTTCACAGAGGTACTTATAGCAGTTCACATTTCCACTGAGTGACACCTGAGACTTAAGTTGTGATTGTGTGAACGTTTGTACGCTTGTGTGTTACCTATAGACAATCCAGATGCCGAATTCTGATTGGACACATCCATGGCAGTGGCTGATCTATGTTACCGAAGTTTGTTCATGTGTACTTTGTGACATTTGAAAATCATTAAACTGTGTGCATGTGCACTCACGCATAAGTGTGTGCGCTGTACTCTAAGGGTTTGTCACCTGAGGTGTAGCCAATTAAACTTAAAAATACAGCCTATTACCTTCAAAATCTCTTTGACAACTTCCAGACAGCCTTTAAACAGCTGTTTTATTTGGTTTTACCAATTTCATTAGATGATCTTTGATTTGACTTACATGATTGATTATTCAGTGTATTGATAATTATGATGATGAGAAATATTACAGTGGGAGATTTCCTGAAATATCAAACCCTACAATTTTACATAGACTCAAAAAAAAAGAAAGAAAAAAATCCTGCAAAACATAAAATTTTAAATAAATAGGTTAATATAGGGTTATTCCAATAGGCTTAACTTCCTAAGTTTAAAATTAGATAACAAACGTCTGTTTGGCATTTACCAAATTTTATTTTTTAGAATTTAAAGTTCATACTTTTAATTCCTTAATTCACATTAATTTTGAATTCATAATATGACCACCATTTATAGATTAGTCGGATGGAAATTTGTCATACAACTAAAATGTGTAAATAATAAAAACATATGAAAATATATATATATTTTTTATACATATTTGACAAGAGATTTTGACAGTGGTCAAAACTGAAGCATTATTTTTCTTTCTCAGAATATATATATAATCACAATCATACATACACATTGTTTCTGCTATAGTAAGTCACTTTGATTTCTATGTAAACACTGACACTGTGTAGCACTATTTAAACTCTGTGGATCCCAACACAGCAACATTGGCTCAACTAGTGATGTGAATTTGAAGCTGGACTACTTTTCTAGTTTCTCAGTGAAAGACAGGAGTGAAGCAGTCATTATTATTGCAGTTCTGTTTAATGACACTACTGGAGAATAATTACATACTGAGAATATCAATGGCTGGTTTGAGAGGTTTAAGTAAAAGAGAGTGGATTTTTGGGGGCATGCTATTCAATATTTTGTTTCTCAAAATAACCTCTCATGGACATGCAACTCTATTATATTACAATTTCTTGTAATATAATGATGCATCTCACAAAATAATGCCCAGCATCAGATACAGATTTAGCCATATCCTTCTCAGAAATTTGAAAAAGGACGGAATAAATGGAAGCCTTTTTATTGGATGTCATAGCCGGGTAAATTGACATTAATGCACGGACATGGACCTCAACGTTTCCTGCATCCAAAAGAAATAGTCTTCCAGATGTATTTTACGGGGTAGAGATTTTGAAAAATGGTTCATAGGTTGTTGTTTTATCTGTTGTCTGATTTTGGCTCAGCACTTCTATTGGCTCATGACTGTTGCTCGAGATTTGCTCTCTCGGTGTAAATATTTGCAGGAACAAGTGCACTCAACTCTCTGTCTCTCGCTCTCACACACACATTTTGAGCTGGGAAACGGAGAGAGGTGAGGTCACAATGACACTCACCTGACAACACTCCAACAGTGTTGCATCTCTTCTTCATGCCGACATGCTCATCGCTCCATTTTTATGTTTTGTAAGCATAACAAACACAACTGAACGTATAAATGCTTTAGAAAACACACATTGGAAACAATTATCAGTAAAACTGGCAAGAAAATCATTGCATATCTCATTTAGTGTGGTTGAAGCCACTGTAATTAATAGTAATATTTGATTATGCACACTCACTGTAGTAAAAGCATTATGCTTAATCAACACATAGCAACTTACAGAAACAGATCATCTATAGATGGTAGGCTATATAATATATTCCAGCAGCTCATGTTAAAATTTATATTTGATGACAGTAGGCATCCACATAGCTTTCACAGTACAGTAAAGGCCTGTCAACATGACATATGCTGCAATATGACCATTCTGTACAGCAAGACACATCTTAAAATGGATGTACGTGTGTGTAAATCCAGTATTTCAGCATTTCTGTGCTCACATGTATTCAGGGAGCGTTAAGCTATAAGGTGGCTTGCTGTTTTTCATGAAAATAAATGAAGCATGAGGAGGTATGCTGAGGTTTGCTGGGGTGTATGATCATGAAAAGGTCTATCAGCCAGTCAGATTCAAGTATTTTTCCAAAGCTAGTTATAATGCTGGTAATTCACCGGCCATGTATTTAAACACAGACCCTTAATCTGCTCTCTTAAAGTAAATGAAACAGTGCTGTGATCAACAGAGCTGCTCTTTAACAGGCAGAAAATGGGACTCCCACTTTGTCCCCCACCCCAGCTCTCTTGGCTATTGTGCAGCTGTCAGCGCTAAGCTCCGCTGCCATGGAAGACACGCCATCGTAACGGCACACAACCATACAAGCACCTCTTCTGTGGCTAAACCTACAGAAATAGAGAAAGAAGAGAGAAGCCAAAGGGGTGACAGGAAGGCTTGTGTGTTGAGAGAAAGAGAAAAGGAAAGGAGCAGTGTGCTACTTTGAAACTAGCTCACCGAGCTACAAGCTAATTCTAATTTTAAGTAACTTGAGTCTACAGTCGAACAAAAAAGCAGCTAGCTACACTACAGGCTACTAACAAATAGTAGTTAACAACACTAATAAAATATTCTGCAAAAAATGTATAAAGAAAATGTACCAATTATTGGTAATCATTTGCAATGTGTGATTCTAGCAAATACATTTTCATGTTTTTGAATACTAATAACAAGATCAGGCATCACTTACATCTGAACGGAGGTATTCATAATAAATTGGGTGTTCCAGAGTTAAATATGAATGAAAGGACCATTCAGAAAAGTGTGTTTGATTATTCCTCCAGCTCCCTCGGCCTCGCAGATGTAGTGATGTAGTGTTTGGTCGCAACACTGCAACTCTCCAGAAAATGTTATTTTGTTGTTATTTTGAAGACAGCTGAGCTGCTGTCGAGCTTACAGAGAAATGTGTTTAAGTTAGTAGCGTCACTTCTTTTAGTAGTTAGTTACCAGCACTCTGGGAGGCATTTTTTCCTTCATCCATTAGGTTTAGTTTGTTAATATGGGGATTTTAAACTCAGGAACTGTGAGTCAAGAGACGGCACACTCAGCTCTGCCTGTCCTGCTAACAGTGGAATAATTCACAAACCCACTGAAAATCCGCACATGAAAGGAGATTATGAGACTCTCATTTAGTTCCACATCAGCGTAGAATATCTTTATTAGAGTTTCTGGTCTTTACGTTGAAAAACTATCAATAAAAAGTCACATTTGTTACATGTACTTAGACAAAGACATAAATCCTGTACGTTTTTCCTTGAAAGTTACCTTCCGTAGTTTTAATTATTCTGCGCTCGCTGCCATCCCCGGGGGGATCTTCGACGTGGGAGAGCTCGAAGTTAGCAGTAACATTCATCATTTTAGCTTTTCATGACATCGGAACGGTTGACTAAGCTAAAACATATATTTGGCTTCCTCTCTCATGTACGTATACTCAGGCCTAAGTTGCTGCTCTGCACTGCTGCTATGTGTCAGTCTCTCCCGGTTTGCCTATACCTCACAGGACCGTCTTCATTACCGAAGCTCTGTGTGGTTCTGCTGTGTGGACTTGCAGTTCTTTGCGTGGGCTCCTCCCAAAACAAACACTCGCCACACATAAAGAGTGTCAGATTTGTTAGTAAAAACAGTATTTATCTTCAATTAGTGGATAATTTGTTTTTACATTTACATACTTTGCAAATTAAAATGTTGCTGACTTGCATTACTTTGTTAGTGAAGCTAATAAGAATTTGATAGAACTAGGCTATATTCATCATCAGGATTTTATGGAGGCCCTTTTCCGCCACATTGAGGGGAAAAATCATGATTGGTTAATCACAATTTTGCAGCGGTTGAAATTTTGAGATATGGCATATAGTTATAAGATAAAAAAAAATTTATTATGGCATAAAAAGTAAAAATTATGATAAAAGTCAATTTAATGTCAAAAGTTTTGGGTTAGTATGTAATGAGATAAAAAGCTGAAATTGACATAAGTCGATTTTCTTTGTCACAATTATGACTTTTTACGTTATAATTTCGACTTTTTATCTTATAATTATGATTATTAGACCATTTCAGCTATTTATGCAATGTGTATAATATCAGAAATAAATCAAATCAAATGAAAATAAAAAATGTATTTGAAGAGAATGGCAGATAAATTTCACAAAGCCAGTTTAACTCTTTCCCTGCCAGCGTTTTTGAAAAAAGTAGACAGCCAGCGCCAGCACTTTTGATCAAGTTTCATGGCCCCTAGAATATTTTGTTTGATCAATATCTGAACATGTAATATATCAAATGAAAGAACAGACCCTCTGCTTTTAAACAAAAAAAAAGAAAAAACTGTTTAGCATCATGCATTCTTTTTTATCAGCACTTGAATGTGGGCAAGTTTCATAAAAAAAAAAAGCAACATTTTGAGCAAAAGGTTGTGAAAATCGCATTTTTGTCAAAGACTACGTCTGGATCAGATTCAGAACGATGATCAAAACATAGATGGAGTAGATCGAGTCCATCAACACCTAAAGCTTGCACAGTCCTATACCTCGTCCTGGGTCGATATTTCATTAGGGAATGCAAGATATTCAAACAGATTTTTTATTACGAACATAGGTATATTTCACCGCTGGAAAGATGAATTTGTATTTATATTGGGTCATATATGTAGTAGAAATGTGAAATTATTTTAGAAGTTGGTGCCTTCTAGACTGAGAAAAGCTAGAAAATGTATTTTTGGCTCATGTGGATGAAAGGCAACAACTCCCAGAATGCACTTGCTTCGCTGCCCTACGAGGCCACTCCCAAGCCACGCCTACCGGTTACAGAAGGCAGTTTCGGAAGAAATGATACAACTAGACTACTAGTTGACTCGAACCTGAAAAAAACGCAGTTTTATCGTGAGATCCCACCCCCTATGGGCGGGTTGAAAACATGCAGAACTAGCTCCTACTACTGGCTGTAGTCTCTCGCCTCTGGCTAAAAAAGCCTCTGATGACGCAAAATGTCGATTTTTGCATCATATGAGGTTTTTCTCCAGACATACAATACAGAAATCTCTCGTCTCAGGGGGACATGAGGGAGGGAAGCACGGTCATTCGAAAATACTACCGGGTTTCTACTGATACAAAGCTTAATGCTAATCGGTGAAGTATCCCATTAAGGAAAATGCAATATCTACTGTAAATATGTTAATGTAGGTACACTCACTTACTCGATCTCTCACAATACTTCAATGAACAATATCAATGAAAACATGTGTTTAAGTAGGGGTATTGTGTAGTGATACATAAAACCGTTGGGTGAAGCGGTCATAGCCGTGTTTTAGCGTGAATAAAACACAGTTATTGACCAAACAGAATCAAGGACTGGAACTAACCGTTTTATAATGTTGAAAATAGTGCAGAAGATATTTCTGACGTGAAAACTATAGTCGTGATACTCCCTTGCAAAAGATAGAATGGTTTCTTATAAATAACCATTTATCCATTCAATATTTAACACCATGCTGATATACGAGCTAAACTAATGTGGCTGAACTTTTAAAAAACATATTCATCAAATAAATCAAACGTGTACTCAACAAAGAGACATAAAAGCCAATGGAATAGAGTTACACAGTGGAGGCATTTAGATTCATTTCAAACTGTGCATATTCCATAAACATCAAGCTTGGGGAGAAATTACAGGCTTTTGAGTGACAGATAAATATTAGCAATCAAAATGTGTCAGGTATTGGCATTGATTGTGTGTTAACTCCTCCCTCTTCAACCCACTTCCCTCTCCGAGGTGTTTCCCCTCCGAGTGACCCCCCTGGAGCTCCATCTGTTGTAGCTCTTTGTGTTGTTCCCTGTAGAACAGAGTTGGAGGACAAGTTTATCGCTTCAAATTCTGCCAACAGGAGGCTTTGTTTGGAAATGGCTTTGATTCTTCATCTTGCTCTCTGAATAAAAGCTCCAACACACACAAATGACTCGGGGAAGAAACTTTGGGCTGGTATGCGTCTTTCTGTTTTATCTAGAAAATGTATGTCTTTGGGAGTGCGAGAGGTTTGTATGGGTCACCTCTACAAACAGATTAGGAATGCGATATCATGATTGTCTTGCAATCCCTCTGGTTCCTTGTCAGGCTTTGAGATTGGGCTACTGAGAAAACAGTAATTGTGTCGGTCTCGTCACGTGTGGTAGATGTTTCCACAGTTTTCTCGGTTATCTAGTTCTGTGACCCCTGCCAAACCGGTAGTAAACTACTACATAATTAAACTAAAGCTTAAAGAGGCCGTAATATGCCCTTTTACAAATTCTTTTTTGGAGGGTTCTACTAGAATAGGTTTTCATGCTTGAATGTTCAAAAAAAATATTTTACAATATTGCAGCAATTCTACCCAGTCTGTCAGTAACGCCCTGGGGTGCGTTTCCCGTACAACTAGATAGCTCGCTGCTTAACTACCATAGTACGATGCATCGATGGAGAAATCAACTAGCTAGTCACGACTGTTTCCCGAAACCGTATGTCGCAAAGTATCGTTCAACCACGTTGGTTTATGACGTCTCGCACGTGGTGGACTAATAACTTATTTTAATTAATCTGTTTGAGATCGAATTAACGCTAGATTTTGTCATATAAGTTACAGACATGGCATCTGAAGACCGTTTCAAATTTTTCTCAGTTATTTTGCTTTATTACCAGACTCAATATTTGGCT
This sequence comes from Rutilus rutilus, assembly GCF_951802725.1. Taxonomy (NCBI): domain Eukaryota; kingdom Metazoa; phylum Chordata; class Actinopteri; order Cypriniformes; family Leuciscidae; genus Rutilus; species Rutilus rutilus. Next base: position 38,508,318 of record NC_140221.1, read on the forward strand.
CGTTCTTACATAGTAGAGCACGTTCACACATGCGCAGTCTTCAAAAATGGTGCTTTAAATCTCTTGACAAACTAAAAGACGTAAATTACATTTGTATGTATTCTAAATAAATAACACGGGTTGTACTGAATGTCAGCTTGCTTATTTTGCTCAAGATAAGGATTTATTCAGTCTACATCTCATGTAAACAAGAAACTATGCTTCTAACCACAGCTCGAGAGCTGTCATTCCAACCACACAAGTTTGCGATGCTGTTTGCGAACGTTCGTTGGAACGATGGTTTCGGGAAACACCAAATCGTTGAACTATGCTGATAACGATGGAACTTGCGACCATAGTTGGCTAACGATGCTTTCGGGAAACGCACCCCTGTTTAGTTCCGGTCTGAAGTCCCTCCTTCTGAAAAGCGCAATGTGCTCTGATTGGTCGGCTGGACAAGTGTGTTGTGATTGGTCAACTGCTTCGAGCACATTTCAGAAATGTCACGGCCCTTACCATGCACGAGTTTCAACACACTAACGCAACTTAACCAGGCCTAGTCCCTCTTTATGCGTATGCCTTGGGCGAGAATTATTTAAATGAGGAATATTGTGACGTGTACGTTACCAGAAGAAAACTCAAGACTACAATTGAGGCATTTCAGAAACAGTGCTTACTGATATAGAGAATAACTCCCTTTGGAGTGGACTTTGTGCTTTGTAACTTTGCAGACCCTTTTCATGCTCAAACAGAAACATTAAAGGTAAACAAATAAATAAAAGGTAAAAAAGCATTAAAAAAAGAAAAATGTCTAATAAAAAAATAAATAATCCATATCCATTTTGGTCAGTGGTTACCAAAACATTTTCAAAATATCTTCTTTTGTGTTCCGCAGAGGAAAGAAAACCATACAGGTTTTGAACGACATGAGGGTGAGCAAATGATGACCGAATTTTCATTTTTGGGTGAACTATCCCTTTAAAGCCACTATAATAAATAAACTTGAAATAGCATTTAAGGAAACAAATGAGCATTTGCATATAGAGGAAACAGACTATGTAGTGTGAAAATAGAATACTGTCTGCACAATTTCTGTACAGTTTTGTTCTGCTGCAATTTTAATACATTTCAGTTATTTTTATTGCTTTGTTTGTTTTTGATTTTTTTAATGTCTATAGAGGGAATGTAAGCAACATAAGATCTCTAATTCTTGTATTTTGAATTTAACATTTTTAATTGCAAAATATATTATCACTATAATAATCTTATTAATATTATGGCATTAATATTGCACAATATTTCATGAACTTTGTCATGCAATTACTTTCTTGTAAATTCAGATCCCAAAACATTGTTTATTTTAAGGTTTAAATAAGATTTTGAATGCCACATTTTCAGTGCGGTGGCTTTTGGACCCCTCTGTAGGATTTGTAGATGCAGACTGTAGAAGTGGATTGTTTTGTTCCGCACACAGATCTCATGGTATACAGCATGAGCCAAACTAATGCAAAATAAGAATTAATACAAAAGCAATAAAAAAAAAGTGACGTGACAACAAACTATGTCTGGATAAAAAGTGACAGCCAACGAAAAGCACTTCATTAAAATCTCAAATTTTTTAAGATGCTAATCTCTGAGGTACTTTAACTCATTTTAAGTTAGAAATGTACAGGTGTATCAAGCAAGAATCCAGCTAGTTTTAGCTCTCTAACTCTCTCGATATTTTGTCTAAAGAACATAAGATAATAAATGTAGATGTGAATTTAATTACGCCATTTTTATAGAAGAATAATTTTTTTACTCCTAAATAGAGCTGCATGATTTATCGCTATAAGATTGTGCTCTCGATTTACAAACCCACGCAATCTTATTCCTAAATGATAATGATTCGCTTGTGTCATTTATACATTTGACAATTACACTGGAATATTTAAATCTGCGTTGGTGCTGTCGCTGACCCCCACTCTCAGAAAAAAAGGTACAAAAGCTGTCACTGTGGCGGTACCTTTTCAAAAGGTACACCTTTGTACCTAAAGAGTGCATTTAAGTCCCTCAAAGGTACACATACTGGTACCAAACATGTACATATTGGTACCAAACGTGTACATATTAGTACCGAAATGGTACATATTTGAACCCTTTTGAAGGGTACTGTCCCAGTGACAGCTTTTGTACCTTTTTTTCTGAGTGGCAGAGAGAGCAGTTGTCATGTATGAAACAGCTTCACAAACAGTATTTTCAACCACTCAATATCAATAAATGTGTTTTTTCTTTTACATTTATCATGTTATGTTCATAGGGTCTCTTTTTAGTTGATACAAATCTGATACTGATTAATAGCGCTCTTAAGAATTTCCCTCTATATATAATTTGTATAGGGAAATGGCTGCTTTACCTTTCAGCTACGGGAGTTGTAATTTCCTCTGTAATATTTCTTTTTTTCCGAGGCTTTCTGTTGCATTACAACTGCCTATTTTGTTTGTTCTGTAATTGTCTCCCATTTTTCTCCTCCTCTGATGTGCTGGTAACCACAGAGAAGCACTTTTTCCTCAGCCTGAAATGCATTTCCCTCCTTTGTAAATCAGTAAATGTTTTGCAGCATTTTGGGTATTTTTAAAGGTGGATGTATGTCATGTTTTGATCCATTGACTCTCTATCTCTCTCTCTCTCTGGGGTTGGCACACTCAGAAAAAAATGGTAAAGCTGTCACTAGGATGGTTCCCTTTAAAAAAGGTTCCAATGTGTATATTTTGGACAAAGGTGTGTCTTTTGAAAGGGTACCACGCCAGCAACAGCTTTTGTACCTTTTTTTTTTTTCTGAGAGCGAAGATTTATTTAACATTTCTTGAAAGACTGGAAGACTGAAATGGCTGCATTTATTTGATGAAAAATATAGTAAAAACAGTAATATTGTGAAATATATATATTACAATTTAAAATATATTACAATTTAAAATAAATTTGTGTTTTAATGTATTTTAAATTATATATTTTTTTCCTGTGATGGCAAAGCTGAATTTTCATAAGCCACTCTAAACTTTAATATATATTAAATATATATTGCTGATATCAACAATTGATTTCTTACTAGTTCCAATTTCACATATCAGAAATACAATTCTTACTAGTCAATTCAATTGTCACTAGTTGAAGTGTCTATTCTTGATATCAACAATTGAATTGCTACTAGTAACAATGTTAATGTTTTATATCAATAATTCGTTGGTGTCCGTGGTGTCTGTGTCGGAGACTTTGGTGTCCATTCCGGAGACGGTGGTGTCCGTGCCGGTGTTCATGCCGGAGACGCTGACGCTGATCATTTAATACAAATCTTTTTCTTAAATTTACTCACTCTTGATGTAATGGTTCCTTGGTGAATAAAAGTATTAATTTAATCCTCTTCTTCTTCTTCATAAACAAAACAAAACAAAATATTAAAACCCCATACTTTTGAATGGTAGGGTACATAATACATATTCATTTATTATTATTGTTGTAGATAGTTATTACTCATCCTCACCCTGCACTTTGCCTATCTTTAGGATTGCGATTGGCTGTCACCGCAACTGTCCTCTAGCGGTGGTGTGAAAACTAGAGCCAGATGCATGTTGGGAAGGAGGTGGAATCATCTAGAGATGTCAGGCTTGGCTTCCTGCATGGAGGCAGCGTGTACGTCTTTGCCAGACTGGAGAATGAAGTCTTTGATCACTGCGTTGGGCAAAGCTTTAGTGCCCCTCTCTGCCAATTTGCAGGGCAGTGTCCCAACTGTCTCCTGCCAGTCATCTCTGCCAGTTTGGATGATTACGGCTGTGCCACCACCCAGGTCAGAGAGGGCGCAGAGATGTCACAGACTGTGCCATCTCTGTGATGCTTCTGTGAAAAAGACACCGTCTCCTTACTCAGAGAGCTGTGTCTTCTGCTCTCTTCGCTTTATTGGTTTGTTTTAGCTCTGTCCATTCCCTTTTTAGGGTCTATCTCAGAACTGCAGTGGCTTTTCTGTCTGCTCTCTTTCTTTGTTGCATTTAAACAAGGCCAAGTGGTCTAGCGCTTGTGGCGTTCAGGTCTAGAGGGGTTGTGCGACTCTTTCGCGATAGATGCTTCCGCTGCCTATTATGTTTCAGCGAGGCATGTTGACATTTCTGGAGCATTTTAGAGATGTTATGTTTAAATGTTACCCATGGGTGTACTCCTGGTAAGAGACAGGAATTAGGAACGGTTTGGGAATGTAAATCTGTCATAATAGCTTGGCATGCATTTTTAAAAGCCTGTTGTGTTTTGAGGGGTATGAAACAGCTGTGGAGACACACTATGAATGTGTGTGTGCCTGTTCTGGCAGGTTTTCAGGCTTTTATACTGAAAATAAAAATACAAATGGTGGTCTGTCACTGGGAATGGAAGATTTTAGCATTGATGGAAACCAACAAACTTGTGTATGTGTTGACAAATACACATTTACATACTTATATTTAGATAATTACACAGAAGTTACCCTGTTTTCTATGGCTCAATCTAAGCATCTTTCATTTAAAAAACAACTGGCAGGCAAATGTTTAGTAAAAAAAAAAAAAAACATTTCATTTAAGAGTCGGAGTAAGACCCTTCAAGATGTCCAAATTTGTGACACCAGACTAGGGCTGTCACGATTCCTAGATTAAATTCAAGTACTCAAAGTACTTAAAAAAAAAAGAAGTAAAGTGCATTTGGGAACGCATATAAAGTCTGACACTGTTTCATAGTGAAGTGTTGCATGATTATCATTTACATGCGCGGAGCTCAGTTAAAAAAAAAAATCACTATTTTTCTTACTACGACAAATTATCCGAATCGTCCAATTAGTCGATTGCCAAAAGAATTAGTGACAGCCCTACACCAAACTCTTAAAGAGTGATTCAAAACGTACTCGGTTACTAACGTAACCTCGGTTCTCTCTAGAAGAGGGAACGAGTACTGCGTAAGATATCTTATGCTAGGGGAAAATCCTTTTTCCGCGAGATATTGAAGCCAAAAATTATCCTTAATTTTGTAATAATGCAAAACGCGTTGCGGCAGCATGCAGACATAGGCGAGACAGCTCGCGCGCCTATTGGCTGCTCTGCAGCAACTGCAGCAGCCTATCGAGCGAGGCCTGGTGTGACGCCAGACCCAATCAGGGCACTTCGCGCCCGCTGCGTCACGTCCCGCCGAAATGGGCGTGGTCTAGGCCTGTAAATACCGCTCGCAGGCAGCTATTATCTGGTTTTTCATCATCGAAGCAACCAGAGCGTGTGCATGCACGGCAAGATACGCAGTACTCGTTCCCTCTTCTAGAGAGAACCGAGGTTACGTTAGTAACCGAGTACGTTCTCTTACGAGAGGTCTCTCGTACTGCGTAAGATATCTTACGCTAGGGGACCCAATGCAAAACGCCGTGCATGCTGAGATCTGACACCAAAGACCCAAGGGCGAAAGCCCGGGGTACATATAGTGCACAATCACTCAGGGAACTCACAGGGAGTCCAGGAAGAGGGAGGGGCGAAGCCGCACTCTTCCACATATGGTAGCGTCGCTGAGACGCGAATTTCATCATACAGACAGGGCGGGGTACGGCCTGAACTGATGGGGGAATGTGGGTCTTACACAGTTTGCCCAGGCACATCTCGTGCTGCTACTTTTTTACTGTCGAACATTGAGCTGTGCTCAGTAGACGCAGCATTCTGAGCTGACGCATCAGGTCAGATAATACTGGTAAACTTAGACCGACAGCAGCCTGGCCTGCAGGGCGGGAACCTCTAGGTTATAAAACCTTATAAATGTAGACGGGGAGGCCCAGCCTGCCGCCATACAAATATCTTGCAAGGCAATCCCACTTGACCAGGCCCACGAAGAGGCCATGCCTCTCGTGGAGTGCGCTCTGACACCCAACGGGCACTGCATGCCCTTGGAGGCGTATGCCAGCGCTATAGCATCAACTATCCATCTGGATAGGCTCTGTTTCGACGCGGCTAGTCCCTTAGAACGTCCGCTAAACGAAACAAAGAGCTGCTCCGTCTGTCTGAAACCAGACGAGCGAGACACATAAGCTCGTAATGCCCTGACTGGGCAGAGGAGGCTCGCGTCTCTTTCCTCATCAGGGACCGGTAGGGCTGACAGGGAAATAACCTGCGCCCTAAACGGTGTGTTGAGGGATTTCGGAACATAACCGTGCTTAGGTTTGAGTATAACTTTTGAGTCATTAGGCCCAAACTCCATGCACGCCGCGCTCACAGAGAGCGCGTGCAGATCCCCTATGCGCTTCACCGAAGCGAGAGCCAGCAAAAACACCGTCTTGAAAGACAGGTGTTTCAAATCGATTGACTGTAAAGGCTCAAATGGCGCACCTTTCATGGCTTCCAGAACCGTAGAAAGGTCCCATACGGGGACTGAGGGAGGTCTGGGAGGATTCAGTCTCTTAGCCCCTCTAAGGAAGCGGATGACTAAATCGTTCCTTCCTATTGACTGACCAAGCGTTGTTTCTGAGAACGCTGCTATAGCCGCCACATAAACTTTGAGCGTGGAGGGGGCCCTGCCCCCATCCAACAGCTCTTGTAGGAAGGAAAGCACCTCCGCCACACCACAGTCTGTGGGTGACACACCACGGGCTGTGCACCAGCCCGAAAACACTGACCATTTCGAGGAATAGAGTCGTCTCGTAGACTTGTTCCTGGACAGTCTGTCCGGTCCTATGTTCAGGAGCCCTGGCACGTGCGCTGCTCTGAGCGAGCGCAGGTTGCACTGAGCCCATACCAGGAGGCGTTCTGCCAGCCTGTACAGGTTCTTGGACCTGAGGCCGCCCTGGCGATTTATGTAGGACACCACAGACATGTTGTCCGAACGGACCAAGACGTGGCGTCCTTTTATCTGGGGACAAAAACGCGTCAGCGCGTTGTCTACTGCCAGCATTTCGAGGCAGTTTATGTGCAGGAGCTTCTCCCGTTCCGACCACTGGCCGAAGAACGGTCTGCCCTCGAGCAGCGCTCCCCATCCCGAGGTGGACGCGTCCGTGGACACCACTTTCACCCTCGAGGAAGTCCCCAGGCTTACACCTAATTGGTACCAGTCGTTCGCTCTCCAAGGTTTCAGAGCTGTGACGCACTTCTGATTGACCCTGAGGCGAAGCGAACCGGATGCCCACGCTCTGCGTGGGACTCGCGCTTTCAGCCAAAACTGCAGCGGGCGCATGCGGAGCAGGCCCAGCTGGAGCACTGACGATGCTGAGGCCATGAGACCTAGCATCTTCTGAAATTTCTTGAGCGGGACAGACGCGCCGCAGCGAAACGCGTTCGCTGTGCGCTGAATGTCTATCGCGCGCTGTGGTGATAGTCGCGCTATCATGGACAGCGAGTCCAATTCTGTGCCCAGGAAAGATATCTTCTGACTGGGTAACAGAGAGCTCTTCGCCCAATTGACACTGAGACCCAAATCCTCGAGGTGATCGAGTAAAATGGTCGTGTGTTCCATGAGCACTGCGCGAGATTGCGCTAGAATCAGCCAATCGTCCAAATAGTTCAGCACTCGTATGCCTCTCATTCTGAGGGGTGCGAGCGCCGCGTCCATGCACTTAGTAAATGTACGGGGTGCCAGGGACAAACCGAATGGCAGGACTGTGTACTGATATGCCTGGCCCTCGAAGGCGAATCTCAAATATCGCCTGTGACGTGACGCTATCTGTATTTGAAAATACGCGTCTTTCAGATCTATTGACACAAACCAATCTCCTTGGCGAATCTGCACAAGGATTTGTCTGGTCGTGAGCATCCTGAACTGTCGCTTCACAAGCACTTTGTTCAGTTGCCTTAGATCTAGTATGGGTCTGAGACCCCCGTCTTTTTTCGGTACCAGGAAGTATCTGCTGTATAGCCCTCCTTCGCTCTGAACTTGAGAGAGAGGCTCTATGGCCCCTTTGCTCAATAGTTTCGTCACTTCGGCTCGAAGTAAATGTGCTACTTCTGTTTTTACCGTGGTCTCGACGCGCGCCACATAGCGGCGAGGGCGTCGGCGAAACTGCAGCGAATAGCCTCTTTTTATAATGTTCAGCACCCACTTCGAAACCCCGGGCAGCTTTGCCCATGCGTCTGCATGGATAGCTAGGGGTTGAATACGAAGCGCGCTCCGCTCGCTCAGCGATGGAGAGGCTTCGGCGTGCTGCAACACAAGCATCGCGCTCGTGACATTTGAGGCATGGGGCGCGCTGATAACAGCGGGCAGATTGCCCGCGCTCGACTCCTCTGCGGTGGTCAGCCGCGAGGGGGAGGGCTGGGCGGTTCCCGTGGGAACTGTCATGTCTGTGTGTGGATGTGGGCGCGGGACAGCGGGCACATTTATCACACCGAAAACATCGTTCGCTTGCGTGAAGCGAGTGCACGTTGGTTTCGTTTTTACAGAAACCGTGAGACATGCACAACGCGGTGTTAGTGGGCACTGGGTAGTGGGCACTTTCACCATGTTTGAAGCGCAACCGATCTGAGTCGGTTTTATGTGCGCGAGCCCTGTGTGACAGGCTGTGCTTGTGTGTAGGGATGGGCACTGGGCAGTGGGCATTCTTACTACACATGAAACACCATCGGCCGTAGCCGGGACACCAGAAAATACACTCTTTTGGGGATTTATCTGGGTAGCCGTGAAAACGGCATTTGTGTGCAGGCAAGCGGGTGACAGAACCGACTTGTTGGCTGCAGAAAACACTGGAACAGTCACATTTGCTGGAACTGGACGAGCGAATAACTTTGGTGTGAGTCTGGCCGCAGCGGGACTCAAACACCGTCGTTTTCATAGCTGTGCTAGGACGACTTCGGGGCCTCGGGCTTCACCGTAATCCTAGGTCGCGGGCCACGTGCAGCGGGGCGGCGACCGGATGAGCGGGAGCGTGGTCTCGCGCTTCGGGCCTGGCGGCGCTGTGAAGTGGAGGCAGTGGACGGTGGCTGTGGCTGTGAGCTCTGAGCAGACGGTTTCGCACGGCCTGCTGCAGAGCTGGAGCGCTTCGGGAGGAAGTGCTTCATAGCCTGTGACGCTTTCTGTACCTCTGCGAATCTCTCCGCGAAATCCTTGACGGAGGATCCAAAGAGGCCTGTGGCGGAAAGCGGGGCGTCGAGGAACGCGGTGCGCTCAGACTCGGCCATTTCCGAGAGCGTCAGCCAAAGATGTCTCTCAGTCACGGTGAGAGAGGCCATATTCCGTCCAATGGCTTGCGCTGCAGACTTAGTAGCACGGAGAGCGAGGTCCGTGGCACTCCTTAAGTCCGGCACGCAGATCGCGTCAGGCCCTTCCTCATCCAGCTTACGGAGGAGATCGGCCTGGAAGATCTGAAGCGTTGCCATGGTGTGCAGCGCTGACGCAGCTTGCCCGGCGGCGGAGAAAGCGCGGCGGAGCAGGCTTGACGTCGTGCGGCAAGCTTTAGAGGGTAGGGCCGACTTAGCACGCCGTCCAGCAGAGGGCGGGCATAAGTGGGCCGCTATCGCCTCTTCGACCGGCGGCAGCGAAAGGTATCCTTTGTTCTTGGCATCGTCAACAGCGGAGAATGCCAAAGAAACAGCAGGACGCACTCTAGCCGAATAGGGGGCGTTCCAGGACTTGGCGACTTCTTCGTGTAACTCAGGAAGAAAAGGCGCCGGTCTGGACGCAGGCGAAGCGCGCTCCCCAGGCAGGAAAAATCCATCCAGCCGGTTGTGAGCGGGCTGCTCAGGCGAAGACCACTCGAGGCCGAGGCTCGCCGCGGCCTGTGTGAGTACTCGCATGAGCTCCGTCTCGATGGACGCTCTCTTGCCTGAAGACATGCGGGCAGGGGGCGCGGGGTCCTCAGAGCCCGCCCAATCCTCACTGCCTGACGCCAGGATAGAGCAGGAATCATCCTCTCCCAGCAGGGCTTCCTCATCCACGATGTCAACGGAAGCGGCGGCAGACGGCGGCCGCTGTCCGTCAGGAAGCGAGGGTGACGAAGCCGGGGAAGCAAGCGGGCGAACCGGCGAGCTTTGGCGGCTGAGGGAGGGTTCCGGGGCCCGCTGGGCACGGCGCTTTTTACGGCGCGACGCCGCGGCGGGCGGGGGAGCAGTCTCGGTGAAGAAGGCTAGGCGAGTCCTCAGAGTCGCCATTGCCATCAGCTCGCAGTGAGGGCAGCCGCCGTCAGCGAGCGCGAGAGCTGCATGTTCCTCACCCAGGCAGGAAACGCAAATCACGTGGCGGTCCCCGTCGCTGAGTGTGGCTCTGCACGAGCCGCAGGAAGGCATCTTTAAAAAGACGCTAGCTCTTTTAGACACACACACACAAAAGTACAGAGTAATAGAAAGGATATAAGCGCCGGAAAGCGCAGCAGGAAGGCAGGAAGGCGGCGCGGCCAGCGACTTCAGTGACTCGTCCCGCTGAAGGTGCTCTCTCTCAGACGGCGCGGCTTCTTCTCCGGCTCCAGCGATGCGTGTGCTTCGCTTGAAGGATGAAAAATCAGATAATAGCTGCCTGCGAGCGGTATTTATAGGCCTAGACCACGCCCATTTCGGCGGGACGTGACGCGCTCGATAGGCTGCTGCAGTTGCCGCAGAGCAGCCAATAGGCGCGCAAGCTGTCTCGCCTATGTCTGCATGCTGCCGCAACGCGTTTTGCATTATTACAAAATTAAGGATAATTTTTGGCTTCAATATCTCGCGGAAAAAGGATTTTCCCCTAGCATAAGATATCTTACGCAGTACGAGAGACCTCTCGTAAGAGAACAGTGATTCACAGTTGGCTGTGACTACCTAACATCCCACATACCATCCTTTCCTTCTTTTCCTATTGTATATGGTACACATCAAGTCTGTTACACATGATAAATGTCAATTGCAATGACTAATTCTGTCATGTGACCAATCGTGCAGGAAGTTTGTCCTGGTGTCTCCCAGCCTTCCTCCTCTCTTTTCTAATAGGCTAGTAGGCACCCCTACCCGGAATAAAAATGATACTATAGGCCATTAGTCAATACATCACATTTGAATTTGTATGAATGTATGAATAACTGGCACAACTGGCATAACTTTTGAAACTTTTCTTCCTTGTTTTTCTAGTTGTTTATAAGTCTTTGAAAACATCAGTAAAATCCCATTTTTAGTGAACGTCACTCTCGATAGAGATTCATTTTATTATTATTTTTTTTACCAAGGCCAATTTCTTTTTTAAAGAAATGAAATACTTTTATTCAGAAAGGAGGTATTAAATTGAGGGTAACATAAATGTCTTCACTGTCACTTTACACAGAGGATTTCTATTTCAAATATCCTGAACGTTTTCCACAAAACTTTTAAGCGACACAAATGTTTTTAATATCGATAATAAGAAATGTTTCACTGAGCACAAAATCATCATATCAGAATGATTTCTGAAGGATCACGTAACACTGAAGACTGAAGTAATGATGCTGAAAATTCAGCTTTGCCTCACATAAATAAATTACATTTTAAATTGTAATATTACTGTATTACCGTTTTTATTGTATTTTTGGTCAAATAAATGCAGCCTTGGCGAGCAGTACACTTTTGAACAATAGTGTATATTCAGTATTATTTATATTGTTTATTACAAAAGAGCAGCCAATATATTTTCAGTATAGAAGTTATATGGGTTTGGAATGACATGACGGTGATAAATGATGACAGAATTTTCATTTTTAGGTGAACTATCACTTTAAGATCCACTTTCCATGGTCCATCCCCTTGATCTTTACTATGTTATTGCACTATGATTGTCTCCCATCTCAGCTGACTCTTGCACGCTTTCATTTTGTCCTCCTCTCGGCACAGGTATTTCCCACCCCTCCACTATCTCTGTGCATTTTTTAGCAAGCAAATGAAAATACTGATGGGAAACCCTCTAAGTGAGTTTGAAATGACCATAAACAAGCTTGCCTCAGTCCATAAAAAAAAAAAAAAAGAAAGCTTTGCCAATTCTGTTTTTAAACTGTTCTGACAGGAACATAGCAAGCTTTAATTAGTTAGATATTTAGATCTTTGTTTTCTTTCACTGCAGCGAGCTGCTGCTCCGGTGCGTTTGTCAGTATCGGTCCTTTCATCCAGGTCATCAAAATTCTCTCTTTTCACGCTGAAAAAACAAGCCCTTTTATGTAAATACTCTAACTGCTGGGTAGATTGATCAAAACCACTTTGACGCTCTTAAATCTGTGATTAGGCTTGTCGGAAAGTTCCCAGCAGTATAAATTTTCCACGGTAGACTTGAATTGTTTACTCTATAAATTGTATTTTTCTCTGTCAAATACTCTTTTAACCACAGTCCACTGGGGAAATGAATGGGAACAAACAGTCTAAAACTCAAACATGCTGTAGAGACTATTAACGATTATGTTACTATAGATCAAACCCACATGGAGATATGTACAGTCAGGGGGAAGTACCAGCGACTGAAAGAAACATAATGAATGTGCAGAATTTCAGATATTTCATGTTTAACATACCCCTGTTGAAAAAACTTCTCATTGTTTTCATAAAGAATAGATATTATTAAATATATAATGTTGATGTTGATACTGTATATAAAGGCAGAATATATGATGTTTTACAGAAATTCTTCTTTTATGGGTTTGGCCCTTCAAACGTTTATGTCAAGGGCGGTTGAAGGCACATGAAGAAGATTAGTTCCAACACGAAGTTTAATAAAGATTAAGAAGCAAACAGGCAGAGCAACACACACTAAATGTGAATGTAGACCGAACAGAGAATGAATGTGAGGGATCAACTTATATAGCAAGCACACATGAGGATAATTAATAAAATACAGCTGAAAATAACACAAATGAGGAACGGGAAAACTGAACAAAGGTACACATGATGAGAATGAAAACAAGCTAAAAGTTCATGATAGTGAAACTAACAGAACATAATGGTGACAGTTTAAGGTCAATAAGATTATTATTATTTTATTTTTTTTAAGAAATTAATACTTTATACTTTTATTATTATTGTATTTTTTCCAAAAAAATATGTTTTGAATTGATCAAAAGTGACCAAAAATACATATATAATATAGAACATTTATAATGGTACAATAGATTTCTGTTTCAAATAAATGTTGTGTTTTGTACTTTCTATGCTTGCATCACGGTTTTCACAATAAACATTAAGAAACACAACTGTTTTCAACATTGATAATAATATAATTAAATCAAATTATAAAAATGATATTTTACAATGTATTAAAATAGAAAACAGTTCTTTTAAATTGTAATCATATTTCACCATATGCTTTTTTTTTTACTCTATTTTTGATCAAATAAATACACCTTGGTTTGCATTAGAGATTCTATCAGAAACATAAAAAAAAAAATCTTACCAGTCCCAAACTTTTGAACGGTAATGTATCAAGATATTGAATTATCTATTGTGATATTTATGTAGTACGTATTCATTAAGCATACTACTATGGGACCATGTCCAGAAAGCCACGATAATACCATGATATTGTTGTTGTTTATCATCACAATCAGTACATGAAAGTAACTAAATGTTTATAGTTTTTGCTAGTCACAAACTCAATATTAAAAAGCATAAGAACAAGATAATTCTTTCAGTTGTATGGGGCATGTGAAATGATACTCACAGCACCTAATCTCTTTATGTGTCTGCTGTTTCCTAGTAGTTTCCTCACATTTGTATAGTTTATTTGTATAATAGTTTCCTCACATTTTCCTTATCATCCTTATCATCTGAAATGCCCTCACATACAAACATGCACACATCCAGGTCTGTTTTTCAAGAATGACCCGAGGGAGGCCACATCTTTAATTTGAGCTGTGCAGGCAGGTGGAGGAGATCATGTCTGTGGGAGGAGAGAAATTCCAGCCACTGCTTCTTCTCCAAATAGCTGCCAGGGGAAGGAACAGAAACTTGATGTAATGGATAAACTAATCAACCTGCCAGAGGACACTGTGTTATATCCTCATAAAGACTGGGTTATTCACATCGCTGCGATAGTTGCTAATTAGCATTGATGCTACATGCCACATAGCATTAGCTGTAACGTTTCTCTTCTGGTGAGGGGAAAAAGCCCAGCAGGACAGAAATATAGTGTTGTTGTAACGCTAAGTACATTTATACATAAATAAGCACTTTTGGTGCTCACTACTGTAACTGTGTCACTTTAAGCTGTTTGTGTTATAAGAAAAGGTGATGTTTCTCACGTCGATCCAAGGAGGTCTATAATACCTGAAGATAGCTAGTCATTTCACACTTTTAAGAGCCCTCCAAAATATAGTAAATATCTAATATACAACAACAAAATTGACATCTGGAATACTGTATATATTGTGTATATATATATACATATATACCTAGATACGAATATATAACATAATACCTTTGAGCTTGTAAAACTTGTACATGTAGGTTAGTACTCTTAATTACTTTTTTGGATTCAACAGTATAATTTTTTTAAAATACTTGTGACTACGTATTTACTACTTTAGTCTTTTAGAAGAAAGCAATTTATGCTCCCTACAACTTCCTTTTGACTTGTTTCTGCAATTTTATAAATAGTAAAATCCATATGCATCTATTAAAGTTCATAAGTGTACTACACAGTTATCTTAATACAACATCTTTATTTCTTGTGTTTAGTCAAGTCCTCTTGTCATTTCCTTTCTTGTGATTAACTGTTAACTTCCCATCAGCTAAACTTTTAAATGGCATCAAAGTAGAAGAGCAAACATGTTTTTCCTTCATATAGATTCCATATGATTTTACAACTGACTTGCATTTTAAATTATAAATCAAGGGATACATATCTAAACCCATTTAAATGAATTGATTCATTTCTTCATGGTGCTGTAGAGCACAGGGCACAAGGGCAGTGTTGTAAAACCATTTAAAACCTTTCATTATACTCTCATTGTCAAGTCTCTCAGCTTTGTGCAAGGAAGGTGAGTTGCCAATACCTCTCAGTGTTCTTTCTGAACTACTTGGACCTGAGGCACAAACTAAAAATAGGCACTGTAATCCAATATAGCGTGTGAAAAAATGAAATCTGATATTTTTCCCAGTGAAGAGGCATATGAGACTGACCCACTCAGTGATATGAGACAGAGGGGGATGCTCATGGTTGCACAACACAATAAGAGATATTTTGTGTGTGTGTGTGTGTGTGTGTGTGTGTGTGTGTGTGGTATTATTCATGTGAAGGATTTTGATGTGGTGGTTTAAAAAGCAACTCTTTTATGAAAAATGCCATGGAATTTTTCTTATGACCACAGAGAGTCAAGACCTGAAGGATGGGATGAGAAGATTATCAGATGTTTTCTTCTGCTTTTTATGCATGACCTTTATTTTGAAGTTGTGGTAGATTTTTCTTTTTTCGCACCTGACCTAAGTCTACCTGGGTCTCGTCTACAATCGACATCCCCGAACGTCTACAATCGACTTTAGTTTCCTGTATTTGGGTCTTGTCTACAATCGACGTTAGTTTCTCTGGGTCTCATCTACAATCGACATCCCCGAACGTCTACAGTCGACTTTAGTTTCCTGTATTTGGGTCTTGTCTACAATCAACGTTAGTTTCTCTGGGTCTCATCTACAATCGACATCCCCGAACGTCTACAGTCGAAGTTAGTTTCTCTGGGTCTCGTCTACAATCGACATCGACAATCGTTCATGGTTTGTGGTTCATGTCTTGTGATGTTCTTGGTTCAGAATTAAGATGGTTTTTAATTATTTATTTGTGTATATTTGTGTCGATTTTTAGAATTCACATTAGTTTATTTTCTTTCAACTGGTTCAAATTTACAACTTGGCATAAAAAAAATATTTATTTTCAATGGTCTGAACAAAAATGGTGGACAGGCTGAATAAAAAAATGTAAATCCACTCTTTGACAGTAGGTGGCGCTAATGGGACAGGAATGGAACTGCTTCCCTGGTAAATGCTGTACACAAAGCAGCACTGCGCTTATAACATTATTGTTTTCATAACTAATATGATGTGTAATATGTAATATAATTTCCCAGTCTCAGATGAAAAATGATTTCTGTGGTCGTGGCTCCTAAACTGTGGTCCTACGTCGTACAGTGAGAGAGGTTCAGATACGGCCGTTTTTACAGTCTTGCGACCAAAGATAGCCTGCGATAATTTTCTGACAGTGTCAGAAATTTTGCATGATCCTCTCACAGTGTGTTCGCTGCTACGACCTACTTCCACTAACTAGCCAATAAAAATGCAACATGTAATGGCGTATTGATCAACGCGACATGGCGCTGAAACTTAAAACTACTTACCTCAAGCTTCATATGCAAAATTGGCATGCCAAGTTGGCCTCTTTTTCCTTGCCATGGCCATATTCTCATCTTTCACTTAATTCCTCCTCTCCCCAAATTGTCAATTTTGTCTTACTTTAAGTAGGTGACTATGAAAGACGCCAAGGAAACCATTCATCTTTGGTTACAAACTCCCTCATCGTCCACACTTTCTCTTTTAGTTGTGTCCGGTCAAACAGTGAAGTCATAGATTGATTAAATGACTGGACCCTTGGTATTGCTGTAAGTGCTGTTCAACAAGAGGCAAATGTTTTCTGTCCAGTTAGTGCCTCTGCGCTCCGGGGCCGGTGAATCTCTGGGTTTGTTCATGCGGTGCATGTTCAACCGCTGCGCTGCAGTGCACTCCCATAATAGCCTGGAACAAATAGATACACATTGTATGTGTTTGTTTTTCCGGAGTCAGGGAAGCGCTTTGTCATAACCCCCCACCTACTGACATCATTAGAATAACACAAAGTGACAAACTGAATACTTCCTCTCCATTCTTTTTCATTTCTCTCTCAGGCCGCCTCGCTCTCTATAGCAGGTCTCTCAAATATAAATCCCTTGTTTTCCAAACAGCCGTGTTATTGCTTATCCCCAACTTCTTGTCACTGATTGCCCCCAAGATTCACAAAAATCCAATTTAAGGCTTGTCTTTACCCTTGCTCCCATCCTCCCTGTTGTGAGACACAAGACAGTGGTGTCACTACTGTAATTAAACCCTGAATCGCTGATCCGTTGATGTTAGCATGAGACAGCATGTGGAGTGGTCGCTGCAGTAATGGCCCCATTAGAATTTCAGAAATCCCCTTATCGCCACTGAGATGCCGGGAGCTCTGTCACTTCCCCTCTGCCGCTACGCTCCAGCTGTAAGCATTTTAACGGCACATTCGTCAAGAACCGTAATGAATTCTCGTAGTTATGCGCACTGTCAGAAGAATCAGTGGAGCTGAAAAGGAAGAAAAGTGTGTTTGTGTGTGAGAGTAGTCAAGATAGATGCCAGCAGTGCATATATTTTGACATTAGATAGGCCAGAAAATGTTACACAGTCCTTACAAACCAGAAAAGACCTAACGGGTTTCCTTGGTTACAATATAGAATATAGTAAAATAATGCCTTTTAGTAAAATAAAAACATTTTTTTTGGTGCTTGTTCCATTTACTTAAAATGAGCAAAGGCAGCACAATTCTTTAACATTTTGTCAAGGTCGTCATGAAATGACTTCTTATTTTGGTTGCTCTTTATTTATTTTTTATCTTACGTGTACTTAAAGTGTACTTAGCTAAGAAATTACTGGGTAATATAAGGTAACTACATGCAGGTTAGGTTCAGGGGAAGGTTTAGGGGAAGGTTCAGGGTTACTTATTACCCAATTATTGTTATTACTATAAGTACATAAGTGTATACATCATGGGGAACAGGACTGTAAAATAAAGTGCTACCATTACTACTTTATGGAATAGTGCAGTATTTCTTTTCAACAATTTATCCGTGCACATTTTTTTTTTTTTTACTTCATGTGCCCTCGTGATAGGACTGTCAAACAAAATTTTGAATTTTGAATATTTGTCGAATTTAAAATAAAAGTCCACATTCGAATGCAAAAATTTAGCTGTGCATCAGTGGTGCGATGATTATTTAAAAGTTGTTCGTGTTTAATGTTTTTGTTAGCCTTTCCACTTGAACTCACTAGATGCAGCACTGCTGCAATTGTCATTCAAAACATTGCAGTTATAGAGAACCTCAATGCAGAGAAGATCTTGGTTACAGTTACCGTAACCAAGCCATTCACACAGAGCACTTTTTCTGTGCTGCTTCTCAATTGTTTTCTATGTAGACATGCACTAGACAGATGTCTTTCACCATTGCACTCGCGTTTCACTTGATTTATAAACGTTAGTTTAAACATTATGCACTGTTTTTTTATAGACTGAAATGTTATTTCATACAGTACCCTCTTGTAGCCTCAGGAGACAAGACAAAAACTGAAATGATGCCTTTTTAAATTCTAATATAATTCAAGTATTAATAATATTTAAATAAAAAAATTAAAAATTATGAATTAATTAATTTAGTTTTTCATCCATTTTGACAGCCCTACCTCATAATCTATAACTTAAAATAACTAACCTCTTGCAGCATCATCTCTTCTATTCTCTGAAGATGTGTTTTAAGTGTGAGGGCAGGACAACCTGTCACTCACATGACATCACAGCAACAGCAAGCCGCAGTGATACAATTAATTTCCGATTGACAAAGTCAAATCCCACCCTTCATTTTTTCATGTTTGAGAATTTCAATCGGTTGAAGGTCACAATAAAGAAGAAAAGGCGAACACAACTTCTGTTTCATGCTAACTTTAAATGTTATATTATGTGTGTCTGTGTGCTTTTATTCAATGTAATTCAGGAACACCACAAATCAATCAATAACCATCACAATCTGTATAACCATCAAGATAATCGTGACTTTACCTATGATTGTCGGAAGGGGAGAATTGGGCCTAAAAATTGCCTGATTATCTTGCAGTGTGTGGGTGCCTTAGGTTGTTGTTGACAATGTGACAACTATGGTGCATTATTGTATTCAATATAGCTATGCTAATCACAAAGGGCCAGATTTACTAAACAGAGTAAATTAGAGTGAGAGCTCAATTCCAAAAGCGCAGATGGGAGTGGAAAGTTCTGCGCGGGATCAACTAATGACGCGCAAATTAAAGAACACAGACGCAGTCAGATCATTTCCATAATGACTAACGCATTTAAGACAAACTTTTTTGGGTCAGTAAATAATGGCACAAACACAAGCTAATTGACGCGTGCAAACCTAGTAAATCACCTTGCATGATTCATTTAAATACTCTCCTCCCATAAATTTTGCATCTGGAAAGGGAAACTCCTACAAATGCATATGCAATAAGGTCAGCCGCAAAAATGACTGTGTCCACTCCTTTTCAGTGCTAAATTTTCCCTACGTGTTTTTAGTAAATCCTGACAGTAGTTTTTTTTAACACCAAAAGAGGGTTTGCGCTGGCGCAAGCTGTTAGTAAATCTGGCCCAAAGTCTATAAAACAAGAATGAATATGAATACATTTAACTGCAAAAAACGTCTCGGGTTATAACTGTAACCCTTGCTCCCTGAGAAGGGAACGAGACACTACGTCGAGACGACACTTTGGGGAATCCCCCCAGCGTAGCGCGTCTGAAACAGGAATGAAACTATTCCAATCCTGATTGGCGTTGCGTCATGACGTAACATGTGACAGCATACACGGAAGCTGCAAAGGGACGCTGGCACACAACAGAGTTAGCTTTTGCAATGAAGCAAGTCGTTCCCAGGCAGAGGAAGGCGTGGCGAAGGGACGCAGTGTCTCAGGGAACAAGGGTTACAGTCGTAACCCGAGACGTTCCCTTTCGAGGGAACTCGCACTGCATCGATACGACACTTTGGGGAACGAGTACCCACTATGCCACAACGAGCCCTGCCTGTCCCAGTGTGAAACTGCGCACAGGCACACTTAGGACAAGAGCACTAGAGTGCCTGGCATAGAAGGAATGGCCAGGCTATAGAATCTGATAAAAGTATGAGGGGTGGCCCATCCTGCTGCATCGCACACTTCTTGGATAGGGGCCCCTGAAAGGAGGGCTCTAGAGGTCGCCAAGCCTCTGGTTGAATGAGCCCTCATGGCCAAAAGTTAAAGGTAAGCTGCACACCTGGTAGGCCATAGAGATAGCCTGAACGATCCAGTTACTGATGGTCTGTTTGGATGCGGGAAGCCCCTTCTTGGGCGACCCGAAGCACACCAGAAAGTGGTCTGACTTCCGCCATGAAGAAGACCTCTGGACATACATCTTGAGAGCTCTGACAGGGCAGAGCAACTTAAGCCTTTCTTCATCCGCGTCATGTCAGGTGGGGGATGAAAAGCCTGCAAAACCATAGGCTGTGCCACATTAGATGGCACTTTAGGCACATAGCCCGGCCTGGGATGCAAGATAGCCTCAATATTGCCTGGAGCAAACTACAGGTACCCGTAAGATAAAGAAAGGGCCTGAAGGTCTCCTACTCTCCTCAGAAAAGTAATGGCTACTAAAAAAGCTACCTTGAGGGAAACGTTCATGACCTCAGCCGACTCCAGAGGTTCGAAGGGGGCCTCAACCAGCCCTTTGAGAACCACTGCCAGGTCCCATGTGGGAACCCTGGTCCGAGTCGCAGGTCTCATCCTCCAAGCCCCATGGAGGAAACGTATGACCAGCTGATGTCTTCCCAAAGGGCCATCACCCAGAGGAGTGTGGAAAGCCGTAATGGCAGCCACGTATACCTTGAGTGTGGACGGGGTAAGACCAGCAGAGGCGTCTGTTGTAACGGCTTTCTGGCAACATGACGCTCCCAGCACGGGAACTTGGGACAGGAACCAAGGTTTCTTCCACATAGATAGGGAACGCCGGCATCTGCACGTAACCCTGATCATGCGGAACGGGTTCCCCCTCAGGGAAAACCCCTTGGTTTTCAACCACCACTATAGGGCCCTCATGTGCAGCAGGCCGGATGGAATCATGTTGGACGCTGCTGCCATGAGCCCAGGCACTCTCTTTTTTGAAAATGTTTTACAGTGATGGCCTGGCCTGGCCTAGCTTTACCCTGGCCACCATGGATGGGCTCAATACGTGCAGGCAACAGTTGTGCCCGCATCGTAACCGAGTCCCCCACCACCCCCAGGAACATCATTCTCTAGGCATGTGCCAACACACTTTCCTTTGTGTTGAGTCTGAACCCCAAGCTCTGGATGTGGGCAAGGACGACATCTCGATGCCGAACTGCCAGCTCCTGCGACTAGGCCAGAATAAGCCAATCGTCGATGTGATTTAGCACCCTGATACCCTTAAGCCTCAGCGGAGCTAGAGTTGCATCCATGCATTTGGTGAAAGTGTGAGGGGAGAGAGCTAGGCCAAATGGAAGAACCCGATATTGGAACACTTCACCCCCGAAAGTGAACCTCAGGAACTTCCTGTGAGATGGAAGGATGGATATGTGGAAGTATGCGTCTTTCAGATCTATCGTGACAAAGCAATCCTTGGATTTGATTTGGCTCTCAATGGTGGAAATAGTGAGCATCTTGAACCTGAATCTCCTCAGAGACCGATTCAAGTGCTTTAGATTTAGAATTGGACGCAACCCCCCAACCTCCTTGGGAATTATGAAGTAGTGGCTGTAAAACCCAGACTCCCTGTCTGGCGGAGGAACACATTCTATAGCCTCCTTTTCCAACAGTGAGTTTACTTCTTGTTCCAATACCCGACCCTGTGGGTTGACTGCAGTCCAAACCACCCTGTTGAAATTCGGTGGGCGGAAATTTTTTGGGCTGGAACTGCAGCCTGTACCCCTTCCCAAGGAGAAATATTCTGCAGGTTTTGCCATGCTTTGAAATATTCTACTAAGGGAGGCTGATTTCGGGTATTATTCGAGATTGATTCTCGATCCCCTGAACTGGCTCTCCAGCAGGGTTTGGTCGAAAACGATTCTCGATGTGCGGACGCGAGCGCTGCCTGGCCGCAAGCCTGTGGGGCAGACAGTGCAGCGTGCATTCACTGGAAACCGATGTGTCCCGAAGCGCACCTGACGGCGGGATACAGACATCGATTTCCTGAGGACTCCCCAGAGGGGAGGCTCTTTCAGTTTCGTTCTCGACACCCTGAAGCGGAGGACCGGCAGGGAATAATCGAGAACAATTTTCGGTGTGCGGACACAAACACTGCCTGGCCGCAAGCCTTTGGGCTAGACACTGCACCATGCGTTCACTGGAAACCAATGTGTCCTGAAGCGCACTTTACAGCGGGATACAAACATTGATTTCCTGAGGGCTCCATGGAGGCACGAAAACTTCAGAGGTCTGCGCATAGCGACTGGACCGTACCCGAAGCCGTCAGAGCGCTTGCTGAAGAACAAAAAGCTAACTCTGTTGTGTGCTGGCGTCCCTTTGTAGCTTCCGTGTATGCCGTCATATGTTACGCCATGACGCAACGCCAATCAGGATTGGAATAGTTTCATTCATGCTTCAGACGCGCTACGCTGGGGGCATTCCCCAAAGTGTCGTATCGACGCAGTGCGAGTTCCCTCGAAAGGGAACGACAGAAAGTTTTTATCATGTTCATGACTACTATTTGTTTGTTCATCATGTCCATTATCACTCAAAAACATTAAAAGGCCTAAAGTGAGTCCTAACAAAAAGTCTTGTTGTTTCATGTCAAACTCCTAATAATTAGTACTTAAACAATTGGCAAAATAGACCTTTACTTTCATTGAGACAATCAACACAGATTTCAAATCAATACAGACTGGCACCTGCACACATTTGCTTTGTACTGATTTGAGATTTTGTTGGTTTGTTTCATTTGGAGAAAAAGTCATACATTTGTAATACAAGTCATACAAGATAACTTGCAATATCTTGTCACCTGAATCTTAATGTGGTTCACTCAAATAAATTGTAAGTTTATTGTGAGAGTATGTTGGAAATATTACTGCTGAAAGAATGCATTGCATTAAACCAGTGCAGTAAACCCTGCTTTTTTTCTCAGATGTCCTCAAATACTTTTTGTTATCTGATATGCATTTTAGGGTGTTTAAGTCTGCTGTGTAAAAGCATATTGAGAGTCTTTATTTTAAAATAAGGTCGGTTTCCTGCCTAGGAGAGAAAAAGAAATGGGGGGAGAGAGAGAGAGAGAGGTATAGTGACAATAGCCAAGTTTCTATCCAGTTTTGTTATCGACAAAGTGAATATGCGTTTAAAAAAAGTTAGCAAAATTTGCCGTCTCCAGTTTGTTTCTATCCAAATGGCCTTTTACCAATAAAATGGTGTGCATGATGACGTCATCACAAAAAACCCCCCCGCATTGTCATGTTTTGTTGTATTGCTATACATCATTTTGTGTATATCATATCTTTCGCATCTCAAATATTTGTAAAGTAATGAGACAATTTAAATTCACCGCTTTATAGGAAACACTGCATTATGAAATATCAGAAGATCACGGCGAAATGGAGCTTGTCTGACGGGACTGCATGCCTTAATGTGACGAAGCCTATGGGTTTGGACACAGGGCAGCTCATGTCATGTATGCTAAATTTTAGGATCCATAAAAAAGATTGGTACGGTAAAATGTTCTTTGCAAATAGCAACAATCTTTAAAGTACTACCCTTGAACAAATGTCACTTTGTTTTGTACTTCGTTATATAGACTATTTAGATCAAGGCCTACTTGATCATCAAGCACTATTCAAAAACAGGTGCAGTTGTATTATTTTTGAAAAGAACGTTTGGTAATGGGCCTATTATTTTTCAAATGTGAGAAACTGCCTATTCCAAATGTATACACTGTAAAAAAAAAAAAAAAAAGAAAAAAAAAATTGTTGCAATTAGCCATCACAACTTAAATTTGTCTTAGAATAACTTTCCCGGACTTAACTTGAGATAAATAAAATATCCAAGTTGTCACATAATACAATTTCACATTGACTAAACGTAACATTTAAGGCAACATGAACACTTTACACATTATTATTATTTTTATTTTTTTACAGTGCAGTGCAGTTTGACTTTTTCCATCTTCCGAACAAAATAAAAAAAATGTACTTGCAATGTTACAAAAGAAAAGGAACATAAATTAAGATATTATTCTTACCAAATACCAATAGTATTAAAATAATTTTACATATAGTTTACTAATAGGAATATAATAGATTTAATCCTTTAACAGGCTTTAATTGTTTCGACATGAGAAATTTTATTCGATAAATGGCAATTCCATCAGCTATATCGGTAATAATTTTGAAGCATTAAACCTTTTTTCGCAAAAACAAAACAAAACAACAACCTTGGATGTAAACCTGGCTAATGAGAGAGAAGGCAGGAAGAACAGCTGTGTTATCCATATACAGACTAATTGCTTCAGTAAAACAGGTTTATGTGGACTTTAAGCTTAAATAGAAAACATCCATTAAGCCGTCAGCCCAAAAGGACCAGAGACAACAATAAATTAGAGAATAAATAAATAAAAATCACAAAAAGAAGTAACAAAGTAGTATAATTCATCAGAGGAACCCATGGCCCAAACAAAAGAAAGTAACAACAAAGTGGTATGAGACCCACGGCCGAAAAATTAACGAATAAAACTAGTCTAGCAAAAAAGACAGAAGCAATGTTAATACCCTATAATAGAAAAAAGAAAGAAAAAATTACATTCAACCTTCCCTATACTCTTACTAAAAAAGAAAAAGAGTTTCAAACAAAAGGGCAGGTCTCTCCTAGTTCTATCACATTCTAAATGAATCAGACGACACCGGTAAATCGAAAGAAAGACTCAAAGCACCAAGAGTACAATTTGGTCTGGCGACTGGCAGGAAGTCTGGAACAGTGTGACCGGCTCAGAGTCACAGCAGCTCACTTCTGTCAAGCAGAAGAGGTGTTTTAAAATGACCACCAGCTGAACACCCAATAACCGCTGGCAGGCGCCACCACAATTGACAAATCAGCAGTGAAGAAACAACAACCAAATAACACAAAAGTTATCAAAACATAATGAAAAAGACTTGTAAACATGAAAAAAGTGTCATTTCACACCTGTTTTATAAAAAAAGAAATAATAATAATAAAAAAGCTTTACCAGGCATTTAACACGTCAATCACAGAACTGAGAGAAAGGCAAAGAAGAAGAGTGTTGTATTTAACTTACAAAATAATTCTAAGAGAAAATAGCTCCTAGTAACATAATAGTCTGCTTTAATCAATGGAAGCAAATTGACTTCAACACAAATCTGATTGAAATTATAAATGGAACTGTTAAGAATGAACAGCGCTGTGAGAGACACTATTGAAGTTCACTGTAATTGCAATCAATAGCTGATTTTAGAAGTTTTTACGTGCACTAATGCAGAACATAAAATAAAAAGTTTTAGTTCAAGTGATGCAGTTTGCAGCTTGCATTTTACATTATCTTTAACTAAACAGAAAACTTAGATCTTAAATATAAAAAATATAAAAATAAATTATAAATACATTTTGTTATACTGGTTGAAAGTCTCTTCACGTTCTGATAGCAATCAATATTAGTTCAATTGCAAATTGCCTACCCTACCTGTAAAGCAAGGAGGTTGATATTCTTCACAATTCAGGTTTTAAAAATCTAGGAATTCCCCATTTTTCATTTTATTGTAATGACATAATATAACACTCAGAGCTTTAGTAGAATATCAGTCGGTTGGAACTGTGTGGAACCCAATGGGCTGAAGCTTCTGGCCTGTAATATAGCTGCCACAGCTGTAGCAGGATAATTATCTGTTGGTGGCAGCTGTTACCTCTCCAGTCTAGCCTTTGAAAGGTCAACGTTCCTCTCTCATGAGTGGAAGTACAATGGCACTGGGCAACTATTAATGACTTTGGTGGTTGGGTATGCAGTTCTGCAAGACCCATTAACATACTATATATAATATACTATATATATATATATATATATATATATATATATATATATATATATATATAATCTTTTCTAGCTATTTGTTTGCTGTTTCTAATTAAAAGCAGTTCTTTTAAACAAAAACATGTAAAACAGCTGCTTTATTTGACTAAATAAGTGTTGTCTAGTATGGGTATTTAAGTGCTTATTTACAATGTCTTCTATGTAACCAGTGGTGGAATGTAACGAAGTACAAATACTTTGTTACTTTACTTAAGTAAATTTTTCACGTATCTGTACTTTACTTAAGTAGAATCAATAGTGCATACTTTTGACTTTTACTTCGTTACTTTTTGCAGCAATTATTATACTTTCTACTACACTACATTTCTACAACGTTTCGTTACGTTTTCGTTACATTTTCTGATCAGTTTTTCCCCCTGCCAGAACAGGGATTGAAAAAAATCTCTATGTTTTCGGTTGGTGGCACTGCCAATAAAGCACCTAAAAGCTGTCACAAAGACCCGGCAAAAGTAATGAATGTCAAATATAGCAAGGAGACATTTTAATTGTTTATTAATAAACAAGTGTTTTCTGTGTCGGCTGCAAAGATGAAGTTGACCATACTGATATATGCGATCTTCGCAGTAGTGAACGCGCCAGAGAGAAATGTGCATTTCATACGGATTTGAAATACGGATTTTCTTTCGTTTTGAATTGTTCTGTTTAAAAGTACACATTTAAAGCTGTCTAAAGATATATTTCTCAGGTCTGTGAGGCGAGTAGGCTCCCTTATACGCTGAGTTTCGGTTCATTTATGAGACACGCTTCAGTTCACATGCCGGCGCCTCCGTGTCGTGATTATCTATTTTCTACTATATTTACTTCTTATTTATTAAATCCTGGCAATTGGTTGATGAAACATTGATTAAAATTAAGATACAATTAATACAAAACGAAATTCACTTTAAAAAAAGGCTTTGTGCTTTCTGCTTGAGGTCTCTGTGAAAGTTTTAAAGCAGTCTTTTAGTGCCGCTTTCAGAGCGCTCACATCTGTAACATTGTTTTTTCCTCATAAATGGGAACACGAAAAATAAAATAAAATGAATATTTTATGTTCTGTGGAGAGCCAACCCTTCTTCATCCGGTGGGTATTACTTTTGGTTTACGCAGTGTAATTCACAGAATTACTAAGAAATATTTTGCTACCTAAAAGTTAAAGATTTTTTTGTGTCCCGTAACGCATGTGTAGCCTATAGGCTATTTCCCTCATATTAAATATAAAACGCATACTGATATTTTTCAATATGTATTAAATGCATTTTCTGAGAATTTATATTTCAAGTTTTTACTGCAAATTTCCCGTTTATAAAGCTGGAATTGCCCAATATTAAATAATTTATCCTCAACTAGTTTTGTGGTGTAGGTCTACGTAGGCCTATTGTATAATGTTAACTTCAAAAAAGGGGTGTGTCGCGATTCTGCCTTCTCACACCACGACACAGGTTCGTAGATCTGAGTGTAGCGATTTCGGATTATTATTGCATATTGGTACAGCCCTAATTATTAGAATATAGACATTAAGAGAATAAATTGTTATGCAAGTACTTTTACTTTTAATACTTAAAGTACATTTAAAATCAGGTACTTTTTACTTAAGTAGGGTTTTCATTGTGGTACTTCTACTTTTACTAAAGTAAATATGTCTCTGGTTATTTGTACTTTTACTTAAGTACTGAGATTCAGTACTTCCTCCACCACTGTATGTAACTGCTACATACAATGTATATAGATCGTTGTGGTCCTAATAACATTAGGGTTTGATTACACAAGCATCCTTAAAGGGCAATAGCTTTTGAGAGATAACGCTCCTTCTCTTCAAAAGCACAACCCCCGCATCTCCAGTCCCTCTCTTCACATTTCCTTTCCTCTGGTTTCTTCCTTTCATCATAGTCATATTGATCTGACTCTGTGGATGGCTTTTGCTCCCCCTACATAATCATAAAAGTTGAATAAAAAAGCAAATAGGTTAGGTACAGAAAACCCCACTGTACAACTTTGAAATATACAGTAGGAGGGCCAGAAGTTTTAGACCACATTGAAAATCTAGGATGCAAAGTCTGATTTAAACCTGGAAATAAGTTTGAAGGTTTTGCTAAATTTAAAGCAAGGACATGTTATGATAATAATGCACTGTTAAGCAAATCTGTGACCTTGGTCATGTGAACTCTTCTGTGGGAAAGGTCAGATTTTCTTGCTTCTATTAATGCATAAGATTCTGTTTTGATCATTCTTAAATCAAACATGTGGAGTTAATTTATTTAAAGCAAAATTTTGGCCACCTAAATACTGAGAAGTTCTGGAATTTGTGATAATTTGTTTTCAACTCTTGATCTTCATGCTGCGTGTGTGTGTGTGTGTGTGTGTGTGTGTCCTGGTAAACCGTACATTATACAAAGATGGCAATATCCGAAAACCTTGTCCTTGTGGGGACATTTTTGGTTCCCATGAGGAAAACAGCTTATAATGGTGTTGAAAATGTGAAAATGCAGAAGGTTTTCTGTGATGGTAGGTTTAGTCCCTGTAAAACATGAAAGCACAACATGTGTGTTTATAGTTTGATAATTTGCCGTTTAGGCCTATAAAATGTTGCTAAATATAAATAAATTCTTTGAAAAGCAAGTGTTTTTTTATCCTCAGAAAAAAATAATTGGTCCAGTTTTGGCAGTATTTGACCTTGAAAGTGCTTTGTAAAATGATGTGTGTGATTTAAACAAATATTATTTAAAATCATTTATTTAAATTATTTAAATAACCTCTTTAATTTTGATTGTATTTAATTTGGGGATTCAATATGTTCTTTTTTTAAATGTTTTGTGAACTGATTAAAAATGATAAATTGATCTTAGTTTCCTGTGATTATTTTAATATAAATATTTAAGGAAATAATATTAATATTTTAAATAATGTTTAATGGCATCTTGCTAAGTACTATTATGAACAAACAGATTCCAGCAACCACCAAAATCAGGTGTGTCAGTTTGTTGATTTTAATAATAAAGATGTGTTTCACATTCATTAAGCGTTGGTAGACCGTGCGTTTATTGGCTTGTTTTGGCTTTTTTCAGTTTCTTGATTTTCTCAAACGACACGCTGCTGGTTCGGTCAATGTCCTGACTGAGCTGTATATCTGAAGTGAAGCGTCTATATTGGTTGTGATGCACCTCCCGAGCAGGGGGCCGAGCCAGAACACCTGCAAAACCTCAATACAATCACAGCATATAAATCCAAACACACTTTCATTCCACGTGTTGAGCGGAGGCCGAGCAGGCTGAAGAAGTGGAGAGAGGGCATCTGAATCCCTCTCGTCATCTTTATACAAGAGTCACTCACTCTTTTTTATGGGTTCAGTGAGTCGTGCAAGGAAAGAAACAGTTTATTGATTTTAGATTTGGCAGAAGGGGAGGGGAGGTGGAGGGAGCTCAGTCTTGCCTTTACTCCCTGTTTCCTGCTGTCTGAAAAGGGATTTTAGTCCGATCTGGCAGCCGGTAAGGTGGAGGGGGGTGGCGAGGTCGTTCATCAGAACAACAATGTTTTAGCATATACTAGCAGGAACAAGATAGGCCTCCTGCCAGAGAAAGAGAGAGAGGAAGTGATGTAATATGTATTAGGTTCACCTTTTTTTCTATCCTAAAGTCACTGCACCTTACACAAAGTAAATCTTTGCACAAAGTATTGATTTTGTGTGAGGTGAATTTGATGGAGAATGCTTATGAATTTTGGGATTATATGGCCTAAAAAAGTGGTTCTCAAAGTGTGGGTACATTAAACACTTCCTTAGTTCTCAAACCCCCTTCATTTTCACACATTCAAATCTAACGCATTGACAACAGATGTGGGAATCAAGTTGCATGCAGTTTCGTATTCCTTGGACACTTCTTATCTTGGTGTTAAGGATAAGAATATTACAGGATTTTGGGGGTGTAATTTATACTTTAAGGGGCAGATTTACTAAACAGGGCAAATTAGCGTGAGACCGCAATTCCAAAAAAGCGCAGATGGGAGTGGAAATTTCTGCGCCTGAACTACTGACGACGGGCAAAGTAAAGAACACAGACGCAGTCAGATCATTTCCATAATGATCAACGCAATCTACCAGTTAGTGTCTGGTTTGAGACGTGCTTTTTTTGGGCGGTAAATAATGGCACAAACACCAGTACATTGACTAGCGCAAACCTTAGTAAATCCCCTTGCGTGATTCATTTAAATACTCTCCTCCCATAAATTTTGCGCCTGAAAGGGAAACTCTTCCCTTCGCTAATTTTTCACTGCGTGCCTTTAGTAAATCCTGACACTAGTTTTTAACGCCAAAAGAGGGTTTGCGCTGGCGCAAGCTGTTAGTAAATCTGGCCTTAAAGGCCTTAAACTTCTGAGAAACGTTGTTGAATGTGGATCGGACTGAACACCACAACACACTTGTAGCCAATCAGCAGCAATGATTTCTGAAGGATCATAAGACACCAAAGACTGGAGTACTTGCTGATGAAAATTCAGCTTTGCATCACAAAAATAAATTACATTTTAAAGTATATTAAAAAAGAGAACCATTATTTTAAATTGTAATAATATTTCATAATATTATTATTTTTTTTTTTTTAACTGCAGGCTTGATGAGCATAAGAGACTTCTTGCAAAAGCATTAAAAATAGTAGTGTTTCCAAACTTTTGACTGGTACTGTATATATATATACAAAGGGGGGCGGGGCGTCACTTAAAAAAAAGAGAACCACTGGCTGAAGATGTGTTGTAATAGATTGAGCAGCAAGGATGGTGAGGGTGCTGGAGAGTAGTGGCCTGGATGATACGTTGATGACCATAAAAATGTCCATTATTACTTTATATACATTTAAAATATGTGATAAAAAAAAAAAAAACCTAATTACCATTATGCTTTTGTATGAAAAAGTCATTTGTATCAGAAAGTTTTAGAGTGAGAAACTGGTACTACATTATATAAATTTTTTTTGCCTATACTATTAAGCTCTGAAGCAGAAATTCAGCACTTTCCTATGCTGAAACTGCCACTATAATAGATCTATTGGACCTGAAGTGGAAGTAGATGGGACTCCCTATGGATTTGCTTTCTGTCTCACTGATAGCTTGCATGTTTTGCTCAGTTGTGCCTTTTTCCTGACTTTTTACTTTATGCCTTTTTACTGAGTGGGTGGACACTCTTCACCCAGTGTAGACCTCAAAATATAAATAAAGTGCAAATGGGGTTTGTGCATAGAGTTTGTTTAGAGAATCTTCCCATAATGTTTTGTATTCTATCTGTCTTTTTGTCAGTAGAAGTAGTTGGAGAAACACTTTGTCCTTACTATACTTACACGTTTAAATTGAAATCGTCACACAATAGCCTCTTTATCCAAACTTCAAGCTTAATCAACACTAATTTTATTAAAGGTGCATTGCGCAACTTTTCATGTTAAAAATACCCGTTTTCTAACCCATACATGCTTAAACAATTGCCTGATGGGCTGACTGAGCCCTTCTCTGATCACTGCGATTGCCTCTATAATCCTGTACAGTAAAATAAATAAGAGGGATTCGGGTCGGAATCTGAGACTGGGCGTGACGTCATGCGCGTTCACGGCACGCTCATATGTCTGGCAGGTTTGTGATTGTGTATGCGCCGACGCCGCCATTCTCCGTAGAAAATGGATTCTAAGAGACCGGCTTGTAGTTCATTTCAAACACCAACGCAAACTCCACGTAAGATAAAAAAAAAAGAGAACTTTTGTCTAGTGCAACGGTCTGCAACCAAAAGGTCCAAATTGGAGTCAGACAGGCGTCGGGGTAAGACGAGAGTAAACATAGGGAAGGCTTTCAACAAATGGAGAGATCTCCGGTCTGCTCTAGGGCTCAAACGGGATCCTCAGTTGGCTTTTTTCTTGATAAAAAGGTAAGATATATCCCATTCTCTAATGTCTGATACGGCCAATAATGACAATAAATGACGATCCATAAAATGTGTAATGCTTTAGCGTAAGCTAGATAAATGTACAATCGGAATAGGTTTTACTAACTTACCATTGTCAGTGATCAGGTTCAGAATGATTGTGATATAAAATGCTGATATATAAGTTAGATACTTAGACACAAATTTTGAGCAAATTACTGCTTAATTACGATGTATTGCTATTGGAATATGCTACTTAGCTGATCAATAAAACAGGCTAAACCCCCGCAAATCTTCGGCGGATTAGCCTGTTTGGCTTTTATGGTAACGTCATAGTGCCACTTGATTGTTTATTACCTTGAGACATTTGGGTGTACTTTGTTGACCGACTGTGTATGGTATGGTATCATGATTACAATTTTGAGCTTTTACAAAGTTATAACTTATATTGTTCATGAACGTGTTTCCATAATAATAGTCATAAGTGGATACAGTAAACACATAACACAGTTCAACATGGAGATAGATGGGAATAAAAAACGAAGTTTTCTACTACCCCCATTTTTTCCCTCACACATAAGTGTGTTATTTACTCAATTGCCTTTCCTTTCACATATTTTAAATTACTTGCAGATTTAAAACTTTATTACCTCTGAAGACATTATGATTGTAAACAAAAGATTTGTGCGGCTGATGCTCCTTGGGTTATGACCAGCTCGAGCTCGTGCAAGCGTGCGTGTGCGTGTGGTCCGTGAGCGTGCACACCTCTGGTTGCAGTTTCGCTTGCCGCCAGAGGGGGCGTAGTTCTGCGAAAACTCAGACTCTCGCGCAATGCACCTTTAATGTAGTACATATTTTCAGTCTGACTTACAGTTGTTTCTGTGTATTAAGCTGGTATAGTGAATAGAGATCTTAAAACTGAAATGTGCATTTTTATAAAAAACTAAGCATCAATTTCTGTTTAAAGGGGACCTATTATACAAAATTCACTTTAACATGGTGTTTGAACATACATGTGTCGTGTGTACACAGCCACCCTATAATGGTAAAAAATCCACCCACTCCTCATTTTCTAATCACCATCATAAGCAGTATCTCAGAACAAGCAGTTTGCAGATTCTAGCAGTGTGATGTCACATTGCACAGGCCCCGCCCACAACTGCTGACAGACTCACAGGATGCTCTGACTGACATCCAGCTCTCTGTGCAAGTGCTCCGGATGTGTGCACTCAGAAAATCATATATCAGAAGTTTAGACTGATATGGCTTTAACCCTCTGGGGTCGGCAAATGCGCTGGCGCGTTTTGCTGGATTTTCTTCACATAGTAGCACAATAGACTTAAATTACTCTGTCATTTATGGTAAAAAAAAAAAAAAAAAAAAAAGAAATAGGAAAAAAGAATTTGTGAGATGTCTACTTTTGTGTGTCCACTTACAATCAAAACAAAACATTGTGCTTTTGTAAAATAAAGAAAATAAACAGGGTGTGCTTTCTGCCTCTCCGTCTCGTTGAAATGTTTTTCTTGAGCATGTCAATAAATGATGTTTTATTAACAAGGTTCGGGAGGAACACGTTCAGATAATTAACACAAGTGGAGAGCACTCAGCAATCAATGGTAAGAGGTGTGTATATATACTCAGCAGTCTCACTTCATTCCATTGACAGTTTGCAGCATCCCTCCAC
Organism: Rutilus rutilus; assembly: GCF_951802725.1. NCBI lineage: Eukaryota > Metazoa > Chordata > Actinopteri > Cypriniformes > Leuciscidae > Rutilus > Rutilus rutilus. The sequence goes on from NC_140221.1 coordinate 38,541,668, forward strand.
CACCCCTTCTCCACGCTTCTAGTCCTAAACACTTACATACGGGGGGAGTACTCTGGGTTCGGGCCGAACTCCGAGCTCGGAGCCCTCCCTCCGGACAGCACGCCAAATACGCATTAAACTTTACCCCTTCAAATTATATGTAAGTGTGAACTCGTGAAACTGAAACAAAACTCAGCGAATACTTGTCACACATTTATGAGCATCTTATATATCTTTATAAACATTTAAGTGTGTACTTTTAAATGATCTGATACCAAACGAAAACAAATATTCTCTGTTTAAGTAATTTGTATAAAACCAACAAGATCTCCAGTTTCTCAAACGCTTGCTCATTAGTTTTAATGTGACCACACCCACACGCGCAAAATACATTGACATGCAAAACGTTTACATGTAGGAACGCAGACGCGCTCAACAAAACAAATTACCTTTTAAAAATAAAAACAAAAACTTTTTTTTTAAATCCCCATAAATCATAAGCACTGTCTCAGAACAACCCGTTCTCAGATTCGGGACAGTGTGACATACTTTTGTACAAGCCCCTCCCACAACTGTTGACGGACACTGCAGTTTTAGCATAGACCCGCCCTGAGTGAGCTGTACACAGTCCGCCATTGTTTCGACGCCGGAGCAGCTTTAGACAAGAATGTCTCCTAAGTGATTGAGGTGTTTTGTTGTTGGATGTAAGAATGAACTTAGCAGTCTTCATTTACTCTTGTTGTTACTCGAGTATGGATCTGTTCCAACTGTTCGTGACCCAGGTTATAGTCTCCGCAGCAATAGGCCTAACGTTACTGATCACGGCAGAAATGGAAGGGAGAGTCATTTTATGGATATAATGATTACCAGTTTATTAAGCACCCCCTGAAAAGGTGTGTATATATTTGTTTACTGTTAGTTGTAATGAGTGTTTTCTGTAATTCGCTATGTATGTTGATGATAATGAGAGGGAGAGAGAGAGTTTATGGATAAGACTTTAGTGTGCACTTCCTATACTGAAATGTCACTGGCTACAGAAACCCCAAATTACACAAACTTGTAATTATAAAACATATAGTTACTATACTATAACTTACTAATCAAACATAATGTAAGCAAATTTATAAGTGCAGTAGTAAAACTTTAAAACTAAACTTTAAAACTTTCTGTCATATTTGCTGAAACTGACCCTGTGTTCAAGTAGAAATGAAGCTAGCGCAAGTTCTGCCAGGAAGACTCAATCGTTCGCGTCATTAATTACCTCCTCATCTATCCAATTATATCACTTACTGTAGCTTAAAAGGGCAGCACTTACACATGTCTGAGTTCGCAGATGCTGTCACTCCAGTACCTCCATCCTCCCCGCCTCCACCAAGATGGGATCTTTCCTCCAACTCCTCTACTCAACCAAGCTGGGTCCTCCCTCTATCAACCCCAACACCATCAGTCAGGCTATCCCTTCCATCCTGAAGACTTCAGATGTCTTTTCCTCCATCCACCCCACCACCACCAGATGGCCCCTTTCCTTACTCCGCCGGGGGGTGAGCGGCGCCCCCGCCTTCGTCTTCAGGCGGGACTCGCAGATTCAGTACCCTCTGAATGCGAGTTATGAACGGGGCCTACGCCAAAGAACCTGATTGCTTGCTGAGCTCCTAAATAAATGTTATTGTTACAGTATTAATTCTCCCGAGTCTTTCTGGTAGAACTACATGAAGCAGATCATTTAAAAAAAAATCTGGCTCCTCAGCTAAAAATTACCCCCCTTCACTGTTTGTTAGAGTGGTAGCAATGCATGCCTGATGTTTTCCCATTTAATTCAATACCATAGTCTTCATTCTAGCAGAAAAAGTGAGCTCACTACCCGCGATAAATTTTTTACGCGTTTAATGTTTCAAATTAACCTAACAGAAATTATTAAACACGTTAAGTTTGACAGCACTAAATGGCACGATCATTTTCATAATCATGATGCACACCCATGTTGATAGCTGACTATGCAATTCGCTAAGATAGGGATAAAGGCAGCCTATTATAATGTGTCGTGCTACTGGCACTTACCAGGACCTCTTGCTGATGTGAAGTTAACTCTGCTGTCAGTCCCTCATCATGACCAGGCTGTGGATGCTCAGGCTCAGCTTCCACTTGCTGGTCCTCTACACTCTGGCTAAGTGATGCAGTGCTGCTGGCTGTGAGCTTTTTACATTTTGCTGCATCAGTCTCGAGAGACTTGGCCCTCTTTGCTTTTACTTTTTCCCTTTTTCCATCCACCTTTCTCCTTACGTTTTCTGCTAGCCATTCTGCCGGCGATTTGACGCGATTTTGATGCAATTGCGCAGCCAGGGACCAATCACAAACTGGCTAGTAGGCCAACTCTTCTTTCTCAGTTGTTTTTTTTACACGTAGCATATACGTGATCGTATTAGTGCCCCTGCTGTTGGCTCATATTGCTTTATTAAAAAAAAAAAACATTTTTGTGCCGACCGGCCGTTCCCGAACGCACAGATTGTCAGTCCGTCCCTGGCGACTGCACAGGGCCTCGCGCTAAAGTGACAGCTGACTTGATGATGTAAAGCAAATAGAGTTCAATAGAGTCAATAGAGTGAATGTTTTTGCCCTTCAAAATACTATAATAGTTAAAAGACATAGCTAAAAGTGAGACTATGTCTGTCGTGATGCTGTATTAAATGTATTGCTGTATTATTCAGCTAGTTAAAAATGTATTATGCACTAACTTACAATATTGCTCTGAGCATGTGTGTGTGTGTGACAGTGATTCATGTGCATGTATGTCAGTCAGCACGGCAGCGCACGTCAACTTCGTAGAGAGCTTTATTCAGTCCATTTTAAATTCTGATTTTGGCCATCTCTCAAATGGGTCAAACCATATATTACCTAAGAAGTTCAAGTAAACGCGCTAGAAATCCACACTCATTCAAGGATGTGCATTTATTACATGGACGAAGGCGAAGGTATAATGCGTGTATTAAATTGTATGAAATAATCCCGAAAAAAGCACAAACACGGCGGAGATGCCAAGTTCAGCAGCTGGAATTAGCTGAGGTAGTAACGTGAAGGCTAATAGACAGCAGACAAACAGCTAGTAGTGACAGCAGCGGCAATCCACCTGTCACCACCTGACCACGCCCTTAATTATGCAGAATTAAAGGCTTTTATTACATTTAAATGGATGAGTTCAAAAATTCACCCCCCTAACAGTTGTCACGAAGGGCAAAATTAGCTATATAGACCAAAACCAATTTTTGTACCAGGCTGTAAACATATTTTTTTCTGCTGCAAAGTTGGGCATTTTTACATGGGGGTCTATGGGATTGACTCTCTTTTGGAGCCTGTCTCTAGCGGCCAGTCGATGAACTGCAGTTTAAGTCACTTCCGTGTTGGCTTCACGAGAGAGACTGGAAGGTTGCCGCTCGAGTAAAACTGATGCTTCATCTTTTATGTGATGTACAATAAACTTCATTGAACTCATCAGTATATTTTTGGCCATCATTCGGACAGGGTCCGCTACAGCAGGCTTGTATTAATAGTGGATAAAAGCAGATGACAAATACGTTATAACCATAATTAAACTAAACTATACCTGTTCTATATCCATACAGCATATATTCTCTGGCTCTGTGGGCATTATTGTCCAACTCCGGGTCGAAATGAACACTGCTACTGAGAGTTTCTGTTTTGATATTATCTTTCCGTGAGATGAGATTGTCCTGCCACTGAGGGCGAGCTCGTGAGGCTCCGCCCTCTGTGCTGACAGCCGCTCATTTGCATTTAAAGGGATACACACTAAAACGGCACATTTTTCTCAGTCCCCAAAAGTGACAATTTAAACATAAAAAAATATATTTTGGGTATTTTGAGCTAAAACTTGACATTCTCGACACACTCTGGGGACATCAGAGACTTATTTTACATCTTGTGAAAAGGGGCATAGGTGCCCTTTAAAACGCACATAAATAATAAACTTTCATGATGATGAAGAACTATAATGTTATGTGAGCGTGACTGCTATAGAGATGATAATCAAAACCAAACAGATGTTTTCGTTTTTGGCAGAGTATCCGAAGACACAGATGTAAAGGCTCAGCCCACTTCTGGAAAGCAGGGTGGGGAGCAGCAGCTCATTTGCATTTAAAGATGCATGCACAAAAACGGTATGTTTTTCCTATCAAAAATGTGCATTTACAACATGGTGTAATAAATGATCTTTGTGGGGTATTTTGAGCTGAAAATTCAGAGACACGTTCTGGGGACACCTGAGACTTATATTACATATTTTAAAAAAGGGGCATAATAGGTCCCTTTTAAGAGGTAGAGTATGTGTATCACTTAAAGTACCTATTTAAATGTACATGATGGACCAGGATTTTGCTTAAGAAAAAGAAAGAAAATAGCTTCAGATGTGAAGGAAAAGCGCTGACATATCCTGAAGCCTTTTTCTTAGAGTAAAACGTTTTCTGTGCTTCCTCAAGTTCCTGGAATTTGGTTTGTTCTGCACATTGTACATTGACACCATGTTTGAAACAGGCTTGTTCTCGACAAGATAGACTTTGCTGAACAAAGAGAATCAAACGTGTCAAGAAAAAACAGCGCTTTATGGAGCTCAGCCCAGAATATTAAACATGGCCAATTCCAGCTGTCTGCATGAAGCCAGACTGTTTCGTATCTGAATGCTCAGTTTTTCCACATAATTAGTCTTGCTTTTGGTCGGAGATCATTGAGGACTGCTGATATGTGTTCAACCCCAGGTCATAAACCCATGTCAAATATTTGGCTTCTGATAATGTTAGCTGACCAAAGTGGATTGGTTCATACAGGCCAGGAAAATCTAAGTGTAATCAATAAGGTTAAATGAATTTGACCTCATCAAGTGTTTAATCCAGATGCCAGACGTCATAATGACTTTGAAACAGATTGTCATTACAGATGATGACAGATGTGCCGTGTAGAGTGCATAAACATATGCATATGCAAGCATTTGAATGGGTATGCGCTCGTTATCACCTCTAAAGAATGTCGTTTTTGCAGAGAAACTCTGTAATGGTTCCGCTAATTAACACACAATTACATTAATTGTGTGAAATATGTTATTGCACCCATACTGTGTGTATTTTAGGAATCTCTCACTTCACCCGTCACATATTCAATAAACACTCAACTCATTGAACAAACTGCAACTTTCTCTTTTCGAGTCGTGAGAGAACGCTGCAGAAAATATCCTTCTGGAATGCTATTATGATGATTTCAGCATTTACATTTAGATGGAAGAAGTTTTTGAAAGGGAAGAAATTTTCCTCTTCTGAGAATTCTCAGAAAATGGTTTGTCAGTTGAACACTTTTTCAGGTCTATGCCGACCAAAAGGAAAGTCTAAAAAAAAAGCTCACCTACTGATTCAAGCCCTGAGCCAACATCAATGTATGAGGTCCTGAACTATCATAGGCCTGACACTAGATTGAATTCGACTGCAAAACAAGGTCTTGGTAATAGTGGTCAGACAATCTGGACTTTCCATTGGCTAATATAATTTATTTAAAGACATTCCGATGTAAAATTATATCCTGTCATTAAAATGTATGTACCTTTTATTAAAACATTATTTATGTACACCATATTTAAAAATATGAAAAATATAATTTTACAAATTTTGTGTATTTATATAATATTTATGTATTCTGTAAACAGTTTTGCCTTTGTTATCCCTCAATCTCTCTGTCTCTCTGTCTCTCTCTGTCTTTCTTTCACTTATTCTCCCTCATCCACTCTCAAGATTAAAGATACCAAGAAATATTGCAGTCATGATAAACAACAGTTTACATTGCCAAAACATTAATAAACATTACACATACACCCGCACACATATGTACACATAATGGAGGTATCAGTGATCCGTCGTTTGAAATTTCATGTTAGTATATGTATATCAGTTTTTATAAGTATTTTATTTATTTGCAAAGTGTGCAGGTCGCTTTCAGAAAGCATTCTTCTTGATAGATTTTACCTTAGCTATGGTAGTTTTTCATTGTGTTTAAATTCTTTGTGGTGGTTTAAAAAATAGGAATGGAAACTTATGCTAATTTGCATGTAGTTTGTAGATGACCATGAGGTCAAGAAGAGCACAGCATTTCACAGATATCAAAGTTGCCGTTTAGTGTCTTTATAGTGATGTGGCCATTAAACCTATTGCTTTCAACCAGAAAACTTTGGCACCAATAGACTGACATTCTTGTCCTTTTTCCATTTGCATCTGCCGGTTTTTGTGTCAAGGCAATGTTGACTGAATTTTGTACAGGACTTTTCTAAGTACAGGGTAGTTCATAGTACTCAGATGTTTGCCTGCTTACTTAGTATTAGGAACGGAAAGCATTGCTACGCTTAGCTGAAATTTCTGTCCAATGTCTTAAGTGTTGGTCTTTTTAGTTATTAATAATTTGATTTTGTGTAATTGAGTTTTCATCCTGGGGCAATGCCAAAAATGTTTTGCTGAATGAATAGCCCCAAGTCCCCCCTGCACATCTTTTTTTTATCTCTCTCTCTTCCTTTTTCAATTCATGTTTAAAGTCAACATGAGTTTGCAACCCATTTAGCTTCTGTAATGCGTCTGTAAAATATGAATCTCCAATGTGCATTAACGCAACGTCTGCTCTTGCGTCAACACAACACACGTGTCATGGTGTACTCGTGAATGCGCATTAGAGATTAATATTTTTTAAATAAAGTGGTAAATTATGTTTTTTGAGCAAACAAAGCATTCGCGTCTTGTCATAAAATTGGGGTTAAACTCATGCTTTTATGATGTCTTTACTACCTTTCTGAGCCTTGAAAATGGTAGTTGCGTTGGCTGCCAATGGAGAGACAGAAAGCTCTCAGATTTCATTAAAAAGATCTTCATTTGAGTTCCGAAGATGAACAAAAGTCTTATGGGTTTGGAACGAAATGAGGGTGAGTACTGGGTGAACTAACCCTTTAAACAAAATGTGTGTTTTTTTTAGCATGCTGGGTGTCTTTAAAAAGATTTGAGACATTTTCCTTTAGTGTTGCATTGACAGCATATCATTTATTTTTAATACAGCACTTCATTCTTCTGTATAGTTTCTCTTGTTTGTAGCGCTATTATCTTATTGCACAGATGAAGAAATAAGAACTCAATATTTATAATTTTATCAGTGAAAGAGCAGTTATTAATAATGTATCAATATGAATTCCATATAAACCTGTCTGATAGAGTGCTGATTTTCACGTATTTCTTTTTTTTGTATGCTCCTTTTCTTTGCTCCACATGCAGATTCACAAAGATTTATACATCAAGTGATAATAATCTTGCATTAAAAGGCTTTTCTATTCTGCCAAATCACCTGAGGAAAGGTACAGCCGGCACATCTTCGAAAATACTGATGATTCTGTCCAATTTCCGTATCTAATGCACACACACATGATTCCATCATGTTCCTTCTTTATCAGATTTGCCGTCAAGAGGTGAGCTGTGTTTGTGTGGGTACGTGTGGAGGGTGGCAGCCATTACTCGGTTCTTCGGAAGCACCTGTCTCCATGACGATAACAACCCTGCCCTCCTTTGTCTACATTAAGGTGAGAGCCACATCCTCAGAAGCACATGAGCGGAGGACAGGAAAAAAGAAAGATAAGACTGTTTTTCTCCCTATGCCCCCCGCTCCACATTCCAGTGTGCTTTTTCTCCCCCCTATTGTGTCTTTTTCGCTCTTTTTATCAGCTTCTGAAGAAAAATGTGGCCGTGCCAAGCCAGAATTAAGTTTTACAGCACTCGTATCTGTGTCTTTTATGGAGGGAGCAGAACTCAAATGTGAGGTACAAATTCCTTGCAAATTGGTTCAGAAGGCATTTATCTTTAAGGAGAGAGAAGACGAGCGTAGAGAGGAGAGGAGTTAGAATAAGACACTTTGTAAAAGTTGCCTCGGTAAATTCGCCTTCTCTTGTTGATAGATGAGCCTTCTTCACCTATTGAAACACAGTGTGATGAATGGGCAGGTCATTGATTCTGGCATTGGAAACACGTCCTCCACCCTTATGCATATTCTCCATAGGATACAGCAGATCACACAGGTCTAACGCATCCATCACTCACAGGTGATTGTTGTCAAAATCTCAGTGACTCGTACAATAATATGATTAGCAAAAAGAGTGCTGGGTGTTAGTCTGGATGCTGTTTTAGGAAGTTTGTGATGTAAACACTTTCGTTTGTTAAAAGCAGGTTTTATGTAGAATTAGAATAGCCATTTTAAGTTATATTGTTTCTTAACTAATTAATTTGATCATGCTTTCTGCTTCAAAAAGAATATAGAGAATGTCATGAAAATGTCATTATCATTGTTCTCAAAGGTTATTTTGATTTAAAAACATTATATTAGAGTTTTTCTACTGTAATATTGTAGAAAAAACAAAGTAAAAATATTTTTATTGGAATCTGAATTACAAGCAGTGCTACAAAAGATTTACTACCACAATATTTACATACTTGAAACATTATATCATTATCGTATTACTATATTACATTAGGAGAAGATGCATAATTGTCATAATAATATTCCAGTGAAAAAAGGAAGCTTCATTGTCATTGCAAAAAAATAAATAAAGATGCATTGCATTAAATATGGTCCCGACGTGTTTGACAAGCTTTCTGAGATTCACCTTTATAACACTTTTTTTTTTTTTTTTTTTAGCTCCTCACATTTTCTAACACATTCAACCCAGAAATGGAAAAAGTGAAAAACAAGCTGATTCGTTGCATGCCTGCCAAGTAATTTAGTATACATAGTGTCAAATGGATTATGGATGAACTTTTATTATTGAATGAATTATTAAATTATAATTTATGAACGAAGGTTATAAGTACAGTTTGTTATGCTTATACTCCAAGCTACATTCCTTGTTGCTATTACGTCAGGTGTGTGCTTGGCAGACATCAAATATGTGGGTGACTGCTTGTGTAGACACACAAAGTATACACCACGGGGTGTGTGTGTGTGTGTGTTTGCACTTCTAGTATCTGTGATGAGGTGACAGCACCTAACGTTAATTGGACCGTCTTCCTGTTTCTGTCTTTCTAACAGCTTGTCTTCTTCCTTTTGCCCCCTCTATCTTCTCTCCCTTTGTAAAAGGAAGCATACATTTTTCAGGATCCATCCTACTTGTTTCTTTGATCAAAATAACACACTTTTTTATTTTCTTGTAAAGGTCTAAAGAATATATATATAAAGAACAAGTAAATGTAAATGGAATAATTCTATTCTATTCTATTCTATTCTATTCTATTCTATTCTATTCTATTCTATTCTATTCTATTCTATAAAATCTCAGTAATTTCAGCATGTGTGTGTGTATTTGTGGCATGTTTTTGTGAAATTGTTGTACAAACTTTGATCACAAATGGCTGAAGTACAATTAATGTAGCCAACATAAGGTCGATTATAATCTCATGATGATCCTCTGTGAATAAGACCTCCATTGAAGATTTAACAGGAAGAACAGGAGCCCATCTCAAGTGATAACTTTTATTAACTTGCTTTACAGATCATTAGCATTACAGTGCTGCTCAAAGCCACCACATAAAAGCCAGCTTTTCTGAAGAGCCCATAAGCATGGTTGCTTGTTGTGTGGCATCAACTTTTTGTTGTCTGTCAGTCCAGTAACTTGCCCAACACTGTTCCTCTCGCATCTTCCCCAGTTTTATTCATCCACCAAAGAGGGCGGGGTCATCTTTCCCAGTTTCTATCTATCTCTCTCTCTCTCTGTCTCTCTCTCTCTCTCTCTCTCACTCTCTCTCTCTCTCGCGTTTTACCATCTCCTTATATTAATCAAGACTCTAGACTGTTCCACAGGCTCCATTTCCACTTCAAAGCCAAACCATTTCCTGCAGTCTGAAAGGCCTGTCATCACCGTGTATAAGAGAGAGAGAGAGAGAGAGAGAGAGGAAGAGAGATGTGAGATGAGTGGGAGGAAGGCAGGCAAACGGATAAAGCATATCCTAGAGATGCATGTGCAGAAGGGTCTGCACCACCCGGGAAGCCAACGTGTGTGCACTTCAGAGGTTGGAGGGGAAAAAACATAAAATCAAATTCATTCACTTACTCCTGCTCTTTTTCCCCCTCTCTCTTTGAATTCCCCAGAAGTGTAAGTGGTGGTATCCTCATGTTCGCTGGCTCTGCATGAATTACATTGCATCCCGTGTGCCATTGTTGTGATAATGGGTAAAGTTATCTTCAAAGCGGAATGGGGAGCGCCGCAGGGTCGGAGAGAGGCAGCCTTCATACCGCGCCTAATCCGTGAAATTATACCTGCCACCCTCCTCCACGCCAGACACATTCCTAAAACTATTAAAATTAACAAAAGTTTCAGATAGAGACTTAATTAACATCCTGGCCTCTCTAGAAGCACCTTGCAAGCTCAGGTACTCTTTCATGTTTGCGAGAGAAAGGAAGAAAGAATGAAAAAAACAGCGCTAAATTAGATTTGGTTGAAAAATTGCCGAGGGCTTCAGGGGTTCATGCACACCTGCATGACGCTTTGAGGAGATGAAACGAAGCGGACATCTTTTTGAACATGTTCTCTCTTTTACGTCATTAATGCCGCTTCCGTGAGTGCCATTCTGCTGGTTATGTGCAGTAAAAACGAAGTAAATGTAATATATGTAATTTGTACTTGTTATTAATTCCAAGAGAGCAAACTGAGCAAATTAGCTTACGAGTCAATATAATAGTTTGTCAAACTACACTAAATACAAGGATCAACTCTATTGCTACCAAGCAATGGTAACAATAGGGTTTTGCAGTATTGCAGTATTTATTATGAATGATTTATCTGTCCTCATAATCTTTATTAAAAATAACTTCTTCTCCTCTTCTCTGATGACGTGTTTACTGGCGGGAGGGTGGGACAGTCTGTCACTCACACGAGATTAGCCAATGGTCCAATTATTTCCCAATGGTCAAAATCAAGTCCTGTCCTACAATTTGTTTTCTTGTTCGAGAAGCCGTTTCACGTCAGAGAAGACTATTAATTTCTGTTTAATGCCGACTTTAAGGCCTCATAGGCAGTATGACGTTCCCAGAATGCATTGTGATAGCTCTGTAAATGTACTATACCATTTTTTTTTTTACCAGTTCTTTTTTTTTTTTAAGAAATGAAAGCTTTTACTCAGCAAGTAAAAATTAAATTGATCAATAATAACAGTAAATACTTTTACATTGGTGCAAATAACTTTTTCAAATAAATGCTGTTATTTTCAGCTTTCTAATCACCACAGATTCCTGAAGAGAATATATATATATATATATATATATATATATATATATATATATATATATATATATATATATATATATATATATATATATATATATATATTTACCGATTTTTTTCTGAAGGTTCATGTGACAGAAGTCTGGAGTGATGAAATTTCACAATATTGCTGTTTTACTGTATTTTTTGGATTAAATAAATGCAGCAACAACATTACAAAATCTTACCAACACCAAACTTTTGAGCTGTACAATATTATGTATATTTATCCAGCACATATTTTAGCCATCTATGTTATCTCTGTACCTTTGCTAACACCATGCTCTGAAGCAACCTTCCTCCTAACTAGCAGACTTTACTGTCAGGCTAATTGTGTTCACTCTCTATGAAGCAAATGAATATTATTGATGGACCTGCCACAGCTAATTAATCAGAAACTGATATATGTAATGATTTCTGCTTCACACTGACAAAATGGTTATTCGTTTTACTGAGTATGGTACTATGTGTGGAAAATGGCCAATACACTTTCACAGCAGATTAAGAAGCTACATTTAAAACTCCATCACAAGGGCCTTCTTGGGTTTCCATCTGTATGTTGATTTGTGTGTAATTTGTAGGTGTGTGTAATTAGTGAGTCAATGAGTGTATCGCCACTGTGGTTTGATAGGAAAATCTATTTTTACCCTTGGGATATATATATTTAGAAACACTGGTCAGCCAAGTAGATTTTTACATGAATATCATAAGATTTTTTTAAGATTTTGTCTCTGCTGTCCATCACCTGTTGCATTGTGTTTGTGTGTGTGTGTGTGTGTGTGTGTGTGTGTGTGTGTGTGTGTGTGTGTGTGTGTGTGTGTGTGTGTGTGTGTGTGTGTGTGTGTGTGTGTGTGTGTGTGTGTGTGTGTGTGTGTGTGTGTGTGTGTGTGTGTGTGTGTGTGTGTGGTCATTCAGGCTCCTCCCGCTGTTACACCTTGATCTGCCCATATTTGTAAACCATCTTTAGAATGACACATGGGTTGTTGGATTGGACTACTTCAAAGCACCTCACACTACAGGGTTCATAGCAGGCCCACATGGAATCTATACACAAACAGTTCTGCAGAAATCTCCACAGATCTCCACATCTCACGTCCTTTGTGTTAATTTATTAAATATTTTGGCCAAATTCATTATATTTTTTGACACATTTACTGTGTTTTACTCCATCCAAACCATCAACTGATTTTCATCCCAAATCAACACTGAAAAAGTCTGCAGATTCTGTCCGGACCCGTCTATGGCTCATTCTGGATAAACACACCTTATAATGCTCTTGTGTTGCTGTATCATGGCTCTTAGATGGATGGCAATAAATAAAGGGAGACTTACATTTTAAACTGCATTGGCCAAAAATGTAGTGTAGAGATAGTTCACCCAAAAATTAAGTGCACCTATTATGCTTTTTATTATTTTTGCTGTGTGTAATATAGCTGTTTATGAAGGTAAAAGGTCAGCATAGTTTTAAAGATCGAAGTGCACAACAAATAAAGTTAGTGTCTCCTAAAAGAAAGAATCGATTCTGACTCATCAGCAATTCCAGTCTCACTTCCTGTTACATACCCACTGTGTGTAAAAAATGTGCATAATGCCAGCCTATGGTTTTCATTGGCTGCCCACAAACAACGTCTACTTTGAACCGCCCTCAAACGTAGTTGTTGCTGAGGCATAGAAAAGTTTAGTTTGTGTTGTCGACATGTCGAGAAGACGCTGTTTTCAGCGCTGTGAATTCACTTTGCATGCACTTCAAAAGGATGAGAACTTGCTCTTTTCGTATCACTGTGCATCAAGTGCTGAGGAAGCCTCCTGGGCTGAAATTCAGATATGGTAATAGCCATTTTGTTTCCAACATGCACTGTAAGCCGTAGACCAATTACAACTGACTGTGGCGCCTAACCAATCAGAGCAGAGTAGGCTCGCTGAAAGGAGGGGTTTTGAGAGACTGAACGAATGAAAGTGTTTGTTGACCCTGGGTGCATGTAAAGCTATTGTAGGATACTTCAGAAACAAAATAAGTAACTTTTTAAATAGCATAATAGGGGAACTTTAATTTTTGTCATCATTTACTCACCCTCATGTTGTTCCAAACCCGTATTTGTTGGGGGGTTTTTCTGCAGAAAACGAAGATATTTTGAGGAATTATTAACAAATACGTTTTAGTTCCCATTCATTTTTTTTTTTTTTCTATACAATGAAAGTAAATGGGAACAGAAACTTTGGTTACCAACATGTTCAAATATATTCTTATATATATATATCTAAAAATAAAAAAAAACACTGGAAGATCGAGTTATGACATTTTGATTAGAAATCAAGGTCAAGGTCAAAACCCAAAAAAAAAAAAAAGAAACTTATGCACGGATAAATCATTCAGAAGAAGATCAATAACATTAAAAACCTAATTTGGACGATTTTGGGGTGAGTAAATGATCAGAGGATTTTCAGTTTTGAATGAACCACCCCTTTAATACTATGACTCTTAAAGCCAAGCCTTTGCACCCTGACATTTATCAAATATAGCATCATTATAAATTAAAACGACATAATTGGCTGCCCCCTCCATTGAGCAGGGCATTCTAGGCCTATGTGCTCCACGGGCAAGTCTTAACAAATTACCACTCTGCTTTGGCCCACTCTGTGTCGATTTCAAGCCCCACTCTTTATGGAAACAACCTGTTGCCGATGTGTTCCTGAGCAGCAGGTGGTCAAGCTAACGATGCTATCACACGCACACTGACTGCACTAAAGCTGACAGCTCTGTGTCTGGGCTCTCACTGCACTCTCCTGCTGCCAGATCCGAGACTGACCTTGATAATGTCCTCATTAATCAGCAAGAGCTCGCAAAATTCCTATCATTTTTAGTATGAGCTGAAAGCTAAGAGGCTGCATTCCATTACTTTACCACTAACCTCTTGATCTAGCAATAAAGATGCATTTAGTGGCTATAAGTGTTTAAACAGTCTATGTGGGATTGTGTGTGAGCTACTATTAGAGCGGATGGTCAAAAAAGGGCTGTACAGCGTCTTTTATCCAATGCTATTTTAGATGTGATGGGTCCAGATGTGACATTGTTTGTGCTTTTTATTCTTTGACTTAAAGGTTTGGACCTAGAGCAGCAACTTTTTATCATTTATGAATCTCGGCTTCAGCTCAGAGTAATAAATAATTAGAGCCATCTGCTGGGAGTTAGTGTCATTCTGCAGCGGTAAATGCTGATCGCTGGATCCAGATGCCTTTGAAAGCGCATTTCCTTTCAACTGTCACAGATCACGGCTCATTGGGGCTCCGATGCCGTTAGTACAAATTCAAAGGGATGGTTGGATTCATCAGGTAAATACAACATGAATTTATTAATGAAGAATCTTTGGCTCAGTTTTACATGTCAGAGTGAGTCTCAGTGAGTTATAAAACAGGAAATAGCGGTTCAGCTGGCAGTACAGAGTGTAACACATCATCATCACAATTGTTTTAAATGAGAATCTGAAACAGTTTAGTAACAGTTAGGCAATATAGTGCATCATCTTTATATTTGACTATAAAAAATAATGCTAATAATTCATGACTGACTGCGAATGTGATGGATGGACTAGTTATGACCCCTTTTTCATAGCCGTATCTTTGGAAATAGGTTATTTTATGGCTGTGCCACATGGTTTTATTGGACCATGTTGAATGATGAAATCTTTGTTACCTTTATAGAGAGGTGACAGTTGTGTGCACAGTAAATTTGTATTTACAACTTGATTATTGAGTAAAATCAGGGGAAATTACAAAAACTACATGTCTGCGGCTATTTAATGAACTCTTAACTTGGTAAGCCTGAACTACTGTATGTACGTTCTTTTGGTTAAAGGTGCCATATGTAAAAATTGAGGTAAAAATATCAAAAAAATGAGCTTCACGCATCAAAAGAATGAGAAGAAATAAGGGCGATGATGTCATTAAAAAAATGTCAAGTTATAGTGCTGCAGAGATATCAACCTAAATTAGCATTAGCATTACTAGCCACGGCCCGACAGGTGTCGTAATACCAGTTTCGGCCATGGGAGGCGGTATGCCGGCAACATAACCACCAGACAAACATGCAATACACGAATAACTCGCACGGCTTGTGGGTGCACTTGAACCTGATGTTAATCGTGTGGAAAGTAGCCTACAGCCCCACTACTACATTCAAATAAAATCTGATAAAAAAGGAACAGAACCAGAGTAAACATTGGCACTGCTTTCCATCGCTGGAGACAACTAATGGACATGAAAAAAATGAGGTTTGACTCCGAACTTGCAACATTTCTTTTGGATTGGTAAGTAAGATGCTGTTAGTATTTCGTTAGAAGTTTGTTTTATATGTTTGTGTAGATTTTCGGGAAGTTATAACATAGAAATGTATCGAAGGCTGTTCGATAAACGTATATAACGTTCATAAATACAGTATTGTAATATAGTACACATAGCACAATCTCTATTGCTCTTTTTTTCTTGCCAACTACGTGACCTATATTATGTAAGTTATATTAGATGGCTTTCCTGAGGTAAATCTGACATAATTGTTCTCCAGCTGTGTTATTGACCTCTTCACGCTGATAAAAAACACTGATTGGTCGATATTATGTATGAGGAATACATTTTGGTAAGTTGTAGCCTAACGTTACTGTATCTTTCAGTGTTCGTGTTTTTTTTACTATTATTAGCTAGTAGAGATGTTCGGTTTACGTGCGCTAGGGATCTGTCGTGTAACATTTACAAGCGCCAAAACGGTATTTATTGTTTGAATTGCGTGATAAAATTGACAGAATCTGAGAGCTGAGATTTTTTTTATATCATAACTAACCTGCTCTGTCTAGTCTGTCGGTATCCGTGTCCTCTTTGCTTCGCGATTTTTCTGTGCGTGAGAAAATTGATGTGTGGGGTGAGAGCGTGTGAAAAGTGTTTGCGTGTGTCTCACGGTTAATGCGTGATAGTTGGAAGCTCTGGTTACGTTGGCGCTAGCTTGGTCAACATCAGCGAATGCTGTCTGTCAAATTAATGTAATTCAAACTAACAATAAAAATGTAATATGAAGAAAACGAATATGAACATATTCACTGGTAAAGGTGAAGGGGAGTAGCTTGAAGATATTCATACTCTAGAGTAGACCAACTCACTTTCTGGAGGTATACTGCCCCCATCTGGTATGGAATGTGGAGTATGAATTTATTTATTTTTACACAAGGCACCTTTAAGTAAATGGGGTGGGGTAATTGGAATTTGAAATAAAATGAAATATCTTTCCATCCATCCATCCATGGCATTGAAAATTACAGTTATATGGATTTCTTTGATTATATTTGTAATTCTTCTTTACATTCAAATTTCAAATTCAAGAAATTAAATGCAATTAAAGGCATTCTCAATTAAATTCTGAATGTATGTTTCAAAATGAGGTACAGTACATGTAAGTATATCTAGGCAATACTTCAATCTCTAATATAGGGGAATACTGTATATCTCAAATATCTTTTTAGGTACAGTAACAGCTGGATATTTGTGAGAGGTGTGTGTTATTTTTAATTATTTTTCTGGTGCAATTCTATCTTCTATTTCCTAAAATTTCACAGACATATTCTGATTGCTAAGCATATCCAGTTGTTTGTGTTGTTATAACGTGTAACTGCTATCTTGGCAAACAGAATGGCCTATTTTTCAAACATAAACAAACTTGCCATTAGCCAGGCAACACAGTCTGATTCTAGAGATCCAGCATGTAGCCAGGCTAAAATGGAGAGAATTCTTACATAATCTTGAGAAAGACTACTGACCAACTACCCTGGGAGTGTTACAGCTAAAAATAAATACCATTGGTGTGCAAAAAATAATGCAGCGGCCAAATTTGTTAAAAACTGTAACATTGTTGCTGAGGAAGTTTATTGGAAAAGTTTTTCCCTTTAAAGGCTAGTTTTATTCTCCACAGAATTTTGCAGAGAATGTCATTATATTCTAATAACAATACACATCGTGAGGATTTTACATATGTAATTTCTTTTAGTAGTGTTTTGCGTACATAATTATTAACTGAATTGGGTTAGTGGATGTTAGATCCAAATCATTGTTTAAACTCTGTGAATCACGTCTTGTAAGCTGTTTGCAATGCAATGCTAACAAATACTTGGCGTAATTATGTGATTTGCATTGATGTGTAAAAGTAGCACCTACCGTATATAGTTACCATTTTGTGATGTATTGTGAAGTAATGCATTCTTGGAAAGCAATAACCTTGTGTACAGTTTTGTTTTTATGCAAGCACAATTTATTGATCCTTTTTACAGGCCATGTAAAGATTTGTTATTATTTTTCTTGATATTATTTGCTTTGCTTGTTAATGGAAGTGCTGGAAGAGTTTGCTAACTCTTAAGCCAAATACACCCTGCACTCGTTCATTTAACGACACATTTTATTACTTACTGTAATGTTGCAAAATAGAATTACACAGAGAATTCACATTTTAACAACGTTGTTTTAATGTTTACATGGTCAAACCCACACAGGATGCAGAGATATTATACTTCTGACAATGTTGTCCTGCATCAGTATATCGTTATATTGTTAATGACAGAAGCCATCAAATGTAATTACATTCTGCATTAGGCTTACCATTTGTATCATACAGCCCATAATATGTAAATACCATAATTATTTACCCTTCCCTGTAGTGCATAACTTAATCACTCATGGGTTGACTCTGATTATCACAGTTAAGAGATTCCTCAAAAGTATCTTCTATACCGTTTCCAGATTAAATGCACAAGTCCTCATTTCAATTGAATCTAACACTGGTTCATTAAGTTCATGATTTATGTAAGAAGTCTTTCTTTTTTCCAAAATCTCCTAATTTAGTTGAAAATGAATGAGACTATTACTTTTGGCCACAGTGTTGTAACAACATCATTAATAAAGATGATTTTCCCACAGCAATTTTTTAAACTGCAAAGCTTTTGTTTTAATAAACAAAAATAAGCATTTAAATCAATGTAAAAATATATATATATATAATTAAATATAAACTTGTTATTAATATTCAACTATTTTAACAGTATTTAATAAGTCATGCTTATAAATGCGAATAAAATGATGTGACCAACATCATGATTTAAAAGTATAATATTGCTTTTATACAGCAGTTCATTTTAGACAGTATTACTGATTACTTTGTTTTTGCGCCGTCAAACAGAAAAAGCTCCAACTGAAGCTATGATAGAATTAGGGGCCACACAGAATGTGTTTTTGTGGTTAAAAAAAGTGTGACCCAGGTCAGTTGAAAAGAAAAATGAACGCAGCGACATGTGCGAGATGGGACAAAAGACGCGAGACGCAAGCGCAGTGGTCAAACACGTCTGTCTAGTGCATTTTTAAATAGAAAAACAAAATGGAATGGCCCGTTAGTTGGCATGTATTCAAGCAACACATTCCTAACACCGTGTCCTAACCAGACACACCGTGACAAGCTATAAAAGGTTAATCTGAGTTTTTGTCCTAACATACTATATAACCTATACATAGGGAAACAGATCAGGGAAACGAGACACAGCTGACAAGACTAATGAGGAAACAGGTGTGACAAATTAACTATGAAGGTTACCGTGGAAACCACGGAGTGGCGGGAAAACAGAACAAAGGAAGACATGTGACTAAATGAAAACAAGTCTCAGACAGAAACACAACTGTGACACTCCGGTACTGATTATGTGCTTTATTTAATGTTAAACAAATTTATTATGAGTTTGAATATCATTTTGTGCGACCTTAGTGACATTTAGTGACCACACTAAAAAGCAATGAATAATAGATAAATGGATAATTCACCTGAGATCTTGAAAATAAATGAAAGGAAACAAGACCGTTCCAACTGTCAACTGAATGTGAACAAGTGTATATATGACAGATTTTTTTCAGTCACTCAGTATGTGTTTTTAATAATGTTAAAATGATTTAATATTTATGAATTTGATTATATACTTAATTTCGTTGCTAGTGCAGTGCGCTTGCAGAGAGACTCTGCACATACGCTCTTCTGATTGGCTGTGATTTTTTTATTGAGTTTGTCTCGTCTCGTCTCGCTAGAATCTTATCGCGTGGCGTCTGGTTAGGGCACTGTGTAACAGTCTGGCTAGGACACTGTTTTTTAAAGAATGGGTTGAGTGAATGAATCAGTGACTCATAAAGATAGTCTTCCCTACTATACAATAGGCAAAACATAATATGTGAAAGAGTTGTATGTCAGAATTTACAGTAGCCTAAACTACCTGAATGACCTTCAGCTGAGATTCCGAAGTGCGCATCTGTTAGACGCTTTAATATCCCAAAAGGCCACGGGAGAGGAGTTGTGAATGGCAGTGAAGTAATGCAACTGGTGCTGGTAGGTCACATGACAATTACAGAATGACGCATGTTGTACATCCGGATGACATTATTAATATAATAATGTTGTATAATTAGCATTTAAATGTGACAAATTACTTAAGGCTAATAGATACCTGCCCCACCGATGGGCCTGATGGTGTTCAGATAAATGTCATCTTGGGAGTAAGCCATAACCTGTACCAACTGAAAAATGAGTTTTGACCTACAGATGCTACATTACAATAAATGTCTTTTTCTTGAATTACAGAAACACGCTCCTATTTCACCTGACCCAGTGCCTTCGTTTAAAATGATTTGACTGTCTGTCGGCGAGAGAGAGCGAGAGTGATAAAGAGAGCTTCGGGGCTCAGAGTGGATATGTCATCTCACTACTCTGTCTTTATTTTTCCAGAGAAAGTCATAGAGAGAGAGAGAGAGAAATAAAGGTTAAGTGACAGGGTCGGTCTGCATAGACATTGACTGAAGAAAAATAATCATAAAGAGAGATGTTGGGGAAAAAAACAGAAGTCATTTGGAATTCTTTGACCAGGACACAAGGCCGCTGTTACGTGTGTGTGTTGAGGCTGGATAAGCATGAGATAGATGACATACTGAAGTGTGTGTGACAGGTTGGGAGGTGCGCATCTGTCCGCGCATGTGTGTGCAGGAGAGTGAGACTTTTGTTTGAGCGGGTGCCGATCCCATCCATCTCACTTAGCAGGCACGCATCCACATGTCAGCGTCAGCGGCATGGCAGCTTGCCCCAGAGGCCTTTGTGAGAATCTGATAAACACATCCGGTAGGGACCCGCGCGCCCACGTGCGTGCATCTGTCTGGCCTGCCAAAGTCATCAGGGCCACCAGGAAATGGCATTCAAATGGCATCAGATGAAACGTCTGTTTGTGGGACTCTGGAATATTCATTTATTAGTCAGGGTTAAAATAATAAAGAGGCTTCATGCTATTCAGGCTTTGGCATGACCGCAATATCTGCACTCTGCTTCTCACACATCTTAAACATTTAAATACACAGATTTCACATTTGGCTCAGTAAAGCTATAATCACATGGCTGCATGATTCATCGAAATAAAAGCGAAATCACAAAGGCTGTGATTTAATTAAAGGGGTGGTATAATGCCCCTTTTTACAATAGGTAAAATAAGTCTCTGTTGTCCCCAGAGTGTGTACGTGAAGTTTTAGCTCAAAATACCCCACAGATGTTTGTTTTTTTACAGCATGTTAAAATTGTCCCTTTTTGAGGGTCAGTAAAAACGGTCGTTTTGTGTGTGTCCCTTTAAATGCAAATGAGCTGCTGCTCTTGACACAGAGGGTGGAGATTCAAGAGCTGTGTGTGTGTGTGTGTGTGTGTGTGTGTGTGTGTGTGTGTGTGTGTGTGTGTGTGTGTGTGTGTGTGTGTGTGTGTGTGTGTGTGTGTGTGTGTGTGTTAGCAGCTCCGATTACCTCATGCAGACAAGCACTAAAATGTCAGAAACTGTTCTACCTTTTATGTTTAAACTGGAGTCGGACAATGATGGAGAGA
Source organism: Rutilus rutilus (assembly GCF_951802725.1). Taxonomy (NCBI): domain Eukaryota; kingdom Metazoa; phylum Chordata; class Actinopteri; order Cypriniformes; family Leuciscidae; genus Rutilus; species Rutilus rutilus. The sequence goes on from NC_140221.1 coordinate 38,562,889, forward strand.
CTCAAGAAGCAGTGACAACATGTAGAATGCAACAGGACGTTTCTGAATGGTTGGTTGATGAATTTATGTTGATGTGGAGTTAACTATCTTCAGTTAGCATATTCTGTCATGATCATCTATAAAATCGCTAGTGTGGGAACTGTTGTAAAATGCCTACAGAGTGGCATGCTATTGCATTTGTGTTACGTACTGTATTGCATTTGAAAAGATGGATGCAAGGCAAGGCAAGGCAGGTGTATATAGCACATTGCATACACTATGGCAATTCAAAGTTCTTTACATAGAAAGGAATTAAAATATCACACTATGGCAATTCAAAGTGCTTTGCATAGAAAATAAGCACAAAATAAAAGCAAGGGAAATTAAAACAGTTATAAAAGGAATGAAAAGAGATAAATGATACAGTTATAAAATTAATTAGAGTAAAATTAATTAAAGTAGTAAAAAGATGATACATAGAATAAACTTCTCATCTGGCACAACACCTGTGTTTCTTATTTTGCATATAGTTTTACTCTTACACTGTGTCTGTGGTGTTTATTCGGCGGGGCTAGGGATTCCATTGGACGTCTCTGATGGACCCGATTTTTCCCTAAAATCAGACAGGGGGAGCTCTAGGACTGACCTTTGAGTTCACTGCCCCATCAGTCCGCACCCCAAAAAACCCATTTGTTCGGAAGCCCTAGGAATGGAGTCGATCCAGTCCGCACCCCACAGAACCTCGAGTTTAACTGACACATCAAACTCACTACTCCACCACAGACCCAGGTCATCAGCATTGTTTCATCTTTCAATGCCCCCAATTAAGTGGTATATGTTTCTCTCTTACCCAGATCTCAGTGCCATTTGAGTTCAGCTTGAGCAGACTCACAAATGTGCTCTACTACAACAACTCTTCCTCTTCTCAACATGGATTCCCGGGGGCGGGGTTTATGTAAATGTTAGGGTTAGTGATGTCACTAACCCGGGAGGAATGTCGTGTAGTCCCTAACAGCCGTTTGTTGTAGTCCTTAAAAAATGATTTCTTTAAAAGCAAAGATCTTCCTTTGCTTTGAACTTTGAACATCATAACTTTGCAGATGTTGTTTATGCTCAAACAGCAAGAAAAGTGAAGAAAAGTGAAATCATGATCAACCACCCCTTTAAATATATGCACTGCGTGTTTCAGAGTGAAAGGTGGCACTGCGTTCTTACACATGAGCAGCTCATTATCTGTCGTGTTTGCAGCATTTCAGAGTGAATGCTGAATCTCTGTGTCTGCTTTGAGTTTTGGTCGCTTTAACACATGCATGACATGCTGCAACCATCTTCCCATACTTGTGCTTATGAAAATAATCCATCAAAATTAAAGTCTTATGGTTTGACGTTTGATTGTAATATTATTGTAATTATTGTAATTAATAGTATTGTAACTTTACAGTTGTAATGTAAAATTAAATAATTATTAAAATAATAATAATGATATATAATCACAATATTTTTAACAAATTGTGCAGCCCTACAAACAAGCATGCAGCAATTTGTGCTTTTTTTTAACTCAAAATCTTTATCAGAAAAATCGCAATGTTTTGTGTGTGTGTGTGTGTGTCTGTATCTGTGTGTTGGTGTCACTCTTCCTAGTGAGCAGACTAGTGTGTAATTGCATGTCAAAAGCAGAACTGTCTTTGATATAAAACTATGGGACTGGAGTACAGGCAGCACATACAGTACAAGTAGTAAGCCTGCTATATATTTGCATTCCATTTGAATAAATCAATGGACATATGCTAAATAAACCCCAGCAATCTATATGTATTTAGTGTTTGTGTCAAACTGTGCCCAGAGAAAGAGCTGGTGATGATTTAGATGAGACATTTATCTGTTTGCATTGCATTGACTTTTATTTCTGATTGGAAATCGGTGTAGTAGTAATTAGTAATTTGCATGAAATTTGTTTACATAAATATGGTTTAAAAATATTCTTTTTCAGAATATTTAATAAAAGAATTTCAGTGTGAAGTGTGAAAGCTACTATAGGTTTTTTTTTTTTTTTTTTGTAGCTATACTTTTCACTATTGACTTCTTCTGGTCCACTTAACAGATTATTCATGGGCAAAAACAGCCAAATTAGAAAGAAATGTTGTCTAACCAATATATACCGCAACAAAGTGTTAACTGTCTTTAAATGTATAACACTGTGAAATTAGCTGAAAATTTTGCCTTAGGATTTCATTATGTCCAAAAGTAATAATAAGTATTATATAACTGAATATATACTGGAATATACAGTTGTGCTTGAGAATATTCTGTTTGCATTCTAGTAAGAGCCTCTTTCTGTATTTTTCTGAAAAACAATTATTTATTTTTTTGCCACAAACTTCCAGCCAGTTAATGAGAATAGAACTTGCTAGTTTGTGTTCGATCAGGCAGTCAGTAAACAAACTCTAGGTATTCTGGGCTTTGGGATACTTTTGCTCTTTCAAAATGTATCCAAAAGTGCAGAGGCCGTGGTCTGATTCTTATAATCTTGACATTCTGTCACATTTGTTCTTCTAGTTTCAGTTTTAGCTTTGAGATCTACCAGTTTATTTTGTGTTTCCCTTATTTCAGAGGGAAATCTCTCTCTTTCACCCCACTCTCTCTCTCTTTCTCCGCAGTGTGGGAGCTTGGGGAAGTGTTCATGCAGCCTCAGGCGATAGAGGTGTTTCATTTTCTCTGGATAATGGTCCTGGAGCAGTATGGTTTCAGCTGTAACACATGTGCATGAACACACACACACACACACACACACAAGCTCAAATGAACGGGAAAACAATTTGCTTAAATGGAACCAGCGTTAAAATTATGCAACAGTGTAACAAAGCGTTGAGAGGGAGGAAGCTACTGGAAAGGTTTCCTTGTATTATATCAAAAACATAGTATTTACTGCAAACAGATCCGGCACATAACACACACTACATGTACTGCATCCCAATATGGTTTTCTTTGACATGTTTGATTTCAAATGCTATCCTGAATCAGCCGAGAGCTTCAAGAAAAGTCTGTGAGGCATGTCTGAATGAATATGTCATCTTACAGTAAAATGATCGAATTTGGTGGCATTGCTTGCATTTCTCGTATATATTACAAAGCTATTACAGTGTAATTTTGGATGACAAACAGTAAGGGAGGAAACACAGTATTGTCTGTCCTTCTTTCTTTTTTTTTACAGGGTTTTATATTTAAAGCAGTACTTGGTAACTTTTTTAACTTAATAAAACTGTCTAGAAATCATTTGGATGGTTAAAGGTACAATATGCAAGAATTTTGCATTAAAATATCCCATAATCTCAAGGTCAGTGTTATATATTTTGTTAAGTTGATTACTTACAATATCCCAAATGTTTCCAACTATTTTTAAATCGTGAGAAAATTGCGATTTTAACCAAGGAAACGGGCGTTAGAGCAGGGGGGAGCTGGGAGTCGCCAGTCAATTGCGTCATATCCGCGTTACCCTCGGTTTCCGCTCGTACTGCGTGGAGTCCTGGACAAATGCGGAAGTTGTAGTTGTAGCGTATATCAAGCAACAAACGTTAGCTTGTTTCTTGCAGTCGTTATGGAACACAATTATTCTTTACCGATTGCAGCTGGTTCTGTCGACAAAGCATGCTTAATTTTATATTTTCCAAATGTAGCATTCGGTAATAGTTATGTTTATGTAAGGGAAGTATTATTGCTTTAGATTTGTGTTTAGTTTATCGCGTCTGGTGTTTATGGCCATGTAAATAAATATAGCATGTGTTATACATAAAGATTAATCAGTATTTTGGCAAATGAAGTGGGTATGTTCGAATGTACTTTTACAACAATTGTTTAGAACACGTAAAACTGCGCAGCGTTATCACAACAATGAATTCGACATACAGTAACATCTATGATAACCAATTTAGTATTAAACCTTACTTTTCTTGCGGTTAATTCATTTTAATGAAATAAAAGTGTGATGAGGTTCAAGAGTCAGGAAGGAAGAAGACGGGTCGGCGTGACTGGGACTCGTACTTTATTAAAATAAAGCAAAACAAACAAAAGTCGCACACAACGCCCATTCACCGTGGCAACCGCGACGGCACAAAACAGTTCAAAAATGAGAGCTCGGATCCACCGGTTTTCTTTCTCTGCGTCCAATTTTCTCTTCAGTCTCTCTCTCGTTCCAGCGTGCGGCTTAAAAGCGGTCTCTCCACGCGGATCACAGCAATAAGACACAGGTGTTCGTCATTTGCACTTGACCTACTTGCTCGTCTCTTCTCTCTCCCATTACAGACCGCGCTGAACCACGCCCCCCTCGCCACAAAAAGGATGTCATTATAAAAAAAAGAACTTAGCCTCATCCATGAACATGATTTTTAGATTCCCGTCTGACTGATTTACATCCACGGTGGAGTTTAAAACGACAGTTCCCATCATTCCACGCTCCTTCACATCGTCATCAAGCTACGCCGCTGTTGTTGTTTGGAATGTAGCGCCCTCTAGAGGCCAAAAATTCTTGCATATTGTAGCTTTAAACAACCTGTTCTGGTGATATTGGTGACTTTCCCCGCTCCCCCCAGCGTTCCCAGGCGGAAAACCAACCTTGCAACTTGGGGACTACCGTCCCGGCAGCGATATTTTTTTTCCCCAGGATGGTAGGGGAAGACTCATGAATATTCATTAGGGAAGTCATCCCTGATTGGTCTGATTACCTACCCCTAACCCCACCCCTAAACCTACCCGCCACTGGGAGTCTGATGACCTACTCCTAACCCCGCCCTAAACCCACCTGTCACTGGGGTTAAGACCAATCAGGGATGTCTTCCCTAATGAATATTCATGAGTCTTCCCCTAGCATCCTGGGAAAAAAAAATATCGCGTCCCGGCAAAATAGAAATTGGAAGTCTCGTGAGAAGCGAGAACGAGAACGAGCGCGAAACACGAATTGCTTTACGGCAATTCGACATAAGCACACACGCATGTATGATGTATTACCCATAGACAGTATAAGAAGGTATTACCAGATTACCCACCTCGGTAGACATAGCTCCACACGATACAGTTGGCTTGCTCCGATCAAAACAAACGCACATGAGCAGCGGTAGAGAGGGGGAAGAGGCCGCCGCAAGTGAGTTTTTTACGACCGTTTTGTGAAATATACGCCCCCCCACAGCTGTAGGGGGAGCTCGTGGGGAAAACATGCGACAACAAAAGGGAAAATCAGCGAAGAAGTGACTAGAGTTCGCTAGAGTTGCCGAGTTCTGCTTTAACATCAAATGTAAAATCATTTTTTGTTGTTGTCAGTGTCCTTTGCATATAAAAATAAACTGTGCTTTTTCTTTTGTCTGTCCGGTTTTTAATTCAGTACACTTTACACTTTTTTTTTTCTTTCACTTTTTGCCTGAACCCGAATCTTCATTAATTGTGCAGGTAGCATTGTATTTTTATAAAACACTTTTTTTTATTTTATATATCAAATAATTGTATTACATAGGGGTAGGAATCTTTAGACATCTCGATACAATTAGATTCCAAAAACATGCAACAGTACATTATTGTTGGTGTTGTGTTGCCTTCATAGTGCAGTATTTTTGTCATAAAAATGAAAAACACTTTAACTGGGGGAAAAGTGACCTTGGATGCATGCAAGTTTAGTTAAAGCTAGTCTCACATAGCCAGTCCTTCAGACTGATGGCAGAAAGTCTGGACTCCATCGAAGCTTTCATTGGCTAAGGACCGCCCTGACTGACATGTAAAGCAACCAATCAGAGTTTGTTTTATTCTGCATCATGTTCAGTAAATCCTGTAGAAAACATCCAATCAGATGACGACTTTGTTACAGCCGGCTCTCAGGTTGCAACAAAAAGGAGACCAGACGTGTCAATTCTTAGCAAAACGTTTATTATAACGCAAGAAAAACAAATATAAGCATAACATAATAAAGAGATGAATCAGGGTCGGGCAGGACACTCAGCAAAAGCGCAGACCCACCAACTCCATACCGGAGCTCAAACGCCCAAAAGCCAACATCACGAGCAGTCTCCACCACATTTATTCAGCATCCAACAAGTGTCAGGTGTGTCGGCCACGCCCCCTCCAGACGGCACCTAAAACATACACACCAACCACACACACACACGTACGTACAGCCTAGGCTGAGACGTCACAACTTGGAAGCTCTCAAAGTGTTTCCCATTCTGTGTGCCAACGGTCCATGGGCGTGATGTCTGAGGTTCATTCTAGTTAGTATGTGCATCCAACCAGATGTTACCATTACAAATTGAATTAAAAATCAATTCTGAATGTATCAGTTTATCCAGTTCTAGCTGCCAACAGAACGTAAAAACTATACTTCCAGGTTCCTCCTAACCACAATTCTTGTAATTTTTCTCCTGTTCAGCAAACACTTTGCTTTCATTGATCGCACCATATTTCTTGTTCCCTTGCCACAGTGACTCCAGATGTGCCAAATCTCCTCCTCTGAATCGCCAGTAATTCCACTCCTTCCTCTGCTAATCAGAAGGTGAGAGTATGTCAAACCGATTTGGCTTTAATTGGTCTGACGGTAAATTTCTGATTTGTCATGCCCAATTATTCCTTATTAATTTCCCTATCCAATGACTCTGTGGTGCACAGCCCTCTCAGCAGCTGGTGTCAGAGTAAAATTGGACAGATTTAGAGATTTTCAGTCTTGTTATTCATCTCCTTATCAATATGTCATCTGGAGATTGGACACATCAGTATGACTTGAGGGGGAGAAATCATCTACTGCCATGTTTGCTTCACATCAAACTATGGGACTGGCACAAATATAGGTTTGTAGAGACTGCTCTGTACAAGGAGTCATTGTTGAGTTCTGCTGCAGTTTTAGAACACTAGTCCCTTAGTGATTATTTATACCGATGCAATTGAGGTCAGCACAAAGACTCTTAACCGTTAAGAAGATTCTGATATGATGGAAGATTAGCAATGATTGTTTTATTTTGTACATAATTGTAAGCACTGAATGCATTTAGATGGTATTATTTTTAATTCTGTACTGTCAAAATCAATAGCAGCTCTGTTGCTAAATGGGAAAAATGTGGTTTGTGGGAAAATATCTTTTTGGAGTGCTTTTGACAATATCTTTTTGGGTAAATCATGTATAACCCTGTGGAATATATTTGCTCTATGATATCTTGTTTACTTGCTGTTTATTTTAAAGATTCAATGTCATGAACTTTTGCTAACTACAGTGTTTAATTGTTCTTTGGAAGTACAACCGCTTATTGATACACATTTTATGATCCACAGAAATAACATTAGATTTTGATTTAATTTCATTTTAAATCGATTCATTTGGGTACGTTTCATTTACGGTGCCTGTTTTGCTTACATATAAAAGAACATTTGTCTCAGCTATTACTACAAATTATATAAGGAAGCTTCCAACTTTGTAGGCCAACATTTTGAAAAATGTTCACAAATTAACAGCAGTGCCCAAACAATATAAAGCATATAATAATCTATAATCAAAAACTAAACTTTATATTAAATTTCCTGTATGATACTTTTATTGTAAAAAAAAGATCAATTCTTAATATATGATCACTAGGATTGGGAATCACTTAAAGGCAGGGTAGGTAGGATTTATTAAAAATTAAAGATCCAAATTTGTTAAAACTTTCTATATATATCAATACATAATTAAAATGTAAGAACTCTGAAAAAAAGAGTATAAAAATCAAGTGACTCTAGACCGTTTAATCTGTATTAAACACAGCTCATTATTTCGATTCGGGACGAATCAAAGGATTGGCTTAGGCGACTGTCACTCTCTCGCAACCATGGCAACCACCCTTTTGCCACACAGCACCTGCCCACTTGCGCGCGACCGTTTGATTTGAGGAGTGCGAGAGGCACGGAACCTGATCACACCTCCGTCCAGTAGATGGCGGTAATGCACTATGTTTGCAAGCTGCCAATAAAATCTATCGAAGAAGAAGAAGAAGGCACTGAACCTAGGAATACCAAAACAATGGCAGAGAAAGAGCAATCTAAATTTACAGTACCGGCATATGCAGTTAGTGAAGGCTAACCAGGCAAAAAAATGCCCCTTCCCCTCCGCTTGTCTCAGGTAAATAATGCGTCCTCTAGCTCAGCGGTCGGAGTCGCGCGTTCATGTGTTTTGGGGGCGTGGCTTTGAAAGAAGCACAGAAATGAGGGGGTGGAGTGAATGGAAATAATGAGATGTCTTTAAAACAGTCGTGAGAGGTCTACAGACACTCGATTTTGATACTTTCTTTTTCAGAGTACTTACATTTTAATTATGTATTGATATGTACATAAAGTTTAAACAAATTTGAAAAATAAAATTTTTAGACCATTTCTACCTACCCTGCCTTTAAGGCCAGGAATCTGCTTTCGATTCCTGTGTGCACATTTGAATGTGGTTTTAAATCATTAAAGTGCAAGAAGACGCGAAAGAGAACTTAATTCGGCACTCGCCTATTGTTTTCTGTGATATGCACATCGAGAAGCGCTTGCACAAAAAGCCGCCTCTCATATAGTGCACGGATGCGGAATTGAGTTCTCTTTCATGCATACTTGCGCTTGAGCGGACAAATACACACAAAATGGTGTCAAAATATCCTCGTAAACACTGTCAGTTAGGGAACATAAACAATATATAGGATCTGTGCATGAGCTCTTAACCCTTTAACGTGCATTGTAAGCACATGGTTGACCTTTTTTCATGATCAAAGTGCTGTAATTAAAACTCGCCAAACCCCATTTTTAGCTCTTTGTCCTTATACCCTTCATTGAAAAGACTGTGTAATCCACTGGGTGGCCATGCTGCTAAAATATATTGTTGCTGAGAAGCTAAAACAATTGACGTGTATTGACGCGATGCCTCTCTTCAAACACTGGCTGAAATTGACGCTTAAAGTTTTTGGGTTTTTTTTAAGCGGATTTAATGTAGACATCCTAACAGTATATTGTCTTGAATGGCAGCAATGTGGTGATACATTTTTTCTCTGTGTTACCGCAGAAAAAGTGCATGACCGTTCGGTCAGGGTAAATTGAGCTAGGGCAGCAACTGAATACATAGACAGCCTTCCGAGTAGAGTAGAAGCTGTTATAGATGTAAAGGGTGGACCAACTTACTCAATATTAATTTTTATGTATTTAGAATGAAGCCCCCTTTGGTGTAATGGTCAGGTGTCTCAATACTTTTTTCCACATAGTGTGTGTTTGATATTATATTCTAATTTATTCTTTTGTACATTGGATGTGAAATATAATCAAAATAATAAGGATGAGAAGTTGTTCCTTTGTTTGAACAACAAAAAACAATGCTTTGTTACCCTATCATATCAATAATTCATTATATTTCTAGTATATTATATTGACTATTTGTCTAAAATAGACAAAACATACATTTTATACAGATTGTCACTAGATCTATTTATGTTTATTATTTGTAATATAATTTATGTTTATTGTTTTTATTATCATTTATTTTGTTTTGTTGTATTTTATTTACTTAAAATTTTATTCGATTTTTTATTATATTACGTTCACTGTTGCACTTTTTTACAATGCATTTATTGTATGTGTTATAATAAGAACATGTTTTTAATTATTTATTTTATTTTTTACTAATTCATGGATAATGTTAATGACATTAACATGACAAAACAACTTTTGTTACTTTAAGGATTAATGTATTTTTTTATAAAAAGGAAACTATGCAGTGTTATTTTACATTTGATTTACATTTCTGAACTTTTGTATTTTTTTGTAACCGTTGTATTTATTTATGGTATTACTAATTTGTTTATTTGTTCTTATTGTATTACTGACTGTATATTCATCTTCAATAATGTTTGAAATTTATATTAGATGTCTACACTGTTAGAAAAATCTGTAGAAATTACAGTATTACTGGCAGCTACTTGCCAGTAACTTACTGTAGATTTAAATTGATGTTATTTACTGGCAACAATTTGTTCAAAATTAAATGAACATTAAACATTAACAAGTCTTTATCTTTACAGAATAAAACTAAAATAACAGCCTCATGCAAAGCATTCTGGGAACCAAAATCTGAAGGAAAAAAACAGAAAAGGGTTGATGAAGATTTCTGGTTCCCAGAATGCTTTGCATTAGATTGTTATTTTATAATTTTATTCTGTAAAGACAAAGACTTGTTAATGTTTAATGTTCATTTAACTTTGAACAAACTGTTGCCAGTAAATAACATCAATTTAAATCTACAGTAAGTTACTGGCAAACAGCTGCATACCTACAGCAAATTTTTTACAGTGTAGTTCATTTGTTAGTTGTTCTTTAGGCTGCTGATTTTTGTTCACGGTATTTAGCTGCAACAGAATGTTCACAAAAAGACTAAATGTTTGACTTAATTTTTATTTTATTACCATATTGGAACCGAAACGGGAATCGACAAGAATCGAAATCAATAAAATTCAAACGATACCCAACCCTAATAATCACCTCAGTTATAATCTCACATGAATGATTATAGTTAAAAGTTCTGAATGGAAATACAGTAACTCAAGACTCAAGTCATTTGTTCAAGAACCAGAATCAGGCTACACTGGTTGTGCTGTGTATTTTGGATTCACCAAGAAGAACCTGTTTATTAGAGTAATTTGTTCATGAATCAGACTATACCAGTCACACTGTGTTTTTGCATGCAGTTTGTGAACACAACTCGACTGAAAGATGTACGTATATTTCTGTCATTTTGTGATACAGGCCCTTTTAATCACATTCAATTCAGACTTTAAACTCTGGTAAAATATAACTTACTTTTGCTGTAACTGTTTTCAGCAGCAGTGGTGTGACATTGCTGGGAAGCGGTACATGAAAACACTGTCATGGTAAAAAAAATTATATTGAGATTATTTTATGGAAAGCATCAATTGAAATATCAATATTTATAACCAGCCTAAGTTGGAATGCAGCCTAGAAACACAATGTTAAGTCCCACCAGACTGATAAAAACCCTTGCACCATGACTCTTGGGTCAACCAATCAGATTAGAGCTATCAGTTTTGAGAAAGGTCTTGGCATTTTTATGCAATATTCATCAGACGGTCAGTGAACAGTCTGTGGGTGGGCTGATCTCACTAATTAAAGTCTAAATTAAATACGCAAGTATTTGAGTAGGCACTGAGTATGTGAACTGCTAAATTGATACCACTTATTTGTAGCTTGTGTTTGCGTGTCTACATTCCCATCAGTTTGAGATACTCATTGTGCATTATCCTTAACCACACACGGCAACTATAAGCACGTGAGTCTGTGTTTACAGTCAGTACGTGTGTTCGCATGGCACAACTCATTAAAAGAGCATTAGCGCTTGTATTTGTCCAGTGCTGTCATATGATTTCGGCAGGCCTGCGTTCAGGGGAAGCAGATGGCAGGAGGGTTAGTGAGATCTGAACACTCCAAATCTCATTAAGTCTCGTTTCATCCCTCTGCAGTTTACTCTTGTGAACACTCAACCAGAAGCCTCAGAAATGCCAGAGTGCATTTATATCAAGCGTTAGACTGAGATTTGTGTCCTTTGGCTGGGGAGAGTGACACAGGAGAAAGCACGAGGCCGCATGGTCTTAAAGTGCCAGCTTCTAATCTAGACCTGTCCAAAAAATGGTGTTTATCATGCAAGTGCTAAACAATCATTTTCTGTGTGTTTACGCAGGTTTACCTGTTCAAGATCATGTACCACTGCCTATTCCCTGCTTGTCAAATGGCAGAGTTGTTGTCAAAGGCCTGCTCTTTTTTTCCTCTTTAAGGTGGTGTGGTTGAAACTGCCGTAAGGTTACTTTGATATGATCGCCTTGCTGGGCCATCCACCCCTGGTGGGAAATGACCAACACCTCACTGGTAACGAGTGAGAAAGAGCGATCGAGTGATACCTGAGGTGTTTGTTGCTGTAGATCAACACAGAGGCCAAATAAGGGGAAGGAGCATTTAACCCTCTGATGCATGAATTATTCAATCGAAAAGGAAGATTAATGTTTTTTCTTCTTTTAATGTTTTATTTCAGAACAAGAATATAATAATTCCTGATATTTTTATTTTTTAGAGTTTCACATAGTGGATGTATTTAGGGTTGTAGGTGTTGAAGGTGAAATAGCATACTATAATAAACATAATGCACATTTAATACTTTCTTACAATTATTAGGGGTTCAAGCACGAAGTGCTGAAACCCTATTGTAATTGTACTGATTTTTATTATTATTATTATTATTATTATTATTATTATTATTATTATTTTTCTTCTGCCGTAAAACTCATCGTGCAGCCCAAACCGTAAGAGCTGGAGCTTTGAAACTTTGCCAGATGGTAGTACAAAAATCGAGGAGAGGTTCAGAGAATATGACCCCAATTGGCCCATAGGTGGCGCTATAGCAACCAAAAGCGCGAAACTGCTCATAACTCCTAGACCGTATGACGTAGACTCAAGTGTCTTATATCACTGGAAAGCTGGAAACCTGAAGGTCAAAACGTATATCTCCGATTTCATTTCCTGTATGCAAATTGTCCGCCATTTTGAATTTAGTTAAAAACCTACTTTTGCGAACTAGTCCTAGGTTTTTTGTCCAATTGGATCCAAAACAGTGCAGAAATGTTCTCTGGAGTCTGAATATCAATAATTATCGAAAAAAAGTCGAAATTTCGATTCCTGATCGCCAGGGGGTGATAAATTAATGTTGTGGGAGGAGCCTATTTTACTAAAATGGCTATAACTCGAGAATGAAATTAGATATCTTCACCAAACTTGGTGCACATGTGTATGAGTTCAATCTGGGGTCACAGTAAAAAAATCGCGACGATTGATCACTAGGTGGCGCTATAACATGAAAAAAACACGAAAACGGCTATGACCACGTGACCGTTAGTCCGATTGACTTGAAAATTGGTATGCAGTGTCTTGGTCCAAGGTGCCATGTATGTCTATGAGGACATTGGCGTATCTCGAAAAACATGGCCGCCATCGACCAATGAAATTTGAGCACCTATTAGACAAGGTTAACGGAGGCCGATCGGAACGAAACTCGATGGGCATGTTCGACTCATGGCCCTAGAGGTCTGTAAGAGTTTTGAAAGAAATCGGCCACTAGTTGGCGCTAACGAGTTTTATGGCTCTGTAATCACGTGGTGTTCAACTTATCGTCAAAAAATGCATATCAACTGATAGATCTGCTCATGCTGAACAACTTTGCCTCAAGAACTAATGCTGTCAATTAAACCGTTTATTAAATATTCGTAATTATGTTAAAAACCTACTTTTGCAAACTAGTCCTAGGTTTTTCGCCCGATCGAAACCAGACCAGTCTAGGACAATTCTCTGGACACTCTAGATCAATAATTATCAAAAAAAAGTTGAACTTTTGCATGTAGATGGCTGTAATAGGGTCATTTAGAAAAGGGGCATGGCAAAAAAACACTAAAAAGCCTATAAATCCTAAATGAAAACTCAGAACTTCACAAAAATTGGTGAGCATATGTGACATAACATCATTAACAAGCATGCCAATTTTTATGGAGATCGGACCATAGGTGGCGCTATAACTGCTAAAAAGCTTTAAAACCATATATTTCCTATGGTATTTCCTGTAAATGGTCTTTTCCATCTATTATGTCAGTAGTTACATGCTTGCTAAATAAAACTTAATCACTTTTGATGCTTTTGTGCTTAAAGGCCTTAACTGCTTGAACCCCGATAAATGCTGCTTGCAGCTTTAATTATTATTATTATTATTATTATTATTTAGAAAACTTGTTTTAAAAATATTTTAAGAAATTGTCTTACAATATTATTTTATAATCTTTAAAATACTCATAGTAGAGCTGAATGTACAGTAATTAAATAATAAATAACCAATGAATAAATATTGCATGGGGTCTACAGTGAACATAAACTACAACAGATATATGAAAATAATTGCATATAGGTTTTCATTATTCAAAATGCCATACACCAGGCCTTCATTAATTGATGGACATATGGCGAACATCTTATATACTGTATATTTTTAAAGTATTTGGGCGAATTATTTATTTATTTATTTTTAAATTGCACGCAAATCATACATTTTACAAATCATTTTAAATTTTTTTTTTTTTTTGCCCAAATTATTCATTCAAATTAACTAAATCTTTTTGAAATATATTTGTATATACTGTATATATATCCTATTTTAATTTTTTTTCTAGCAGTATATTGTTAAACCTTTTTATAAAAATATATATATTTTTGTTGTATCTGGTTGGATTGCAGTGTTTAGTGGTTGTGGACAGTATATTCTCAATTATATAACAGTAAAATACAACAAATAAATGAATATCTGAAAGATGTATAAAGTGGACAGTCATTATTTGAAAGTGTAAAAGCCATGCTGGCTTGGATATAACATCTTACCCTTAATTGTCAAAAATGATCGCTCTAATGATCGATTTATGGCTGGTAATACAGACAGTAGACCGTGTGTTTTCACTTCCATCCTCCATGTAATGAGATGCATCCCAATTACAGCAGTGAACAGGGTGTCACAACAAGCACAACATATTGTAATGTTTTCATTAAAATATAATTTCTTTCTAAATAATTATATTCAAGTTTAGGAAGCAATTAGTCATTTTCTTAAAAATTCAGGTGCCTTGCTCAAGGTCACAATAAAGGGTTAAATAGACCTTGCTCAGAGCAGCACCATGACAGGTATAAAAGCAAGGCTGTGAGGGATAGGCTTACCGTGTTTTCAATGGCATCCGCTGTAAAAACCTGCATACATCTCCTAGATCATTTATAATTTTCCGCAGCTCATGTTGAGTTTTTTTGTCTACTGAAAGTTTTTGGAAAGATATTTTTGCAGTCAGCAGAACAATCCAAAAACACATTTAAAAAAAAAAAAAAAACAGTACAACCCACTGAAGAGATGTATATCTATACATCACAGCCTCGCTTTCATTCCCATTAAAAATCAAAGATGGCGCTGTTGGGAATAAGGTCTATTGGGGTCCAGATATTTAACCGCCATGCCAAACCTCCCCCAGTTTCCACTTTCTTTTTATCCTTTTTGAAGAAGAGACGCTTGATTCAGTGGGTTTTTATTGTAGAATCCTCCCTTAACCGTTTACATCCAATTGATGCATTCACACTGCTTCAGACTGCTGTCAATGACCTGATTTCACCTAACACAGAAAGACTGTCTTTCCCCACTTGGATATTCAAGACTTACATGGCATGTAGAGATAGAGATTTAGTTGATTATGCTGAACACAAAGTGAGATTTTATACACAGTTCAACTGGATGTTGTAAGTTTCTCCCTTGAGCTTTCTGCGTTGTGTAGCTTCCAGGTTCTTTCTTGACTACAATGAAGAGAGAGCGTATTTGAAATATTATTTGGGTCTCTTTAGTAAAAGTAACGCTTATTGCAGCACTATTGTATCCTTTGGCCTGTGGATACACAGGTGTGACAGACAGAGGCGTAAAGAGAAACAAGAAAAAGAGCAAGAACAAGGAAGGTGATTCCTTTGATGTTCTCATATCGCCAGCCTCCTTTAAGTCCCCACTTTTTTTTTTTTTTTCATTCCTTTGCCCTTATCTAATTTCTTTTTTGTTCATGAACAGGATGAATGGCAAACTTCCAGAACAACTTAAAAGTTAACCTTAACTTCTTAGACATACCTCCTACTCATCTCCACTACAAAACTCATTTCAGATAACTTAATTACTAAATTGAAGCATGTTGTGGCAAATTGGAAGCCATCATGTAAACAGAATATAAATAATTGCATCTAGGTTTTCATGTTTATATGTGTGTGTGTGTGTGTGTGTGTGTGTTCATGTTTTTCTGTCCTGGTGGGGACTTCAACCTGAATGCACACAGACTCATGGGGACTCGTGTCACAGTGGGGACCTAAATAGAGGTCCCCATGGGTAAACAAGCTTATAAATCACACAGAATGAGTTTTTTTTTTGGAAATGTAAAAATGCAGAAAGTTTTCTGTGATGGGTAGGTTTAGGGGTAGGGTTAGTGTAAGGAGATAGAATATACAGTGTGTACAGTATAAAAACCATTACGTCTATGGAGAGTCCCCACAAAGATCTGTGTGTGTGTGTGTGTGTGTGTGTGCATTTACTAAAACATCTCGAAAATACATGTACATTTATTTGAAAATCTGTACTGGCAATAATTTGTTTCTGTTTTATATGAATATTTAATGTAAACAAATCTGAAAATATGTTTCTTGTCATATCTGGTTGTTACAACTGGGCTTTTTTAGAGATAGTTTTGCTTTTCAACTGTTAAAGATGCATTAAACTCACCCGTGTGGCATTATCAGCCAATTAATCTATTTGGAAGAAAATCTTTTTGTATTAAAATTCTGATTGTTTTGGTATTGTTGCTGTATCTTTCAGTAAGGGCTTCAGCTAAATGTGTGTGTGTTTAAGGGCTCATTATTCTGTAATGAAATGAATCCCTAAAGTGATCCGTGTTGCATTTGTTATGTTGTCACATACTTTCCTCCCCCATTTTACAGTCATGCATGTATGAACGCATATATTTTATATTCCCCCGTGAAGGCAGCTCATTGTTTTGTAATCCCGGCCCTCCTTAACGGAACATTAAAAAGCTGGGATTACACAGTGTCACGTTGTTCTGTTCTGTCTGCAGTAATTATGGCATTTTATGGCATTTTATGCACTTTTACAGAAGGATTAGCTTTCCTGTAGCATCAGTTTTAAAGAGTTTTACAGAGAATGACAACCTGCTTTACTAAGACGTAGATCACCGCACGACTTTCGAGAAAGGGTGAAAGAAAAACTAGGCATTTGATAAAAACATGTATTGGTTAATTCATTGGGTCTAATCTGTGTTTGTCAATCGTAGGTTTTAGGTTGATTTTATTTGGCATCATTGCTCATTGACCTAAATAAATGAGATTTTAGCAGTGTATTCAGTTTGTATGTGAAAGAAATGCAAATGAACCAGCAATTCACAGAGACTGAAAGCTCTAAGTAGGGGCCTTTTGATGCTTTGACAGTTTGCAGAAAAATGTTTAATTTCTTACACGTGTGAACAATTACTGCCTTTCAACTGCAGCCTTGCACAGAAGCCTCCTGATGGTCGTTGCGGTGCCTAATGACGTCTGGAGGGTCTCTGAACACTTTCAGAGACGTTTTGGAAACCCAGCCCACTCAAAACTGGTTATGAATAACTTATGGGCAGGCGTATGATAGACTAGTTGATGTGTTTCCTTCATGAATATATCCAGCAGCAGGTCAGGTGTGCTTTAGAAAAATGTATCGCATGCAGCCGAGTGTGGTCAAAAGGTTAAAGAATAGATAGTCTCAGAAAACGATTTCTGAACTCGGCGAACTCCTCTGGATTGCGTTATGTCCAGAATTAAATGTTATTGTTCCTAACGATCAGCTACAGAATAAAGAAATGACTTTTTTCTTTCTGGGAAACATGCCCGTAACAATTTATTTATATATAAATGTTCACACATTTCTTTATTTTGTAGAGTTTTAATAAGATCCACAGACACATCTCTAAAAATAATATAATAAAAGCTTGGCTGCGGAGACGCACGTATGAATACAATTTCACTAGCTCTGCTATCCAAGAGTAAGAGTCACCCCCACCACCTGCTCTCTGTTACACCAGGTTTTGGTTTAAACCTGCTTGTCTTTGAAACAGTCTCACGGGAGTAATTAAAATATTGTCTCATCCCGCGGAATGTTTTTAGAAGTTTCCATGGCTGACAGATGGTCCGTAGGTACCACAACAAGAGTTGCCTTTTGTCTTGGACGATTAAACATTTGAAACAAATGGCACCAAGCAATTGCCAAGAATTTACCAGTAATGAGATTGGGAGGGTGGGGTGTGGATTTCCGATCGCCAGGAAGCCATTTTATTAAGGGTAGAGACTAGGTTGTAATTAAAGAAGGATTTCACAAAGAAAACCATTTTTATGCCTTTGGGGCTCTACACATTGTAAGCAGAGAGGTATTTGCTTTTAAAATGATATTGCAGAACTGTATGTACTCTGTGTATTTTAATTTGCTTCAGATAACCTAAAAAGTTGCTTCATGTGGTAACATAACATCTAACTGTTTTTATTCAGGTCAGAAATTGTATTTTATTTGATTAAATCAGCCTGCCACAATAGGTTATGCTAACAAAATTATGGGTTGTATGAAGTTGATTCTAAAACTAGAAATTGCTGTTTTTTCAGGCCATGATTTTGCCTCTTTGCACTGAAAAAGTGAAAATAGACAGTTGTAGCCCTAAGGATCTTTAAAATTACTTTAATTATTATTTACTTTCTCAACCAAGTGACTCTTGAAGTGTGAAGAGCACCCTCTGTTTTAGGCTTGGAGGTATTGCATGGGTGCTCAGGTTGAGTCGGTGTTAAATGAAATATTTGACTTGAATTCAACTAGTAAATTTAGACGTTACCGCATAACACAGGGTTTTTTTTTTTTGGGGGGGGGGGGGGGGGATATTTGGCAAAAACATGAAATTTTGCATGAAATATAGTGGCAGCAAAGGAAGTGATGCTTGGAATGGGAGGAAATTAAATATGAGAGACTAGAAAACTGTAGCATGATTGTAGAGTACTGCTGCCCATTACATTAAGGTAAGAGCAGGACACATAGCATGTAATACAATGACTAGTTAACTGGCCGCATTGAGTTGAGATTTCAGAAGCTTTTCTATGTCTAATAATTACTCAAATCACATATGTTTAAATAGGTCAAATCAAAACAAGACTGATAATCAAGAGATTTTTATTTATTTATTTTTAATTGATTTTTCAAAGAGTTATTCTCAACTGACTGAAGTCTGCCGTTTCAGCACCATGGACAGAGACACACATACCAGGTGACACATACTCAACAAAACAGATATTTGTGAATATGAAGCCTGAGTACTGCACTGCTGAAACAGGTATATTGCATGGTTTTGGTTCTTGTTTTATACTTTTAAAAATGTGTACATTCAACATTCTTTACAAAGCTTTGTAGCACACATTCATCATAGTTTATATTACCCACATCATGTCATTCCAAAACCTGTATGAGTTTCTTTATACTGCAGTCTGTAGAACACAAAAGAAGATATATTTGAGGGTGAGTAAATGATGACAAAATAAAAAAATTTGGGTGAACTTTCCCTTTAAAAAATGCATAATCAAATCGGATTGAATTTTATCAGAAAATCAGAATTTCAATCGTCTCGAATATTATTGTTCTGAATTAGCAAAAATCATTCTTGAACCAAATTGAAAACATATGAATCGTGAATCGAATCGATTCGCTGTCCAAAGATTCACAGCCCAAGTATTTGCTGTATTTTTAATCAAATAAATTCAACCTCGGTGAGCTTCTTTCAAAAACATTTAATAAAAGAAAATTTTGTTGACCCCAAACTTTTGAACGGTAGTGTGTTGTGTATACTGTATAAACAATGTAATTCATGCAACCAGTCAGTTTTTGCATTTACAGTATCCACTATAGACTATAGGGATTGCCCGCTCAGCAAAAACACCATGAACAAAGAGATTCAGGTTTAATTACATTTTTCGCTCTTGACATTTGCCCTTGACCGAGTCATTTAACCCTCATTTGCCCCAGAGGTGTTCCATGAACGCTCAAGTATCCTCTCTTTGGAAAGGACCACAGCTGAATACAAGAACTGCAGAGTCCCTGGCAATGACTTGAATTTTTGTGGAATCACATTAAATATAGCCACAGATTACCTGATTATGAAACTAAAAGTAACCCAGTTATCATGGCTTTGCTTTCAATCTCACAGCATAGGATGCCCTGGAGGCCTTACTTTGCATGTTTAACTGCCCCACACAATGCGTCTGATGACTGCAGCACAGCTGGAGTTTGATTTAGACGGAGAAGTGCTATGCATCACATTGTAACATAATGCAACAGTGACTCACACTGCTAGTCTGGTTGAGGAGATACAGAGAGACAGCAATTGTAAATTATATCCGTACAAATAGGCCCCTGCTGCAGTAAACATTTGGTGTCCTGTCCATTAAAGGAACCGGTTTCTTTTTAGCTCAAGTATCTCACATAATGAGTCTAGATTGGGCCTTAGAGCAAGCAAACCGGCTGTGTCTGTATCTACGAAGGCTGTGCGAGCGATACAGCAGTTATCTGCAGGAGGTCTGCGATGAATCAGAGCTGGTCTATATGTGTGTAGTGCGGAAGGCATTGCCGACATTCATTCTGAGTGCAACAAGAACAGCCACAGTCTAGCTGCTGGAACATGCCCACTTCACAATCCATTAAATCACCCCAGCCCTTCTGAGGAAATGGCAAATGAGAAAAGAACAAAAAAGGGGGAGAAATATGATTACTTTGGCTGGTGACAGACAACTCTGACTGACAAATAGCCTCTCAAAGGAAGGTGGATTGGTTACTTATTGATTGGCATTTACAGTGCAATGCAGGAAACTGTGGTAAGAATAATAAATGAAAACAAGAAAGCAGACAGACGATAACAGATTGGTTGAACGAGAAAGAAGGATAATGTGGTTCAGCCGTCCCTCTTGTTAAAAGCTCAGCTTGTTCGTTATATGGGTGCAATAATGGGATAAAATCAACCAAATGGAGACACTCACCTGCGCATATGCAACTTCTTTCCACTCGACTGCTTAAACTCTCAGCTTGCTTGAATCTTCAGATATGAAGTACTGCATGCTACCTTGTGCTTGATAACTGAAAAGTCTAATCTTTTTGTATTTTTAGTGTATACTTCAGTACTTGTGACTGTGACTATGGGCTATTTTTTCTCATCTAAACTGGCTTTTAAGAAAGTTGTATACTTATACTCCTCCTCAAAATCCAGCCTGCTCCTCACCGCGGTGAGGGGGTGAACATCAAGTAGGGGATTGCTCAATGAGGCTATATCACCAGTGAAGAAGGCTTCAGCTGAAGTATCACTGTGGGTATTAGGCGAGGTGGGCAGGCTCAATAAGAACCCTGAAAACGGTGGCCAACGCAGGTGGTGTCCCTTTGAGCCTAGGGTTACGGCTAACCTGCAGGGCAGCAGCTGTGGCTGGTGTGTGGAAAGCGGGCAATCCCTGTAGAGAGTCAACGGGTTCCTCACCAATAGAGACAAGAGGCAAACACATTACAAGGTTTAGCTCTGAAATGATTGTCTCAACTGCGTGCCACCCCTGCAACACACATACACATCGTTTCAAAGCTGCTTTACAGAAAATGCATGAGTCCACATTACAATTTAGAGTGATCAGTTTTCAGAGGTAATTTCTGAATTTCAGAAATACACAAAAAAAATGTCATTTAAACAATGTAGTAATTTAAGGCAGAAACAATGAGCTCATCGAAGTAATGAATACTTGTCTGTTAACAAATTATTGTGACATATAGAAAACTGTAGCATTGGTATTTCTATACAACGCTTTTCCGACTGTCAGATATCATGTTGTTATATTATAAATTACCATTTTAATCACAGGCTGAAGCATCGCAAGACATCACATTGTGTTGTTTTAAATTGTTGTTATCATGTTGCTTGGTGGTTGCTAGCATGTTTTTATTTTATTTATTTTTTACTCGTTTTATAATCCACAAGGGAAAAATCATGTTTGTTTATTCAAGTCACTAACCATAAGTATGATACTTGCCTCAGAAAACTGCACTAATGGCTCAATTGTTCTTGGTTATATATGGCTCATAAATATTGAAATCATTTTCAAGCAGTATGGGAAGAGGACTTTGATCTGAAAGAACATGTTTTATGTTCTTGATGTGACCTTTCTGAACTTTTGTTTTGCTTAAAAACACAATGTACTGTCCTCGACACTTGTTAGCTTTGTCACTTTATGCTTATTCAGAGTCAGACTGTCAGTAATGATTTTAAAAGCTTTGAAAGCCTGCATTGAAGTTCAAAGTATCCTGCATGCAGCGTCTGCCGTGGTGTATTTGTGCAAATGTCTGTTTCAGACACGAGAAAAAGTGATCAGTGATTATGTACTGTACGGTATGTATGCAGCCAGAGATAGAAGCATGCTCTTACATATTATTTTCTGAGCCATTATCTAAAGGCATTGCCTGCCATTTGCTGAGCAGCAGAGAAAAAACATGAGCATGTTGAGCTATTCATTACCAAAATTGATTTATTTACGTCCCAAGAGGAATCTTGTGGCCTGCTCTTCTCCATATAGATCTGATATGGGGGACTGAGATAGCAGCTACATAAATATTGAACAGAATATTAATGCGTTCATTACTGGACTGCTCAGTATTGGGGTTTCAAGAGTTTAGATGGAAGGCTGGCCCACTCAGAGCCATCAGCCGACCCTCAAAGGCATTCGGGTCATAAAACGATGAGGGGCGCAGCTGCCAGACAGAGAAAAACAGCATGTTCATATTGCTGACAGTGACTTATGTGTCACTGGCTGGAAAGTGTAGCTGACTAATAAATTTGGATGATATTAAAGACCTAATAAAATCTAAATTTCATTTTTATGGCTTTTAGTCCATATCGTAAGGCTCATATCTATCTATCTATCTATCTATCTATCTATCTATCTATCTATCTATCTATCTATCTATCTATCTATCTATCTATCTATCTATCTATCTATCTATCTATCTATCTATCTATCTATCTATCTGTCTGTCTGTCTGTCTGTCGATTGATTGTTCTATCTATCTATCTATCTATCTATCTATCTATCTATCTGTCTGTCTGTCTGTCTGTCTGTCTGTCTGTCTGTTGATTGATTGTTATATCTATCTATCTATCTATCTATCTATCTATCTATCTATCTATCTATCTATCTATCTGTCTATCTATTTGTCTGTCTGTCTGTCTGTCTGTCTGTCTGTCGATTGATTGTTCTATCTATCTATCTATCTATCTATCTATCTATCTATCTATCTATCTATCTATCTATCTATCTGTCTATCTGTCTGTCTGTCTGTCTGTCTGTCTGTTGATTGATTGTTATATCTATCTATCTATCTATCTATCTATCTGTCTGTCTGTCTGTCTGTCTGTCGATTGATTGTTCTATCTATCTATCTATCTATCTATCTATTGTCTGTCTGTCGATTAATTGTTATAACTATCTATCTATCTATCTATCTATCTGTCTGTCTGTCTGTCTGTCTGTCTATCTGTCTGTCTGTCTGTCGATTGATTGTTATATCTATCTATCTATCTATCTATCTATCTATCTGTCTGTCTGTCTGTCTGTCTGTCTGTCTGTCTGTCTGTCTGTCTGTCTGTCTGTCTGTCTGTCTGTCTGTCTGTCGATTGATTGTTCTATCTATCTATCTATCTATCTATCTCTGTCTGTCTGTCTATCTGTCTGTCTGTCTGTCCGTCTATCTGTCCGTCTATCTGTCTGTCTGTCTGTCCGTCCGTCCGTCCGTCTGTCTGTCTGTCTGTCTGTCTGTCTGTCTGTCCGTCCGTCTGTCTGTCTGTCTGTCTGTCTGTCTGTCTGTCCGTATATCTGTCTGTCTGTCTGTCTGTCTATCTATTCATAGTTCTGTCTATCATTCTATTGTTCTATCTATAGCTCTATCTTTATATCTCTATCTTTAAAATACAAAATTTGCCGGTGCCACAAGAAAAAAATACTCAAGATACAATCTCTGAAAACAATCCTTAATATCATGTAGATTTTGTTATTAGGTAGATTTGTCTTGTGTCATAACCTAAAATAAAATAATTTATCGCAGAGTATAATCTATGACCTTTAGGAGTTTTCTTTTACATTTCACTTTCAAACAACGAAGGCCTTCCCACATACACAACTTAAACTCCAGTTTGCGTTTGAAAATGTATTTTCCCAATTCAAAAGTAGCATCAAACATCAAAAGAAATCATTTCCATATTTGAATTTGAGGCTTTGGCAGTCAGAACAGTTCCCCTGTGTAGATGTTACAGCAGCGTCTGTACCTGACACCTGAAAAGTGCTGTCATATTAGATAAAGACTAAAGCATTGTAGCTGCATAACACTGAACTGATACTGACAGGCTAAAGTGAGTTTTTGTTAAGAAAAACTCCACTGAGTGTCTGGAAAAGAGGACAGCAGTTTCAGACAGGAGGGAGGGAGGAAGAGAGATAAAGGCCTTGGCAATTATCCTGGATTCAAATCTGTAATTAATGTTAGTTTATCTTCCTTTCAGTTTAGTGGGAAGGTAGCGAAAGACAGATTGTAGATCTCCTGCGTTAATTGTAATCTCAGCTGAATTTTGCCTTGTGAAAAACACTAAGGCACAGGGAAAATCAATGCCGTCTGATTGCTCTCTATGATTCAAGAACCCACTTGATAAAACACGCAGTGAAAGCGACTTTATGCATTGTATTTCTGGTTGTCCTCATGGGACGGGCCAGTTTTGGGCCAAACCTGGCAATTCATCAAGTTCTTCAAAGGAGAGGTTGTTGTTGTTGATTGAACCCTTAATTCAAAATGACAGAGAAAATAATGTCATTCAGTTTGAGCTATGATTTAGATGAAATATAGTGATCTCTTGTGAGTTGGGTACTATTGGAAACCACCACAATAACTTCATATTGCAAAATCAAGTGGTCCTTTTTTTTTCCTCCAAAAGGTCTAAATGAGATTGATGAAGTCTTTTTGTATAGGTCTTTATGTTTTCAGAATTTTGTTCAAAATTTACAGCTTCTTATTCTTACATTTTTATTTGGACAAGTAACTATATGTACAAAGGTTTTCCCTCTTGTGAATCTGATAAAAGGCATTTTTATTATTATTCTTGACATTGTTTGGTGTTGATTATTATCATGTGACTTGTCATTACCTGCCTCTTTGTAGCTGAGGTTTGTTCCATAGAGGAGTTTTGCCTGATGAAGACTGAAGTGTTTGAAACTTTGCTTTACATTCAAAGGTTTGATGTCTGTAAGATTTGTTCGTGCTCACCAAGGCTGCATTTATTTGATTAAACATGCAGAAAAAAAAACTGTTGTAATGTGAAATATTATTTAAATTTCACTTAAACTTTAAAGTTTTATGTATTCCTGGGATGGCAAAGCTGAATTTTCAGCATCATTACTTCTTCAGAAATCATTAAAATATGCAGATTTGCTGCACAAGAAACATTTCTTATTATTATCAAAGAAAACATTTGATTCCTCTGAGCCATGGCTTTTAGTGCACAACAACACAAAATACACTGTATTTGCATGTGGAGGAAATATGAAATGTTGCTGGGTAAGCATGTGGTTTTAACAGGTAGAATCTGCAGGTCTCTTCCTATGAATACATTATGAGGGGGGTCAGCCCAGTCTAGGGCCAGACAGATCATTCTCTCTCTCATTCCTTTCTTTCTCTCTCTCTTTGTCTCCCCCACTGTTGAGAAAAAATTCTGCTGACTCCAAACCTTTCCCTCAGAGAAAAATGGGGATCCAAAAACAATAGCACAAAATACAATTTGCATCTGTGCCCCTGAGCCGGTGGGATTTAGTGTTCGCTCACGAAACTCATGCAATCCAACCTTATTTAAACAATACTGCACATTTCACCCCATTTCAGTCTATGAGTCTGGAGGACGTGTTTTGGTTTTGTAGCACATAAATCACACAACAGTGTTGTTGTGATTATGCTGTGATTATTCACTAGTTATGATGCTAGAGCTGACTTCACTCATTAGTAATAGGTGAGTTACATCATCTGCGCTCCACCCAATAATTTCACCTCATAATATATATGGCAATATAATATTAAATTATATAATATTATTTTATATATTTCTATTTACATTTATTTAAATAGAATTTTATTTTTATTTTTATTATATGTAACTTTAAGTTCAATATAAAAACTCATTATTAACTTTATTATTATTTTAATAGCAGATTGTTTTAGTGTGTTTGTGTGTGTGCATATGGACACTTGTACTATACATAAAATGACACATACATAAATGGACACATTCCAATAATGAAAATAGTAGGTAAAATTGAACTTTTGGTTGTCATCAAACATCAAACATTTTTTTTTTAATATATATATAGTTTAATTTAATATATATATTTTTATTTGAATTGTATTTAATTTTAAGTTTAATATAAAAATTAAATATTAATTTAATTATTATTTTATTTTAATTGGAGATTTGATTATTATAATTATTATTATGTAATGTATTTTTATTAATTTCTTTGCATATAATTACTTTATAATTATTATAATATAATTTAATTCTAAAATGTATAATTTAATTTCCATTTATTTCATTTGATTTTGGGGTGACATTTGACCTGGACATGTTATCGTGAGATTCATTCATATCTTCCATTGACATAAGAGCAAGTCGGACATCCCGTCATGTTCCTGCTGTGTGCAGAGACAGACCGTTGAGATCAGTGAGTTAATCAGTGATGTGGACACTATATTATAAAGTCAAAAGTGTCTTTTCTGGACATGAAATATGAAGGCTATGAAATAAAAGGCAGCACATATCACCCCATTGACCATGCCACAATGACAGGTGCGTGAAAATCATGTCATTTCCTAATGAATTCTTTACCGTAATGAAACAGCCTCGCGGTCAGGTGTGCCCGCTAACTGCGTCCTGCTGTGAGACGTCTCTCAAGGGGACAGATGGTGTGAGTCTCCAGGCTTTACACTGGATCCGTAGGTCTAACGAGGATTCTTTAAAACAATGGAGCACCATCTGGGAGCAGTAAGGGGGACTTGTTAGCTGGCTAAGGACCCTGTACTGTGTCATCCTGCCTCCCGTCAATGAAGTTAATGACCACACACAGTGTGTCTGAGAAACACCACCATGTTTTTTATTAGATTTTGCTAAGGCAGCCACAGGGGCTCTGACTGAAGCTGTTTTGTGTCCTCTACTACCCAGACGGATTGAAGGTTTGTCTATCAAAAGAGATCTTTGATGTGAAAAATAATCACACTGTGGCCTTAGATTATCTCTTTCCTCGTTGATCTATTCATAGAAAGTTTATGTGGCTTGGTCATAAAAATCATATAATCTTAATTAGATAAAGGCAGCAATTTTATATATTTATGTGTCGGCTTTTAAATTGTGGATCAATGCAGAGCCAAGCGCCTCTCAGACGTTACACAGTACTTTATTGGAAATTAAATGAGAAAAATGGCAAAGAAATGGATGACCTACTTCTTTTGGTAATTCATAGGATGTGCTGAATGGCTCCAGTTATCAGTTTAGAAAGGAGAGGAGGAAAAAAAGGGGGCAAATCTTAATTGAAATGCTGTTGTGTGCCATTCATTTGTATGGGGGAGTATGAATAGCTGTCATTGAGTCAGACGGAGAGAGTTAAAGCAAGATAAAAAAAGAGTGAGACAGCCAAAGAATTGTGGATGTTAACAGGTCCTTGAAGTGAGGTGACACAAACCAAAAACTCTCCTTCTGAATCCATCCCAGGATGACTCAATACTGGGCACCCACCCATCAGAGAATGACATTTTTCTCATCAGTGAGCAACAGAATTTGTGACATAATGTGACACATTTAGGCAGCAGGCACTTTTATCCAATAGAGAATATATAAAAGCACCAGGAAGTATATAATGTTTGTAAGTTTTTATGATGTCTGGTCACTCTGTGTATATATTTGTCCATGCAATTTAATTAGTAAAATCTGGGTTTGTGTGATGCCTTTCAGAAATGCAAATTTATCAACACCAGTTGCAGGGCAATCATTTGGGTTGTTTGGGCCCCATGCTGAGCTTGTTTTGATCATTTTCAGCTCGAAGTGCTTATCTATAACAACTTTGTTGCTGCGCACTAGAAGAACCTGGATGTGTTGCTACTGAAGGTTTGTCATTTTATCGATTATCAATACTGCAAAACTGAATATCAAGGATGAAGCAGAGTAGTGGAACGACTGATAAGTGAGAAAGCTGTGTTTTTTTTTATGGTTAAGGATTAATTCTGATTAACCAGCAGCCATATCACGCTGTAGCCAAAGACTGGTTGCTCACTGAAGCTAAGCAGGGTTGAGCCTGGTCAGTACCTGGATGGGAGACCTCCTGAGAAAACCAGGTTGCTGCTGGAAGAGGTGTTAGTGAGGCCAGCAGGGGGTGCTCACCCTGTGGTCTGTGTGGGTCCTAACACCCCACTGTAGTGATGGGTACACTATTCTGTCAAAGAGCACCGCCCTTCGGATGAGACGTTAAACCGAGGTCCTGACTCTCTGTGGTCATTAAAAATCCCAGGTGTAACCCCGGCATCCTGGCCAAATTTGCCCCTTGGCCTTTGTCCATCATGGCCTACTAATCATCCCCATATACTGATGGTCTTCATCACTGTCTCCTCTCCACCAGTAAGCTGGTGTGTGGTGGGTGTTCTGGCGCAATATGGCTGCCGTCGCATCATCCAGGTGGATGCTGCACATTGGTGGTGGTCGAGGAGATTCCCCCTTCCATGTAAAGCGCTTTGAGTACCTAGAAAAGCGCTATATAAATGTAACGAATTATTATTATTATTATTATTATTATTAAGGGTTTTGACAGATGAAGGGGAATGTGAACCTATGTGAGCATCACAGTTAGATAATTTGATTAGTTATCTTTGGAGTTTAATTGAGAAGGACTATGTTAGCTGATGAAAAGAGGAAACTGCAAAGCATTGAAAAATGCCTACAGTCTCTGTACTAGAATGAAAGTAATGCACAAACACATACTGTGTCTGTTTTCCAGACAAACTCTGCCTGTGATTGCTGTTTTCAAACTCTGTGTACATTCACCGCATTTTAGCATACTGTGTGGAAAATGCTCTCATAAGGCAATTTCAAGGCCAGCACTTGATGACTCGTTCACAGAAGCTATTTGAGCGCACACAG
This sequence comes from Rutilus rutilus, assembly GCF_951802725.1. NCBI lineage: Eukaryota > Metazoa > Chordata > Actinopteri > Cypriniformes > Leuciscidae > Rutilus > Rutilus rutilus. Next base: position 38,591,754 of record NC_140221.1, read on the forward strand.
GAAGTGGTTTATGGCTGATCAGACTTTGTAACAATACAAAGCTGGTTGAAAATTGGCAATGTCGATATATGTAAATAAACAATGTGTACTCTCTCTTTCTCCGTTACCTGCGCCCAGATATCTCAGTTTATTTGTCAGCAAAACTTCACCGGTTGACAAAAAACACATCATTTTGACAGCTCCAGTGCTTTAAAGCTATAGGATGAACTTCCCCGTTTAGTATTCCTATCCACGGACAGTCGCATCGACAGAAGGGCGCCGCCAAAATCAAAAGTTCTTTATGGGTGTCGAAGTTTTTGGCAAGAAAGAATGCCACAGCCTGTTTCGATTTGTTTTTTCTCCCGCATTTCTACTTCATAGACATACAAGTATTATTAAATGGCCATCTTGCCAACAGTGGATTACCCCTTTAACTTCTGCATTTGTCTCTTTGTGTGAAACTGTTAACAATTAAGATTGCATTAATTAACAATTGCATGTACACCATATATTTATGATTTTCTTGATAATGGACTATGGACTTTGGGATCTCTAAGGTATGTACTGTATAATCACACTCACACATATTAGTCGCATAGAGCCGATACTGAGACTGAATATTAGATTGGTGCATACCTATTTAGTTAAAAATAATACATATAATAGTACTGATATATACCACACACATATACTTCTGCTATCACTAATACCAACTTAAACCATTTATGACCAACAAGCCAGCCAAGTCCCTTTCATTTGTATAATAGTTAGGTTAATTGATTATTCACATATAGGCATGGATATATAATATATAAAAAAAAGATTTGGAGTTGAATTGCATGATTTATACAGTGAAATTTCAGCATCGCCTAGCCCTGTACACACAAATAAATATTCACAACTCTTGAAAAAAACTGACGCCCACAGTGACTAGAACAGGCCAAAAACAATATTCTAAATGCTTTTTCAAAGCTCAATAAACTATATAACTGCTTCTTATTTTCCCTCTCCTATAGGAATTTCAGACTCAACAATATAGATTTCTTCTGTAGCATCTAATATATCCAAACGCCAATACACAACCACCACCTCCCTCCCCAGCACACACACACACACACGGCCCACCTGAAAGAAATGATCAGACAATCTTCTTCAATCTTATACAGTGCGATAAAAGAGCAGACAGATTGATAAACAGCAGCAGAGGCAATAGATCGGCGGTGACTTTGCGGGGGAAATTGTGAAGAACTTCCCACCGTTCCAAGATTGTCCATCACACCGCAGTCTGAGCTGGCGATAATGGAGAAAATGTGTTTGACATTGTTCAACATGACAGAGCAATCACTTCAGATGACACTTGATTCCACTATTCCTCACTGTAGCCGTGCCTTTTCCTGTAACGTGCGGCGTGTTTGCTTTTGCCGGGGCCGTGGAGCTCACGCCTGGGACACGCTGTCAAGAATACCAAATAAAGCACCAATGGAAAGCCCTACAGACGACAACATTTACACAGACACGCTGGGATGCCTTTTGTCTTTGTGCATTGCTCGTGATGTAAGGACAGAGTTCAACACAAATTGAGCTAATTAACAAGCGCAGGCTGAATTTGTGCTCTGCTCATTTCCCCAAAGAATAGACATGAAAATAATGATAACAGTGCGCTATTTGTGTGCATTTGTTCTGTTTTTTTTTTTTTACAGTGGGGTTTAAAAGTCTTGACAATCAGAGATTCAAAGTCTAAAAATAAATAAAATGTATTTTATGGGCCTGTATGAGTCTGTCGATGCAGTGTGAATTGGCCTTTAGGGGTTCCCATCATAGGACAATTTTATGGATTTAGTTTTAATTCATTTAGTTTTAATTCTTCTTTAATGTTAATGAAGTTTAATGAATTAAACAGATTGTAAACAAAAATTATCACAAGACATTTTTTTAATAACCTGTTAATCTTTAAGATATTTCTACTTATATTGTCAGGTGTAAGTTCCTTGTTATGGACTCTTATTTTGATATTATGTTCCATTTCCTGTAGTTCCTGTTTCCCTGCACTGTTTAGTTTATGTTTCCTTTGGTATTGTTTATGTCCTTGTTTGTTTCTATAGTTACATATCAGTTTCCCGTGTCTAGTTTGGCTTCCTTTGTTCTTACCCTAAATGTATAGCCCTGTGTTCTTGTTTATGGATTATGTTGGTTTTGTGATTACTGATTCCTGAGTGTTAGGAATTCGAAATAAAGTTTGTAATGTTGTTACTCCAGTGTCTCATGCATACTCAGGGTCGTAGCTGGGGTATCTGGCCCCGGTGTAGGTTGTTGCTGTGGGCCTCCTTGAAATCAAGTTATGGGGAGGCCCCTTCAGTTGACTTGAAATCGCAGGACCCCCTAGAAAAGTCACCACCTTTCGCCCTGCTAGTGATGGCCCTGTGCATAGCCTACAAACCATCCCGTGACATATAGGCTTCGTTCTCACTGTCAATATTTGGGATTGACAACCACATTTCCTTAAAGGTGTGAGATCTCAAGCCCTTTCCAGCTTTTCACGCATGACACGGCATTTGAGTCGCCCATTGAACACAAAACTGACGGAAGCCGCTCCAGTGGAGAACACTGGATCAAGAACCTTCAGACGACACACAGCTCATATCTCTGTCGCTGTAAGTTACAGAAAGCAAAACCACACACGAAAGCCCTTAGCTCTCTCACACTGTATGATGTGAGAGACAGTTGTCCAGTGCGGTTCTGTTCACACAGCGCAGATTTTCCGAGAATGCGGTTGTGACTCCTGAAAGTTTACGGGTGTGAGTTCGGTTATAGAATGCGTTTGTCACTCCCGTAAAAAAACGTACTGTGTGTATACGCAACCATATTAAGTACTCCAATAGAGGACTGACATCCATATTCTGTTGCTGTGTGAATGTGGCCTATACTGTAGAAGCTTTTTGGCTTAAAGGGTTCTTTAAACTTGAGTCAAGAACCCTAGGGTTCGTGCAGCTTGAGTGCTGTCATTAAAGCAAAAGCAGGAATACTGAGAAGCTCTGAAATTAATTTGAATGTTTCATCCAAATTGTTATGCTGATAATATAATTGGTAATGAAAAAAACGGTATTAAATTAGAAATTAAATTAGTTTTTTTTTTAACAAGACTTTTAAACCCACTGTATGTGTGCACCATTTCAATTGCATATATGTGTGTGTGTGTGTGTGTATTTGGATAGACGAGCTTGTTTATCAAAGCTAAAGTTTTTGTCACTGTCAAGCAAAAGTATAAGAAAAGAACAGAGTTTTTTTCCCTCCATCTGGGTGTGCTCTGCCCTCTCGCTGAGGGAACGGCACAGCTCTGTTAGTTCTGTAGGGCTCCCCTGCTGTGTGTGCTCCCTTCCAATGTTTTTTTTTTTTTTTCTCTTCTCTGTATCTTTGTTTTTTCACATCAAGGTTCTTCCAGACTACTGAGAAAAAGAAAGTATATGTATAAAATGTAGCTCAATGTGCATGCCCGTCAATTTGCATGACACACTTTTGTCAAATATTAATAAGAATTAGCTGCATTTCCGACTTTTTGATGCAGCACAAAATGGGTTTGTCAGCAAATTTGTCTTTCATTTTTCTTTTGTTCTAATATGACAGATTGAAAATAGAATGTTTTTATTCCCAATCTTTAAATGAATTGTCTATAAATTGCATCTCAATCAGTGTATTTGGTAACACTTATGCAGTTAAATTTTTTAATATTTGCATTAAATGAAGCATTAAAGATCTTGAATTAACAATGAACAACAGTTATTGTAATCCAGATTAATGTTAACTCCTCTTCATTCATAATACATTTAATTTATACAATTATACTTAATATTTATACTTATGATGTTAAAAAATGGATTGTACAAATTAAAATTAAGCTAGCTGATTATAATTAAAATAATTATCTAAAGGTTTTGCTCATTGTTAGTTCATGATACCTAGTAATGTTGAAACTTAAAGTAAAATGTTACCTAAATCTCTTATAAAATGCAGTTCAATTTTTCATAATTGTTATTTTTCTTGTTTATGATGGAGTCCAATGAATGCCATTCACTAATAGAACAGGGGAAATGGTGTTAAAGTCTGGTATTTCCCACAGATGTTATTATATTAATTAATAGCTGTCTGTGAGCCTTCGCTGTTGCAGGGGCTTCTGGGTAATGAACGCCAACTCTTACTGGAACAGATCCAGTAAAAGAATCTCAGACCGGACACCTGCTCAAACATCTGTGAGCAGTGACCTCTGTAGATCACCTTTACTCTATCAGAACAGACAAACCCAAGCCAACTCACACACAAAACCGCTCGTCTGCATGAGTGCGCACAGAAACCATACACAAACAGACTTGATCACATTTGCACAAGCATGTAAGAGCAATGTATTATGGGGTGGGAATGAATCGCTACACATTTGGTTTAAAAAAATAAATAATGTATTGCAGCAACCTCTCTGAGCATTTCTATTGTAGAGGAAACATCCAGTTATTCCACCAGAGCTCTGTCTGTGCTGCAGACCTGCGTCAGGCTTCTTTAAATGCCGTGTCGCCACTTACGCCACACTGCACTTCACATTTGGTTTTTCCTCAATCTGTGAAAGAGAGAGGATGATTTCTGTGTTCATAGTGGATGGAGAAGTGAATGGATTCTGTGTACTGAATACAGATGAGAAGCAGTTTCATCTGTAGAGCGGATGAGAGAGCCACTGTGGCCCCTTCATCTTTTACAGACTAGTTATTGGACGTGCAACAACTCAGCTTCAGGAGCTTGTTTTACAAAAAGGTTTTACCTCTTTTGTTGTCTTCTAAAATGTAGAGATGTTAACTACACAAATGGTTTTTGGGATGTTTGTTTAGTGCAGGTGTAGCATAAAAGTCATATAAGAGTCATTTCGGTCCAATTGCCTTCCTATAAAGGAAAGTGTTTCCAAAGGGAGTTCCATTAGAGATTCACAGAATCACTTCCCTCTTACATAACTAATTCACACATGCTAACCAGTGTGTAAGTGTGATGTAACGCATGATTTCGGCCTTTTGTCATCTTTTTGATTTGTTTTTTAGTAAAAATATCTAGAAGGCCTTAACATCAGCTACATTTATTTGAGAAGCAACACTGCAAAAGATAGCAATATAATAAGTTGTTTTCAGAGGATGCGTTTTTAAAATGAGTGTATTTTGTCTTCGACTTGCACTGGCAGATTTTGTTTTAAGTGGGTAAAAAGTGTGAGTGCAGTAAGACAAAATTGCACTCATATTAAATATACACTCTCTGAAGAGGAATGATATTGATAACGATTTTTTCCAGCAAATTAAAAATAAAACATTGACAACCAATCACAATTCACCTGACTTTAAAAGAGCTTGAGCATTTAAAGTGGCAGAACGGCAGTGATCTCTTAAAATAAACAGAAAGTTATCATCGTCGTTGGTAAAAAATAGTTATCATTGGGGCTTTCACACCAGAGGAACGTTTTCATAGTTCCTATAACTATAAGCGGAAGTACCTGCTTTTTGGTGTGCTCGCACCGCAGGAACTGGGAAAGATTATGGGTTGTTTCAACCCATGTTTGGGACAAATATGGACAAACCCAACTGTTGGTTTAAATTTTTTAATTACTGTACATTTTTAAATCCATCTTTTGGGCTTGTCCATATTTGACCCAAACATGGGTTGAAACAACCCAACATTTTTGAGAGTATAGTTATAGGAACGCCTTTTGGGGGACTGAATTAGCTCCTACTTCAGAGTAGGGTCTAACTCAACACAATAGGAACTACCAGTGACATAAGTGTATGTTGATTGTCCAAACACGTCATACAAAACATCCGCCAACCGCCATTTTTTAAAAGCTGTGTAAACACACAGTTTACATATATATGTAAACTGTGTGTTTACACAGCTTTTTAAAAATGGCGGTTGGCGGATGTTTTGTATGACGTGTTTGGACAATCAACATACAACTTGTGAGTATGAGTTTAAATGTGAGTTTAAACCAATAGTTGGGTTTGTCCATATTTGTCCCAAACATGGGTTGAAACAACCCATAATCTTTCCCAGTTCCTCTCTAAAAAATGCTGGGTTGTTTCAACCCGACTTTGGGTCAAATATGGACAAACCCAGCCGTTGGGTTAAATTTTGTAATTACATTTTTAACCCAACATTTGGCTTTGTCCATATTTGACCCAAAATTGGGTTAAAACCAACCCAGCATTTTTTAGAGCTAACATACAGAAAGCTAATGTTAACAACACATAAACACAGATAAAGCTAATGGTAATGGAATTTACCTGTCACCTTTGTCTGTGGCGTTCTGTCCTTTTCTCAGCCTCAATGATACTTAGCACTGCAATTTGTCATAGAAGATTTCGTCTCCTAGCCTTCCTTTTTACTCTTTCAAACACATAACCTATACATCTACATTCCATCTCTGTTATCACGAAACCCACGACACACAACAAAAACACAGCTCCGATCACGACGTCCTCCATCCTCCAGTTTATAGTGTTTTTGAATGTCGCTCTTAAATTAAGTTGCTGTCTGCCGGCTTACATCACTTCAGAGTTCCTACTAGTGTTGCAAATGCAACCAGGAAAATGGCACTAGGGGAAAATTTAGGGTAACACTTTATTTTGATGGTCCATTTTGAACATTCTGCTGTACTAACTATAAGTAACTTTGCAACTACAAGTCAACTAACTCTCATTAGAGTATTAGTAGACTGTCTGCTTAAAGGTACAATATGTAAGGTTCAAAAACCACTTTCACAGTGTGATATATTTCATGCAGTTGTGTATTTACATTATCCCAAAAGATCCCAAGGATTTGTAAATCCAGAGAAATTTCAGTTTTTAATAATGGCTCATCCCTGGTCATTGTTGCCTATCAATGACATAATATCCGCGCTATCCTCGGTTTCCCCTGTAGAAACCATGGGTACAATTCATAGAATCCTCATTAGCGGCCTTTTCAATGGTCCGCTATACGTAAGCTGGCGTCGCTAATGAGGTATCTATGCATGCACATCTATTATACAATATCTTGCACACCGCTGTAGTGTCGTTCAGTCATCATGGTTCACAATTATAGATTGGCGAGTACAGAAAATTCCCCAAAAACTTAAACATAGATCAACTTGGGCAAGCAGACTTTGGGAAAACGGAGAAATATAACAAGGATCAATATCGGCGTAGCATTTTCAGGATGGGGAGAGCTCGCGACAAATACTACTATATATACTTAATACTGTCTACCTTTAATAGACAGGTAAGCAAATATATATTATTTATTGTACACTACAGTTATATTGCACTTTGTTTGTACTTCAGTAACGCTTTTATCAAGTCAGTTACTTGCAAAACATTTTTGTAAAAAAAAAAAAAAAAACTGTGGGTTTGTTCAAATGTACTTTTAGTACGATTGTTTTAAATGTGTAAAACTGCGCAGCATTAACCCACCAAATAATTTGTCAAATTGTCACATATTAGTAACAGGCTAATATAGCATTACATTTCACGTTCCTGGCAGCTAATTCATTACGATGACATAACATAGTGTGATCAAATGTACAGGTAATTCAAAAACGAATTTATTAGCTGATATATAATTTATATGATTCGTGAATTCTATACATCTCTGGATAGTGAAAACGACATCTCCCATAGTTCCACTCTTCTTCATAGCTTCGTCTTTATTATTGTTCTGAAAATGCGACCTCTGGCGGCGAAAAAATTACATATTGTAGCTTTAAAGTGACCGTCAAAATAAAGAGAAACCAAATTTAGTTATCTGGTGGCTAGTTCCTATAACTGAGTTCCCTTTCAGTCGGTCACGTTCGATGTAGTCGACGTGTCGACTGATTGGGATCATGTTAGGGAGCCTGTCATCTTCGAGTATTGTAAAAAAGAACCAATGGACATTGTCGTGTGTGAATCACATCACACGCCCCGTCCCGCACCGCGGGTATAAATATGGAAGTGGATGCACGCACCAGTTGTCTTTCGCTTCGGAGCCGATTGGTTTCGATGTCTCGGAAGAGTACTGTTGTTTACAACAAGCGAGTGTGTCAGTGTTCTTCTAGGAAGACTCTCCCAGGCTGGTGGTTCTATAGCACGAGTACAGCAGTGGATTGCAAGCTTTGAGCTCTCAACTGCTGTTTTAACAGCATAAAATTTCTTTGTTGTTGATGGCTGGTTAGAGGGCGGAAAAGTGAGTGCTTCACTGTTTCAGTTCACTGTTCAGTGTTGCCGCGGTCATTCCCCTGTGTGCTCCGGCACTGGTGATGGGTCCCAGTTCCTGAAAGAGCAGCGCGGACGCGTTAGCGTCTTTTTCAAGATGTCATTCCTCCCGTGCGTTTCTGGATGCGATCGTTCCCTGTCCCCCCAAATGGACGGTCACAATAGTTCTATCACATGTTTGCGGAAATATATATATTATATATATAGAGAGAGAGTTACAGCACGTTGAAGCTGCTTTTGTGGATAGTTCATGTTCTTATTATGAGAATATGACTATCGCAGTGTTGAGATCGAGACTCGCATTCATGCATGAAGGTGGAGTCCCCATTACCACGCTACAGCGCCGTGTGGGATGGGTGATCAGAGGATCATAGTGAGGCTTCCCCGCCTGGTAACCAAACCCTGTGGGCCCCTCACTCCTCTATCACATCGCAGCCGGTGGAGCCCCCCTTTGAGTGTGTAACGTTTCCCGAGCCAGATCCAGAAACGTCAGCTATGCTGAAAGGGGCCGCCGAGGCTGTCGGGCTCGAGTGGAATCTTCCATCGTGTCCTGAACAGTCTCGGTTGGTTGATTGGTGTCTCGGGACGGACCGCGCTGGTTATCAGCTCGCCGCCCCAGTGCCTTTTTTACCCGAAGTGCATGGAGAGCTTACCAGGTCATGGACGCCACCTTTCTCTGCCAGAAACTGCCTGAATAGCTTTTCCTCCCTCACTACCCTTGACGGAGGAGCGGTGAAGGATTGCGAGGCTATCCCTCCAATGGAGCGGTCTAACATAAGTTACAGAAGCATACAAGTAATAGGTCTAGCATCGGACGCTCCACCACGTCCAGCTTCTGAGGTCACTTCTTCCACTTTAAATTCCAGCCTGCTCAATCGTGCCGCCCATGTGGCCTCATGACAGCTTGTTGCAGAAGAGAGTGGAGACTCCATCCCCAGGCGTTCCAGCTGTCCGGGATATCTTCGGGGCTGCACAGTTACATCTGTTGCCGCTCTGATCTTGTCCCCTTGCCAGTTGTTTACTCCCTTAAACACGGAGACACCGGCTTACAGCTGACGGCGGGGCCAACGCAAAATGCGTTAATTCCCCAGTGAGCCCTCTTGCGCACATCACTGTGTAAGTCAGGTAAGAAGGAGCAGGTTCTTTTAGTTGCCCCGTAATGGCCCAGCTAGGACCTCGTTCCTTAGACAGCCTTCCTGACTTATTCCTCTGAGACTTCTCAGGGATGGGGCACCGTTGGCACCTGCACCGAACCGGAGAAATCCAGGTAGTTGAGCTAAAAATCTTTTTTTAAAGAAACAGTTCTCCTGCTTGCTTGCTCTATCAAGAAGGTAGGGGACCTGTACACATTTTCGGTCAACGAATTGTGTCTGGTTTCGGTCTGGCTAACTCTCACTAATATGAGACCCCGGCCTTGGGGATGCCCAAGGTTCCTACCTCTCCATTAAAACGGGACCAGCTGGTGAGGCTGCAAGTGCTGCCCCGGAGGAGGCAGACCCAGCCCTGACTTTTCTCTGTTCTTCCCACTTTGCGGTTATTCAAGACAGAATGCAAAGTCACAGGACCTCTCCAGCTCTCGTCTGTTTCTGAAACCAGCAGAAGGGAAGGTGGTTTCCATGCAGAGGTTGGCCCACTAAAAGATTAGTGTCACCAGCATCTTGGTGAAATTCCCAAGGTGCACCGTGCCCACCTGGGTAGTGAGCTCCTCCAAAAAGAGAGTGTAGCTCCTTCCTGGGCATTGACACGAGTGCCTCGCTGACAGATTAAGAGCTGTGGGCTGGGCGCCGCCAGCACATTCACTAGAAATTAGCCTATGGGTCAAGCCGGGTGCTTCCGTGGCCCGGTTTGTAGTGTTTGCTTGCTGCACCATCCCCCTCCTTTGGACTGGATAAGTGTGCCTTTTTGCTCCAGTTGAGTTCCCTCTTCCGTACCCTGTGGAGTTCCTCCTCACCCTGTTGGACGTGGCGGAGCGTCCGATGCTAGACCAATCACTTGTATGCTTGTGTAACTTGTGTTATGTGGGGTCCATATGTTGTGATCCCTACGGCGATCCCATATGTGTATTCTTCCACGGTTTTGACTCCCTGTGGTGAGCCTGTGTCTTCCCTTGTAAAGCACTTTGAGTACCTAGAAAAGCGCTATATAAATGTAACGAATTATTATTATTATTATTATTCTCCACAGGTTACCTCCTTCAGGCAGGTTGTAGCTTCCGCAGCGTTTGCCTTCCAACGAAAGGTACGCTTTCCCAGTGGTCCTGTGGAACAGCAGTGACTTCCTGGCCTAAGCCCTGTCCTATATCTGCTCAATATGCGGTAAGATCAGGAGGCTTTTGCCTAGGCACTGGAAGGTGGCAGCACTAGGTGGCAGCACTTAGTAGGGATCCCAATCCCAATCAGGGATCAACGCCTCGATTACTTATGTCCCCCAGCCACTAATACTACATGCTGAGAAAGCCCCTATTGACGTGAACGGGCCTTAATGCTGTATGAATGAATAACTTTATAATCGATTAAATACGCAAGCTTCAATCAGTGTTACCCAATTGTTTTCTAGGGAGAATATCTGCAATCTCTCTAGCGTGTTTTCAGCTTGGAAGAACGTTTTTTACATTTATTTTGGTTCATTTTACAATCCTTTACTGTGCTCATCTAACTTAAAGAGGATTTCTGCAGCAATATAAGGGCAAGTGGCACTGTTGAAATTCTCCCCGTTTAAACATTTTATCAGTAACAGAACAATCAATAGAAATCCAGTAGTTGTATGTCACGCACCCGCCTTAGGTCTCTGGTTTCACTGACTGCTCTTGCTGAGCAAAGCCTGGCTGTATGCCGCCACAGAGTGGCATTAACCAGCTTTCTGTTCTTCCCTTCATCTCACTCAGTTCTCATTGACGAGAGAGAATGGGCCTCAGGGTTTTAGCCTCTGATGAGAAATTGCCCTCGTCCCCTGGGCACCTGAACAAGCCATGGCCCTCTCCTACCTAACATCCCCCATGTCTCCCCAAATATGCCTTCACTTTCATCATCCGCGAAAAACAAATAGCCACGGCCAAACCTGGGACAATCATTTATTTGGCTAATTTTTTTTTTCAGCGACCTTACAGAACAGGACCTTTTATTTGTACCTGCGTTGATAGATGTGCTGGCAGTTTTCTGATTACGACGCAATTCGATCAGGCTTCTGCGAAAGTAATAAGAATAAATGTTCGACTGTAAACCTACAGGTACAAACTCTTTAGAAATGGGAGTTACCGTGAAGGGCATTTCAAATATGAAAGACTTTTTTTTTTTTTTTTACAGTTTTCTTTTTTATTATTTTTTTTTTTATTGATTTTATGTGGTCCTCATCATTCTGTTAGCACATTACAGGTTTTCTGTTATAGTCCTGATGTCTTTAGAAATATAAAGGGGTCATAATCGTATCTTGAGGAATCCAATTTTACTTGCTAATTTGATATAAAAGGGTTCAATGTACTATAAAAACTAGGGATGCAAGATATATGACAGTACCATATCGCCCCAAGCTTTTAATTTATTGTTATGGGTTGATGGTGAATAAATATCGGCTGAGATTAGGTATATAATTGTGCCTGCTTATTTCCTTTTTTGGCTTTCAGATTTTTCCCAGATTTGCATTTGATAGACTCTTTTATCCAAAGTGAAGTCACTTCACTTTGCACTTTAGAGACAAATGGATAAATGGGTCTACCAAATTTTTAAAATACTACATTCAAGATATACGTTTTATCCAACCCGGTATGCATTTTCTTGGAAACGAACCAATGACCTTGCCGTTGCTAGCGCCATGCTCTGTAGTCTGAGCTACAAGGAATATCTTTGATAGATATAAAATCGGAGCCCAATTTCATAACATTATATTAATGTTTCAATTTTAATTTATTTAGACAAAGTAGAATTTGAATCAGTATTTATCAGTACTATATAATATATACTGAATAGCAGGATTCAGCCATTAGCCATAACATCAAAATAACCGGCTTATGTTATTGTCAAGTCAAGTCATTTTCATTTATATAACGCTTTTAACCATGTAGATTGTTCCAAAGCGGCTTTACAGTGATAATAGGAAATTATAGTAACAGAGATTGTTTTGGCTTTATAGCAGCTCTAGAATAAAGTTATTGTCCAGCTAAATTTAGAACCTGTGAGAACGCTGATGGCGTGCACATGCGTATTACGAGTTCACTCTATAGGGATGCGTGTTTAAATATATGTGCGCAGCCATGTAGTCCTTCCCTACAAACCAACCCTCAACAAACTACTTGTCCTTAAAATGTATAATACAGAATTTTTATCGATTCCGCGTAGCCACGTGAACCGGAATTATCCAGACAACGCTTTATCTGTAGAGAGGTAAAGGGAGGGGAGGGAGGCCTTCACAGGGGAGATAGTTGACACTTCAGGACTGCGTTGTCGTCGCATCCATGGCGCAGGTCCTTCATCAGATCTGGATACAACCTGGATCCGGCGGACTGCGGTAAACCTCGGGATAAACAGAGAGACTAATATTAGCGTAGATGCCATTCTTTTTCTGATGTAACGAGTACATCAGGATTTATGGGAAGTGTTCCCGGTTCCGGCTGATCTAATCTATGCAGCCTAACATTGAATTATAGAAGTCAATAATGTGTTATGTGTATGCAATGCTAGGTCTTGTCCAGAAATTTAATATTGTGCATCCCTAATAAAACTGCACCTGGTTCTCTGCATATACTTTCAGAATATGTGAACATTATAAACAATTGGTTAAAGTTTTTATTAGTTAAAAATAAGTGCAGTTTTCAGTTTGTGCTATTTCAGAACATCAGATTTGATTGTGCACAATATGCATCCCGGTAGTAAAACTGTCTGGTGTGAAAATGTCTTTAGTGTTACAAATAGTGCCAAAACAGAAAATTAGACACTTTTTCAGAGCACTGAAAGGCTTTGATTTTGACAGGTTGTGTGGTACATTTCCGTGCAGATTGTTTTGTGAACCTGACACTTTGTAAATCAGGTTGTTGTTGAAGTATGGGGCAGTTAAAATTACATAGACTCTACAGCAATCCTGCAGTTTGCAACAAACCACTGTCACCCATTTTACATGTCATCAGGGTGTTTATGTATGAATCTTAAAGGCACAGTAACAAATTTAATTTGGCTTGTTTATTTCTCAGAGTGAAGGCGGAAAATGGTCCATAATTCAATTATGCCTGATTTGGCTGCAAAAAAACCCTACTAGTATCTTAGGTGGAAAATAATCATTCCATTAAATCTGAATTAAATAAAAAATAAATGACATTTATAAGTCTCAATAAAAGGATGATTAAAAAAAAAAAAACATTTAATGACATTTGGTGACAGCAGAAGTTTAGTCTTGTGTGGGCTTTGATGAAGCCTCCAATAAATCCATATTTCATTTACATTCATATGTACAGTCTCTCTCTTTCCCCCCGGCTTTTTTCCCCAATGTCAAACATTCCAGGCCTTCCAATAGCAATAAGACTGTTCAGTTAAGCAGGAACCAATGATCAATATTTACAGACAGCTGAGGGACTTATAATATGTCATGTTAAATGGCCCCACACTTATATCATGTTTCCTTCTGGATTAAAACTGTTCCTGTTTCTTATATAGTGGGGAAAGTCTTGCCGCAGTTCGATGGTTCTGATTTAGTGTATTTGTGGTCATTTCATTGGGTAGGGTGCGTAATGACCTGTTGAGGCTGTCAACGCGCAATGGCTGCCTGTGATTGACAGCAATGCAACAGTCTATTTGAGGAGAGGAGTGGGCATTTAATCGGAGTAATGTGTTTTTTCAATGCCGAAATCATTTAGGCGAAAAATAGAGAGTTATTGTCAAACCCCAGAAGTTGTGAGTGCTGGCTTGGATGGTTTGGGCAGTGGAGAAGCCATTGAAGGATAATTTGTCTGTCAGATTGCATTTGAAGAGAAGGTGCCAGATATTATCGGGCAAAGACTTTGCTGTCTCTGGCTCAGGTTTGCATGGATGAATGTTCTCACGATAAATAGGGCCGAGAAAGATGCTTTGAAATGCACTCTGTGGGCCTTTGAAGACATTCTTCATGTCTTAATGGATCATACAATATGTTGTATCTGTTTTTGTTGTAATAAACAAACACTCATCTTGTTAAAAGAGATCATTAGGTGACATTCATCATTAATGAATGCTTTAATGTCTGTATCTTTGTGTTTGTGGACTCAGTGTTAACGTTGGTATGAATTTCCCACATTTGGCTTATTAAAGTTGTTTTGAAATCTACAACTTGTACCTAAATTGTGTAAATTAATGTCAATAATGTAAATTAAAGCAAAGGAGGAAAGTAGTGTTATAATTCTCATCTGCTCTGCCATGATATTTGTTTCTTAAACAATTAGTGACATTTAGGACATTTCTAGTAACATTTAAGCTTATGTCTTAACGTTTAGTAACATTTAGGATATCAGTTTAAAAACATTTATATTCTATTTTAAGAAAGTAAATTGAATTGCATACATAATCAAATTTAATGAATCAATTTTATTTTTATATAACCTCCATCAACTCATTTAACTTTTTGATGCATTTTAATTCAAGAAGGTAAACTAAAAGAAAAATATTATTCAAAAAATAGACAGTTAAAACCTGTCTAAATTAAATAGTAAACAGTATTTGAGTGCATGTTAGTGTCAATTGTAGCTTATACAGTGTCACAATTTTTGTAGATCCAGCAGAAGGAAATGAGGAAGTACTGTTACCTCACCATCTGCTCTTTAACATTTTGGTGAGTTTTGGTCATTTTCTTGTAAATCCTTTGTTTGTTCACAACTTCAACTTCTGTCATGTTTGATAGGACGGTATGATCCTTGTACCTTATTTCGAAGTAGTTAAACTAAAGTTGTTTCTACACTCCATGGTCTCCATTGACTGCATCTCAAAAAATACTCACTTCAACTGGTTTATTAAAAGTGCAGTGCAGTGCAGTTCAGTGTGTCATTTAGCCACAAAAACAATTGCAGCCTTCGGTAGCACTTTATAATAAGTATAAGAGACTACAATATATTAAATATCACTTAATAATAAACTAATAGTTTGTTAATGATTTTTTATTAAGTGTTACCCAACCTTCTTGTTTGAAACAACAGTATTGGCTGAACCAATGGTATGAGGACAGTCTGTTTGTCCAAACAGTGGAAGACGAGGTGTGTTTATGAAACCCATTTGTTCAGTTCCATTCATTCTGTGCTGCTAGTGGCTGCGAAATTACACACTTTGCCTTACACATTGTTAATTTTTTATATAGTAAATGCAGTGCTAAATGCCCAATCCTTTTGAGAGAAACAACTATTGAGCATTGTAAATTGCATTATTGAACATTCTGCTTGGCCTAAAGGGGCAGACCATGCCAATGTGACTTATCAGTCGTCCTTATTCTACAGAATGAGAAGCTGTGACAACATGACCACAGGGGCTGCAACAAGCCACAGCAATTTGGAATGGTGCGCACCACTTTGTTCTGCAGCCTGGAGCAGTGGAAGAAGAATGTTTGACTGATTCGCAAGGCTTGTTTCGGGGAACTAGTACACATGCCATTTTCACATTCTGACTGCATTGCTGTGGCTGGGAGAGAAGCGTAGGGATAGATGGAAAGGAAAAGAAAGAGAAGGATAGTAATATAACTGCACTTCACCTGTACTTCAAAGCTTTTAACGTAGCCAGCAGTAGGACGTTCATCTGACTGGGGGGCTAGTGTCTCTAAATTGCATTTCCTTATTACTGTCCCTTTGAATACTTCAGTGATTATGCTTTTGAAATGCATAGCTCTTCCCTTCTCTCATAAGATAGCAGGCTTATGTTAGGCCACTTTGTGTTTGTAGTCTTTTTTCACCCACCCGGTTCTCATTTCTGATTTTAATTGCAGAGTGTCCTGATTTTTATATCTCTCTGCATGACAATTGGGAATTTAACAAGCACAGTTTTTATAAAGATTTTTTTTTTTTTGTTGCTTATGGTGAAACTGCATAAAATATTGTAATGTATATCCATCATGCGTGCTTAAGTTTAAACTACTTTTTCTTTCTACTGTTTCTGTAGCTAAACTGTCCGGTTCAATTCCCAGGGAACATGTGTACTGATGAAATGTGTATTTAACCCAGAATATTTATAACAAATGGAGTGATGAAAAGTCATTTCTTTTTAGTGACAGTTAAACAAACATTGACAAATCTAGTGTTCACATGTAGTACTAAGGCAAGCTTCAGTATTACTTTAAAATGTTATTAAACTTCGGTCTGTGCTACAGACGTGAATGACAGCTCAAATCATGCAAATTGTTGATGAGAAATGTACAATACTTTTCTAAGCAATTTATACCTGGCATATGATTTTTTAATTTTTTTATTCAACTTTCAGAAAAACATTTAACTTTCAGAATAATTGGCAGATGAAACAGGCAAATAAATAAATAATCCGTAGACATACATTGCAGGAGACACCCGAGCCATATCACAGAGACTTGTGTATCACGTCGACCATTGAGTAACACTTAACAACCATCCAGAATACTCTAGAATCCACATAGCAAACTATTTTTTGCTTAATTTGCTGGTGTTTTTTTCCATTTGCATGTGTTTTCATCAGTTCCGGCACGTTGATATATATAAAAAAAAATTGCGCGTTTTTTTGTATTTGGCTGCATTGTGAGTATTTGCAGCGTGTTTCTGTATTTGGTTGGGTTGCAGCACATATGTTGTCAAACTGATGAAGATTAATTTGCTGTGTTTTTTTTCTATTTGCATGCATTTTCTTCAGTTGCATCGCGTTAAGCTCTCTTGGCCACCGTAATTTTCATTTAGGAGAACATACTGTACAACAGACACACTTTTTAATTAAAGTTGAACTTTAATGTACATCTCTTTATATTTGCAGTGTAGCATTTTGTGTCAGCAAGTATAGATGACAGGAATAAAGATATTATCTCTAAGAGTGACAAGTCTCAAAGCCATCAGAGGAGCCGGAGGGCATTCTGTGGCGAGTTTCATGTTGAGGAGGTTTCTGTGTGGAAATGAGGCCACACGCACAGATTTTCTCGTTTGTATCATACCACATGACGTTTGAGGCTGTCGGCAAAAAATAACATAAAAATAAAAACATTTTACACTGAATTAACATACTGTGTGGAGTGAGGAAGCGAGTCTCTGTGTCTCTCTCACCCGTACCTTTCACTCTCCCTAATAAGAGATGGCCAATTAAAGCCTTTTAGAGCCACAGTCTGATCAATACTCTCCCAGGATCTTCCTAAAGAGAGCGAGCGAAAGAGAGGGTTATATTTATGATCCCATTCCTTCTCAGTCCCCGGAGAGAGAGCAGCTATTGAAAGATTCGTATTGACTTTCCATGCAGGGCTTTCATCTTGTTTTATTGCGTTGTGGCACGGTGTAGTTTGGCTGTGGGTGATGAGGGGGTGGAGGGGAATGGATAGGGTGTCGAGCTGAGAGAGAGGAGTCTGGGATCTCTCGGGCTCTGCCACTGCAGGGAGCTCCATTACTGAGGGTAGGAGACGACCACAAGAGGGGGGCAATTTGAACAATGCTGCGTAAACTCGAAACACCAGGCTATAGCAACCCTCAACTGTGATCCAAGGTGTGTGTGTGTGTGGTTATGTAACCCAGCAAGGGTTGAATCCAAGCGAGGTGTATTGGGTTAGAAAATTACTGTCTGTGGTTTTGTGAGAGCAAAGATTAAAGTTTCACCCAAAAATGAAAATTCTGTCAGCACTCATCCTCATGTCGTTCCAAACCCTTAAAGGGATGGTTCGGAGTAAAATCAACCTAGGGTCCTTTGCACCATGACCTCGAGCCAAACACCCCTCCAGAAGCCTTTTTTCCCTTGGTCGAACATTATTAAAGTTAAAGCTTATTTAGAGATATCAACCGGATGGCTTAGTGCAGGCGCTAATGGAACCTATGATGTATCTCGTAAATTACTAGGGCTGAACGATTAATCGCACTTTACATGTAATCGCACTTAAATCGAGATGGCTTATCACGGTTTTAAAATCGCAAAGGCTGCGATTATTTTTTATGCGCAGCTTGTCATTGATATACGGCTCTGTAAACGCTGCTCCATCTGAAAGCACTGTGAGTTTGAGTCACTTATAATGTGCATTTGAAAAAACAACACGCGTCAAACATCTTTCCAAAACATGAGAAGCATTTATGAACCTCTTGTCCAACAACAGACAACATTTAATAACATGCATTTACCCCAAACTCACTTCATAACGACAGTTGAGCATCCTTCTGTGAGATGATGTGCCTTCTTACACAGAATAAGGCAGTCGTGTATTTATAAGTCATGTTTAATCAAAGCGTTTCAATCTTCTGTTTATTCAGCTACAGCGATAGGGATTTCCTGGAATGATGTGCATTATTGTACTTCTGCGGCGGGGCATATTTATCGTGTTTGCATGAGAGCGCCCTCTGGCGTTCAGATGGGGCAGTATTTACTACCAATCAGCCGCACTCCACTGACAAGCTGGGCATAAAATAATCACAGCCTTTGCCAAATCGTGTGTGGTTTTATTGCGATTAATCGTTCAGCCCTATAAATTACCCAACGCTATCTCACGACCAATTCGTACGAATTCGTACGAATGATAAAAAGTTGGCTAATTCGTACTAATTCGTACGACCTGACTCGTACGAATTTGTACGATTTGTCTAAACCCACGTGATGGGTAGGTTTAGGGGCGGGGTCAGGGGTAGGTCATTCGTATGAATTCATACGAATTGGCCAATTCGTCAAATATGTACGATTTTGCACAAAACGTACTAATTCGTACGAGTCAGGTCGTATGAATTCGTACGAATAAGCCACCTCGTAGAATTTGTACGTTTTCCCGTGAGATCGGGCTCAAATTACCCCACTAATAATGCCCAGAATGGTACCAAACTTCTACAGTAGTACAAATGGGTTCTGTACTCATAAAACGAGGCATTGGAAAGTTTGTAAGTACATCAGGAGTTTATTTAAATAACACTTGCGTGATGGCTTATGCTACCGCTAACCCGGACGTCGAGGTCACTTCCGTGATTTGGGAAAAGCCCGTATATATATATATATAAAGCAAGCAACATCCACTACAGTTCACAGGTTTGGGGTACGTTTTTTTCTAGATAAATTATACTTTTATTAAACTTTTTTCAGCAATATATATATATATATATATATATATATATATATATATATATATAATACAGAAATAATTGCCCATAAAATGGTGTAGTTACAGCATCTACCAGAAGGGGCTAACTGGACCATGTTAACCATATATATATAATATACAATTAAGGAAGTCTGAGGGAAGTCTTAGGGAAAATCACAATGCATCATTGTGGATTGCACTGAGAGAAGGTTAAAGAATGATTAGACGGATAGAAGTCCCGTAGCAGTTGTCTGCGGAGCGCAGAAGTCCCTAGTGTGAAATGCGTACTAGCTGATCAATATTCCTGTCAGGCTGCATTAATCTCCATATAGAATGTCACCTTAATGCCAGAGATACACAGTGGTTTCTACTGCTGGGACGCCTGTTAAAAGTGTGGATCAGAGCCAGTGTTTAACTGATGCTTCGCCTGCGTTGCCAATCTCAGGACAGTTTTGAGCCAGCGTTTCACTATTCTTGCCACAGTACATTTAAAAATGGAAATTCTAAACTAGAATTTTCAAGTTTAAAGTTCTTCTGTTTGTATTCGAATAGCCTTCTGTGTCAACATTTTCTGTTTTATCTCTCTTCAGGATTTTTTTGGAGAAAACTTTGAGAATTTGATTTGAGAGTCTTTTGAGCTATGAAAGAGCGGCCTCTGAGCAACAAAAATTTCCACAGGTTAACTATAAGCTGCCAGTTTTCATAGTAAAAGTAGTACACTATCCTTGACTATTCCCATAATCTTTGGCCTATCTAACTTTTGCATCTTACAAGACATCCAAAGTAGTTGTTTACTTTGTACAGGTACAAGTATCCTCAAGTTACAAGTATCCTTTATCAAAGGGACATGTACTTAGAGGCCTGTTGAGCCTCCTGTGGATTAGCATGCAACAAACAGGCCTTCAGTTGTCAAAGGAATTGTGTTCAAGAGACAGTTGTAAGCAAGTTTAGATTTTAGTGGAACCCAAACTGTTGAGCTCATATAGAAGACACTCACAAAACTTTAATATGTTCACGTAAATATAGTTAGGTACTCGCAGGGCCAAGCAGACAGAACTGACTTTTGTTATTCTGTGTCAGTGACAGTTAAACAACAGATCCACCTTTGCAGCGGCTGCTATGAATAAACACATAAAGGGGATCTGAAAGAAATGCTACGATGATTCTGTGGGAAAGTGCAATTAAAACGAGAAAAACACACTGGGTCGCTCGTTGCCTCCGTCTAAAGATTAGTGTTCTGCCTTAATCAAGTGTGGATGAATATAGATTTTTTAAGGGGCTTATTTACCTTTTGATATGGAGACTTTCTCTTTTTCTTCAGTGTGTTAGAGGTATTCTTGTAACCCAGTGGGAAATGGGAAAGAATGTTTTGGATGCATTCCAGCTGAAATCCCCACTTGATTAGATTTAATAAGCTTATGGGCCAATCGTAATATGTTTGAAATGATATTGAGGAAGCCTTTCAAAAACCTCTCTTGATACTACAAAAGGACAATAAAATTGGTGCTCAGAGACACAATTTATAAACATAATGTGGAGTTAATGGATATATAAAATTAGTTTACAATCCATTGTAAAGAAATCAGAGCATTGTGACTGCACTCCAAATGAACAATTTTTTGCTTTGCTCAATTTGCTAATTAAAATGAACTAATGCAAGTATTTTGTAACAACTTTACATTGTGTGCAATGTTTGCATAATCCATTTGCACTACATGAATAATGATTTGCATGGGACACGATTAGGAGAGTAAAAGTTAATTAAGTATTATTTTCAAGTATAATGTTATGTAATTTTAGAAGTGGTTAGAAGAGTAATATAAAACATACTTCAATGCTTTATATTACTCAAAAAGCAATTGCTGTGCAAATAACTGACCTGGGTTCGGTTGCACCAGCCAAAAAAATTAGCTTTCATTAAGATTTTGTTTGGGTGCAGTACCAAAAGTTTCCACTAGATGAAATTCGTTTTCCATTAATTTCCAATGTGGTCATTTTTGACCAAGAGGAGTACAAGTGTGACTCTTTTTTTTAGGACCATTTAACCTCTTTGAATAATGTCCATGAGTTTTTTTGTGTGAGTGGAAAAAAGTTTCGTACCATTCCGATGAAGTAAAAAATTCTTTAAAAGAAATAAAACTGTAAAAAATTTCGGTCAAAGAGGGTTAAATCGGGGTGGCAGAAGTCACTAATTTTCATATCCAATGTTGCTCGAAACACATATTATTATTATTATTTTTATAGTTGTCAAAACTGCACTTTTCCACACAGTGAAAATGCATGGTGATCATAGCTGTCTCGTTCAATTGCTGAAAGTCGGGATTTGAACCTGGATGCCCTTTCACACTAAATGAAAGCTGTACCACTAGACTAACACATTTTATAAAAGCAACTCTTAAAAACTATTTCTTTTCCTATTGGTCATGTCTTATTTTTCAGGACTGTGGCTGGTGCCCCTTCAAAAAGCAGTGCATGATGCCCCTGAGAATAAGCACTTAATTCATCAGCACTATTTTTTTAGTTTGATATGGACTTTTTTTATGGCGAAAAAATTCTGTAGAAATGATTGGAAATGACATCGGTGTAACTGTTGTGTTTCTGTTCAGCCTTGTTAGTCACATGTCTTTTGTTTTCCCGCCACTCATCATTTGCCATATCTACTATCATTAGTTCATTATCATTACCTGTGTCTTGTCTTTCATTTTCATCTGTGTCACCTGGTTTGTGTTCATCAGTGTCTGTATTTAGTTCCCTCTGTTCAGTCAGTCTTGGTCCGGTCTTGTCTATGTAATGTCGCAACCTGTGTGTATTCTGCCATTTTGTATTGCTTGAGTTATATTTGTAAGTGAACACTTTGTATTCTGCCTTCCTCGTCTTCTTCTGCCTGCACACACCCTGACAACCGGTAATGGTTTTATTTTTTATTTTATTTTTACCAAAACCCTTGGTAATGGATTTGGTTTTTAAAGGGTTTAATAGTATTTCAGAAATGGAACATGCTTGATGTTCAACCCTCGATGTTATGACACACTGAGAGATTTTAGGCAAGCAATTTTCCTTTACTCAGTAGTTTTTCAGGAGACCTTCTCAGAAAGGTCGTAAATAGTGTAATTGCACTTTATGACTCGGAGTCAAGAGTTATTTTTGGTTAAGCAGCAAATATACTAGAGCTTTTTACCTCCCCATATTCAACATTGTGCTTTTTCTGATTGGTTTTCTCAGACATTTGCTCCAACTAATGTCTTAATATCTTTTAGGACAGACTGTGTGGATTACAAGCCTTAAACATCAAACTACAGGCCGCATCTTTGATTAATAGGTGCTTCGTCTACACGGTTCTTATAAACTAGTTAGAGGCTTCCCTTTTATTTAGGCCTGGTGAGCTGATCCATGGCTAATGTGCAGCACTCCAGTGGCATGTATCATTGCGAGCCGAGGGAAAGATGTTAGCTGAGGACTTATTTGAGTAGAACGCTGACAGCATGCCGTGAAAGATCGAGAGTTTGGGAATAAGCTTAGCCATATCATTAGGCAAAAAAGTTCATCAGAAGTTACACTTGCAATTGAAAAATAATGTTTGCAGAAGTAGAAGTGCACAGCTAATCCACAAAATGTCACCTCTTCTGCTCTACTCAGTCTTTTCAATCTACGAAGATGAAGTTTCACAGACATGCAGACCGGGCACTTTTCCGGTGGGCCTGCGTGCTTTTTGGGGCCTCTATAGGCCTATATATATATATATATATATATATATATATAATTGTTTTTGTCTTAACGGCCCATAAAACCCGTACATTGGCGGCCCATTCGTTTAGTTTTGCTTAATTGGCGGCGCTGGGATCTTTGTGCCAGTGTAATGCATTGGACAAAAAAAGTTGTTTGTTTGTTTTTTTCTCTCTCACAGACCGGCCCATGAAACGTGTAGATCAGCGGCCCATTGGTTCTTTTCTTGACTGACACTGTCCAATCACATCTTTAAACACCTCCCCCTCTGGGCTCTGTGCGTGCATGCAGTGTCAGTGTGTATCTGTCAAAGTAGTCAGAGAGATGGAGAAGAAACGCACAGAATGTGCAGTGAAAAAAAGAAACAGGCCCTTCAAGTGGCTGATGAGGATAGTGAGGAGGATAAGGAGAGAAATGAGTGAGTGTATAGAACTGCGGTAAGCAGAACTAGGCTACTTTCAGAACACTTAGGCTATGAGTGGAACCCATTACCCAGCTAGGCATTATGTCCACATCTGCATATTTGACGATTACGCATTTTACTAGAATTGTAATGAGACGCGTTTGTAAACCTTGTTTTCCGGCAAAATATAAGCTCGATGCAGTTTCCGTCAAAAAAAAAAAGATCATGTGTTTATCTCTTTCAAGTATAGAAATTATTACAAAACTAATTATGAAAGTTTATTTTATTTTTCAGTGCATTTGTTTTACAATATATGGCTATTACTGTCATGGGATTAATATAACTATTATGCAGTAGTGTAGGCCTAATGTAGACAGACACTGTATCACAACTAAAAGAGTTTTGAGTTTTCTTTGTTCAACTTGCACACTGAATATGGGTTGGAGCTCTTAATTTTGAACTCTCAAAGTGCACCGGATTGATGAATTTAACATTAAAAAGCACAACATTTTCTTACGGGGGAGCATGCCCCGAACCCCCCAAGAGGGACAGAGATTTACCAAACAGATTTACCAAAAATCCTGTGGGAAACACTGGTATTGCTATGCCAATGCAGCTTAAAGCTTGTTTTAGGATTCATCACTGTGGAGTAGTTCAAATGTATTTTACATTAGTAGTTATTTCATCTGTTTACTCTTACTCATTCCTACTCACACATTACATGGCATTAGTGGTTTTAATTGAATAGGAGTTGGTATAAATATTCAAGGGCATGCAAAGATCAGTTGTGTTTATGATCATATGTAGCGGGCCGGTCTGGGCCAAAATGCCAGGGCTGATTTCTTCTTTTTTTTTTTTTTGTCCCAGTCCAGCCTTGACTGTACTGTTACTTAATATTCAGTTGGGAATGCAACCAAACAGATGTAATCATTCATGTTAACAAAACCAAGCGTCAGAAGGATTGCATACACTGTTACTAGCAGTTTCTGGCAGGTACTGACTCCGCTATAATTGTTATTTTAATGTCTGAGATTAAATATTAATTTTAATCTCTGCATGGAAACATTGGAAGATGACTTAAGTAAGAAAAAAGATTAAGAATTGCTATAGCATAGAAGTTTAGTTTTGTGTTTTAATGGAATTATCCTTAAGATCTTATCACATTATGCTACCTGTCATTCATTTGAATTCAATTTAAATGATCACCTTTAACTTGTTTCATCGTTCAAAATAATTCTGTTTCATTGTTCATTTGGTAAACTGTCTATCAGCGAATTGCACTTTTTTGAGCATTGCAGACCACGCTTTTTCAGCTTAATAAGATGCTTCTGAAATTCATAGCATTGCACATATGATGGTGCCACTTTTGTTGGGGTCACCAAAGACAACGTGCTGATGTGTTTATTTCTTCTTACCATGAAAAATTTCATCCTGCTTCGTTGGTTCAGCGGCGCCTGGAGACCTGACATCAATTTCAGCCTGTCTCACGATATGCAGCAGAGAAATGTTTACTTCTGGATAGCTGGGACCTCTAAGGTTGCATGCTGTAGTATCTCTTCTCTACTGCATCTGGACTTTCACCTGCTGTTGTTTGAATTCAAGGGTGAGTGTGTCATTTCAGCTCATCTTTCACTCTCCTCACAATCTTGTTACTTAAAGCTGAGGGGGTCAAAGTTTGGTACTGAATCGTCATGAGCTGACCACCGCCAAAGCCTCTGAGAGTTTGGATGTATTACGTTAGTCCTCAAGGGTGCTCTCTCTATATATATTCCATTTGTCAATTTCTATAGATTAGATGGAGAAAGAAGGTAGAGAATGTTTGTTCAAGTACTGTGAAAAATGAGTGTCTCAAGCCTTCTTGATTATCTGTGTGATTATCTGTGTGACTTGTAAGTCTTTGATTAGTATTCAAAAAATAATAATAATAATATATTTGTGTTTATTAAAAGTAAACCAAAACTTAAAAATTCCAAAAACGTAATAAAGCAGTCGTAAAATGATTCCATATGAAACGAGCGGTTTAATAGTCTTAAAAAGAGACCGAAACCTCTTAGGTTTCATTAAAAATATCTTAATTTCTGTTGAATATTATCCAAAGTCTTATGGGTTTAGAAAGACATGAGGATGGGATGATCGAATTTCCATGTTGGGGTGAACTGTCCTTTTAATGCATTTTGATGCAAAAAACACTATTTTCTGGTATAAACACAATTGGTTACAAATTCTAAATTGCATGTATGCAAAAGCACAAGAGGAAAATGCGTTAGAAAGTAATTTCTTGCACCGTCTTGCATCATTTATTGAAGTGTAGAAGGAAAACCTTCTCCATCTCTTGTCACTTGTCGGGACTGTGTTCATTTTAACTGCAATGAGCTGCTTCAGTACCTCAGTTCAGACTTAGAGAGGAAGAAAGAGAGTGTCTCCAAGGTGATTATAATAGTTAAAGGTTAATTTGAGTGTTGGAGCCCCAGGGCAGAACTCTGAATAGAGCAGTATGGACTCAGACATAGAACCCCAAGCCGATTTAATTACAGAGAACAAGCTCCACTCACACAGTGGTAAAGGGCACTCACAAAATGATGCCCTCTCAAGTGGAGCGTATACTGAAAGGTGATGGTCTCAAAGATGACGCTCAGAAGTGTTGTGGGAGAAGAAACCTTGAGAGCCAGCTGTTCTTAAACATCCCATCAAGATGTGTGGCCTACGATGGCCCTAGATGCCTCTAAATTCAAAACCCATGAAGTCAGAAGTGAATAGAAGAGACCTTAATTGATGTTGCATAAATGCAGTAACAATTTGTCAACTCTGTAGACATTAACTTTGGTTATGGGCAGCAACAGCAATTGACACTGTGTTTGCGCCAGTTTATTTTTTACATATAAATATTTGTTAACTTATTCATGTTTCTCTGTTTTTACATTGTTGTAACTATGCCATAAAGAATTAAAGCGTTAGTTCACCCAAAATTTTTAATTGTGTCATTAATTACTCACCCTCATGTTGTTCCGAACCCCTAAGACTTTCGTTCATCTTCGGAACACAAATGAAGATATTTTTATAAAATTAAATCTGAATTCTGTCCCTCCATAGACAGTGTAATGCAGTATGTTGTTATGGGAAGAAGGCGGGAACCGGCGAACATTCAAAGACTTTAATAAAAAACAAAACAAATACAAAACGAAAGGAAAGGAAAGACGGCAGCCCCTCACGGATGACTGCCGCCACACATAATAAAACATAAATCCAGGCCTGTCCTCTCTCGTCTTTCACTGTCGTCGCTCCTCTTTTTATGCTTCCGCTCCTCCGTGAGAGACACACGAGACTGGTGCATCGCGCAGGTGTCGCTCATTATCAATCACACCACCTCGTCCTGCTCGCCACAGACAGCTACTCAACTAACACTTTGATGCTTCAAAAAGTTGTAAAACTAATCCACACAAAATGAGCAGTTTAGTCCAAATTTTCTAAAGAGACATGATCACTTTAAATGCTGAACAGATTGAAATTAGGCTTTTATTTGTTTGCTTGACTTGCAAGAACCAATGAGGTTCATTCTTGTTACGCAGCACATTTGAGCTTCCGCAGATCCAATGCAGTTCATTCTTGTGTGTTACGCAGCACATTTGAGCTTCCGCAGATCCAATGCAGTTCATTCTTGTGTGTTACGCAGCACGTTTGAGCTTCCGCAAGAACTAATGAGGTTCATTCTCGTTACACAGCACATTTGAGCTTCCGCAAGATCCAATGAAGTTCATTCTCGTGTGTTACGCAGCACATTTGAGCTTCCACATGAACCAATGAAGTTCATTCTCGTGTGTTACGCAGCACATTTGAGCTTCTGCAAGATCCAATGAAGTTCATTCTCGTGTGTTACGCAGCTAAATGTCTCAAAATTAATGAACCTGTACTAGCAAGGTGTACCTAATAAAGTGGCTGGTGAGTGTAAATGTCTTTACTGTCACTTTTGATCAGTTTTTGCATTCTTATATAAATAAATCTCTTATTAAAAAAATCTTATTTCCAACCCAAAATATCCAAAATATGTTGAAATATCGTCTCATTCTCACAAACCCAATTTTGTCTCGTGAGCTCAGGGTTCGTTTACATAACAGCGATGTACTAAAACGTTTTTCTTTTGCTTTTTTCACGTACAGACGACAGCATTGTTAAAACGATCCCCACTCACACGAATCTGCAAAATTGACTAGAAACGCTGTATTCTGCTGTCAGGCCAGTAGTTGGCAATGTCACTTTGTAAAGAAGTACTACGTGCCTATAGACTGAACACGTAATAAGCGTGCCCATGACATCACCGTTTTCAAAAATTAGCTTTTTTGTTTACATGGGCTACATTGTTTTCAAAAACTTGCACTTTGAAACCCGTTTTCAAAAGCTTGCTTTTTCAGGCCCCCAAAACGATGTTGTCGTGTAAATGCCAAAACGCATAAGTTTTCTGTTTTTAGTTGAAAACGATATCGTGTAAACGGCCCCTAGGTGTATTGGCACACCCCTACATTTTATATTATTGTATTAAATTAAATTATATATTAAAATATTATCCACTTATATAATACAAATATTACCTATAAAAGACTATATGTCAGCCATGTTTGTTTTCATTACAGTGCATTGCAGTGTGGGAGTCAGAGCTTGGTAGGGCAAAGATTTTTTTATTCTTATTTTTTTTAAACCCTAAACTTTTATCTTACTTGTATATATTACAGAAATTCAAATACATAAATTGTGTGGTTCAAAAGATAGTTTGAGCCAGTTCTTCTCTTCTCAGTTCTTCTGGTTAAATAATATCTAACTTACCTGTAAGCAAACTCCCTGCTTGTGTCTAGTGTCATTGTTTTCTCTTTCTCTCACACTCTGTCTCTTTCACACACTGTCACATGGTCTCTATCTCTTCGCACATTCTCTCTCTCTCTCTCTCTGTGCCTTTACCTGAGGGCCTTCAGTCCAGAAGGAGTAACTTAATCTTGTCGGGTGCGTCTGGGTCAAGTGTCTAATCTGGTCTCGGATGAAAAGCAAACTGAAATCGTTGGTGCAAACACTCACGTCCAGCCTGGTGGAATTGGTTTCTTTTGCATTTTTTCATGTGTCATTTATATTTCATTGGAGGGGAAGGACAAGACATTAAATTGATGTGGCTGGGTAGAGGATGCTGGGGAAAGGATTGACCACCCGACGGGCACGGCTCAGTGTAATCAGGGTCAAACATACAATGTAGAACATGGTCCAGAACATCACTGCTCATTACACTGATGTGAGCAGAGCTGCATCCACGCAGGGAGACGTGTCTAGTGCCATAGGGGTTTAAAGACTATAAAAGAACATTTCACTTTTGGCTCCTTTGGATCCCAGAGTGATTCGAGCTGGCCGAATGAGAAAAGTTTTAAGTTAGCAGTGAGGCTGAGGACATTGTTGTTGCAGGTATGTGCGTGTACTTTAGCATAAGAACTGGGCCAGTGGTGATGGTTATAATATTTTCACTGCGTTTTTCAATTATTATTTTTTTGGAGGAGAGAAAGTCAGAGTTGACAGTGTCACTTGAGCCACATGCAAATACACAGAGAAATACATTCAATATACAGTAAATTGAAAAACATCTGTCTCTTTCTTTATTTCTCTCTCACTCTCTTAAAGGAATAGTACACCTTAAAATGACATTTCTGACTAGATTTATTATCTATTTTTTAAATGCATGTCATTGATCTTATGAACAATTCATTTGTGCATGTTTTAAAAATTTTTGTGTGAAACAACAGACTTCTCTAACGTATAAATTAAACCCCACACTTGCATGCTCTCATTCATCTGTTTTTACATGTCAAAATCCTGTCAAAAACTGATGCATATGTTTTTTGATAATCTGCAACACTCAGATGTATGTTGCAACACGGAAGTAAAGATCTACTGCTACTCAACATTTCCTTTTGTGTTTAATGGAGGTATATTATAAAGGTTTGGAATGGCAAAAGGGTGATTTGATTATCATTGGTAAATAAATTAATGGGCAAAAGATGTGTGGGATTAAAGGAATAGTTCACCCAGAATTTAAATTCTGTCATTTATTCACCCTTGTTATTCCAAACCCCTTTTTTTCCAGCAATATGGCAAAAAGAAGATATTTTGAAGAATGCTATAAACAAACAATTTTGGTGACCATTGACTTCCATTGTATAGAGGGAAAGAGAGAGAGAGACATTTTCACAATTTTATTTGGAATGACATGATGGCAAGTAAATGATGACAGAATTTTCATTATTGGGTGAACTATCCCTTTAACATTTTGAAAAGAGGAGTTTAGACAGATGGAAAATTGAAGGAAGGACAATGAGGGAGATGAAGCCGTTTTGCTTGAAAAGGTGAAAATGAAGACCCATTTAGATTAAGAAAATGTATGGAGCGAGGAACGTTTGGCCTAATGTCTTTGTAAACAGGATGTTGACAGTTCAATCTGAGCTTTATCAGAGCGCACAGATCAAGATAAAGACCCTATTCGCACTACTGCAAGTTCATTTTCAATCTCCTTTACACACATTTTGTGTTTCCTGCAAAATGAATGAGAGCACCAGCTAGCAGTAATATAGCTGTTCGGCTATTAGAGGGTTTTGATAAGCAAGTAATATAAGAGGCAAACTCATCACCTCATGTGATCCTGCAAATGAGAAACCGTTCTAGTCTATCTTAGAATCCTCCTTCTCGCACAATGAGAGAGAACAGAACAGTGTCATGTTAATGAGAAAGAGAGATGAATGTGTTTGATGAAGCATGTCAGAAACAGGTGAGGTTACACGAGCGAGCGTGTTCAGGTTCCTGCAGGTGTGATATCGGCGTACGCGAGTGTATTCTCTTAGCAGCCTGGCTAATGAAAGCAGATCGGACTTCTGTCCGCCAGTGCTGTCTGATCACACCGAAAAAGGAAGAACACATCCGAATGCTTCAGCACTCAGTGGGAGATTCACAAGTGGAGAACACACACACACACACACACACACACACACAGACAGCCGTCCGCAGGTTGTCAGGGTAAAAGCTAAATGACAGACTCACTGCTGGATTTCAGGGGCTAAAAAACTTCTCAGAAAGACCATGCTCTGTGAATCATACCTTATTCATTAAAAGCTAATTCAATACAGATAACATTACAAGTCGTATTCCTTCAAACATGACTGACCAACCCGATCTCACGGCGATTCGTAAGAATTTTACACGTTGCCAAATTCATATGAATTCGAACGAATAATGCCCCGGTTCTGGCAGGTCACGTTAGTCAAGCTCGCATCAGCTGACTCTCAGCTTATCCACGTCTACCTATAGGAATACGACGCCTATCACTGGATACATAAACTCCTTCAGTATTATCAACAGCTATCGCGTTTCTCAGGAGCTAATTACCCTCCTCCATCCCCCGCTCCTCCTCTCGTCTAGTCAGGATTTGGCGTTCTGATTCCCCCTTGAATCAGACTAATTCTCGAATTATGGTGTATATTAGAATATTAAATGAATGATATCTGCAATACATTGATGTTGGTCCTGTTCTGTTTACCCTAAGGGGGGTTATTGCTGCTCTCCCTGCTCTTATCCATGCTAGGCTACATGGATGTGCAGTTCTTGCCCAGAACAGAACCGTACCGCCAATCCAAACTGTATGCTAATTGTCAATAATATTTGACAATACTGGTGACAGAAATCACGTTTTTGTCAGATTACAAAACTGCCTATAGCGCTACCGAATGAAATGCCGACCCAGGAAGAGAAGAGTTATGGGACTGTGGAAGCTTTGGGGGTGTTGATGGAAGCGATCTACTCCATCTATGTTTTGATCATTGTTCTGTTTTTTTTTGTTTGTTAAAGGGATAGTTCACTTTGAAATAAAATTTTGGTATGTTTTAGCTTACCTCAAGGGCATCCAAGATGTAGGTGTCTTTTTTTCCGCAGTAGTTTCAATTTTGATATTATTAGGTCAAACGGTTCTTGTCTGTCAGTCATATAATGCAGGTCGATGGTCACTGTCTCAAAACACAAGCACAGAGTCCAAATTAAAACAATTCCCCATCGTCCAAATTAAACAATTCCCCATCATAAGTACACATTGATGGCCTAAGACACGAAACGAGCGGTTTGTGTGAGAAAACGAACAGTATTTATATCGTTGTTATCTCTAGAACACAGCACACGTCCAAATGATCTGACGGCGCGGGCGGGTATAGATATATAAATAGATGTCGCCTTGGCTACTGCAGTTCATTGGAACGAAACCGTAGCCAAGCGACATCTAGTGTATACATCTATACCCGCCCGCGGGTGGGTATAGATGTATACACTAGATGTCGCCTTCGCTACTGCAGTTCATTGGAACGAAACCGTAGCCAAGGCGACATCTATGTATATATCTATACCCGCCCGCGCCGTCAGATCATTTGGACGTGTGCTGTGTTCAAGAGATAACAACGATTTAAATGCTGTTCGTTTTCTCACACAAACCGCTCGTTTCGTGTCTTAGGCCATCAATGTGTACTTACGATGGGGAATTGTTTAATTTGGACGATGGGGAATTGTTTTAATTTGGACTCTGTGCTTGTGTTTTGAGACAGTGACCATCGACCTGCATTATATGACTGACAGACAAGAACCGTTTGACCTAAAAATATCAAAATTGAAACTACTGCGGAAACAAAGACACCTACATCTTGGATGCCCTTGAGGTAAGCTAAAACATATCAAAAATTAATTTCAAAGTGAACTATCCCTTTAATAACCCTGGTATGAATGAACATGTTTGTATTAAATGCCACCACCTGCTCTTTTAAACTTTTTCAAACCTTTTTGCTTATAGTATGCTTTTCCATCATATTTCACATATTTCCTGGTCATGGTGATTTGGGCACTGACTTCCTCTGGGGTTTCTTATGCAAAAAAAGTCTGTGAGTAAGCAGAAATGCTGTTATGTGCAGGAGGTCAGAGTGAGAGCGCTCCGGGCATGTGCAGACCGTCATCTCTCTGCAATGGTGAGTAAACAAAGTGTTTTGACTTCTGCCATGAGGAATAGACTGTGTCGGTGACGTCTGCCTCTCTCACCTTCTTTCTTCTCTTTGTTTCTTTCCCTTATCTCTTTCTCTCTTTTTCCCCTTTTCTTTCCTCACAGTCTCCAAGGAACCATCATATCCACTTTTCCTGTTTTCTCTCTGCATGCAAATAATGAAAAAAAATGGCTGGTAAAATGAGCGCAAGAAACTGCAACCAACAGATTAACTGTGACTTATACTGTTTAATTGCTGGGGTTTATACAGAAGCAAATTTGCATTTGTGTGTGTCTATGTATGTGTGGCAAAATGCCAAGCGGCTTCCAGACGTCTCCCTCGGAGAGTGTTTCTGGGAGTGTAAATTCTGAGATGAGACAGCTGAAAGCACTGAACGCACACATGTTGAAGGTACAGGAACTAAGCAAATTCATTTATTCAGATTGCTCTGTTGTTCTGAGCCACAGTCCCAAACATTTTTTGGACCCTTAAGCCTTAAAAATGTTAAAAACCTTTTGAAACATTGAACATGCTCAAAGATAATATGATGGGGAACAGACTTGATAAAGCTTCTAAAATCCCCTTCAAATCAGTTAAATCAGACATTATTGCTTAAATGGCTCAGAAAGCATAGTCAGTTGCAAGGGGTTTACAGTTTAGGACCCAAGGACCAGATGTTTGAAAGAAGACCCGGAGTCAGAATTAGAAAAAATTGAAGAAAAGTTTTACTGAAGATAGTTTGCAGTTTCATCAGCAGAAGTCAGCTTCAAGACTCACACAGGAGTTCGTCGGCCGCCCCGCTTACAGTTACAAAGATCACAGCAGTTATACCATTTCCAAGGTCTAAGCTACGTCATTGCTTACAGGTTGAATGATTCTCATTGGCTAGGAAACAGATAAACATAGTAATTTTCCACACATATACAGATAGACAGAAGCATATCTCCATAGATTATGCAGCTGACACTCGGACCCTGAAGTTAGGCACGTCGTGACCTTCCAGGTCGCAGATTTGGGTGGCTGGGTGCCAGCATGTCTCGAACAACAACTCAGTCAGTCTCCAACAATGCCAGTGGTTCCTTAACCTGTAAGCAAGAAGACTAACACACACACACCGACACATAGCTTTTCCAAGGTTGGATTTGGCCAGGCTCTAACTATAAACAGGAGTCTCGTCTCAAAACATCAAGATAACAAGTTCTTTCTCTCAGGATAGGACACGTTAGTCTGAATGGAAAATATAGGCTTTAACTGACAAATGGTCCCTTAAACTATAGACTTCAGTGACCCCTATATGTTTTAACACGTTGAAGACCTTTCTCAAACACAAAACAAGTCCCCATTTCATTTCTGGAAGCTGGGCTAAATAAGCAAGCACTGTTACTGCATTCAGATATCAAATACTGACATTAAAGAATACATGAAAAGAACATTTCAGTAATCACACTGGTAACTTCTATAACAAAGTAAAATCTCCAGAAGTCATTCAATTCATTTGATATTTAGAAGGAAAAATATTGATTAATACCTTGATTATAATCACTCATTACATATACATTGAAGCTGCAGTGGATTCCAATCCACCCCCTTCACAGTCATTTGTTTGCAGATTTAACTTTTGTATTTTGTTGTCTAATGCAATACATTAGTAATAAAGATTTTTTTCAACAAGGGACTCTTCCCAAGTTTTCAGCTCCATCATATACCATCATATATACTCACATACAGCGAGCACGTTTATCCCAGCACACAGCATTGTTTTGGATGTTCGAAAGTTCCGTCGCAAGATATCTGTCATAAAAGCGTTACGCGAACCAGGACTAAATGTATCATTTTTTTGTTGGTGTTCATGTGGGCGACATATGTTGTTTAAGAGATTCCTTTCTTCTCTCATTGTTAATTCTTTCCTTTTATTCAGTCTGCTTAATAATCAAATAGTAAAAAAAAAAAAAAAAAAATCTAAAATAACAGTGTAATTTTATATTTATTTTGATATCACTGATGTTACAGACCTCATAAACCACTGCTAATTACTAAGAGTAATTAAAGTTCTTAAACTCCGTTGATATTAATGATATCTTCTCTTATCTGGATTACCGTAATGGAAGTGAAAATTTACGTGAGCTTGAAACTTTGCCTGGTTTCCTCAAGGGAAGAAGCGTGGTTTTCTCAGAACACTATGAGATTCATGTTTTTCACCCTCTCACAGTTACAACTAATTATTTTCTTCCCCTTTTAAATTAGGCCTTAATCCATCCCTTTCTTTCTCTCTCTTTCTCTCTCTGTATATTAATCACCAAGGCTAAATAAAAGCATGCAAAAAGGTCACAGTGTTAATTAAGAAACCGCCCGGTGCTTTTGTCATTTTGCATCAGGTGAAGTGAACATAGGAGTCTACACACAAACAGAGCCCCACACACACTCCTAGAAACCACCGCACTATTATTCTGTCAACCAACACACACGTAAACACAGAAGGTGCTACATCACAGAGGCTTGTCCTAATTAAAGAAGGCCTGTTCTCCATGTGGTGATGCTCTTGGCAGTGGCACACCTCTATCCAGCCAAGCTAATGCCAATCTTAATTACATCTCTGATTCAGAAGAGAGAGCACACATACACTCACACCGCTGTCTGCGCTTCACACAGCTTACTACACACACTCAGAAGTTTGCTTTTAATATCTTCAATAGGATAAACCACAAGTCTTGAGGAACTGAGGGTTGGTCTGCCTGGACTCAACACAGTCTCATGGGAATTCGTAACTATTTTACGTTTTGGTGAATTGGTGGCTAATTTGTTTGAATTCGTCCGTTCTCATTCATAAATTTTCGTACAATCTCATTTGTACGCCCCAGTGGTGGTTAGGTTTAGGGATGGGGTTAGGGGCATTTCTGCTTACTTTTTTCTAAAAAAGAATTCATATCGTACAAATTCCAACCCGTTCTCATCTCAGGGCGTCAAATAAGGCCGTTTTGTCACGTCCTTCGGCGTTTTCTGCCCACGCATATAGCACCCTTTTGCGTATAGATGACACGCACATGGCTTTCAACCAACTTCAATGTAAAACCATCCGCGATGTAATTACACGCTCAGGGCTTCACCAGTCGTCAATTCACCTCAACATTGACCGACTGCACAGACTAAAGACGTTTTCAGGAACGACTTATGTTTGCTCTATGATTAGGATTGCCTACACCTAATATAGGAGGTCATTGTTTTCCATTATTTATCTTTCGAGAGGAGATATTCGCCATTTTCAACACCCTTATCGTCTGTGAGAGACGCTCGCGGCTTAACCACCTCCAATGCAACCCACCCGCGTTTTACAGGACGCAGTTGGACTTTGCTAGCCAATCCAAGTGCGTGATATCAGACGCTTTCAGCAACAGTAGCATGCGTAGGCTACAATTTCGTTTAGTTTTAAATAAGCCTGTGGTAGCCTACTCAATTTTTAAACGTGAATGTGTGCTAGGTATCCTAACTAAAAACACGACAATATAGGTTCCATCATCCCTTAATTGCCCGCAGGAGTATATTGGCCGAATTCAACACACCCTTTATCGTGTGTGAGAGACGCTCATGGCTTTCAACCATCAATGCAACCCACGGGCGTTTTACAGGACGCAGTTGGACTCGTTAAATATGGATGCTTGGCCATGACCCCTTGGCGTCACTTTTTAACGCACTGGGTATACCTTTGGCGTCATTTTTCAACGTGCAGGGTAGTCTGTTTGACTTCTATAGAACTCTGAACCGGAGCCTGCGGCGTTGAAATTTGACGTCTTGGTAACACCGTCCGCAACCCGTCTGCTGTGTATGGGTTGAGGCTACAATAAAATAAAAATAAAAGGAATAGACTACAATAAATGATCTATGCCAGGGCTAGTAAAATGGCGGCCCCCAGATGATATTTATCTGGCCCTCCAACTGGTTTTTGATGTTTAAAAACCCTCGCAATCTGATATCTAAGTGCCCTCTCTGCGCAAAGGTTTAGCGCGTTCGGCAACCGCATTCAGCGGTGAGTTTAACAACGCACATGGTGTGCAACCGCATTCAGCGGTGAGTTTAACAACGCTCAACTGCAGGTAAAACGGCATTCAGAGGTTAGTTTAACCAAAACAACGCTCAACTGCAGGTAAAACTGCATTCAAAGGTGAGTTTAACAACACTCCACGGCGTGCAAGTAATTAGTTTAACCGTTTTCTTGTCATAGGTACTGGTACATAGGTACATTGCTTTAACTAGAGCATGCTGGGTAACGTATTTTTATCGGAGGTTTGTTGATGTTAATAAATATATATAATATGCTACGATTGTGTTCAATTAATATTACATTTTTTATTTTATTTTTTATTGATTAAATCCTCTAAATTAATAACGCTGACGTCACTGTATGGGGCGATCCCAAGGTCCATTGCGATTTCCCACTTGGTAAGTAGAAGAGTTAATTAATTGAGATGGGTACTATTCTTAAATTTACACATCTAAAAACTGTTGAATCAGGACAAAAAGTTGTGTTTAGAACCTTTAGATGTGTAAGGTGGCAATTTCGTATGACGGTAAATAATAGAAGGCATTATAAAAATATAGCTTGCTGCACCAAATGTGCAGGCTAGCAAAGTTAGCTAATTGAATTCAAGTTCATTTTTGTCGCATATAATCATGTATCATAGGGGAATGTAATATTTTCAGTATTACATTAGCCCACAACTATTATCCAATATTAGAAATGTTCAGATGAAGAACAGTTGCCAGATTGGTTTGTTTTACAGCCTAATTGTTTAAAATCCATGCAAAATTATATAATTAACACCCAAATAAATCTATAATTAACAATACAAATTAATTCATAACTACAACATTATTGTGGCTCATCACAATATGAAATGATAAATAATTTGTGTGTTCTTTCAAAGGCTATTTAAGGCTACTACAGTGAACAGTGCAACTGTAAAATTATTTTCCATTTCTGTCCTTTGCCTTAAAATAAAAAAATTCCACTTGCCCAAGCCTTTTTTTATCACACATAGAACAACCCAAAACCAACCAAATGGCTGGGAAACTATCCAATCTGGCAACATGAAGAATACTGGTGTAAAATATAAGGTGTTCGATTCTGAATTGCTTTTTTCTCCCTCATCAGGTCCTTCAGTTTTGCCTGCTCTTTATTCTAATCCCCCACCACACAGAAACACACACAATAAAGGCACTTTTAAGAGCCATGTCTGTCTTGTGTTTTTCTGTCAAGTATTACTGTAAGTAAGTCATGATGGCAATGGCAGAAACTGCAGAGTACCTCTGGCCTTATCTGAAACTGGCCATTGATTGCATACAGTTCAAGAGGAATGTTTCTTGCATTGTACTCCAACTCCATTAAATGTCCTTAAAATAAAATTGATTTATATATTACTGATGTTTCTAATAATTCAGTGGATTTAACTAATGTCTGATAACTGCTTTTGTTCATTTCAGGTGAGTAAACTTGAAGCTGTAGGATACAAGCCAATTTTATTTATTGGCAAGCCAGATAAAAGGGCTTCGAATAAATGGGTTGCAGATATAATAACCCATCTGCACCCCACTCCTGTCACTAAAATTCTTTTGGAGAAGATGCGGAGGGCCTATGAATTTATCTTGACAAAATGTAAGTAATGTTTTGATTTAGAAATTATGAATGTTTAAAATGTATATTTCTTTGTTAATATGTAAAGATTTTAAATGAAAGTAAACTTGTATTATAGCAACCTCCACAGCAACCGGAGAGTCAAATGGTGCAGCAGGCGGAGAGTCAAGCGGCGGCGGAGAGTCAAACCAAGGAGTCTGAGACTGTATTTGTTCTTAACCTTGTTCCTCTGTCTTCCCCACTCTCTCCAACCTCTCTCTCTTCTACTTCTTCGTCTACTTGTACAACTATTCTTCCTTCACTTTCTTCCAAACTTCCACTGCCATGCTCTAAGTCTTTGCAACAAATGAAAAGGACAAACACCTCTGCCTCTTCACACTATTCTCCCTCTGTCTCTCTTCCATCTCCGTCTGCCTCTTACATTTACACTTCTTTGTGTCAGGAAGGGCCACGTGTGAAGAACAGAAGAAAAGGTAACCTTTTGCATGGTACATCTTACCCCACACTGGTAATAAATTTGCTCCCAGTCAGAGTTGACTTCATGTAAATTTGATTAATTTGGCTAACCGGGTCATTGGTAGCCAGTTCACAGTATTTAGTTATTTAGCTGTGGCCAATGTCCAAGGCCTGTGGTTAATGTCAATCCCTGACTTAAGGTCCTTCCACACTGAGTCTGAAATTTCCGTATGCGTTTTTCCGTATTCGTCATTCGGTGGCTCTGAATTGTCAAAACACCATTCCAAATTCTTACTACTGATCCGAAAAACGCAGAAAATCGAACCCGATCCGATTTTTTTATGACTGCAGTGTGTAAACGTGATTGACAAAACATATTTATTCGTCGTATTTCAGAGTCAGTGTGCAAGGACCATTAAGCTAAGAGGACTTTGGGAAAGCCAATCCTGTACATTTTGCTTTCAAAAACAGGGACAAATTTACTTTGACATGAATGAAAAGGACTGCATATTACCTCACATGTGAAATGATAAATTTGAACTGATTCAGCTACAAAGCATGGCATCATGGCTTAATAAACTTTCCGTGTCTTTTCATCATTTCAGGTTGCCGAAAATGTAGTAGGCAGAAGGTTTTCCTCTTTGATCGAATAACTGGGGAACGGATAAATGAGGTAAAATGTGTTCTGTTAGGCTGCTTTCTTGTCTAAATGACTGATTCTGACCTTTCAAAGATAATAAAACAATATGTTATGCCCTAATCAGTGATTGCTAAAACAGTTAAAATAATTATTATTCGTGTTTTTGTGTGTAGGGGAAAGCCGAATTGAAAGTCCACTGGTTGCCATGCACTGTGTGGTAAGTCATATTTTATTTATTATTTAATTCTCAGTACTCAGAAGCAAATAGCGATGAGGTGGAGGCATTTGGAAGAGCTAGATCCGGCAGGTAGGCCCTTGTAACCTTTAGGACATGCATTCCGATGATGAAAAATTATGGAATAGTCTTCCGAGCATTCCAAAATCAGACACACTCTCTCAGTCCAGACTAAAGACAAATATCTGGACTGTCTTTAGTCTGGACTGAGAGAGTGTGTCTGAATTTGGAATGCTCGGAAGACTATTCCATAATTTTAAAGACAAATGGGCGAATGATCTACCTCCTTGTCTTTATTTAGAATATTCTATTTGTAAGATCCTGGAATTTTGTGATTAACACAATGGATTGTAGGTAATGAGGAGCTGAACCATTCAGTACTTGCTGAGTAATTAATAGAACTCTAAAATTAGCTGACAGACAGCCAATGTATGGACAATAAAATGGTCCTGATGTGATCTGGTTTTACTGTTTCTAGTAAGTTCTCTAGTGGCTAGCTCTAGCTCTGAACTATCTTATTTATTGAGCCTGCAGCAGGACATCCACTTGGTAATGCATTACAAAAGTAGCAGTGTTTCATGCACGCATAAATGAATCTTTCAGCATCTGAAACTCTTATGTGTCATAATTTAGTTGTTTCCTGTTGTACATGTGTTGGAAATGTGATTTTCCTCATCCCACTAATGACAACTTCATCCCTCAGTTTATCAGAAACATTTTGAAATCCGTAAATTGAGATACATGGCTTTCAATGTACAGGAACTGTGTGGAACATTGTGTAACTAGAGCTGCCAGACAATTGTAGTTTAGTAAAAAGTACAATAGTTTCCTGTGAGATGCAATGTTGTATAAAAATGTGTAAAATGAAAAAACACCGTAAATTGAGTGAATGTACTCAGTTGCATTCCACCACTGGGCTTAACCAGGGTTAATGCTACTTTACCAAACATAAATACATTTCAATGAACTCTCTAAATTTAACCCAACAGTGATTTTGATTTTTTTTTTCTCTGTGTTCTAATGAATTTTTTTGCACTTATGATATTTTACAGTGGCAAAACCTGGGATGACACATGGGAGCCTGCCAGTGAATTCCTGCATGTTATGCCTAATTCCCCACATCCCAACCAGCAACCTTGTCACCTGGACTCAAGCACCCTTAATTTCTTATCTTTTCTTTTTTTTTTTTGTGAGTTTTTTTTTCTTTTCTTTTTCTTTTTCTCTTGCTTTTGTTCATTAAAGTTTTTTGCACAATACCCAGTCTCTTTTTGTGTTTATTTTCTTAATAAAAAAAAACTTTTGCATTTTCATTAACTGCACAACAGCCAGGAAGTGTGCCATGGAGATCATAAGGGAGAACATTAGTGCTGTTTGGCATAATGGCATTCCCAAAGGCATTATTTGTACTATTTTTTTTATTTATTTTTTATATAGTTTAGGTAAGTCTACTTGAACTATTTGTGTGGTATGCCAGCCATGAATACATACCACAGAATACTCCTAAAGATATTAAAATGTTGTAATCCTACAATTTCCGATATTAATTCCTTTAACATTTATAATTATAATTGTAATTACCTATTTATATTTGCCTTTTTACAAAATAATGTAAAATTAATCATGTAAATATATATATTGTTTTTATTTTGGGGGGCAAAGTGTTCTTCAAAGGGAAGAAAATAATGTATTTTCTGGTGGCAGCCTTGCATCTCCTGGGTTTTTTTGTTTTGTTTTGTTTTTTAAGAAAAGAAAAATTAAAGTCTTTAAATAGTTTGGCATATCAATACATTTGGGGAAATTAGTACAAAGTGTGAGTGCAATCATCTTTAAATGTTACAGACGCATTTTATTTGATTAAGAGATTAACTTATATCTGTTTAAAACAAATACTGCATGCTAGAATAACTATCAAGAGTAATTTTCTTTCTGTAAGATCCCTGTTACTAAGGTTGTAAGGTTACATAGCCTATCTTCAGTCAGAACTCGGAACTTTTTATTTTTATTGCAGAACTTATACATAAATGATCATGGAAATTAAGTGTTGTTGTATATCTTTCAATGAAAAATAACAACAACAAAATAAATAAATATCCTGGATTTGCGTACATCAAAAGTCGGAAGAGCCTGTATGGACAAGTGTGACGTGGTTTTGACGTTTCCATGGCGCCAGCAGGACAAGCTGTGGTTGGACTAACGTTTAGGTCAGAATAAAAAGCGCTCCATATCGCAAACTATGTTTTGCTTGCGTTATGCTGTCAGTAATACTGTCAGTTAACAATAAGGTATTGCTATATTGAAAGAAATTACACGTTTACCGAGATCCTAACCCTAACCCTATAGTGTAACTACACACTTCAATGAACTACAATTTACAGCGCCCGTCCCATGGACACAATGATAGAGGCGTATGGGTAATGTAGTTTAAAAACGTTTAGTAATGGAATTAAATAAATACAATCTTTAATGAACAAAGGAACATCTAAATATGTTCATTATTCAAACCTCTTTGACATATTTGAGTGCCAGACTGAAATTTGGTATTTTACTGTGAGCACTTTTTAAAATGCTTTTTTAACACCTTTCCATGTATGCCAGACATCTCTTTCCAACATTATGTATTAAACATAGCATAAATAATTGTCCTACCAATTTTCACTTTTATACACTTATCAGACTTTGCATTTGCAGACTTTGCAGAATGTGCATTTTTTTTGCTCTTCCAGGGGTGCTACGGGACCCCTGGGGGAGGAAGGGCAGTAAAACCTACACATAATACTCTCTTCATCATGGACAACAAACTGTATTGAGTCACATTTATATCTGAACATTCTTTTGCTTTCCCGCCTTTTCTATATTTACATCATGCTT
The DNA here is from genome assembly GCF_951802725.1 of Rutilus rutilus. Lineage (NCBI taxonomy): Eukaryota > Metazoa > Chordata > Actinopteri > Cypriniformes > Leuciscidae > Rutilus > Rutilus rutilus. The sequence continues at coordinate 38,634,167 of NC_140221.1, forward strand.
GTGTTAGGTTTTGATTATATTGCAAGACTCTGAACTCGGAATACAAAAATACAGCAATATTTTACAAATGTTGTAAAATAGACCTTTTCTGAATTGCTAAAACACTAAACCTCCCAAATTCTCAATAGCCTAATCGAATTTGTCGAGTAAATCACTCTTTCTGTAAAACATTAAACAAGTTCAGGTAGTTAAAACACTGTTTGCAAATCTCATGCACTCTTTTGGCAAAACTCTAAACACATTCTCACTCACTAAAACACATTTCACACTGACACATTTATGTTTCAAAACACTAAACACGGGCAGGCAAAAGTTAAACAACTACAACACAGTTGTCATCGTTAACACACAACTACTCAAAATTGTTCATTTATTTCTAATGATGAGACCAAACCAACTGTACATCATACAAGTCAGTTCAGAGTGCCAAAACTGACTCAAAATGTTGCACTGAATGTTACCAACAATGGATGGAAACAATATAAGAGGGAGAGGAGGAAGAAGAGTATGTGAAATAGGTGGTGAACAAAGAGGAAGAGGAGGAGGATGAGAAAGAGCAAGGTGTGAAGAATGTTGTCAAGGCTGGATCTGCTTTAGGGATTTTCCCTTTTCCTGAGATGACATTGTTATGTGGAAGAAGTCATCAGGCCGGACCAACATGAAGACATGATGCAGAATAAAATCTCTCTCACTGACCTTGATTCCTCTAGTTGCACAACTCTTCTGAGTGACTGTAACGCTTTTCATTTAGAGGTTTTTACTGTAACCTTTTTGTCTTTTGCAGTTGGGTCACAGTATAAAAAGTGCTGAATATACAGACATTCAATACTATACAATATTCAGTACAATACTATACTTGCAGTGCATACAGTATACAATTTATTCACCTTACTACTGTAAGTTGTCATTACTATACTTTTTTTACGTAATTGCAAAATTTGTTTACTTAGTTACGATATACTTTTATTTCGGTAACTGCGTGTTTCGGATTCTGCTCTTCGTTTTTCTCTGTAGTGTCTAACGAACGATCTGTAGTGTTTATAATATTGACTGATGTGTGTATGATCTGAAAGCATTGTTTGATTTGAGCACAGATAAAATGGTTTTGAGGCAATTGTTTGGTTTTGCCATAAGAGTCACATGTTCTCTGAATGTGGTTTGAAAATTTGGTTTTGTGTTTAAGGTTTTGAGAATGTGAGTTTCAAGAAATGTGTTTTAGCAATCCAGAAAACTGTAACATTATACTGTTAATCAGGTCACAGCTGATAAATCTACACAATTGATAGGTGAAATGTTCTGAGTACCACAGAATCACATCAGTTGACTATGAAACCTGTACTAGATTACACAGAAAGCACATTGAATATTATGTTGGGGAGAAAATTATTCCTCATCATTATGGTGTTCTTCCTTATAATCTGCTTCTTCCATGTCTCTTAACAGATTTCAATTGTTATACAGCACCCTACAGTTCAACTAATGAAAGTTACTGTACCACACAGTGCATGCATGCATGCACACATTTCTATGTATGTGAAAGAAGAGGTAACACTTTGGTTATATTTATGGTGATAAAAAGCAGATTTTATTACATGCTTTATATTCATAGTTAAGGTCATTGTCCAGAAGTATGAAAGGTGTTACTGTCTTGTAGATTACAGTCCATCATCAGATATTTCATAGTCACTGTTGTACTCATCAGCTGAATCACTGTACAAGAAGTTGATGTCCTCTGCTCCAGACAAAACTTGCAGGTAACAGTCTCTTGCTTGCACCTTCATTTCTCTGATTTGATGCCACTTTCTGAGGATGATGCTCTGCAGACCTTTCAAACCTTCTTCACTTAGGCCACATTGCGAATCTTAAAAGAGGAACACAAGAATTTAAGACCAGCATTAGAAACTTTATAAACAGTCATCATTGTTGTGTATATTTATTAGGGCTGCCCCCTAATAGTAATCTTTGGTCGAGGCAACCCTATGTTTATGTAATTTATTACAAATACATACTTTTCATTGTCTCACTAGAAAACAAGCAGGACAGCTCTCTGAGGGTATCGGGACGAGTTGAAAGAGATTTCCAATGGTGGTCCATCTCTGCAACAAGAATCTTCTGCTCCTCCTCAAGTCTCCTTACTGACATGATGATGTCAAACGCCTTTCTCTTTGTCCTTAGATCGACAGAGTCTGGAATGCATTTATGATAAATAAATAAATAATTTGTATTAAACATCAACCTTCAAAGAATCTCTGAAATAGTATGGGGTTACAGAATGACATTTGAAGCATTGTGGGTTATGTGTCATTATGTATCAGATTTGTCAGAAGCAGTCAACAAACAGTAACAATTACAATTATTTGTGACTAAATGTATTACAAGTAATCATTTCCTCACCGTCAGCCCAATCCTTTACATCATTCTTCCAATTGGCTCGCTGTCACTGTCAATTGCGCTTTCATGGACTCTAGGTTTTGTAACTGGCTTTGCAGAGCTTTTGTGGTCTACAATAACAAACAGTGGTAAGAAACAAAAAACAAATGCTCAATGCACAGCTTCGTACACTGCTAACATGCAGTACTGAACATCTAAAATTAATTCTACTGATGTCATTACCTTTTGATATCGGCGGGTCAGTGAGATAGCCAAATTGTTGAACTTTTGCTGATTCCAGCGCATGGCCATGAGAGTCAGCATATCTGTGCATCCTGAAAAACAAAGAAAATATGATGTTACCATATTCCTCCTACGTATTATGTAAGGATGTAACCAGTGCAGTATGTGGTCATCTTACCTGCTTTTGACATATGCTTTCTGGTTACTGCAATCCTAGATAGGAAGGCATTGCACTGTTCCACCTCCTCCCCTAGTGTTAAACCAGCACCGTCCTGATATGCTCCACTCCATTTTACCTGGTTAAGAATAAAAAAAAAAAATAATAATAATAATAATAATAATAAATAAATATATATATATATATATATATATATATATATATATATATATATAACAGATGTTTGCAGATGTTCAGTTTAGATAATACGATTCTATCCCATAGCAACACTTCCTTACCTCGCATTTAAAATCATGGGCTTTGGCATGAAATACCGAAAGGAATGGCTTCATGTTAAGAAGGTGCTGGAGCTCTGGAGCAGGACTCCGTGCCGACACACCACAAGCTCCAATCCCTCCTCGTCTACCTTGCTGGCAGATCTTTGGGAGGTCTCTCTGGCTGCTGACCACTCCCCTCCACAAACACTTCTTCCACTGAACTACAATATGGAAAATTGTTGATGAAAATAAGACTCTCCTAAACAAACTCTTCAGAAAGAGGTTATTATAGTGCTGAAGTCTAATTATCATCTAGAATTTTACATGTTTGGTTGTGTTGTGAATGTGGTCTACAAATCTTTTTACGTCTTCATCCTTGGCTATGAAGATGCCTTCAAAGATGGCCTGTTCCTCAGATCTAAAAAAAACAAAAAAACAACAATTGATGATTGACAACAATTTATAACTTAAAATCTGAGATTTCTTAGTTCACATTAAAGAGCAATGTTTTCTTATTAATACAAACACTGTGATACACAGTTTGGAGTAGCTAGCAGCATTCTTGAAATGGTAATGCTTGCAGTTTCCATCAACTGAAACTGCAAGCATATCTAGGGTGCATGCAGGACAGTTGAAGGGCTCTTCCTTGCATATGTTGTCCACCTCAAATCGCACAGCCTCCCACTCAAAAAAACTTTTCAGAAAACTGTCTGCTGAGATCTTGCTTATCAACCAACAACTCAAAGATATCAACAACACTGCAGGATAGATAAATTCAATACTCACACGACCAAAGCGGCTGATTCAGTATGCTTGGCAGGACAGTCCTGGTGCCGCCATCTTCATTTCTTCAAATGAAAAAAAAGACATCTGTGGCATAAAGTGTGGCAAATTGAAGGGTTGCAGGCCAGTAGTCACTTCTGTTTAGGGCATCGACTCAGCAGTCCAAGTGGATTGGCATGCCTCACAAATTAACTCAGGCATGGTTCGATCATGTCATCCTGGAAATATCAAAAACACATCCACTGTAATGTAAACCAGGGTTTGGGTTCTTTGTACTATTTATATATTACTTTGTATACTTCATATATTTTTAGTTTTATATCTATGTCAAACTTGTAGGGAGTCGCGTATGGATATATATTTATTTTAAAGATGCTTCTCAAACAGGACAAAATAAAGTTCTTCACATTCTTACCATTCATTGTGACCACAGCAACAATCTTTCCTGGACTAACCCTCAATAACTCTGGTGAACAACCACAGATTTTGTCAGGTATCTCCACAGGTACAAGCCGGACTGAAAAAGATCATACAGTACACTTGAATTATGTTAAGGGGGCTAAAAATAATTTTTGAAGCTGCCGAAGAGGGACCTAAAGAAAAATAAGAAAAAAAACAGAATTGAACATTTTACACCAGCATTCTCTTCATCTGTGTTGCCAGAATGGGCTAAATTGTATGTGATATTCCTTTTTAATAAACAAGAAGTGAATATTGTTAATTACATTTTAGATAGAAATTAGACAAAAATTGTCAATAAATGTAAGTTTAGCTCTATTTCAAAAAAAAAAAAAAAAAAAAAAATTCCAAACAAAGCCACAGCAGAACTTCTAATATATATATATATATTAGAAGTTCTGCTGTGGCTTTGTTTGGAATTTTTTTTTTTTTTTTGAAAAAAAAAAAAAACGTGTGAAAATTCCTGTTTATAAATATATAAATCAGTCAATAAGTTATGACACCATTGCTTGTTACATTAATTATACACATTAATTGTTTTATTTCATATTGAAAAATTGTGATGAGCCACAATTTAGTAGTTATGAATTAATTTGTATTGTTAATTATAGATTTATTTGGGTGTTAATTATATAATTTTGCATGGATTTTAAACAATTAGGCTGTAAAACAAACCAATCTGGCAACTGTTCTTCATCTGAACATTTCTAATATTGGATAATAGTTGTGGGCTAATGTAATACTGAAAATATTACATTCCCCTATGATACATGATTATATGCGACAAAAATGAACTTGAATTCAATTAGCTAACTTTGCTAGCCTGCACATTTGGTGCAGCAAGCTATATTTTTATAATGCCTTCTATTTTTTACCGTCATACGAAATTGCCACCTTACACATCTAAAGGTTCTAAACACAACTTTTTGTCCTGATTCAACAGTTTTTAGATGTGTAAATTTAAGAATAGTACACATCTCTATTAATTAACTCTTCTACTTACCAAGTGGGAAATCGCAATGGACCTTGGGATCGCCCCATACAGTGACGTCAGCGTTATTAATTTAGAGGATTTAATCAATAAAAAATAAAATAAAAAATGTAATATTAATTGAACAAAATCGTAGCATATTATATATATTTATTAACATCAACAAACCTCCGATAAAAATACGTTACCCAGCATGCTCTAGTTAAAGCAATGTACCTATGTACCAGTACCTATGACAAGAAAACGGTTAAACTAATTACTTGCACGCCGTGGAGTGTTGTTAAACTCACCTTTGAATGCAGTTTTACCTGCAGTTGAGCGTTGTTTTGGTTAAACTCACCGCTGAATGCGGTTGCCGAACGCGCTAAACCTTTGCGCAGAGAGGGCACTTAGATATCAGATTGCGAGGGTTTTTAAACATCAAAAACCAGTTGGAGGGCCAGATAAATATCATCTGGGGGCCGCCATTTTACTAGCCCTGGCATAGATCATTTATTGTAGTCTATTCCTTTTTTTTTATTTTATTGTAGCCTCAACCCATACACAGCAGACGGGTTGCGGACGGTGTTACCAAGACGTCAAATTTCAACGCCGCAGGCTCCGGTTCAGAGTTCTATAGAAGTCAAACAGACTACCCTGCACGTTGAAAAATGACGCCAAAGGTATACCCAGTGCGTTAAAAAGTGACGCCAAGGGGTCCTGGCCAAGCGTCCATATTTAACGAGTCCAACTGCGTCCTGTAAAACGCCCGTGGGTTGCATTGATGGTTGAAAGCCATGAGCGTCTCTCACACACGATAAAGGGTGTGTTGAATTCGGCCAATATACTCCTGCGGGCAATTAAGGGATGATGGAACCTATATTGTCGTGTTTTAGTTAGGATACCTAGCACACATTCACGTTTAAAAATTGAGTAGGCTACCACAGGCTTATTTAAAACTAAACGAAATTGTAGCCTACGCATCCCAGACAGCATTTACATCTGTGCCAGATCCGTTTTCGAATCAGCAGATTCGCGCAGCAGTCGCACTCACTATACAGATCTGCACCAACTCTGCGCCAGACTTGTCTGTTGCGAACGCTGTGACAGTCCGTCCTGCGGGTGCGGGGCCGATCCGGGGCAGCTGCGCCGACCAGACGCGCCACAACTGCATTGAATCCTCACGGCGGATGTGTGCCGGATCCGTGCCAGCTGCGCATAATCGGACGCGCCGCCGCCATTAGCGTTTTTTTCCCCCCGCATATACCCTCTGACTCATCAGAGACTGCAGGTTACACCGTACTTTGCTAAGGAATTGGTAAGTTCATACAAGTACGATTTAGTTCCTGCATTATAAAAGTAAACTGGTGTTGATGTCATGTTTAGTCTGTTAAATTATTATATTAAAAAATAAGTTTACAAACGCTGACTTTCTGAGATGTGTCAGACAAGCTAGTAGGGGCTAACTTAGTTAGCTAACGTTAGGTCTTTTAAAACATCCACAACTAATGTGACCATAGGCTTTAATGCTGAATCGGTGATCTTTGCATATTTTTTACCAAAATTGCTGAATATCCTGTGTGTGTTAACAGTTAACTTGAGAATCGACGTACCGCCGCCATTAAAGTTTTTTCCCGCATAACGTTTTTACACGCTGACGCATCAGAGTGGAAGATCGCATCGTCTTTGCAGGAATTGGTAAGTTAATACAAGCATAGGCGCCGATTTATGTTTTCCTCCGTGGGTGCTCATGGGCGCACGCCCTTTAAAAAAAAGAAAAAAAAAAAAAGTAGTCAAAAAAGTTTGCATTTCAGAACCTTAGGAAATGGACAGCGGCCGACACGAACACGCACACCTATTTACTTGATAATAAAGCCGTAAAGTAGGCTATCTTTCAACTCAGGACAGCGCCACTTCTCACAAATACAGACAGGATTGGAGATGAAAAGTTTAACTGACACGTAACCGCGATCAGCTTCGTGGGAAATTAAGAATCAATGTCACACAACAGAGTCCTGCACGGGTCCGATTTTGAAAACCCGCAGTTCTTAAAACTGCATCCGACCCGTTTACCGACAGCAGCACTAATTTAAATCCGCGACCCGACCCGAAATAAAATCAGTTTATACTATCACATTATAGACACACTTACAAAAATGTTATTGTTTATTGCCAGATCATACAGAAGTTATCACACAACCATTAACACAATGACAACTTCATCCGGTATATGAAGAACATGGCTAACATTACCACAAAACTGAGTAGCCTTATAACATTTTACCAGTCGAACAGACGCGGCTACAATACTATATCTGCCACGCAATTTCGTCTAGCCTACATCTGACAAAGTTGGGTTCAAACACGCCCTGCACACCGTACACATACTGAACAGTGTTAAATTTGACAAATACTGTTCGATAGAACGGCTTGGTTTGTTACCACAGTAACAGTTATCTGCGTGCTTCCTCAGCGATGAAGTTCCACATTTGCGGCTATCCGAAAATGCATGCAGCAAGCCTTTCACAACATTGTTTTCTTCAGTTTTGTCGACAACTTTACCATCTCCACTAGCTATTCTTTTCTTCACCTCCTCAGCATCCATCTCGACGACTGCAAGCAGATCGCGCGCGCGGTTTTGATGACTTTTTAAAAGTGAAAGTAGGTATAGAGACTCCTGGGAGGGCGTGTCGCGTGGGCACAAATAAACTGATGTGGATTTTAAATTATTTTATTAACTTGAAATACAGGCATATTTTTGTAGATGTGTTCCTAAAAATGTGCATATATATGTTTTACGTTTGCACGTGATTGTTTTAAGCCCGTGTTTAGACCCGTGTTTCCCCCGTGTCCGACCCAACCCGCACCCGTTTGAGCAAAATGTGTGGGTCACCTGAACCCGTGCAGGACTCGGTCACACAAGTCCACACAGTAAAAAATATATTTGTTGACTCACCATTGCGGTTAATTCTTCAGGAGGAACGTACGACATAACCAATCACAGTGTGACAGACGCTTCACATAGCACCAACTGCAATGTTTAATTTTAAATGAATGTAACTGGCAGTTTGGCACACGTGGGTGCTCGGTATTTTCCGTGGGTGCTCGAGCCCCGGAGCACCCACGGTATCGGCGCCTATGAATACAAGTACGATTTAGTACCTGCACTATAACGTTAAAAGTAAACTGGTGTTGATGTCATGTTTAGTCTGGTAAATTCTTATATTAAAAAATAAGTTTACAAACGCTGACTTTCTGAGATGTGTCAGACAAGCTAACTTAGTAGGGGCTAACTTACAGTTAGCTAACGTTAGGTCTTTTAAAACATCCACAACTGAACATAGACTTTAATGCTGAATAGGTGATTTTTGCATATTTTTCACCAAAATGGCTGAATATCCTGTGTGTGTTAACAGTTAACTTGAGAGTATCGGACACACCGCCGCCATTAAAGTTTTTTCCCCCGCATATAACGTTAAGTTACACGCTGACGCATCAGAGTGGAAGATCGCAGGTTACATCGTCTTTGCTTAGGAATTGGTAAGTGCATTTTACAAGTACAATTTCGCATATTTTTCACCAAAATGGCTGAATATCATGTCCATTGTGTGTTAACAGATAGAAGAGCTGTGTATATCGGACACACCGCCACCATTAACGGTTTCCCCCGCATACCCGCTGACTCATCAGAGACTGCAGGTTACACCATCTTTGCTTAGGAATTGGTAAGTGCATTATACAAATACAATTTAGTACCTGCATTATAAAAGTAAACTGGTGTTGATGTCATGTTAGTCTGGTAAATTATTATATAAAAAAATAAGTTTACAAACGCTGACTTTCTGAGATGTGTCAGACAAGCTAACTTAGTAGGGGCTAACTTACAGTTAGCTAACGTTAGGTCTTTTAAAACATCCACAACTGAACATAGACTTTAATGCTGAATAGGTGATTTTTGCATATTTTTCACCAAAATGGCTGAATATCCTGTGTGTGTTAACAGTTAACTTGAGAGTATCGGACACACCGCCGCCATTAAAGTTTTTTCCCCCGCATATAACGTTAAGTTACACGCTGACGCATCAGAGTGGAAGATCGCAGGTTACATCGTCTTTGCTTAGGAATTGGTAAGTGCATTTTACAAGTACAATTTCGCATATTTTTCACCAAAATGGCTGAATATCATGTCCATTGTGTGTTAACAGATAGAAGAGCTGTGTATATCGGACACACCGCCACCATTAACGGTTTCCCCCGCATACCCGCTGACTCATCAGAGACTGCAGGTTACACCATCTTTGCTTAGGAATTGGTAAGTGCATTATACAAATACAATTTAGTACCTGCATTATAAAAGTAAACTGGTGTTGATGTCATGTTTAGTCTGGTAAATTATTATATTAAAAAATAAGTTTACAAAAGCTGACTTTCTGAGATGTGTCAGACAAGCTAACTTAGTAGGGGCTAACTTACAGTTAGCTAACGTTAGGTCTTTTAAAACATCCACAACTGAACATAGACTTTAATGCTGAATAGGTGATTTTTGCATATTTTTCACCAAAATGGCTGAATATCCTGTGTGTGTTAACAGTTAACTTGAGAGTATCGGACACACCGCCGCCATTAAAGTTTTTTCCCCCGCATATAACGTTAAGTTACACGCTGACGCATCAGAGTGGAAGATCGCAGGTTACATCGTCTTTGCTTAGGAATTGGTAAGTGCATTTTACAAGTACAATTTCGCATATTTTTCACCAAAATGGCTGAATATCATGTCCATTGTGTGTTAACAGATAGAAGAGCTGTGTATATCGGACACACCGCCACCATTAACGGTTTCCCCCGCATACCCGCTGACTCATCAGAGACTGCAGGTTACACCATCTTTGCTTAGGAATTGGTAAGTGCATTATACAAATACAATTTAGTACCTGCATTATAAAAGTAAACTGGTGTTGATGTCATGTTAGTCTGGTAAATTATTATATAAAAAAATAAGTTTACAAACGCTGACTTTCTGAGATGTGTCAGACAAGCTAACTTAGTAGGGGCTAACTTACAGTTAGCTAACGTTAGGTCTTTTAAAACATCCACAACTGAACATAGACTTTAATGCTGAATAGGTGATTTTTGCATATTTTTCACCAAAATGGCTGAATATCCTGTGTGTGTTAACAGTTAACTTGAGAGTATCGGACACACCGCCGCCATTAAAGTTTTTTCCCCCGCATATAACGTTAAGTTACACGCTGACGCATCAGAGTGGAAGATCGCAGGTTACATCGTCTTTGCTTAGGAATTGGTAAGTGCATTTTACAAGTACAATTTCGCATATTTTTCACCAAAATGGCTGAATATCATGTCCATTGTGTGTTAACAGATAGAAGAGCTGTGTATATCGGACACACCGCCACCATTAACGGTTTCCCCCGCATACCCGCTGACTCATCAGAGACTGCAGGTTACACCATCTTTGCTTAGGAATTGGTAAGTGCATTATACAAATACAATTTAGTACCTGCATTATAAAAGTAAACTGGTGTTGATGTCATGTTTAGTCTGGTAAATTATTATATAAAAAAATAAGTTTACAAAAGCTGACTTTCTGAGATGTGTCAGACAAGCTAACTTAGTAGGGGCTAACTTACAGTTAGCTAACGTTAGGTCTTTTAAAACATCCACAACTGAACATAGACTTTAATGCTGAATAGGTGATTTTTGCATATTTTTCACCAAAATGGCTGAATATCCTGTGTGTGTTAACAGTTAACTTGAGAGTATCGGACACACCGCCGCCATTAAAGTTTTTTCCCCCGCATATAACGTTAAGTTACACGCTGACGCATCAGAGTGGAAGATCGCAGGTTACATCGTCTTTGCTTAGGAATTGGTAAGTGCATTTTACAAGTACAATTTCGCATATTTTTCACCAAAATGGCTGAATATCATGTCCATTGTGTGTTAACAGATAGAAGAGCTGTGTATATCGGACACACCGCCACCATTAACGGTTTCCCCCGCATACCCGCTGACTCATCAGAGACTGCAGGTTACACCATCTTTGCTTAGGAATTGGTAAGTGCATTATACAAATACAATTTAGTACCTGCATTATAAAAGTAAACTGGTGTTGATGTCATGTTTAGTCTGGTAAATTATTATATAAAAAAATAAGTTTACAAACGCTGACTTTCTGAGATGTGTCAGACAAGCTAACTTAGTAGGGGCTAACTTACAGTTAGCTAACGTTAGGTCTTTTAAAACATCCACAACTGAACATAGACTTTAATGCTGAATAGGTGATTTTTGCATATTTTTCACCAAAATGGCTGAATATCCTGTGTGTGTTAACAGTTAACTTGAGAGTATCGGACACACCGCCACCATTAAAGTTTTTTCCCCCGCATATAACGTTAAGTTACACGCTGACGCATCAGAGTGGAAGATCGCAGGTTACATCGTCTTTGCTTAGGAATTGGTAAGTGCATTTTACAAGTACAATTTCGCATATTTTTCACCAAAATGGCTGAATATCATGTCCATTGTGTGTTAACAGATAGAAGAGCTGTGTATATCGGACACACCGCCACCATTAACGGTTTCCCCCGCATACCCGCTGACTCATCAGAGACTGCAGGTTACACCATCTTTGCTTAGGAATTGGTAAGTGCATTATACAAATACAATTTAGTACCTGCATTATAAAAGTAAACTGGTGTTGATGTCATGTTTAGTCTGGTAAATTATTATATAAAAAAATAAGTTTACAAACGCTGACTTTCTGAGATGTGTCAGACAAGCTAACTTAGTAGGGGCTAACTTACAGTTAGCTAACGTTAGGTCTTTTAAAACATCCACAACTGAACATAGACTTTAATGCTGAATAGGTGATTTTTGCATATTTTTCACCAAAATGGCTGAATATCCTGTGTGTGTTAACAGTTAACTTGAGAGTATCGGACACACCGCCACCATTAAAGTTTTTTCCCCCGCATATAACGTTAAGTTACACGCTGACGCATCAGAGTGGAAGATCGCAGGTTACATCGTCTTTGCTTAGGAATTGGTAAGTGCATTTTACAAGTACAATTTCGCATATTTTTCACCAAAATGGCTGAATATCATGTCCATTGTGTGTTAACAGATAGAAGAGCTGTGTATATCGGACACACCGCCACCATTAACGGTTTCCCCCGCATACCCGCTGACTCATCAGAGACTGCAGGTTACACCATCTTTGCTTAGGAATTGGTAAGTGCATTATACAAATACAATTTAGTACCTGCATTATAAAAGTAAACTGGTGTTGATGTCATGTTTAGTCTGGTAAATTATTATATTAAAAAATAAGTTTACAAAAGCTGACTTTCTGAGATGTGTCAGACAAGCTAACTTAGTAGGGGCTAACTTACAGTTAGCTAACGTTAGGTCTTTTAAAACATCCACAACTGAACATAGACTTTAATGCTGAATAGGTGATTTTTGCATATTTTTCACCAAAATGGCTGAATGGCTGAATATCCTGTGTGTGTTAACAGTTAACTTGAGAGTATCGGACACACCGCCGCCATTAAAGTTTTTTCCCATGCTCTAGTTAAAGCAATGTACCTATGTACCAGTACCTATGACAAGAAAACGGTTAAACTAATTACTTGCACGCCGTGGAGTGTTGTTAAACTCACCTTTGAATGCAGTTTTACCTGCAGTTGAGCGTTGTTTTGGTTAAACTAACCTCTGAATGCCGTTTTACCTGCAGTTGAGCGTTGTTAAACTCACCGCTGAATGCGGTTGCACACCATGTGCGTTGTTAAACTCACCGCTGAATGCGGTTGCCGAACGCGCTAAACCTTTGCGCAGAGAGGGCACTTAGATATCAGATTGCGAGGGTTTTTAAACATCAAAAACCAGTTGGAGGGCCAGATAAATATCATCTGGGGGCCGCCATTTTACTAGCCCTGGCATAGATCATTTATTGTAGTCTATTCCTTTTATTTTTATTTTATTGTAGCCTCAACCCATACACAGCAGACGGGTTGCGGACGGTGTTACCAAGACGTCAAATTTCAACGCCGCAGGCTCCGGTTCAGAGTTCTATAGAAGTCAAACAGACTACCCTGCACGTTGAAAAATGACGCCAAAGGTATACCCAGTGCGTTAAAAAGTGACGCCAAGGGGTCCTGGCCAAGCATCCATATTTAACGAGTCCAACTGCGTCCTGTAAAACGCCCGTGGGTTGCATTGATGGTTGAAAGCCATGAGCGTCTCTCACACACGATAAAGGGTGTGTTGAATTCGGCCAATATACTCCTGCGGGCAATTAAGGGATGATGGAACCTATATTGTCGTGTTTTTAGTTAGGATACCTAGCACACATTCACGTTTAAAAATGGAGTAGGCTACCACAGGCTTATTTAAAACTAAACGAAATTGTAGCCTACGCATGCTACTGTTGCTGAAAGCGTCTGATATCACGCACTTGGATTGGCTAGCAAAGTCCAACTGCGTCCTGTAAAACGCGGGTGGGTTGCATTGGAGGTGGTTAAGCCGCGAGCGTCTCTCACAGACGATAAGGGTGTTGAAAATGGCGAATATCTCCTCTCGAAAGATAAATAATGGAAAACAATGACCTCCTATATTAGGTGTAGGCAATCCTAATCATAGAGCAAACATAAGTCGTTGCTGAAAACGTCTTTAGTCTGTGCAGTCGATCAATGTTGAGGTGAATTGACGACTGGTGAAGCCCTGAGCGTGTAATTACATCGCGGATGGTTTTACATTGAAGTTGGTTGAAAGCCATGTGCGTGTCATCTATACGCAAAAGGGTGCTATATGCGTGGGCAGAAAACGCCGAAGGACGTGACAAAACGGCCTTATTTGACGCCCTGAGATGAGAACGGGTTGACAAATTCATACGAAATCTCCACCTCATAAAAATAGTTCGATTTTCTAAATGAGATTGGGTTTCCAGGACCCCCACAAAAATGAAAAAAATGAAAAATCTTTTTCAGTGAATTAGAAAAATCCCAGTGGTATTGCTACTGGTAGTGTGATTGTTTTTCATTTATCCAACCTTTAATCAGTGATCTGAAATTGATTTTATGTCAAAAACAGTGTGTGTGTTCTAAAAACAGGTGGGACCTGTGGGACGTTTACAGGCAAACTGGTAGCAACCTCATCTTCAGGCGATTACTGGTCACAAATCATCTTTGATTCATGATTGTTCTTGCATTTGTGTCACTATATCTCTTTAACTGTCTTTGTTTACCTTTGCAGGTAATTTTATAGGTAATGTTAAGTAACATGTTTAAGTGAAGCCGCCATAGCAAGAGAAGAGATTGCCACTGCATATAGCAGAGGCATGTGATCAGCTAAAGACAAAAAAACAACATTTGAATTATTTTATACGATTCACGGGTCGTACTTTTAAGGTCGGATAATACGAAAATCTGTATAAATATGGAAAAATTGCATCCCTGATATAGGTCAGTTAAGACATTGGTAACTTTCCGATATCCGGATATACAAAAATCTTTATTTCAGGATATTTTATGTAAATTAATGGTAATTGTATTAATGTATAGTGTTGCTAATTTGTGTTAGTTTGTAATAAACTAATTTTAATTTGTACAACTTGAAAATTTAAAAATGCATAAATATGCATTTTGGTAAGATTTGGGGTTGGTAATATTTTTTTAATATTTTTGAAAGAAGTCTCTCATGCTCACCAAGGCTGCATTTATTTGCTCTAAAAATACAGTAAAAAAAATTAATATATTGTTAAATATTTAAATGGTTAAAATGTACTGTTACCTTTGGTGCCATTGCTGAATAAACTATCGTTTATTTAAAAAGAAAAAGGTCTTACTTACCCCAAACTTTTGAACAGTAAGTAGTATTTAGAAGTTATTTATCTATAAATGCTTAACATATAGAACCTTATTGTAAAATTTTACCAAATCACTAACTAAAATGAAACCAAATTAGGCCATCTAGTGTTATACATTCACTGGCACAGAATTACAATTTTAGTAGTTAAAATATAATAGCACGGGATTGTACGTAAATTTGCAGGATTGATGTCATTTGTCTGTAAAATAAGTTTTGATTGAAACTGATTTTAATATACCACCACCACTTCTGATGCAATTTGAGCATTGGCCACAAGTAAAATTCAGATATTTGAAAAATGTGTTAATTTAGCAGCAAACTAAAACAAAAATAGAATGTGAGTGTGTGATTGTTGTACTGTCTGACTGCATCACACCACTGTGTATTTAGTACATTGTTAGAGTATTGTTGGATTGGTGTGAATAGCTTTGCTGCTGCAAAAAAGTTCTTGACTAGGCCTACTATATTTTTATGTCATGTAGTCACTATGGACTTTGTGTGAACAAGCTCTTCTTTCAGACATCTGTTTGTGCTCCTGACCCCTATCACTTGACTCTTAAGAATACAGCAGGGCCATGATGCACATGAATACACGTCTCCTTTAGCATGCCTATGACCCTGCTCTCCAACCATCCTCTCATCTTTATGCCTCTCCCGTCTTTAGACCAGAGTCGTGCCCTGTGGACTCTCCCCGGCGACGGCTGTCACAGCATATAGACGTAATGAGCCTGAGTTACAAGTTACATGGGCTAGTGACAGTAATGAAGAGATTTTTTTTGTCTCTCATTTTCTTTTTTTCTTTAATCTGCCTTTCTGCCTTTTTCCTCTCTTCCCTCCATCTTTTTATCTTTGTGAGCACTTAATCATTTCAGCCTTGCTGTCAGGGTTATATTGCGACTTGTCTCTGTGGGTTCTCTCTCGCTCTGTCTCTCCCGATCCAGGATTTGTATCCTTCTGTTTTAATGGTGCCAGTGAGTGAACCGCAAACAATAATGAGGTAAGTGCAAGATTTATCTGGATCGGGAGCTTGGCTTTGGCCCCTGGGTATGAATCCATTTGCCCCCTGGGCAGATTTTACACAGGCTAGGGAAAAGTAGCCCAGATTAGACCACAGGACATTTACCTTGAGCTTTGGGTAAATCCCATCTCAATCTAGGTGGTTTGCAAGGCTGGAGGCGGCACACTAGGCGGAACTCTAGTTTCTGCAATGATGTACATTTACACGTCCCCATCATACATGACCAGTGCGTGAAGTGGGGCGATGTGGGATACACAGAATCAGCAATTCTGTGCTATTTTTATAATTATAATAATTATTTCTTACCAGCAGCTCTCATAAACTGCCAGTACTCTCTGTTTCTTTAACTCATTGAATACTGCATTAAAGTTAGGGTAGGCAATGTTTTTCACAAACACTTATTGTTATACAGTATGAAACTTTCTTCACATCCTGATGGCAATCAGTAATAGAAGTGGTCTACTATTTTTTTATTTTATTTTTTTATATCTTCGGTGAAAGTCTCAGGACCAAAAAATCTTCGTCCAATCATTGTATGTGATCCGAATGCTATGATAGGATGTCCTACCTGCCTGTCAACTTATTTCCATAACTACACGCACCCTGCTCGCGCAGACATTGCTCATCATCAATGTGTTCTGTGAGGCTATGCAGAGTTGTCGACACACTTCTTATGCTTGTGCTTCTTATTTCTTATTTGTGCATCCTCGTTTCCTTTCCTTTCGTGTCTCAGTTCCACCCCCCATAGAATGCAAGGGAAGGATGCAAGTAAAGAAAACGAGGTTTGAGGAATCGAAGGAAATCTTATTTGTACATTGTAATATTCTTGATCACTCAATTGCCACTTCACAGGAAATCTTATTTGTACATTGTAATATTCTTGATCACTCAATTGCCACTTCACAGCATCATCAGCTGCGCTCAAGGGATCTGCCCTTATGTTGCTGAAGTTTGGTTATTTAAGAAATTCATAATAAATAATAATAATAATGCAAGATGCCCTGTTGAAATATATGTGAGATGTAGGTCTATGGTATGGTAGGACAAAGGTAAAGCATAAATAAAAATGATTGTGACAGATGTGAAGGGGGAGGAGAGTTTATAAATCCGTCATGCTTCTTGACAAGAAAGACTTCCGCATAAGATACAGCTGTGAATCCTCGCTCATAGCGCCTCCTCTGGTAGCTTCCTCACTCCTCGGTCCTCGCCTCCACGCGGTGCAATTAGAATTAAGATGTCCTTCAAGATGGCTTTCTTTGAGTGGTTTCCGGGTCACAGGCTGGAGGACGGAGGAGCAAGGAAACGAGGAAGCATCAATTTGAGTATTGAGAAGTATTGAGTATAATATAGCTACAATATTGCATATTGTAGCTAGATTTGGTCAAGAAATATCCATTGAGATATTCTAGGGCACTCTCGCCAGTTTATTTAATGTGATGTTTAGGAGAGGGCAATAAACTGTGCACCAAAAATGATAGTTTGGCTATCTAGTTTACTTAAAGGTGCAGTAAGCGATTTCTGAGAAACACTGTTGATATTTGATATGCAACACATTCACTATGCAACACAGGCAGCGACTAACAACTGGGGCATCAGACAGCTTGTGCAAGTATGGGTGAATCAGCTATGATTCAGCAACAGCATCTTGATACTGTGAAACCAATGTTACTCACATAAGCAGAAACAACGCAGCCTTGGCATCAATTTCCAGGCCTTCCGCTCTCTAACGTCTCTCCAGCGCTGGAAAGCTTTTGACCAAATCTTAAAGCTCTTGCCTGATCATAACCCTTCTTTTTCCAGTGATATTTTCCAATGATATTCCTCTGACCTTTTCTCTTTTGTAATGTCTCTGTCATCTCTCTTTCTGCAGTCTTTCTTCAAATTTCCCTCTTGCTCACTCCAGAGAATGTCTAATATGGCGAGAAGTTTCACTCTCAGTACACTTCCGGCTTCTGAACTGGTTGCAGTTCCTCTCTGATTCCATATGAGGGCGCTCACAGGACGAGTGCAGAATGAATGGAGGTCTATGGCGCTATACCAATAAAAATCCACTTTTCTCAGGATATAATTTTTTGTCTAGTAATTTGAATGTTGTATTCGAAAGGAGATGCAAATAAATTACACATCGCTGGGTGTTAGATTTTTTTGAGTCACTTATTTGCTTTAAAAAGTGTTTTAAAGTGTCAATGACGTCATACACATGTACGACCAGAGATACTGCTTAACGGCAATCCTTCAGTCACTCTGGTGCGTTCGCGCTCTGCACTTTCTTTTCACTCGAGGCATCGACAACACAGCTGACACAGGTAAATATACACGTGCTAGACGAGTTTTTGTTTTGTTTGTTTCTGGTCCCGCTGCGGATGACACGATGCCATCAAGCGGTATCTCTGGTCGTAATCAGTCCTTCACTGACCAATCAGCGTTCATTAGCAGAATGCTAGCGTGTTATGGGCAACAACAACTCAACCTGTAAGAAATCAAAAGGACATAAGTACTTGTTCGTTCAACTTTCGACCTAAAACCCATGTTGAACTTGCAAAATCTACAATCAGATCTGAGATTCCTCAACGGCAATCGGGTGAAAGAGACAAATTTAGCCATCTAGCCCCATTGACTCCCATTCATTTTGCACTCATGGCGATCGCCCCCAGTGGAGCTCTGATGGTACTACAACCAAAATTCGGTACAATAGAGCTTAATAGGGAGTGGGTAGGCTCTCCATAGACGGGCTCTGCTCACTCTCTCTCTTACCCCAAAATGAGTGCATACGCCCCCTATTGCTGATTGGCTACATGACACACACACACACACATAGGACAGTCATCTAGCATATATATTTACAAAATCATTGTTTAGGTGTTTTAAAAAAAAAAATTTGAAAGTTCAACAGCATTTCTCAGAAATCCTTTAAGACTATCTTGCAACTATTAAATGAAAAGATTCGATGTCATGAACAGACTGCCGCATCAAATAAGCTGCCTATTATAGTCTGATAGTAATACCATCCTGTATTTCCAATTAATTTCATATTTTTATGTGCAAAAATTTGCATCTAAAAATGTTTTTCCCTCAGTGAAATTCAGTTTAAATGCAAAGTAAACAAGATGTAATACGAATGTTTTTAAAATAATATGATGTTAAATAATAGTATATAAAAGGTTGTGCATTTTACTTTACTATATGTATATAATGGTCATATCATTTACTATACTATACATTTTTCAATATTGTATATGTCAAAATGTTTCTAAACATTTAAAAGAGGAAATTGTATTTTGTTTTAATATCATATTATAATAAAGTGAACGTAAGGGTGAATTTAAATTATGTTTATTTAATGAAATCTAGCTTGAGCAAATGTTGCCCAAGGTGATATGGACTAACTTCTAAAATGAACAACTGGCAGTTTATCAAGAACTGTTTCTCATCTGCGCTTTTTTCCCCTTCTCCAATTGATATGTTTTAAACATAATTTTGTTCTTGTGTCCTTAATTTCACTTTCAGTTGTGTTTTCTGTAATATATACAGTACATACTGTAATACACAATAACAAAAGCCAGGTCCTTAATGACATCATCCTGTTGGAATTGACGTTTTACCCATTTCTATTTTTTTCATAGTTCCTTTTATAGAAAATACAACATAAGCATGTTTCTTTTTAAGCACTTACAGCGTTCAGAAAGAAATGAATGAAATGACCCTGTAGATAGTCACATGCTCTGTGATTTTACACAATAATATGATCTCTCAACATTTTTGTATATATTTTGATATGGCATTTTCTATATTCAGATCTCATTTCTTTGTATCCTCTCTAAAAGAGCATCTGTGCAGTTCTCTTCCCTGTAGCTGCTTGTTTTCTGTTCATTTTTCTCTAATGACACGCAGGCATCTATTGACCTATATCTCTGCAGCTAATTGGGAGGTAGGAGTGTGAAGTGATGATTCTTTGCGTGGAGATGCACAGCAGTGAGTAATGTGCTTCTCTTTCCGTCCAATGGCATAGCTCGCCTCTTTAGGTCAATACTCCTGAGAGACAGAGAGAGAGAAAACAGAGAACAAGGGAGAACCACAGAGAACCAAAGACCCCAAGTTCAAAAGTCTCATTCTTCATTCTCTCTGTCATTGCTGTTCACTTTTCTTTGTTTCACTGACTTTCACACTGTTTTTCCACTCAGGTCCTGTCCGTGGTGTGTGTTTGTGTTAAAGTTACCGCGACCTCTCTACAACATGACATGGGGATCTCGGACAACTGCTGACACGTGAAAAAAGACACGTGACCAAACAAAAAACATTTATTACGTTTAAAACAAAATTGCATGTGTTTAAATGCATAATTAAATGCATTTCAAATTGAATTCACATTTTTATTATAATCCTTTGTATCATTATTTACAGAGTGATTAACTGATTGACTGATGTTGCCATAAACGTATTACATGGAAAATTCCCCCTATAGAACAACCAAATATTTGTCATGTCTGTTTTTGGTTCATGTCATGTGATACCTTGTTCTGGTCATGTGTTTCCTTAGGTGTGTTCGATTTCATGCGGCACTGTGCAGACCGATCGCCGTCTGACTTGAAGGAGTGCATGCCAGTTAGAAATGTTGTCCGACTTGAGACAGCGCCGACGCCACGTCACTGTGATGATGTATGGCATCAAAGTATCGCAAGAGCGATTTGAGATCAGGCGGCTAACTCAACCGGTGCAGCTTCTTCAGAGCGGCTGCACAAGCTCTGATGATGACACAGCTGCTCCACCATTGGCCAGATTCATCGATGACAATGATGACGTACGTTTCGTGTTTATTGTGACGCCATCAATTCCGCTAATGCTCACAAATCCTTGTTTTTTTATCAGTAAAAACTCCTTTCATGTAACCATACATGAATTGTATTTTCATGTTGTATTTTTTCATGTTTATCAAAATAACACTGATAAAAAAATATATATAGACCCGCTTTATTGGTATTTAAATAGTATAGGCTTATGTTGAACTTTATTCTTGTACAGATGGTGCTGTATTAAGCAGTAGACATGAAAAGTGTTTCTGTTGCTTCGTGAAAACGTCTGAAACATCTGTGTATTTGACAAATTGCATCTGATCCACTTTGTCTGTGATAAAGTATGCAAACATCACTACAGGAAGCAGAAAGTGTCCAACTCGATGGCTCCGTTTTCAGTTCCGACTCTAAGCAGCAACTCTCCACGACCGGTCTGCGCAGCGCCACATGAAGTCGAACACACCTCCTTTTTCATGTGTGATGTTCTGGGGTGCGTTTCCCAAAAGCATCGTTAGCCAACTGTGGTCGCAAGTTCCGTCGTTATCAGCTTAGTTCAACGAGTCTGTGTTTCCCGAAACCATCGTTCTAACGAACATTCACAAACAGCATCGCAAAGTTGTGTGGTTGGAACGACAGATCTCGAGCTGTGGTTAGAAGCATAGTTTCTTGTTTGCATGACATGTGGAGTCAATAAATCCTCATCTTGAGCCAATAAGCAAGCTGAAATTCAGTACAATCTGTATCTTTTATTTAGATTACATACAAATGTCATTTACGTCTTTTAGTTTGTCAAGAGATTTAAAGCACCGTTTTTTAAGAGTGTGCATGTGTGAACATGCTCTACTACGTAAGAACAAGCCTATGGTAGTCAAGCAGCGAGTTACGTCGTTGTGCGGGAAACTCACCCCTGATTGGTTCTTTAGTACATGTGTCTTGTTTTCATTGGTTCCTTTGTTTTATGTGTCGTGTTCTCATTGGTTGTCATTGTAATGTGTGAATCATGTATTTAAGTCCTCATGTTTGCCTTGTCTAGTTGTCATGTATTGAAGTAAATCGCTGTTCCATGTTTCCTTGTGTCAGGTCTTTTTGTTTTTTGTTTATGGTTTGGATTTTGTTTATAGTTTATGTTTCATGTTTTTAGAATTTTGGACTTTCACTGTAATTAAACTGCCCTTGGTTTCGCTACATTATCATCTTCGTCTGCTTCCATGTCGGCATCATTACAGATTACGCAACTAGATGGCAAACATGAGGACTTAAATACATGATTCAGGAGAACACAAAGGAACCAATAATCAGAACATTACACATGGAACAAGGAATCACATGACATAAACCAAAAACGTGACAATATTTTAACCAAATGATTTTATTATGTTCTGTTCTTTTAAATAGATTTTTTTTCCTCCAATGCAGACAGAACATTGTAGTAAAATATGACAATTATCACTGCTTATTTTCTGTCGGCTACATGTGAATCAACTTAAGTGTGTTGATTGATTCAGTGTCAGTGTAAATGCTCTACAGTATACCTCACTTTGTAGATGACATATGACCTGCCTTACAGAAAAACTGTGATTCTCATGCTCAATATACAAAATATAGTTAGACACCATTTGACATAATCTTGAGTACATTACAGAGTAACTGTGTGGATAAAAATATGAGCAGGGATTTAGTGTGAAAAATGAGCTGCCCAATTTCTGGTCCTGTCTTCATTGTTACAAGTGCAGTTAACTGTCTTTCCTTGAGTTTCGAGAAAAAGACTCAGTTGTTCTCTGGAGATGCCGCACTTTTAGCGAATGATGCAGAGCAGGGCCTGTCCATTTGTCTCTGCTGGAGAGAATGGGACTTTGACAGTATGGAGAGCGGCAGACATTCCCAGGAGAGAAATTTATGACTGCGTTGACTCAAGGACTTTGACTTGTAACCCCATGGGATTTCACTCTAGAGATGAGTGAGAACACTTACTTTCCTTTTGATCAGAAAGTACTATCAAGGTCAATATGAATACCTCTTTTAAATTATAGGTTTTGCCTATAAAACCCTTTTATGAATAATTATATAATAAAATAAAATTGATAATTAGTGAACCTCAAGTGGCTTATTGTATTAATACAACCTACTAGGCAAACATATTTCAACAAACTGATGCTCTGTCTTCACAAGGAACCTTGCCATTTATGGATCCCTTTATAGAGTTAAACTGATCAAATTAAAGTGTATCCCTTAAATTTCAGGGGGAAAAGTGTGTGTGTGTGTGTGAGAGAGATCTGATGCTCTTATTTCATGAGGCATATTTTCTGTCGATGTACTGGGGTTGTCTTCAGGCACATTTGACGTAATAAAACAGCTACAGTAACTCCACCAGTGTTGTACATGCATTATGACTCACTGTCTATCACCTCCTGACTGCCTGCGTTTCATAATTCATGCTGTGTCTTATAGAAAACCTGCCTCTGGTCCTGTAAGACATGCAGAGAGATGGAAGTGAGGAGAGGGCATAGTCTTTAACAAATAACCCTGTGTAAAAGATAAAAGATGGGCCGCAAACTCTAACCAAGGACACTCCATCTCCATAAAGGAGTGGGGTGGAAGCAGATTTATTCGCTCATCTACCAGTGAGAAGGATACCCAACCAATCACATAAGACAGAGAGTTGTCACGTATGGGATACAGAGGATGGAACAAATCCTGGGGAAGAAAGCACAGTTGAATGCTTTAAAGGGAAGGTTAAAAGCGTAAATCCACGTACCTCAGGGGATCCTGGAGTGATCCTGGAGGGCCACTGTCCTACAGAGTTTAGCTCCAACCCTGGTAAATAGGCCTACTCACCTACCTTTAGCTTTCTAGTAATCCTGAAGACATTTATTAGCTTGTTTCACTGTGTTTCATTTGGGTTGGAGGCAGGGCTTGACATTAACACCCGCCAACCCGCCAAATGCGGGTGGATTTTGCTCGTGGCGGGTAACGCAGTCACTCCAACTACACTGTAAAAAAAATTTCAAGTGACCGATAACATCTAAATTTTTCACTTAGTCTGACGTATTATTTCTCATTGAGCCAATATTAACAGACTATTGCAACAAGAATTTCACTTGGGCCAATTGAAAAATGTAGATGTTATCGGTCACTTGAAATTTTTGATTTGGGAGGGTTAGAAATTTTTTACAGTGTAGCCACTTTGGCGGGTTGAATAATTGTAGTCTTTTCAAAAGGCATCTGAAATAAGTGTGACACTACGACACTACAACTCCCATAGGGCTGTCAACGAATATTCTAAATTCGAATATATATTCGAATAGTTTTAAAAAACAGAATTTCGAAGGTGAAAATTAATATTCGAATGTGGAAAAACGCCCGCGGTAGCAGAGGCGCGGCTGTCTGCTTTGCGAGTGGGCGCGCTGCCTGAGGGATAATTTTATTTAACGTTAAACAGAAACATTTCTGAAGTGTAAGCTACTGTACTGACTGAATAGATATTGCATGAATAAGGTAGATACAGCAGTTTCATGCACTGCAGGCTTCCACTGGTTTGATTATTTACCGTTTCATGTCAAGGTAAAGTTCCATGTTTACCACAGCACAGCTCGCTCGGAGCGTTCAATGTCGGTTCTATATACTGTAAAACTTCAATTAATGTTAATAATATTTGTTTCAATCACTGAATGAAGCCTGCTATATAAGAGTCGCGACCTTAAATTGCTTGCACAAAACTCTTGATCAGCACTCAACATTTGCTTATTGTTGTTGTTCATTTAAACTGCACAGAGCGCGTGACGCCTCATTCATGCCGCAAGACCTCCAGACACGCGTAAACGCGTCTTTACACTCGCGCCAGACGCTCTATTCGCGTTTGGTGCTGAGGGTGAGGGCGAGAGAGAGAAAGAGTGCCTGCGAGTGAGCGAGCGAGAGTGAGTGAGGTCTGCGGTCTTGGCCATTAGTTGATTTACTTGTTTTCGTGTAGGTAATACGTTGTCAAATATGTTTAAACTTAAATAAACTACCTATACAAGTAGTTATGTCTCTTTGTATTAATTTGTCCTGTTATTGACGTAATGCGCGTCATTGACAAAATGTGCAACCAGATGTTCGAATAGTTCGAAGATAAGCTATGTGTTTTTTTTTTAGAGGGAATATTCGAAGGTCATTTTTGAGCAATTTTGACAGCCCTGAGTATTGTCGCTAGTGACCGACAACAAAGAATCGAAGAGACAGCTAGCTGCCCTGCAGGAGTTATGTCGTATGCCGGTGGAGCAATGTGGCAACATATAATACATAGGCCTAATACATGGTTTTATTTTAAAAAAGGAGCTTTACACACAACCTTATCAAAGCTAATGATAATGACCTGTATTGTTATATATTTATGTAGTCTTGATTTGGGTGGATGTAACAATGGTTTTACATTTAAAAGGGTTGTAAATCTAGTTCAAGTAAATTTTAGCACGCCATAGTCCACTTTTATCAGGTAATTTCACAACAACAAAAATGTGGCTAGTAAAAATGCTGTGTGGCTAGTAACTTTGGAAAACCACTAGCCACATTGGCTAGTGAGGAAAAAAGTTAATGTCAAGCCCTGGTTGGAGGTAAACTCTGCAGGACAATAGCCCTCCAGGATCCCTGATGTACCTGAACGATGAGACATGCATAATGGAGGTAATGTTTCTCATACCAAAAATATTCCATGTTTTGTATTTCAACCAGGACTTGACACTAACACCCGCCAACCCAACAAATGCGGGTGGATTTCATCGGTGGCATATAACGCAGTTATTTATACTAGCCACTGTGGCGGGTTGAATTTGATATAATATACATTTTCAATTGTAGTCTTTTAAAAAGGCATCTGAAATAATAAACTAAGTGCAATCTAGTGTTGTTAAAAATGTCGATTTTTCGGATCTGGGCAACACTATATTGCTGTCTGGGTTGGAACTCTGCGGAACACAGAAGAAGATATTTTGAAGAAAAAAAGAAACATCTTACATCGCCTGTGTCTTCGGACGAGATGGCCGCTACGCCTGAGTCGGCTACGGAGGATGCAGCGCTCATCATGGTCATCACGGCTGTTTTGTGTGTGGGCAGCGCACACATCGGCTCCGGCCCGTGGAGTGGGAGGTAATGTCACGTTTCTTTTTGGACTTCCTCTATGTTCATTGTGTTCAGTTTAAGCCACTCCTCCATTAGTTTATCCCAAGCAGGTTTGTTACTATGGTTTCTGTAATTGAGTTAATTTGTCCCAGCTGTGTCTCATTTCCCTCATCTGCTCTGTGTATTTAAGCCCTGTGCTTTGTCCTGTTCAGTGTCTGTCGATGTTAATGTTAAGCTGTTGTTCTGTACTGGTTCTTAGTCTCCCGAGCGTTTCTGTAAGTTTATTGTTAAAGTCTGCTGCGCTGAAAATCCTGTTCCCTCGTTGCTGCAACCAGAAACCTAACACCTACAGTACGTAATTAGTGTGAAATTTGATTGAGGAACCTAATTAGGTGACTAAATAGCAATTAGCTAATCATCTAGACATAGTGAGAAAGATAATGTCACTGAAAATGAGCAGATTCTACCCAGCACAGGTTTTTTATCAATCTGTCAGGATTATCAAATAACGAATCTCAGAGTGTTTTACATTTGTTTTAATTTATTTTTGTATTTTTATAGGAAGGCTGCAGAACTCTGGCTCATTGCAAAAATGTGCCTGTAGCCACATTTCTGCAAAATATTACAATGCTGTGAAATGTGCAAGTGAAATGTCCAGTGTGTAAAATTTCAGAGTCACAAAATCAGAGGTAGGTCACTAGTACGAATTCATATGAATTGGGCAACTCATAAAATGTACGATTCAGCAAAAAGCGTAAAAATTCGTCCGAGTGAGGTCGTATGAATTCTACGGAAGCGTATTGCATTCGCTTGAGGAAAAATAATCTACTCTGTTTTTATGAATTAACGAGTTACCAGATAATTACCAGATAATTTTTCATGAAAAAAAGTTTTTGCTCTTTTTATGAATTAACGAGTTAATTATCTCAGAATTCTGAGATAATTTTTCATGAATAAAAAGTTTTTGCTCTGTTTTTCTGAATTAATGACATAATTCTGAGATAATTAACTCAATAATTCAGAAAAACAGAGCAAAAACTTTTATTCATTAAAAATTATCTCGTAATTCTGAGATAATTAACTCGTTAATTCAGAAAAACAGATTTTTTTTTAATGAAAAATGATCTCATAATTCTGAGATAATTAACTCAATAATTCAGAAAAACAGAGCAAATACATTTTATTTCAAGAAAAATGTATCTCATAATTTTGAGATAATTAAGTCATTAATTCAGAAAAACAGAGCAAAAACGTTTTATTCATGAAAAATTATCTCGTAATTCTGAGATAATTAACTCGTTAATTCAGAAAAACAGATTATTTTTCCTCAAGTGAATGCAATACGCTTCCGTAGAATTCGTACGAATTAGCCACCTTGTAAAATTTGTACGAATTGTCGTGAGATCGGGTTGTTTATTTCAGCTAGAAACTACAGAATAGTTTTTGACAAGCACTTTTTCCAGTCTCTGTAATACCTCTTTGGATGGGAAAATACAATACAATTTATTGCATCATATTTAAAATGTTTTTTTTTTTTTAACTTATGATTGGTTGGTTAGTTGGTTGACCATTTGCTTCTTCACTCAGTCAGGTCCCTATGGATGAGCTGAAACTGTGGTTGCTTGGGGATTTCCTCATCTCCAGAAAACACAACTCATCGTACCACATCCCCTACCTTATGCATATCATCTTGGGATGATATCTTGAGGTATTTAGACAAAGTCACTACCAGATGCTTGCAGTAAGGAAAAGTCACCCTCTGTGTTTTTACAAGACAAAGAAAAATATTCACAATAATTAATTCCCAAGGATGCTCTGTTCTAATTAGATTTACACGCATGTTTGCTATTAGATTAAACACAATGAACTAAGTATTAATGAAAGTGTCGCACATTATATTTATGTTGTCTTTGAATTATCTGTTTTTACAAAACTTTTTTTTATTTTTTATTCTGAGCTGACGCTAAATGCGCAGCAGCTAGTTTCGTGGTGATGAGCTTTTGCAAATGATTAACACTTTGTCTGATATCCTGTTCATCTGGAACACAGACTTCTGACAAGCTTTACAGATAATGCCGAGCTGAGATCATTAATTTAAATTCATATCATTATAATGAAGTAACTCTAACGAGCCGGTTTAGGGTATTAACTGAACTCACCACCCTATTACAATATTAATGAGTTCTACAGAAGGAACTGGAGTGTAAAATGGGGAGATCTTTGAAAATAAGACCATATTCAAGCACATATTTCACAATTTTCTCCTAAAGGTATAGCACCTCAAAGGAAGTGACACTAAATTACCTAGATGAGTTTCTGTTCTTAGTGTCAGCCTTGGTGAGAAAGCATATATTTGATTGAAGTAGGTGCTTTTTGTTCTATTTCCCATAGAATAGAAGCAAAGATTGCCATGAGATCTGTTCCTAAGGACAATGTTCTGAGCTTTATTTAACAAACGATACAAATGTTGCAATATTAACTACAGACTAATCATTTGTTTTAGTGCCGTGTGGTGTGGCCCAGAGTAATGGTACTTGGTTGTTGCCTACGGTTTTTGTAGCTTTGGTTAATAAGATATGTTTCCATTCCAAAGGCTGATGGATTTCTATTTTAGCTCCTCTCATATCTTCACATCACTTGCTGCACGGTACAACACTTTTCCCACACATTTCCATTTGATAAAGCATTTGTTTCAAGGTTACATTCTTGCCTTCGAGAACTTGCTTATGAACAATACATTAAATATAGACAGCTAAAGCAGCATTCAGTTGACCTCATTTTAAAGGGCATGCATTCCTCCAGAAAGTCCCACAGGGATCATTGGCAATGCTGGAGGATCATTGTTTATTCTTTGCATGAGTTTACAGGTGTCTGCATATTCATAAACAGGCTTTGACAATGATGTTTTATTTTCCAAAAATCAGAGACTGTGCCCTTGAACTTTTGAATTCTTCCTAGTTGAACATTTAAAGTAATGGTAGACTTCATTTTGGGCACTTAAACCACCTTTTGAATGCATGAATGTCAATTTGTTATAAAACAAAATAGGAAACCAATTGGAAGTTTTATTTAATAGCATGCTTTATGCAAATATATTATTTATTTTTTATGTGAAGTTTTCCTGTGCGTACAAATACAAATTAATCCACATAATTATTAGTGAATGAGGAGACCCAATATTCTTAGAACAGTTAACGTTCATGGAACATCATTATGACGTTATTTGATGAATGTCCTCTCAAATGTTGAGAGAAAAACATTCTTAGACTAAAATTTTTGGAATGTCCTTATTTTATTATTTGCTGAATGTTTTCATAATGTACCATAAAACATTCTGAGAATAACGTTAATGGAACGTCCTTACAATGTTATTTTTAGTTGATGAACGTTTTCATAACAATTTCAAAATGATAGAATGGAAAGTTCCCCTAACGTAATTTAAAAAATAGATAATTAAAAAAAGGCAGTTTCGAACATTTAAAAAACATTCAGAAGTTACTTTTTCATAACCTAACGGGAATCATGGCAAAACATTCTAAAAACATATTTTTGTTTGCTGGTACTACATGTAAATCACAAAATTAAGTTTTATGTAACAAAGTTCGGGAGGAGCATGTTCAGGTAATCATCCAATCAGCACAAGAAGAAGCCAGTATAAATAAAGCCTTCCCTTACCTTCTGTCTCATGACAAATTTCTCAGCATCCTGCCTCCACCCCATCACCTCACATTCAGATGGGTCTGCATGCTCATAGATACCCATGATCTATACATTCATAGGGGGGAGTACTCTGGGGTCGGGCCGAATTCCGAGCTCGGAGCCCTCCCCCCGGACAGCAAGCCAAATACGCATTATAATATTACATCAGATTTCATTAACATGTGAACTCGTGAAATCTGCTTTCTCGCTAATGGCTATACTGTTCAGTTGGAGGCTTCTGCAATGCATGTGGAAGTCATTTACTTGTCAGTAAAGTCCATCAAACCCTGAAAGTCATGTCTGTAGATACTATAATGTATGACTGGCATCCCCTTTGAGAGCTTAAGGACTTACTATCATGCTGGCTGTGCTAAACCATAAAACCGCACATGAAATGTCAGAGATTCCAAAATCCTGCCTACTTTTAGCTGAGACAGCATATTATATTAAAAAAAGAGAGAGCAGACGAGTCCTATACAGACATGTCTGTACAGTGGTTTTTCCACTTCCAACTGCCGTTATTTAATGAGTCTTCCCATTTCTGTTTACATTAGGTAAATTCAGGATTTACTGGTCAGAAGTTGTTGGTGATTTTGTTGTCAAAATTGTAATTGTCCGTGTTTCTCCCACCACCCCAGAGAAATTTCTCAAGGGAATTATCTGTTTTCTTGATGCTTTTATGACAGTACAAAGTGATGTTGGATTTGTGAATGAATCATTCTCTTGATTCAGGCCTTTTCAGTGAATCAGTTTATTCAGTTCAAAACGGTCTGAATGATTTGTTCTTAAATTGCTTGAATGAAAGATTATCAGTGTAAAACGACATCAATTGTAGTTTTTCTCACACAAAACAGACTTTCAACTCGAAATATAGTGCATGAGTCAAATGATTTAGTACAGAGCCCTTAATGGGACCTGGTGATGGGAGATATCAGATGGGAGGGAAAAAATATGTTTGAATGCTTTTGACGTTTAAGCAAGAAATGTAGAATTTGCTCAAAATAATTGTAATATAGGTTTCCCTCCCACTTCATATTATTTCCATCACCAGTTTTGCATTCATTTGCAATAGTTTTGCTAATGAACGCAAAGTTTCTCTGAAGAACGTTTTGCAAAACATTTTTCCTCCCATCTATTTTTTTCCTTATCACTTTTAGAGGCTCCATAATTTAGTATCCACTGGTTGTAATTGCACAAAAAAAGAAATGTGAATCTTTTCGTAAAAAATGTAAATAAATTACTGAATGATACTATGGGTGAGTAAATGATGACAGAATGCTCATTTTTAAGTAAACTATCCTTTTTAACATTGAAGTTACCGGAAACATCACTCAAAATATGAAAAACAAGCTGTGATGGGAGGAGAGGCATGAAAGAAAGGAAAAGGGGAAAAATCAAACCTGGAAACTCCGTGAGATCAAATGGCCCAGTGGCGTTGCCTCCTCTGACAGGTGAGTAAACAGAAGGTACTCATTATAATGAGGCTACCTGTTCAGATTTCACACTGAGAGACACAGGGGGATGAGAGAGCGTGAACACCACGGCGTTACATAAGCGAGCGGAGCATTAGCAATGCAAATTCACAGTTCTTTTCTTTTCTTTTTTCGCCAAATCAGTCAGCGTTGGCGCTTTAAGAGCGTGTGACGGTTAATCTCTGTTTAACGTCCGTGTTCCGCAGCATGACCCTCATTCCTCACGCACACAAACATTCTTCTACCCATCCGCCCCGTGTTTGTCACTCTCACCTCACTTTGATGTAGTTTATGAAAATTGACTTTACAAGGACTGCATTTTATGTTCCTCCTTCCTCCTTTATTGGCTAGGCTAGCATCCGCTGCTCTTTCGTTGTGTGTGTGTGTGTGTACGTGTACGTGTCAGACGGACAAGTATGTGATTAATAGCTCTCTTGGTCTCTGGCTGGCTCATTTTTCAGGGCTGTTGTTTAAGACCTGTGGCTCTTCTCTTGGCGAGATGTAGATGCGTTTCCCCTTGCTGTTTATTGATATTCTGTTTCCCTAAATACGGACCTATTTGTCTCTGCTGTCTCCCACCCCACCCGTACACTGGACCTGAGCGGATGGGCGGATTGGGGAGGAGAAGGAGAGGGGTAGAAAGAAAACTATCCGTGATTGATAGGCAATCTCAGGGCCTGTGGCGTCTGGAGAATCACCAAGGTGACGGCGAGTGGTTTTCCTTTGGCTTCCTCTCAGTGCCTGTTGTACTAATCGCTGTGTGTCGTCGTGCTGGAGTGTGTGAATGTGTGCTTCTGAACGTTTGGGAGAAAGTGATAGAGAGAAAGAGAGTTTGTGTGTGATGCTCTGAATGTAATGCAGAAGAACAGCTGATGAAGAGCACAGAGCTTTTGGTGACCCTCTATCTCCGGTGTGTAGCTACATCTGATTCTGTTTTTCACTTTCACAGTTTATGGGAGTTTTTCCATTCTACAACCCAAAAGAAAAATCCCCAGGTAAAGATTTCTCCATGAATTTTTTATTTCTTTATGAATGAGTCATTGATTCACCCTATTGATTCGCTGAAAACGAGGATTCAGTACAGCATTGCTTCCACAACCTCCAGGCAGGCCCTGCAGCCCAAATATTACATTCAAACTAACTATTACATATTTCCCATGGGATTTAGCCTACTCTGTCACAATATTTGTATCTCCATTTTAATATGAATAATAATAAATAAATAAATAAATAATCATTATGAAACTATACTTTTATTTTTATTTTATATTACCATTGATTACTGACGATATTTTTCATTTATATTTTTATTTTTATTCTTAATTTTAGTTTCATTGTATTGCATTGTATTCACTTATTAATTTCATTCCATTTATTGTATTTTCTTGTTAGGTAGAGAGGTGTATATATTTATTTTCAATCTGTGATGTATTTTAATGTGTGTGCATTTATATTTCTTTATATAGTTATGCATATATTTGTCTAACAAAATCATGAATTGGAGAGTGACACAAGTGTGCCTCTCTACAATAATAAATGTCCCCTTTAGTAATGCTTTCTGGCACCAACTCTGCAACTACAGCACTTCCCCACTGTTTACTACCTTCCAAGATTAAAAAAGCCAAAGGATAAATAAATAAAAATGACTGGAATAATGCTGCTTGTACTACAGTTAAAGAAACAACTGGTTTCTTGTACAAAAAGTTCGAGAATTGCTTAATTTTGTTTTATGATGTAAAAGTACAACATGTTCCTAGATCAACATCTTTGTTGGTATTGGAACAACATTTCAATCAACCAATTAGATTTGTGGGACAAGTTTACATCTAGTTTTGGCTTACAACCAGGGTTAGGTGCTTCTACATCAGTGTTTATCACCTATCATTTAGGAAAAAGTTATGGTTAGGTTTAAGGGTAGGGATAGGTATAGGTTAGTTACACTGTAAATAATTATTTTCATGATTTGTTATCACAACTTTTTATCTTTTGTCAAATCAACTTAGATAATTAATGTGGTTCAGATAACAATATTTTAAGTGTATGTTAGTTAAACCAATCTCCTTCATTGTATTAACTCAATTTTTTTATTTCAACTAACTCAAAAGTTTAAGGCAACCAGGTAACTTACTTTTTACAGTGTAGGGCTAAATTTTCGGTGAGGCATGTTGTTCCAGGATCCAGGAACATGTCTTGGCAATGTCACGGTGACCATATTACTTTAATACAAAATAAGAATTTTGCAAAAAAAATTGCATGCAATTACAGTGAATGGCTTTCAAGCTTCAAAAAGGACTTTTAAAAAGCACTTATCACTTAAAAAGACTTAATCAGCATGTCTTTTTGTCTCTTTTTGTCCTGTGAACAAATGAGACCTTACTGCAAAGTGTTCGTTGAACTCAAGAACCTGATTTGTCCAATCAGACCAGTTTTGTGAACTCCTTCAAATATATTTTTCAAAACAAATACTTGTTCATGATTTGGACAGTTATATCTCTCATGAATGTGAATGACCATTTAAAATCTTTAAACACAGGTTTGGAACACCATTAGGGTAAGTAAATAATTTTGGGGGGATTATATAACTTGGACACACAGCATCATATGAACAATGGAGGTCCTTTAGTAGTTTTTCACAAGGGTGCAGGGATTTGTATTATTTTGAAGCACCCCTGGACGCCGCCATTGGCTAACGGAACCCCACCTGCAGTTAGCATCCCATTGACTCCCATTCATTTTGGCGTCACTTTGACAGCGAATAACTTCACATCTGAGGCGTTTAAAGACTCCATTTGTCCATTATTTATTTCTAAAGAAACACGAAAATGTATAAAAGGCTCCATTACCTTGTAGCTTACGTTATGGCCCTGTAGAAGCAGTTTTTGTAAAAGTAGGCTAACGATTGCGTCACAGCCACGCGACTCTCTGTCGCACAGTAGGAAATTACCGTATGGACAGGAAGAGAAGCTCGCGGGCAATCGGGAGGACGTCGAGGCAAAATGACAAAGTAATTAATCAGAACACCTACAAAAAGTTTCTCCTGCTCCAAGATCATGGACAGCTCCTACTCACGCTCTCCGTCTCTGCGAGTTTCGGAAGGTAATGATTCAGATTGATCTTGGCACAGCCACTAGAAGACAGACGGTTTGCTCACGTCACATCTACGTCGTCGAGCTCAGTTTGAGTCTGCGCAGTACGCTGGACCCCCAGGAAGTAAAAGTTTCTAATGGGCTTCACTTTGTCTCCGTTGAATCCAATGGGGTCGCTGTGTCCATTTCTTTTACTGTCTATGGTTTTTCATGTTTATTTTGGTACTTTTTTTTTATCACTCAAAATGCCTGCATATAAAAAGTTTTAAAAAGCCTCCAGCACAAACCACAAGCACCTCAATTTGCTTTGTGATCGCGTAGCTGTAAGCAAGAAGAGGCTCCAACCCAGTGCTGTTATTCCAGTCAGCATCTCTGATCACAGTCACACAGACAGACATTTTTCCTCAGAGCTTATTCACAAGAGTCAAAGCGGTTTATTCTCACGAAAGGTGTGTTGTTTGAAATGCAATGATATATATTGCAGCCATTTATGGAGATGACTGATATTATACAGCATTACTTCTGACTCCACAGTGTGTTTCTAATGACCTCTAACTCCTAATAAAGCTCAGCTTAGTAGAGAGTTACTAAAACCTTATCTAATGACAAACACACACTCCTCAGAGAGAGAGAGAGAGAGAGATTGTGGTGAGGGATGAAAAACAGGATGAACTTTGGTGGAACATGTTCTTACAGACTCTGCAAAGGTCTGAGACCCTGAAACTCAAAGCTTGGTTTTGTACTTGAACATCCAGAATTACAGAAAGAAGGGATGGAGACCCACAGCATGCCCAAGTGTCTTCATTACCAGTTTCTCGGGCCACCAATGGTCAAACCGAACCGTATAAAATCACTTTTAAAACTAGTAAGCAGTATTTTACAATGTTGCTTGTTCCAAATACTAGTGCGATAGTGAATTTCATGATTGCTCCTCCGGGGAGCTCTCACAGGCCAGATAATGACAATCCTGCTTGTTGTATTTCAGACAATGAGCAATGGCAGAAGGTTCCAATCAATGAGCATTCAAAGAAAATGTATGCTCGCTGTGTTTACCAATCCGCTCGGTAAGAAAGGATCTACAGAGAAAATGCATTTAAAAGTAAAATTCAGAGGAGATTAATTTTTGTTGCTCTTTGTATGTCACTGTATTGATTACATTCCAATTTACCGTTACCTGAACACAGAACAGAGGCAAAATTACATTTCTCGATCAGTCGATAAGCTTTATTTAAAGACCCTGAAATGGTGCTTCTGTTTGTATGCACAATAAATGTTTTATTTGAAAACATGTATTGTAACGATCATAAATTAAACGCTGTGCCATTCTTTACAGTATAAAGTTGTTACAGTAAATATTTAGTTAGTTGCTATGTACTTTAAATTGTATAATTCATACAGTTCTCCAAGAAAATATTTGTTTCTATATGTGAGACGACTTTACATTTTATCATTTAGTGGATGCTTTTATCCATCCACTGATGTACTAATGAGGAAAAATACAAGCGATTTATCAAAACGCAGCCGACCACATTAGCAGTGATGCAGTGCTAAATTTTAATATTTAACCAGTGAAACATGACTCTATTTTCTCTATATTATACTTGTGAATTATGTAATGCCCTGCATACACATTAAATCCGAGAATATTGAACGTTTTATGCCAAGTTTCAAAAGTGGTAGACGACCAATCAGCATTCATGTCTAGAACTCAGCGGCCAATTAGCAATCAAGGCCACATGACCGAAATGACAAGCGTTTCCCTCAGCATCTAATGCAGAGCAAGTGAGTCAGAGTCTCAGAGCTCTAGGGGCCTTTCTCCAAATGACAAACTGTGACAGAATGAGAAATATATGTAATCCATGTAAAGGGGGGCAGCAACATCCAGAGGGTTTCAAGTAGGAGACATTCTAAATCAGTCTGAAATTGTATTAAGATAATTAGATCATATTATCAAGAGGTTAACTGTTGTTTCTCTTCAAATACAATAACAAGTAAACATGGGAACTTATTCATTGGTTTGTATCCAACCACCTGAATAACTGCCATGACAACAATTCCTAGTTCATCCCAGCAGGGGGTCTTTTTTTGTGGAATAGAAATATACTTTGACAGATTCTGAGGGCAAAAATAAATAAAAAAATAAATGTATGTCTAGAGTGCATGGAAGAAAACCAGGCCTATATCCACTAATACTGTAATATAGGATCAGTCAGTCAGAACAGGTCTCAGCTTCGTGGACATTAATTTGGCTGGAATAGGATACACCTCACTTGGCTCTCAATAAAGGACGATCTAGGGCTCTTGACCGAGGCTTCGTAAATTTAAAGAAGACAAGACAAGACTTGTATACAAATGACTTTGTAAAGCTCGTCCATGTCCCTCGAAACAGAAAAAAAAATTCAGACATCTTTCTTCTCTCCTCAAAGTTACTCCTTATCTGAAGAGCCGTCCTTTTGTGGGCTATTACGAATTGTATTATTGCTTTGTTGGCTGGTAATTCAATTAAACTGATGGCATCTTTGCAATTAAGCATTTCCATTATTTCAGCGCACTGAATGGTGATGAGTTGGTCCGAACATTCAGCGTGGTGAGCTGAAATGGAGTTCTGACGTGAAAGAGATAAGGCTCGCCGACAGTTACGCATTTGGTATTGTTCTGCATTTGAAGAACAAGAGATGACTCTATGCATACGAAGAGGGAAAAAAGCCCACTTGAGGCTTTGCAGCTGCTTTCCAAAATTGCACTTTAACATGTTCATTTCCAATGTAGCTGGGAGGGATTTAAAGTCACTTAGTGATGCATGTAGATGTAGACACAGTAAGCTTTCTGCCTGATGGGAGATGTTTCAGAAAGAGATTCATTTATGACTGGGTTTGAGAGATCAACATAATGCATTCTGTTTTGGACACATTTCAGGATTGGGACCATTGCTTAGGATTCTATGCAATGGATTCTATTCTAATATATATATATATTAAGTGTCCTTTTGACTTAACCCTATAACGCCATGTATCAGCTTTCTAAGGCACCTCTTCAATACTTTTCCTGAAAAGCCTTTTATTTTTTATGCCCCCTGGTGGATGATTTTTAGTAAGTAAAATAACTTTTTATATTTCCAAAATGTTTGCTAGGACATCATTACTGGTTTTCATAAAGTAACGGCAAAAATAACTTCATAATACTGAATCAGCTACCTGAAAAACGATGTGCAAATGTACCTGGACAAAAGGGGCGTCACACCAATTTTTGATTTAGTTAATAGAAGCTAACTGATAAAGAAAATCTATTTATGACATTATTTTTGAAAGCATCCTCAATTTACAGCAGTGCCTAAAACCTTTCACAGTACAGCAGGAAGGTTTCTTCAGGTGTCTTGGAGACATTGCCGCAGTTCTTCTGGATTTAGTCTGTCTCAGTTTTTTTCTGAGATGAGAGTGAGATCAGATCTCTGTGTGGATCATACCGGCTGTTGTCAGACTCCTTGTGCATACAAAAATCTCACTGGATTATTACAATTATTGGAAAAAGGAATGTTTGGAAATGTAAACTGATATTTCCTAGTGATACACTACAGCAAAAGATATAAATAACTGGCTTAAACACACATATACTGTACAACTGTACACACACACATACACATACATATATATATATATATATATATATATATATATATATATATATACACATACACACACACACAAAAAAAAAAATCCTGATTAGTATAGTAATACGCCAGGATTTACAGGATCCACACACACACAAAAATCCTGATTAGTATAGTAATACGCCAGGATTTACAGTTGATTTGCTTGATCCATGTGAAACTGCGGTCCCTTTCTGGATAGCTGGCGGTCTGTCTCTCTAATGGCACTGCAATGTTTAATCACTTTTCATGTTGTTGCGAATATGAGCGTCCTTTTCACTGAACATGAGACCTTTTAATTCAGGCTCGTTGGCCCTGGAGATAATTCACCTAAACGGGCATTTGACTAGTCAAACATTAAAAGTTTTTTCCTCACCATTGAATGACACCGATATGTAAATGGAGCATGAAACCTTTGCCCAATTATTATCGTCCCATAATTGTTGTGGAAGAGCTAAATGAAGCAATATAATTAAGTTATCCAGCTGGGCTCGTGGTTTCCAAGCACATTAACTAAATAAAAAAATTAAGCATGTGAATTATTAAACGAGCGTTGAAAGCTTGGCAGGTCGAGAGGAATGTCACTTTTCTTTTGGACTTTAGATGGTAAAACTATCTAGTCTGTTCTGAATTGGCACATGAGAGATGAGATGAGAAGAAGAGAAATATCTGCAGAGGCGCTGTGCTTGGCTTAGATACCATGATGATGAGTTTTTCCCTTTTTTCTGATGAAGTTTTGGAGAGCAGCCACATGTCAGTTGTCAATTAGCAGAAAAACCCCAATTAATTAATCTTCCATTAAATTCTTGCTGAACCGGCACTTCGCCTCAAACTAACTCTCAGTCTAACTCCCTTTCTCTCTTCACAACTGAACATGTTTTCAAAGAATCCATCTCATTGGCTGTCCAGAGCATGTCAAAAACTCTTAAATTATAGTGCATAGTGATTCTCAACTGGTGGGTCATCATGACCTAAATGCGAGTCGTGGAGAAAACTAATTCTGGAGAAGAGAATAAGAAAGGAAAAAAACTTTTTTTTAAATCATTGTGTGGTATTTGTGTATAGATAAGCCTACATTTATCTCCATATATTTGAATATATTTTATGTTAAAGCTGCAGTCCGTAACTTTTGGCGACCTAGCGGTAAATAAACAGAACTGCATTTGTCTTGTGGAAGAACATTGTAGTCGGAGCTACTTCTCTCTGTTTATGTCTATGATGAGTCACGCAGGTACTGGGCTACTCCGCACAGTGGTACGGCCCGTACCAGTATAAAATAGTCTGAATATAAACACTTATTATAGGTGTACTGTAGTGATTCAGGATAAGACAAAAACACGGTTTGGAAAATGGATTCATGATGTACCCGATTATTATATACATTTTGTAAATTTTTAACACAAAGTTACGGACTGCAGCTTTAAAGGGGCCATATTATGCCTTTTTACAAATTCTTGATTTTGTTTTGGGGTTTTCTGAAATAAGTTTGCATGCTTGAATGTTCAAGAACATTATTTTTCAAATATTTTACATTATTGCAGCACCTATCTTCCCAGTCTGTCAGGAACGCTCTATTTAGTTCCTGTCTCTATGAAGCCCCTCCTTCCGAAAAGTGCAATGTGCTCTGATTGTTAGGCTAGACCAGTGAGTTGTGATTGGTCAACTGCTTCGAGCACGTTTCAGAAATGTCACAACCCTTACCATAACCGTGAGTTTCAAAACACTACGAACGCAACTCAGCCAGGCCTTTTTTTCGTATTGTTTAGGCGGGAATTATTTAAATGAGGAATATTGTGCACTGTAAACCAGAATAGTTGGCAAAACTCAAAAAAATTTAAGGCAATCAGTTGCCTCAAATTTAAGTTAAGAAATTCAAAGTTTAAGTAAGCAGAACTGGCAGATTTTTATTTTGTACTTATAAATTTTAATTGTTCTTAACTTGAAATGTTTGAGAACACTAATTCATACATTTAACTTAAAACTTTCATGTAATTTTAATGTGAACACTTTTATTAGTATGAACTTAGCTAGTTTTACCAAGCTAGTTTGCTAACATACTAATTTGTTAACATGTTAACAGTAGTATGTTATACAATTAGCACTTGCTGTATGAGTGCAGCGATATTAAGGTTTTATTTGCTCTCAAATCAAGTTGCATGCACCACTTGTCACCATGATGGTAACTATCCTAAAACCAAAATTAACAGACATTCTTCTAAATTAGCATAACAAAACATTAATCACTACTAAATCTCCCTCTTAACACTAATCTTGCACAAAATAAACCCAGTATATTACACTTAATTTTAGCATTTACTCTCCCTTTCGAGTGCCATCGGCAAAGCATGCTGGGAAATAGACATCCCAGCCGTTTCAGTTAAACTTACGTTTGTCTAAATTAAAAAATAATTTAATAAAACTCAAAACAATGAAACAGTTCAGTTTACTTAAAATATATCAGTTCTGTGAACTTGAAAGAAAAAGAAAGTGCTAAATACTCATAAAAGTTAATTTGACTGAACTAATTCGATTAATTTAAGTTTGTCCTACTCAAACCAATTAATTATTTTGAGCGTTAGTGTGCCATCTACATTTCCGGAAAAAAACCCTCAAAACTACAATGATGGCATTTCAGAGAGTTCAGAAACAGTGCTTACTGCTTACTGATATAGAGAATAACTCCCTTTGGAGTGGACGTTTTGCTCTGTAACTTTGCAGACCTTTTTCATGCTCAAACAGCAACATTATGCACTAAAAAAAGTTGACAAGCATAAAAAGGTCCTCTTTAATGACTTGGGGCATATTTTTGGGACTATGCAGTTCATGGTAAGATTAATGCATTTGTGCATAATTTTTCACTTAAAAGACATTTACCTAAGGCAAACAATTTTGTAAGAAACTTTTGTACAATGAACAATTTTAGTTCTGCCTTAGGTCGCCACTTGATGTCCAATGTAAAGTCCTGAAGCAAATCCACTTGAGGTACACTGGTCTTCGTCAGCATTGTATGTAGCGATGTACCATGCTAATAAAGACAAATTAATTCACAGCTCTTATTCAAATAAGTCACATACAACACTCTCCCACCTTATATGAGAAAATGAATCAATCTGTGAACAGAGCAACTCATTAATGAACCACAAAACAGCCTGTTTAATGAAGGACCTTGAGTTCAGGGAAATGTCATCAAGTACACATCAGCTTGTCATCACATGACCAACACCTCAACAAGCCTTGTGATTGTCTTAATATATCCAGACAGGCAGACCTCACACCTGATCACTCATATATAACTCCACCTCATACATTTTTATGGCATGTTCCCATTCCTCTCTTTCCTTCTTTATCTATCTCTCTCTCTCTCTCTCTCTCTCTCTCTCTCTCTCTCTCAGCTGTCTTAGTAATGGGCTACATCAATCCTTTCTTACCCTCGAATAGAAATGTAAATTTCTGTCTGCCTATTAATTTCAGTTAACCCAGGAGGCGTTGGGCTCATTAATCGTGACCAGGGGCAGGGCTCCTTGATAGCTGCAAGTGATGAAACGCACAGTGTGAGGGCAGATGGGGGGGTCCAGATAACTGAGGACTACATATGTACAGATGACAAGGCAGTTCAGCTTAGAGGACCAGTGTCAACGGCTGTAGCAGCGGGAAGCACTCCAGTCTTTACATTTCCAAGCACAGAAAACAAGGTAGATACCACTAGAACATTTTATTTCGCATACATGCACTACCGTTCAAATGTTTGGGATTTGTTAATGTTTTTGAAAGAAGTATTTTATGCTCACCACCAAGACTGCATTTACTGTAAATACAGAAAATATAGAATACAGAATATTATCAAAATAACTGTTTCTTTGTGAATATATTTTAAAATGTAATTTATTCCTGTGATGTCAAAGCTAAATTGTCAGCATCATTACTCCAGGCTTCAGTCACATGATCCTTCAGAAATTACCTGAATATGATAATTTGCTGCTCAAGAAACATTTCTTATTATCTGTGTTGAAAACAGTTGTGCTGCTTCACTGTGATACATTTTTTTCCCCAGAATTATTAGATGAATAGAAAGTTTATAAAAATAAAAAATAAAAAACTTTTGTAAATTCATAAATTACTTTACTGTCCTTTTTGGTAAATGTTTTGCATCCTTGCTGAATTAAAGTATATAAACAAAAACATTCAAATACAAATAAACTGTCAATCAATAACGTATTGATATTGATTAATTAATCGATCAATACTTGACAACTGATCGAAACTTGCTGAGAAAAGCTTCCAAATTAAGATAATTCAAAGACATTACAAAATGTTATTTTAATTTAAGTTATTTTTATATTTTATTTTATGCAACTTTTATTTTTTTTGATAAAAATTCACTTTTTTATTGTTTTTTTATTGTTTAATATTATTATTATTATTACTTGCACTAAAATGCATTGTATACTAAGAATAGTACTATTCATAACATGAGGGTGAGTAATTAATGACAGGGTTTTAATTTTTGGTTGAACTAACCCTCAAATTTGACAACCCCAAAAATACATTTGCATTTTTAGTCATAAGCATCTCTGAATATGATTTCAGTGATCGTATGATAAAATGTTTTGGGCCCTGTTTACATAGCCTATTTAGTGCTGACCGTTTGTGATCAAACTCGAGATGTTAATTCCTGTTGTAAACAGGGCCAAAGACTCATTTTATGACATCCATCCATTCAAGCACATTCTCGATGGTCCTTAAACAAATGATTAGTATCAAACACTCGGTTAGAAGATGTAATGGGAAACGTTTAGCATGTTTATAGCGGTGAGATGACACCAGCAGGGGGCTAATAGACCGAAAGCCTTTCTGACTGCATTTGGTATGATCTTGCTTGTGAAATCACATGATGAAAAGCTTAATTTTAATGTAGTGGATATTATCAAACCACTGAAGTGTCTGTCTCTCCATTTTTAACGTCTGATGGTCCACCAGCAAATTCGTAAACCCAACGGCACAATTCAGAGTCTAAATCAGAACAATGCAGATGCCCGATTCACTTTCCAGTACATTTTCCCACACAATTACCGAAACCCAAGACGTGATGACTGCTAAAGTAGCTCATATTTCCGATCCAATTCTGAGAGCCTCTTTCTCTCCCTCTATGAAATCATGCTGGAAAAGAGAATCTGAATTGAGTTTTGATATCTGTGCCAGTGAGCTGATCCACAGATGACACCCACAGCACGCAAGAGCCATTCCAGTTTAACAAAGACAGACCAACAACTCTTCTGGTCTAGTGCTGCCCGACAGGACAGAGCATGCCACATATACGCTGCCAGCCTGCCACTCAACACACTTGGACAGCATGCATTCTGGTAGATATGAAATACAATCTGCAGAGTTTGGGCCACATTTGGTCCAAGTCCCACAGTTCTTTTTAAATGTAATTTGATTATTATTCAACAAGACAAATCATCAACATCAACATGTTATACACTCATCTTGACTGCCTAGTCATCCATGCATGACCTTGAACATTGACGCTTGTGTATTGTGGGCATCTATCCTTGTTGTTTGCAATTCTATCCAAGATGGCGCCAGTGTGGTGTTTGTCTGTGTTCTGTTTATTGAGTATATTCGTATTGTTTCTGTGTTTGTCTGCACAAAAAGTTACCACATCGCTTGCTTATGATCGCTCGTTTCTCCTCAATATACGAAGGACTGTTGAAACTTTTTTGGATCCGAATTATGGGGGGTACAAGATTCCTGATCCTCCTTTTTCGACCTTCCTGCTATCTGAAATATGTTGCTTACCGGCCTGCGAATACCACCAGAGGAAGAAACGCTATAGAAGACAGGGAACACGTGGCGGGGTGTCGGTACGCGTGAGGAGGCACCTCCATGCCTCGCTGAGTGAAGGCCCGAGTCACGCAGATCTTGTGGGTCTGGCTTCCAGCTGCGACCATGGCCGGATTTTGTACTCTTTTAAGCACGGTCCCGACTTCGTTTACCAGGAACAACAGCGATCAGTGCTATCGTCATGCCGGTGAACTTGGTCCACTCACTGAAGTTTGTCCTAAAGATTATAAAAAAAATGTAACACAACACTTGATTTGATCTTATCATATGGCTTATCAGTTAGCAATGTAGTTATAAGATTTTTTTCTGTCTGATCATAAGACTATTACTTTTAATATAGATGTTCCTAGCCCTGAACCACATGATGTGCCGGTAGCCCGGTATGCTCGTTCTTTTAACTCATTTACATCTGAAAAATTCCTAGATGCTTATATTAGTTCCCCAAAAACTCACAAAATTGAGTCAAACTGTTTTGGAGCAAATCCAGTTGAGTTAGTGAATATGTTCAATATGCTATGTTTGAACGTACTGGATGCCGTTGCCCCGTTTAAATGGAAGAGAACGAAGTCGTGCACATCCTTGTCTTAATGATGAAACTAAGGATATTAGACAGAAATGGAGGAAAGCAGAAAGGAAGTGGAAGAGGGACACATTACAAATATCTCATGAATGTGTTCGAGATTGTATTGATCCAGTATCAAAAAGCTGTTACGTTTGCAAAAGCAAAATATTTTTCAGATCTCATCGAAAATACCAAAAATACTATTTAATACCATAAATAATATACTAAATCCGATTTCTAATTTATATCCTGATCCCTCTCCTATAGCCTGTGAAAACTTCCTTAAGTTTGGGACAAACTTGATGTAATAAGATCATGTTTTTTAGCCTCTACTTTGGACCTACCTCAGTCAATATCGTCACAGATTTGAACAAATTTATCTCATAGTCATCTGCAACAAATGTTCAGACAAATGAAGTTCACTTTTTGCTCACTGGATGTTGTTTATCCTCGCCTTTTATCAGATATACTTGATATTATCAGTCCTAGCTTATTGTCAATAATCAATAGTAGTTTCTATCAAAGGTTTTGGAGAAGGTTGTGTTTAATCAACTTTCTTCCTTCTTGCAGGAAAATGGTATTTTGGATAAATATCAGTCTGGTTTCAGATCACAGCACAGTTCAGAG
Source organism: Rutilus rutilus (assembly GCF_951802725.1). NCBI lineage: Eukaryota > Metazoa > Chordata > Actinopteri > Cypriniformes > Leuciscidae > Rutilus > Rutilus rutilus. Next base: position 38,679,153 of record NC_140221.1, read on the forward strand.
TCTGCACTGCTTAAAGTATTAAATGGCTTATTTATGATAGTCGATTCTGGTAAATGTGCTGTTTTAATTCTGCTGGATCTTAGCGTGGCGTTCGACACTCGTGATCATGGCATTCTTTTAAATCGTTTACAGCAAATTGGGATCCAAGGTTGTGCTTTGAATTGGTTTGACTTCAAAACACTATTGTTCGCTTATAAGGGATTGCATGGACTGGCTCCTCCATACATCTCTGATCTCCTTTCATCCCACCATAATGCTTTATATATATATATATATATATGCACAGCACTGAGATGTTAACAAGGTCATTCAGTTTAAAACATGAACTTCACGAATATATAGAAATACAGTTGGCTTAAAAATGCATGTTTATTTTTAATATTATGAAACTCTGCCACAAACATTTGCCACTGTTCATATTTATCATGAGTAAAAGTTTGTAGGCGAGAAAAATATTTCTGGGAGGCAATGACACATGACAAATGCTCAAAAAGTAATAATAATGATAAAATTAAGTCTGAAAAAAAATTAAGTCTGGGAATTTGAACTTGCACAAACAATGCTTTCTCTTTTTCAGGTTTAATCAGGTCAAGATCACCTGAAATGAGGTTTTGTTGCTGTTCAGATGTAGCAGACCAGCTCAGGGTTTATTTATTTATTTACTTATTTATTGGTCTCTCTTTCAGCATTTTGATTGATTGGACTGAGTTTGTTTGAACAGAACATATAAAAGTGACAGAAAAAAAACTTTAAAAGCCTCTGACTGTGTAAACTTGTGGACGTATTTATGTGGACAAACTTTTCTGTTAAAAGCCTTGCAGTTGACAAGCCGTGAGTAAATTTCTTTTACATTTATTCTACAGTGCATTATGTGGCTTTCTTGCTCCCTCTTGTGGCCTAGTCTTAACGTTCAATCCAGACTTGTTTTGTAGTTTGTTTCCATTACGCTTTTCTGAAATGCCATTCTCACTGAATTCTAATGTTTGGCTGTGGCTGAATTTATTTTTGCAGGCTCCTCACATTTAATCACAGGATTATTGGAAAGAGCCGTGTTCAAACAGTCATACACCAGTGGAAACCAGCAAACACAGATGCACGCCAGTGAAGCGCATCCGATTTCACCCTAATCTCCTCCTCATTCTCTTCTACGACCTTTCATGCTGTGCTATATTATGACACACGCAGACCTTTGATACAAAACACACATCTATCACCAAAATATGCCTAAATGCTCATTGATTGGATCCTTTCACATAATCATTCCTTTTGCATCAAAATAGATAATCTCTTACCTAATACCTTCTTGTTTCCAAAATGCAGCCACTTGGTAGAAATGAAAATGAGCCACAGAATAAGAATGAGACAGCCAAAGAAAAACGCAATGAGTGCATGTGGGTCACGTGACCACCTCAGGTAGTCCCTACCAATATTTCTTGTGGTCATTTTTGTCCCATGTTTTCGCCTGTAAAATGAAATTGTTATATATAAATATCGATAAATCGAAATCAAAATTTGTATATCATTTTTTAGAGCCTGATTACAAAAACAAAAGTCTCACCATTAAAAGCCATGTCCCAAGCACATAATTATAATGTTCTCATGATAATTTTATGTAGTCTATACGACAGACTTGCACTGCACGTTGCACTTCACTGTATTTTCCTTTTTGAAGTGATTCCAATCATATTTCAAGCAATTCATCATGGTGAAACATAAACATCTGAAGTGTCTCAGCTGAAGGAAATAATCCATTATTTATCGGCTTTAATTTGTCGGCCAAATTTTCTTATCAGGCTGATAACGCTAACATTAAAAATGATCATTTATCGGCCGATACCGATATGGTGGTCGATATATATCGTGCATCCCTAATACACACACACACACACACACAGACACACCTATTATGTAAATGTAACCATAAAATGAATAATTACTAAAATGAACCATTTATTGCTTAGTACATTCAAGTTGAAACAACTAAACAAACATTAGATTGCATAACCATTCTTGATACATTTTTAAAGCCTCAAGATTAGCATTTAAAGTTGCAAAATTTGCATGCAGATTGTATATAAACATGTGAAATTGTATTCTTCTTATGCTGTATAAAATATTTAATAAAGAATTTAAAATGTTATTAGCATTGTTAAACCTACACTTATGCCCTTGATCATGTTGTTCCAGAACCAACAAAAGATTCTGACCCAGGAACACAATATACTTGGCAAAGTTGTCGTGGATGCCAATACATCAGAGTTGCTGGAATTCCTCCCTGCATGTCTGCAATCTCAACTGACAGTCAGGTTAAAATCCAGTTAAAGACAGCGACTCGACTCCGAGGGAGCTCGCCAATCACACAAGGGTCAGATTCTGACCTTTCCTTCCCATGCCCAGCGCCAAACCTGTTGGCTTCACGCCTCAAATTGGCACCTAAATGGTTTTGTATAACGGCACTTACATTGATTACAGCCATACTTCCTCTTGAGCTTCCCAGCCAGAGGAGAATCTCACATTCAATTACAGAAAACTTGTTTCATTGATTTTTCGTTTGGTGCTCACAGCTGCGAGTTAGAGTGCAAACGCGTATGTTAGTGAATGTCCGCTGAAGCGTCCCTCACTGTCCTTGAGACCCGGGAAAGCTTCAGTTCAGCCATTAACAAAACAGTGGATCTGAAAGAGGCTGCTCTCGTGTTCACCTGTGAAATGCGCTCTGGGTAATTTGCTCAATGAGTATTGAGCGGCTGAAGATATGGACACTGCAGTCGTCTCACATTCATCAGTTCAACTCTCCGCAGTGCTCAGTCAAGTAGATATTACACAGTCATGACTCCATGTGTTCATTCAGACAGTGGATATCAGGTTTTTGAATGCCATTGTAGTCTGATTCTTTCTATGCATGATAAGAGAAGTTTTGCTGCAGTTCTTTTCAGTCCAGATCCGTTTCTGTGAAGGACATTTTGATAAATCAATTTTGTTCCTCTTTTTCTTTGTAAATGTGCGTTCACCAGTTTTTCCTACATAAATCTGTTTTTGCACTCATAATTCAGCCTATAACTACTTAAAACAATGCCATTTGTTTGTTAAATAGGCATATTTTGTGAATATTTATCTACACATTACAAATCCAGTCAGTGAGTCAGAAGCAGTGAATACTTCAGGAAGTAGGCTAAATCATTAGATTGATTCAAACTCTTGAGTCTTTCTGATTCATTTAAATAACTGGCTCATTCACTTCAATTATACTACACTAGTCATGCTGAATTATTGTTTCTGTGTTCAACCAAACATTTAATAGATTGACGTCTTTTCTCTTCATTGTCTTAGGTACTCTTTTATCATCTCATCATTGTTAATTTAGACTCTAAACTCACATTTTGTGTATTGATTTAAAAATAAAAACCACCAAACCCCTGCACTATTTATTTTTAGTAGGTATAACTGTATCAGGAATCCAATTACTGTCTGCACTCTCATTGGCTGGTGCCGTGCCGCATGGGATCGCTGCTCACTTGCATATACTTAAAGGTAGGGTAGGCAATTTTCTGAGATTCTAGCAATAGCGAGCTAGCTTTGAAAGCAAAATATCTCACCTTCCCCTCAGAGCGTCTCCAAAGCCACGCCTCCATCAAAACACAAGAACGCACACAGCAGGGAGCAAACTAATGCGTCATGAGAGACGGCGTTAACCTCATGTCTCAAAGCACATAACATTACAATAATAATGAACATAAACACCTTAAAAAGCACTGACCTGTACCATCTGACTGCTGCAGTTTCACTTTGGCGTTGATAGTGTTGCCATTGAAAAAAGAGTAACGAACCGCTCAGAGTATAACGTCACGGGTTTCCATCTCTTCCAAATTACAGTATTATGGCGTGAAACATAATCTTGTTGTTTTGGTTCAGGAGGAACTGTAAAAGGCGGCTGCTGTTTCAGTTGCGGTGCTCGGTGACTGACATCTGTCTAACTCTGCATAGCATGAAACGCTATGAAAATACATATGTTGGCAGGCAGGTAGGACATTGTTAGCCTGGCTCGGCCCTCCTACGTACTTCCGCTCAATTTCATTTTCCTTCAGTAACTCCGTCTGGGATTGTGGTGTATTCTTTGGTTTTCTCCGATCAATTTTTAACCGGTCCAATCAGCGAACAGAGGGAGTGGCTGAGAACGATGACGTTGAGCTTGTGCGCTAGTTTGAGTTGACATACGTCACGACCAAACGTTAGCAATTGGTTATGGCAGATCCAGAGTGACTCTGGTCAGATCCAATAGTTTTAAACTTCAACAGAGTACCCGCCAACAAGGAAGTTAACGCTTGTCAATGGAGAGAGGCCAGACTCTCTGTACAAATGAAATGTACGAGAGTCTGGTAGAACCAGGCTAGGACATCGTATCATTCCAGACCGAATTCAATGATTGGACAAACATTTTATGGTCCAAGGCCTTCAACAAATGATATATATATATATATATATATATATATAAATACATTTAGATCACTTAACTTAGTTAAGATTGCTAAGATTTAGATTACTATCAGGATGTGAAGAGACTTTCAACTAACATAACAAAAAATGTTTCTGGAACAAATCACCTACTCTGCCTTTAAAAGGCTGCAATTATACTTTTTTGGATAGTTAACCAATCGGATATTTAGTGTGTAATATAGCTGTTTGTGAATGTAAATGATCTGCAAAGTTTAAAGATAAAAGTGCACGATAAATGAAGCAATTGTCTCCCAAAAAAAAAAAATAATAATATTCTGAACTGCCTGAAACGAGTCATTAGTAGCTTAATTCCAGTCATTCCTGCACGAACCTATGTAGTCTTGTAACAAATTTGCATAATGCCAGCCTGGTTTTCATTGGCCTCATTAGACTGAAGGAAATGCAAATTCACGCCTGTACAGTATGGGGGTGCAGCTCAAACAAACCTTTCAGCTGTGCTGCTGGATTGCAGAAGAATAGGTTGAAAAGTTCTTACTTCAGCAATAAAACAAAAAAATTAAATACAAATGTGATGTTTATCTAAAGCCATTTTTGATTAAATTAGAGCGGCTGTATTGTATTAGGCGAGATTGTCAAACCATCAACATGTGTAAAACATCAACAATTACTAGTATCCTCAATTCCCAAACATTTCAAAAGTGTAATTAAAAGGAAAGGTGATGTGACACAGTGGTAAACATTAACAAAATTAACAAATCACAGATTCTTGATTTTATAGCATTTTACAAAATGTCCCAACTTTTCTAAATTTGGGGTTGTAGTTACTTGAAAAAAGTAATCTTATTACATAACTCGCGTAACTTGTAAGCTTTCGGAAAAGGAGGGGTTAGAGAGACCGTTTTAAATGAATGATTTTCGGTCACTTTGTTGCTGCAAATCGCCTCTTAAGAGTTACATATACCGCTCGAGCGCAATATTGATCTCGATATGTCGTTGCCATTTCCATGTACTGATCTGTGAAAGAATATCCTGGCCTCATTCTGTTCCTCATTGAAACTGTTCTGATTTCCCCACCATGAGATAAAGACATTTGAATAATGATACAATATTATCACGCTCTGTGATGACACGCAGGCTGATGGCTATCAACAGCTGGCCACAGATATTTCCAAAGAATAAAAAGGCTTCTGCAACAAATTCAAAATCTGTTTTGGGCACGTTATATTAGCATACAAATACAGAAAAACCTTGCACGCCGGTATAAGGATGAAATATAATCTCAAAGAAATGTATTCCCTTGCTATAGGAGTTTGATAGTGGTACGCCAACGTGGTTTTGATTGAATTTTTTGACTTACAGCATACGTCTACACAGGTAAACAACGGCCTCTATTCATCCAAAGAGAAATCAGTGAAGTTACATGGCTCAGGAAGTAAAGCGCTGGAGCAATCAGCAAAGGTAATCGGAAAGTGCTCTGTGGCTGTATGGTTTTAAAACATTGCTATTAGTCTTCAGGTCAGACCCGTGTTGAAATACTGCAGGGTGAGTTTGAGCCCAGATGCAGTCTGAATGATTTACCTCCCGTCGCTTGTGTTTCACCAGAGGTTACAGCTACTCCGCAGAGCATGAACAATGCTCAAGCGAAGTGAAGGGAAAGAAGATGACAGAGATGGATAAAGGAGGTCAAAAACAAGAGAGAGACTTTTCCCCCACACCTGGTCTCTCCATTTGTCCCTCAGGATGTAGACAGATATCCATTCAAGCAGAGATATAACAAATAAGCCATAAACAAATACTGGAAAATGGCACATGCTAAATCCAGCGTGTCTCGTAAGCTCAAGAGTTGAGGGCGTGTTAAGTGACACTTTACCCAGCAGATCAAGAAAAAGTTTGCAGGGTGAAGTTGGAATGGTTTATCTGGTAATACGATGGAAGAGCAATTGGATTTGGAAGCTGTTAAGTAAACACATGGTTTGACTGATAGCATGAACTGGCTACTGCAGTGTTCATTCTGTTCAAATGTTCGATTCCAATCAAAGCCTCTGTTTGTTCGGGCCAATGTTAGCCACCCTCTTATGGCTTCGAGGGCTTTGTTAGGCTTTGTCGGTGTTGTTGAGTTCTGAGAGAATACTCTCTCATGCAATCCGTGGCCTCGTTGGCCTTCATCACCGCTAACTGATCAAAGTGGTTTCTGAAGAGTGAGGATTACCATAATGTGTTTATTGGTAATAACGTGTTGCAGTCTGTTACAGGATTAATATAAATTTTGTTCTGTTTCTACTTTAGAATATTTTTATGGTACTTTTGTGGTTGTGTAACATTCAGAAGTGGATTGAGAATACTTTTTAATTCCAATACAGTTGCTGGACACAGACTGATGGAGGAATTAGCAATTAGCAGTTGACTTTTTGTGCACTCTGGTGTGTATTTTATTTCCATGGTTTGTTAAACATTTGAACAAATTGTTAAAAAGCAAATATTATGTACCCTATTAAATACAAATCAGGTTTAACATACAGAAAGCAGTTCTCAAGGGCATTAAGTGGTGTGGGAGAGAAAACTGGACCATAAGTCTGATCAGATCAGAAGTCTGAAAAACCCCACTGGGACACACTATGATGTAAATCCTAAGCACTGGTCTCAGATCAGGGATTAAAGTGGCATTAAATAACTTTCGTGTTTAACTTTCATATGACGTTATATGCAAAAGTCATTTATTAAATATGATGTTATAGATAAACATTTTTAATAATATGATGAAATGAATGTAAATTTATTGTGTACACTGCATTTCCCAGAGTTCATTTACCTTCAGTAAATTCCACTTCCAGTCTTTTCAATTCATCTTCCTCTGGGGTGTGACCAATTCAATTCAAAATTAATAACACATTAATTTAAAAACAAGCCAATTATGCCAAACTGTGCACAATCCTGGAACTTTTTATGGTGTTTTTTGTTTTCTTTTTGGTCTTGTTTGGAGATAGAATAGAAGAATAGAATAGAATCGGGCATTTATATAGCGCTTTCATATGTACTACTGTACACCCAAAGCGCTTTACAATCATGTCAGGGGATCTCTCCTCAACCACCACCAGTGTGCAGCATCCACTTGGATGATGCGACGGCAGCCACAGTACAACGGCGCCAGTGCGCTCACCACACACCGGATATAGGTGGAGAGAGGAGAGAGAGTGATAGAGCCAATTCAATGTAAGGGGATTATTAGGAGGCCATGATTGGTAAGGGCCAATGGTGTGTGGCCATGACACCGGGGTTACACCCCTACTCTTTACGAGAAATGCCATGGGATTTTTAATGACCACAGAGAGTCAGAACCTCGGTTTAACGTCTCATCCGAAGGACGGTGCTCTTTGACAGTATAGTGTCCCTGTCACTACACTGGGGCGTTAGGACCCACACAGACCACAAGGTGAGCACCCCCTGCTGGCCTCACTAACACCTCTTCCAGCAGCAACCTGGTTTTCTCAGGATCCAGGTCTCCCATCCAGGTACTAACCAGGCTCAGCCCTGCTTAGCTTCAGTGGGCAACCAGTCTTGGGCTACAGGGAGATATGGCTGCTGGCTAGATAGACATATCTGCATTCATTGTACATATTCCCTGTTGCTTAACGTATATGGAATGGCTGAAAAAAAGCTTAACACCTTTAGCTTTGATTCATGGTTTGACTGTAAATAGAATAATGGCTTAAATAAGAGAAAACAGAGTTTTTCTTGCCTACAGCCATTCAGTGATGTCTCAGATTAAATAGTTTGGCTGTTCTTGATAAGAAGCATGAGCAGGGAGTGAGATAAATGATCCATCAGAGAGAGGTCACATTGGCCACACTGTCTCCCACTGTCAATCAATTGATCTTCTATATTAGTACCGCCCTTGCCCACCCCTCTCATACATTATTCATGTTGTGGCAATGGATTTAAAACAAGGCACTAATTATTTATACAAGGCAGAAACTACAGCTTAACAACTCATCAGGATGAGATAAATTATACTGTTCGCTCACTAACATATGCTCTAACCCATAAACTCCTTATGTATTGGCCAAAACTGCTTATTCTTCACTTGCTCAACTATGGCTCTCCTGTTATAACATATGGCCCGAACTATTCTGGTATACAGATTCATCTAAAATAAATCATTTTTAATATTGCTAGTGCAAAATGCGTTCGGACCGTCAATCGCAGATGCTCATGGCAATTAGTGCTAAAACAACACACATGGGCATTAAAGTATTGTGTCTGTACAACAAATCTTCAATTAGCAATTGACTTTTTGTGCACTCTGGTGTGTATTTTATTTTCATGGCTTGTTAAACATTTGAACAAATTGTTAAAAAGCAAATATTATGTACCCTATTAAATACAAATCAGGTTTAACATACAGAAAGCAGTTCTCAAGGGCATTAAGTGGTGTGGGAGAGAAAACTGGACCATAAGTCTGATCAGATCAGAAGTCTGAAAAACCCCACTGGGACACACTATGGTGTAATTCCTAAGCACTGGTCTCAGATCAGGGATTAAAGTGGCAAAGGCAAGGACATTTTCATTGCAAGGTGTGCGAGTGAGGGCTGAAGATCTCCTGTGGGGATTGTGTAATGAGAGAGGAGTCACAGGGGGCCGTATGGAGAAGAACCCCCCCCCCGCTCATATTAGCAAGCTAACAGCCTGATTATTGACCACGTCTACTGACTGACTTGGGTCACCTCATCACTCTACCTGGGAGTGAGACAGAGAGAAAGAGGAGCAAAAGGAAGACAGACTATCTGTTAATTTGTGTTTGTGTCCATGGATTACAAAAAGGATGGTTGGTGTCCTGGTTGGTGAATGGTTATGCTACAATCCATAATATAGTAACAGCTATGACCATCATATACTGCACAGCACCAATGGCCTTATTTTTTCTTTGCTATTTTTGGGGCAAATTCACTAAATTTACTTAAAGATTTTGATGACTTCTTTTTATCTTCATAAACTTCATTATTGCACCTTGTTTACAAAAGTCAGATATTTTTCTGCCGCAATTAGCATTGTACTTTCACAATCAGAGGAATTTAGTTTAAAAGAGACATGCATGCTTTCTATTATGGCAACATTAATTCACCAAGTCATAATTCTGATGAAAGACACCACCGATCTGAGACTTTTTCTCTTACACACCATGCCATTGATTTCCATAAATTAATGCTGATTTCTATTTATACCTATAGACTAAACACGTAATATGCATGTGCACGCCGTCACCGTTTTCACAGATTCACGTTTTTGGAGTTTACACGGAGATGATAATGTTTTTCACAATTTTTCAAAACTTGCACCTTGGAACCTATTTCAAAGTTTGCGTTCTCGAGCCACCAAACACTGCTGTCGTGCAAATGAACGACCAGAACACATTAAAAGTTTTCTGTTTTCAGTTAGAAAGGTGTCGTGTAAGCGGCCCCTAAGTTAATAACTAATGATCTTTGCAATGGAAGTGAATCGATCAAAACTAACTTTAGCTGGACAATAACGTTATTCTAGAGCTGCTGTAAAGCCAAAACAATCTCTGTTACTTTAATTTCCTATTATCACTGTAAAGCTGCTTTGAAACAATCTATATTGTTAAAAGCGCTATATAAATGAAGGCGACTTGACTTATTTAATAGGGTACATAATATTGCTATATATACAGTTTTTTACAATCACTTTGTTACTATTTTCAGAACCTTGATGTCATTTTTCACAACTCTAGACACAAAACTCACAACCAATGATCAAAATGCACATTTTTCAAAACTCTAACCCTTTTTTCAATTGCTTGGATACAACACACATAAAACTTAGATGATTTGTTCATTCAACAAAAATCACCTGTTCAATATTCACAACTTAACATCAAAGTACTACTATTTCAAAAGGCAATTCACACATTACATTTCAAATGAGTGTCTATTCATTTCCTTACAATGATCTAACTATCAATGGATACAACTACTCAAAATGATAAGTAACTGTTGCATTACTCTTAATGCCCGTAGGTTTTTTCCAAGATGTTTGGCTAATGACAACATCCATTGTGATGTAGATGAGAACCTGTGGCCAAATCCACAACACAGAGCTGATGACAATGTAGAAGTACAGTAATCACTCCTGTTTTGTTTCTTACAGTACAAGCAAGCAAGTTGATGAACACTGCATTTGATGTTTTACAGTACTGTCTTTTCTTTTCTATTTCATAGCTAATTATTTTTGCTTTGATTCAAATAAACCTATGCTGTGATTGTACTGTAGTGTTTTGCATCAATATATTACAAACTTTGTTCAATGATTCCACTGTGTCTGTAGTATTCTCTCTACTACTGCAGTACTTTTACAGAGATGTATTTACTGTACACGTAGTACCATAATGAAACCTGTATCACCTATTTTGTTCTACAATATTTAATGATTGTACGAACAATGACACAGTGAAACTATCGGTTGCTTGTGTGTGGGTGATCTATAGTTATGTTTCAATGGTATTTCACAGTAAATTTGTTTTTGAACCAATGATTTGTGCAAGTGCAAGATTTCTTTAAAGATGTGAATGGACAATGCAATGTTTTGAACATTAGACAGCCTGTGTTACAAGTGATAACCGTTTTGAGTTTTGTGTCTAGAGTTTTGAAAAATGACATCAAGGTTCTGAAAATAGTAGCAAAGTGATTGTAAAAAACTGTAATTACTATTTAAATAGTGCTAAAACAACACACATGGGCATAAATGTATTGTCTTTAGCAAACTACTTTTCAATGACCAATTGTTTTTGTGCACTCTATTGTGTATTTATTCTCATGTTTAACATGTCAAATAATTAGCAATAGTGTGTGTGTGTGTGTGTGTGTGTGTGTGTGTGTGTGTGTGTGTGTGTGTGTGTGTGTGTGTGTGTGTGTGTGTGTATTTATAATTTGAGTATTTTAATTTTATATCATGTAATTTTACATATTTATCTATGTTTTTGTTTTTGTTTTTGTTTTTGTTATGTCTCATGCACAGTCCATTTGTCATGGACTTCAAGGCCCAAAACTCAGTTTTTGAGTTCATGGCGTACTGAATGAGAGAGGTGAACACCACTCTTCAGCTGTGATTATATCCACACACACACACACACAAAAATATTTGCTCTCAAATAATAAAGTGGTAACTGAAACGTAGTGTTCAAACTCTACTCCCATGACAACAGTCTCATGCAGGTGTTTCCGAGATCATGGTTGTAAATAAATATAAACCTTGAGAAGGAATCCAACACAGCTGTTTTAAAAAACCTAAGAGCTCTAGTGTGCTTTATCTGGCCATGTGTATGTGATGTATAATATCACTGATCCAGGCTGACTGCTGTCAGATTACGGACCCTGCAAGCCAATGTTTTTAACAGACAAGACAGTGTGGAATGAACAGGTTGTAGAACATGACATTTCTTTCACATTCTGATTACTTGTGTATGCGCAACGGCTGGGTCTGTTTGTTTGTTGTGGGCTGCAAAGTCTGAGTGTTCATCAGAAATCCACAACAACCCAGCAGAGGGTATAATTTACAGTGATTGCATTTGAATACTCTGACACTCACTCCTTGACAATTCTCCTTTCTTTCTTTCTTTCTTTCTTACACAATTGCTTTCTGTTTCACTGTTTTTCACTGAGCAGGATGGGACAAGTGTGTCAGCAGTCGGACAGATTGGTTACTACCCTGAGGTTTGGCCATGTGTCAGGTAAATAAGCTGATAGTGTTTATACCTTCTTCTGTTCCTCCTCTCAAAAAAAGAAAAGCTGTCACTGAGGTAGTGATGTAGTACCGGACTCGAGTCCGGTCTCGAGACCGATTTCTGCTTTCTCGGACTCGACTCGGACTTGTTCTTACAAAGACTCGGTCTTGACTCGGACTCGACCCTTCAAAGACTCGGTCTTGACTCGGACTCGGCATAGGCGGTCTCGTCCCATCACTAGTCCACTAGAATACATACCACTAGAAAATTTTAATTGACTGTTCGCAAAGACCCGCCCCCCTTAGTTACTGTCGCTATGTCCGACAAGCTACACCGTTCTGACTCACGCCACACCATGTTCTCACGCAGTGAAAAATACATCGCGGAGCAGAGAGGAGACTGACAACACGCTGACAGACAGGACAGACCAGGTTACTTTTCGGTTACTTTTGATATTAAACATATTAAACAAAGTCTCGCCTTTCAAACTTGGTCATTTTTTAAAAGAAATTTAAACAATAAATACCGTTTTGTGGCTCTTAAATGTGTAGTGACAGATCGCTGTAGAGCATCAGTTAAAGCTGCTCGTGAACCGATCATCTCTTCCTTCTAGTTAATTTATAGCCTCAAATAAACATGAACAAACATAAGAAGCAATGTTGTTTTAACCACGGAAAGGCGTCAGTACACTCCGTGTTTCAAGTTCAAATCCTCCCATGTTAACCAACGGACTCGGTCTCGACTCGGACTCGACCCTTCAAAGACTCGGTCTTGACTCGGACTCGACTGAATTTGAAAAACAACGGACTCGGTCTCGACTCGGACTCGACCCTTCAAAGACTCGGTCTTGACTCGGACTCGGCATAGGCGGTCTCGTCCCCATCACTACACTGAGGCGCTGACCTTTTAAAAGGTACACCTTTGTAAGCTTACTATTACCCCTAAACAGTGCATATTACTATCTTAAAGGTACATATTAGTTCCTAAAGTGCACATATTAGAGGCATTCGCATCATTCTTGTAACTATTGGCGGAAGTACCCGCCTTTTGGCCTGTTCGCACCACAGGAACTGGGAACAATTTTAGTTATAGGAATGCCCTTTTGGAAGACTAAATTAGCTCCTACTTCAAGCACACTAGGAACTTCCAGTGACGAAAGTGTACGTTGATTGGATGAAAGCATGCCATACGAAACCCTGGCACCTGCCATTTTTAAAAATCTTACTGGCAGTGCGAATGCAACCAGGAAAATTGTATGTGGGGAAAATGTATGTGTTCGGGGACTGGCCTGGTGGCTAGTTTTTATAACTGAGTTCCTACCCAGTGTGAAAGCCCCTAATAGTACCTAAATGGTACATATTAGTACTTTTTGAAAAGGTGCCGTCACAGTGATAGCCTGGAAATCCAGACCTAAATCTAAAAGATTAATGGTCTGGCGTCGACTAATGAAAATCGGCCAGCTCGAGGGGTGGCACCAAGCATGCATTTGAAAATCTCACTGCACGCAATTGGATAACACTACGACCAATCACAACAATAAACCCCATACGCATAGCTACCATCGGAGCTAACTGGTAGATTATACTCTTACCGTATCCGGTCGGCAAAACAGCAAAAACGATTCGAGCGGCGTCTTCTGTTCCTGTTATAGATAAAAAGCCAAGTCTAACTCGTTCATTGTAGCGGCCAAAGCCGTTTCAAACAACTGGTGTTCATCCATAGCCATCTTGCAATGTTTACTAATGACTTCGACGTCACAGCGCTGTCCTCCTCTGTTTAGCTCGCCTCTGGCCCGCCTATATCAGATAACCCGATGTGATTGGTGCAGCTCAGATCGAGGGGCATATTTAATGAGCATCATTATTTGACACCAGAGTAACTCGCTGAGCAAATTCAACTTGTGCTCTCGCGAGAACTCTGGGTATCACAGTGACAGCTTTTGTGCCTTTTTTTCTGAGGGTGATTTCTTTAATTAAAAACTGATATTAAATAATGCAAACAAACTGAAAATCTAAAATGAAACAAACAGTTGTTGTTGGTAGTCTAATTTCACTCTGATTGATGGAAATCAGTGTTACTGTTTACTAAAAACTACTAAAACTGAAATTAAAACGAAAAAATATATGATAATAAAAAATAAAAAAACTACTTAAATTAAATAAAATTACAAAACCTTCAGCTAAAATTAAAATCTCTAATTAAAATTATTAATAAATACTATAAAATAGTATATAAATAATAATAAAACAACACTAATTGCAATATGGAATTCCAGCTGGAAAGACCCACATAGCTTTGACCTCAAACTTTACATGATCTAGAACAGCTTCTTATGGTCAGTTTTCCATTTTCAAGGCTGAAGGTCTTTATCAAACAAAACAAATAGAATAGAATATACCGGAGCACAAAAAGCAGACTGTTTGTTTGTCTGTAGCTCCGTCTTGTCACTCACTTAACATTCAGCAGAGCAGAGACTGATGGATTTAATTATGATTCCATCCATGTGAGTGTGTGAATGATTTCTCAACATTCCAGAATGCAAATAGCAGGAGAGGAGGGAATTGTGCATGATGGGAATCAGGCAGAGAAAAGAGAGAGTGTGTGTGGGGGTGTGGGGGGTATTGCATGTCTGATTAGTTGGAAAGTCGTTTACACAAAGTTTAACTGGCTTGTGGTATAAGAGCATCGGCAGCCAAAAAGTGATAAGAACAGGACGCATGACTCATGATGTGGGTGAAATGGGACGATCATTTTCCTTTCTAAATAATATTATCGGAATGCAACTGTCAGAATACATGAGGTACAAAACACGATCTTTTATATGACCCTTTACAACAAATGGTCGATGAAAGGAGGTGCTTAACTTTAGAAAATGTTGATTGTCAAATTACAGAAGTTGTTTTTCAGCTCAGGTCAGTAAATTCCCCCCAAAATTTTTTTCTTACAACAACTTGTAAAACAGAGTAAAAAAATCAATCATCAAATCAATCGTCGTTGGCAATCATCACAAAAATATATGTAAAAATGATTAACAATAATGATTTGTTCAATAACAAAATTGAAAAATTTACTTGTAAGTTCACTGTGCTGTAAAAAAGTTGATTGAACTTATTGTTTTGTGAAAATGTTTTTAGGTGTAATTGTTTATCTAACATTATTCTATGGGGCTGTTAAATGCTTGATTCTGATTGGTTGATGAAAGTTATGGTTTGCAATTATTTTCCAGGAAACGCACAGCTATAGGGCCAAGCAGGTCTTTGTGTGCATTATTTTTCTAATAATTCAAAACATTTATAAAAAATAAAAAATATATATAACATAGAAGAGACTTGTGTAACAAGATCCTCTTGTGTAACACCAATAAAACAAGCAATTATTAATTAACAACTATACAATTCTACAAGTAGGCTACTCTCATCTCTCCCATATGTCACTGCTGAGTAAGCTTTACTCAACTTTAAGATCACTGCTGTTTTTTCTATATATTTGTTTAAAGATTATTGCTCTACATTCATGTCAAAAGATCCTAGTCATTTTTTTCTCCAGATGGAGGTAAGACTCCAGATTGGAGGTAAAGTGGTTGTTGTGTCTGACAGTGCAGTTTGTGCTCTAAAGTCTCTCATGTGGGTTGGATATTCTAAAGCTATATTTAAATAATAAAAATCCTAGTTTGATTGATTTGCACTGAGAACTTTATTTGTGTTTGGATGTTTGGATGTGATCAGTCTGGCTCTTCTAACAGCCAGATGACTGTTTTTGATTAATTGTCCAACAATCATTTGATTGACTGCTCCTTGTTTTGTCTTCTGGCAGTCTCGCCACGTCAATATTCTCAAAATACAAGTGCTGGTCTCGTCCTGGAGAATCTGCAAGGAGGAAACCATGACTGAAAGCTGCAAGGCAGCCAAACAGGTGCTCGGCAAAACCTTCAGTCCTCAAAGACTTCCCCGCTGTTGTGTATTTATATAAAGGTGACTCGAGAACTGCATCCGCCCACCTTCCCCCTGTCTGTTTCTCAGATCCAAGATCTTATCAGCTGAAACTGAAGTGTTGGACCTGTGCCCGCACAGACATACACACACCTTTAAATCTAGATAAGAGATAAAGACATTTCAGATTAGAGCTGACAGCGTTCAACACTCTTGCTTCTCCCAACCGGAGATGTCTGTGAGCGGGGCTGGGCAATAAAACTATGCTGATAATTATTGCAATATAATTTTATTAGATAATTATAACAAAAAGTCGATAAGTGTACAATATGATGTTCATGCGCTATGCAAATTATGTTGTGTATGCTTGTTGCAGACCATTGCACTGGTGACATTAACTGATATGCGCTGCCATTTCTGTTGCGTATGAGAAAAATTAAATTGCAAACACGGCAAAAGCAGAACGAAACGTTTACTCACTGTCACTGATCATCTCGCTCATGCGACCACTAAACAGTATGGAAGTTTGTTTCCGCTACAGAATGCAACATTTGAAAAGATAATTGCGACTTTTTATCTCACAATTGCGAGTTTACATCTTGCAGAATTGCGAGATATAAACTCGCAATTCTGACTTTATAACTCGCAATTCTGACTTTTTTCTCACAATTGCGGGTTTAGGCCTATATCTCGCAATTCTGACTTCTTTTCTCAGAATTGTGAGATATAAACTCGCAACTGCGATGACTTTAAAAGTCATACATTTTGACAAACCAAGTCAAAATTCTGAATTAAAAAGTCGATGTTATTACTTTAAAAGTCGAAATTGACACAAATAAGTCAAAATTACCTATTTCTTGCTGACTTGCAAGCTCACTTATTTGTACAAAAGCCCTGAACCACAACGTCAAAAAATAAATAAATCTAATATTACGAGAATAAAGTTGTAGCAAAATTAGATTAAAGTTGTAATATTTTGAGAATAAAGTCAAAATTACAAGAATAAATTCATAGTTTTATGAAAATAAAGTCGTAGCAATACAGGACTGAAGTCGTAATATTTTGAGAATAAAGTATATTGCGTAAATAAACTTGATTATTTCGAGAGGGGGAAATCACAATATTATGAGAAATAGCATGATTATTTATCAAAATTAATAAAGCCGTTTCAACAGCATGGATGTGGAGGATTTAGTTCAATCTGTGTGGTAAAATTTATTTCATTTTGGCTGGAATTCACTTTGGAATTCTATTGAAGACGGTCTTACAAAGATAGCATTTGCACAAACAAGTTTACGAGTGTATAACTATACAACTAAAATGAAACAAACTTCTCTTATAAAACGCTGTAAATTTTGCTGTAAACTCTAAAAATAGATCAATTCAGAATGAATGTTTAAGAGCAAGCATGTTGAATATTAGCTGATGGGCTGTCGATTCATTAAATGATAAGCTGTTTCCTCACAAAAGCGGTTTATTCAGTATTGTGAAGCCTCTCCTCCATTGACATCCATTAAAAAAATGTCCTCTGGTCTCCTTCCCTGATTACCGCAGCATTAGCTAGGCTTTTTTCGCTTAAGGCTGGAGGCTTGCCTTCAAGTGGCTTTGCTATAGCTGCTTAAATCATTGCTTTTCACGCAAATTGTGTTGACTCACAATGAGTTTGGAATAGAAAAGGGCTCTTTAAAGGGACTTTTAGCATACTTTAGTATACTCTAAAAAATGTAATAAAATAAAAAACATAAATTTCAAGCTTTTATATTTTATTGTCATGCGAAAGCAATATAATATTTTTTTTTTATGTAAAATAAATAATAATAATTTAATCAACCCGCTCGGGACATTATAGTGATCAAAGTTAAAATATAAGACTTGTTGTTGAACGTGATATGTTTCCTTGTGCTAACTATACTTTATATTACTCTCCAAATGGCACAGTTTGTGTTTTAAAAACTCTGCCCCTTTCGAACAATCGACTACAAGCTTGCATTCAGATCTGGCACCATCCAATCAACAGTCGGTAGATTGAACCAAGACCCCGCACAATTTTTTTTCTTTTTCAACAATCTGTTTCACTCAGATGTATGTCATACAAAAGGAAATATATGTCGCTACTTCCATTTCATCTCAACTTTAAGAGTTTGGCTCTAAGACCTTCTGAAGTTCTGGAGTTCTCAGAGGGCAAATTATGTTCCATTTGAAAGAAAGCCACAACATGAACAGAACAGCTGGAAATCAGCAATTCATTCCATCTTGGTCAAAGCAGCAGTTACATGCTGGTCCTTCAGCAACCTGTTATTTGGGTATTAATTACAATCAGCAAGTGAAGCAGTAAAAGTACCAAATTGTTACACCACAGTGATAACCTCATACATATGATTACAATCCAAACATTTTATGAAAGAAATTCATTGTGGAGAGCATTATGGATATATGCGAAATTGACATCAGATCAGTATAGAGTTGATTTAAGGGGAATGTTTGCTGTTCTTCTTTTTCAAGTGAATGATTTGGACACGTACCAATTGGTATGGTCACACCTTGACGCCTAAATTAGACAGCAATCCATTCTGAACTTTATCGTATATAGATATGTCCGAATTTTCCAAGCCTAGCAATTACTATAACAGTGGTGTGATGAAAGTCATTATGTGTGAAGTCAAAAAATGTGACTGTATAAATTTATTTAACTTTTCTTTGACTCACAGATGATCTTTTTTTTTTTTTTTTTTTACTATATGTAATAAAAAAAGCATTCTTACAAAGCAAAAAAAAAATAACTATTGAAAAAATAGAAATAAATATACTATAAAACTAATTATTGTCAGAAATAACATCAAAGTTTGCCATGGGGGTTGACCCTTAACTGAGGTAAAAACACTGTAAAATATGACCTTGAGTGACTTATATTTATGAAACAGATTCATTTTAAAATATGATCGATAACAAAGTCCATTTCAAGGAAAGTCTGTTCACTTGGCGGCCATATTTGCAACGCCTCAGTGCAGCTAATTCTGGCATTCAGCAAGTTGAATGGGGGAATCCTGAAACTCACAATTAAATAACATATTTCTAATCAGCAACAAAATCTGACACAAACTGTCCCATAAATGTTGTGCCCAAATAGCGTAAAAAAAGCGTATTTTTCAGGCTAGACCAGCCAATGCGGATGTGCAGTCCTAAGCGCGAGTCTCATGCAAGCGGCAACCTTCCGGTCTCTCTCTTGAATCCAACACAGTAAGTGACTTAAACTGCAGTTCATCGACTGGCCGCTAGAGACAGGCTCCAAAAGAGAATCAATCCCATAGACCAGTGGTCTTCAAAATTTTTTGCATGAGAGCCACACTGATTGGACAAAGTCAGGAGAGCCAATTTTACCGCAAAGTATCAAAAGTTACATCCAGTCATAAATACCATGACTGCTTATCAATCTGTCATCCATGAACATACAATATGCATTGCAATAGCCTAAATACAAAAGGGTGGGGAAAAAAAAACATTCTTTATGATTTACCAGTAAAAAAATGTACTCAGACAAGACCATTTCCCTTAATGACAAAAAAAGCAGGATTTCCAGAATATATTCATCCCGGAATATATTTAAAGGCCTTAAGATATTTTTTTTCTACATTAGCCCATCATGTATCTAACCATCCTGATTGATGAATCTGAATGTATTGTAGTTTGTATGAACGCTAAACACGTGATCGGGTTGATGTGCGTGTTTATGTCACAAGCTCAAATCACTGCACATATACAAAGTTTCCCGCTGTTTGCGCTTAATAACCATCTCCTACATTCGTTCTTTATTTGTTTTAAACATCAGACTTAATATTTTCTGTCCATTTCTGTTCACAATTTGGAGATTATGAGCATGAACCGCTGTGCCGTGCTGCTCATATTTATCACGCAGTAAAAATGCCTCTCCTTGCGCCCAAAACCAGTCGTCTGTGGATGAGAATTCGAAACAAGAACTGGTGGGACGTTGTCCAGCTCCACTTCACAGACGCTGAGTGAAAGTGAAAGGAGAATTTTAGAATGACGGGACACTCATTTATGACACTTTATTCAACAGGAAGAACAGCTCGTTCAGCGCGTCATACATCATCCTTTCAGTTTCGGTTTTCAATCCGATCAAGATGTTCTCTCGATCGGATTAGAAAAGGAATAAACCACCCCTTTCAATCCGATCAAAATTATTTGTAATAGAGCTGACACTTTGAGTTTTAATGGGTGATGTATTATTTACCGCCATGCGAGCCACAAATTAGAGCTTGGCGAGCCGCAGGAGGCCGATGAGGGACACTGCCATAGACCCTCCATGTTAAAATGCCCAACTTTACAGTAGGAAAAAAAATATGTTTACAGCCTGGTACAAAAAGTGGTTTTGGTCTATATAGATAATTTTGCCCTTCATGACAACTGTGAGGGGGGTGATTTTTTTTTAATAATAATAATTCATTTCATTTATATAGCGCTTTTCTCGGCACTCAAAGCGCTTTACATAGAAGGGGGAATCTCCTCAACCACCACCAATGTGCAGCATCCACTTGGATGATGCGACGGCAGCCATATTGCGCCAGAACGCCCACCACACACCAGCTTACTGGTGGAGAGGAGACAGTGATGAAGCCAATCAGTATATGGGGATGATTAGGAGGCAATGATGGAATATAATTCATCCGTTTAAATTATATTAAGCCTTAAAGTTCTACATAATTAAGGGCGTGGCCACTTGAGTGCTGCTGTCACTACTAGTTTGTCTGCTGTCTGTTAGCCATCACGTCACCTCAGCTAATCCCGCCTCTTTGCGTGTTTACACGACAGTTTCACACGTTTTGGCCCTTTTGGCCTTCCATAGAACGGCAGCTTCTAACGGCAACTGCAGTGACGCAATGACTTTACCAATCAGCGATTGGCTCTTTTACTTAGAAGGCGAGACGTATTCCGCCCTATTGCGTGTGGCAGTATCTCCTATAGGCCTACTATTCATATAAGTAATAGTAGTGCACCATCTTTGTATATCTATAGTCTTCTTTGTTGATAATCAGAAATAACTTTTCCATCAACTACGGGTAATATAGTTTAGTAGCCTAAGCAATGCAGTAGCCTGGCTAACGTCAGACCTCTTCTCACTGAGATGTGGTCTGGGAACCACATGTTCAATTTCTCGTATTTGAGGCGTGATTTACGAATGCCCAGAGCCGTTTATTGGGCGCTACGGATGTCTATCAAATGCGCCTGTACGTACTGTACTGTGCTCATAGCCAATCGTTTCAATTATACCAGATGACGTATGTAGAGCAACAGAAATTTGACGAGGAAGAAGACGAAATAAACTTGCGTTCTAAACTACTTAGA
Source organism: Rutilus rutilus (assembly GCF_951802725.1). Taxonomy (NCBI): domain Eukaryota; kingdom Metazoa; phylum Chordata; class Actinopteri; order Cypriniformes; family Leuciscidae; genus Rutilus; species Rutilus rutilus. Next base: position 38,700,630 of record NC_140221.1, read on the forward strand.
ACACTATCTAAGGCTGCATCGAAAGGTAACTTCGCGTCTGCTGCCATGATGGATCCATAGATATAAACAAACTGCTTCGGTGTGTCGCATAGACGTCGTTATCGTCTTGCTGCTCCCTCCCCGTTCTGTGATTGGTCCCCTCGCTGAGGCGAAAATCTGGTCCATGGAATCCATGGAATCCAGAATAAAATCGCGCTGCGCACAAGGCAGCATGGGGAAACCCAGGCTAGCAGTAACCTGGTGACTTAATATAAAATTCAGGTGATGATTTACTGGTGTGCATGTATAAAATGCTTGATCACATGTGGCTCTGCACTATTTTCCTGATGAATAAACATTGAATGTGTGAAGTCCTCATTCTAGGAAGTTGCAGTTCTTGTCAGTAAGTCACAAAGGACAGCGGGGCCAGAGGCCACAGTGTCATTGTGTGTGTCAGTCTGAGGGACGCCGTTAATATATTTTACTCTAAGCCTTTTCAACACCAGGATTTATATTGTATTAAAGCCAGTCCTGACACTGAGGTTGCTTCTCTCCAAGCTTCAACCTTGAGAGCAATGGCATTGTCCCTCTCCCACAGCTCTCTCGAGGGACAGAAAAAAGAGGACGTAATAAGAGGAGTGAGAAGTGTAGATGGACTGCCATCATGTGGCCCTGCTGACATGCTGCAGAAAGAGAAGAAACACTTACAACTTACACTGGTCTACACTGCATAGTGAGTGATGCAGTGACGCTACCACATCCATTTATCATTTCAATACCATTGTAGTATTAAATCTATCTATCTATCTATCTATCTATCTATCTATCTATCTGTCTGTTTGTTGGTGAATGGGTCTACAGCTGGTTGCGCTGTATGTTTTGTTTCACTAAAAATAACAAATTTTTAGAGAGTCGGAAACAACTTCATCCCAGGGTAAAGTGCAGCATCTATAATTACATGAATCCGTTCTAAATTTTAAAACTACTGCTTTAATTTTTCTTTAGGTACTTTTTTTCCCTTTTTTTCAACATAGTAAACTGTTTTCTGTTCCTCACTTGAAGATAAACTAGTTTTGCAGTTGCAGTCTAAATGATGAAAAATGAGAGTGGAATGCATAACTTCAAAACTCATTTTCCTGTGAGTGTTCAAACAGATTTAAGTGAAACCCTTTCCAGCTTGACTACAGTGCGCAGCTGTCATTTCCATCAAAGCTGTCGACAGGTTGAGATGGTAGAGACGGGCTCGCTGTGGTGAGATCTCCCGTGAGGTTTCCTCTCTGACAGATGGACCACTCATTGACCTCCACTCTCTGTTTCTGCTAAAGGCGGCATGGCCCAAATGTCACCTGTCCATTCATAATTCATACAAACCCAAATAAACATTTTAGCTCTTTTTTGATAGGCTTTGAGTATTAGTTTTTCAAAGTTTTGAAACATGAGATCACAGCAATAGCTTACCACAATGATCCAATACCCAATGGACAAATCAAGTTTTTTCAAATTGAGTCAAGAATGCAAAAAAAGCTGCTGCTTCTTTTTTTTGGGTCAAAGCTTTTTTTAAAGCTTTTCCTTTAAATGTAATCAGAAATGACCAATGAGCATCTAATACACGTCACTTTCCCTGCCGGCCTAATTTTCCCTCTTCACACACACAGAGTCAGCCAGAGTAGTGAGCTATTAGTCTTCGCACTGGTCTAAGGGGTGAAAGTTTGAGAGTGTGTAAATCATGAAATGTGCTGTGTGTGAGGTTTCAGGCTGTGCGGTTTTTGAAGGGACTGCTTTTAAATTGTGTTTAGCCAGAGTCAGACCTTGTGAGATGTAGGCAGCACTCTGTCTCCTCTTTTTTTTTTTTTTTTTTTCTGTCTCTCTCAATCTAAAGGCACAGTGGCCTAAATATTCTCACTCTATACTGTTAGATTATGGCTTTCAGAGCTGAATTGCTTTGTTTTTATATTTCATATTGTCAAACCAACATCTTTTTTTACCGATAAGCTGATTTGGATGACATTTTGTCATCTGATTCAATGACAGCCTTGCATTTTTAAGTGTGGCTTGCATATTTGGGACCATTGTAATACACTATCGTTCAAATGTCTGGGGTCAGTAAGAGTGTTTATTGTTTTTTAAATAAGTATATGCTCACCAAAGCTGCATTTATTTGATCAAATATACAGTAAAAACAGTAATATTGTGGATTTTTTTTTTATTTTTTTTTTATTTAAAATAGTATATTTTAATATGTAATTTATTCCTGTGATGGCAAAGCTGAATTGTCAGTATCATTGCTCCAGTCTTCAGTGTCACATGATCCTTCAGAAATCATTCTAATATGCTAATATGATTTGGTGTTCAAGTAACATTTCTTAGTATTATGAATATTGAAAACAATTGTGTTGCTTCATATTTTTTGTCAAAACAAACAAAGATTCTTTGATGAATATAGAGTTAAATGGAAATCTTTTATAACATTATAAATGTCTTTATTGTCCCTTTTTATAAATTTTTATGCATCCTTTTTAAATTAAATCATTCATTTATTTATTTTTAAATCAATCTTTTGAATGGTAGTATATGTATTTGTCATTGTGTGCAAGCTACTTTTCCCTCTTAAAATCTGTGAATAGTAAATACACAACAAAAAGTTATGCAACACACTAATATGGCATCTGTCATTTTCTAACATTTATATAAATGTTCAGATCAACAGGAGTGGAGACATCACAGCTGTGTTTCTTTCAGAAAAAAATGGCATCGCTCAGAACAACAGCACTGAAAAAGCATTTCAGCCCCAGAGAGCTGACACTTAAAGCCCTTAGGCAAGGCCTCTGGACTGATATGGTGAGCAGAGTCTGATTTATATAAGAGGTAAACTGTCCACGCTAGAGGTCTCATTATGAATTACTTGGTGCGTGTGTTAATGTGGATCTCAGGTGTTTATCCTCTAGTGTTAAAATGCAGCTGTTCCTGCTTTTAAGAGACTTCTCTGTTGTTCGCACAATGCTAAGCCATCCATTAAATGCTAAGCCATCCAGTAGGGTCATGCCTCTTGGCCACTTGAAAAGAAAGTTGTTTATGCTTGATGAGTGGCATATTTATGTTTATGCACATTCTGAGAATTGAAAGCTTTTCCATTAATGTGAATATTCTGTATGCGCATGCTGTGGATACTGTGGCATTTATGAAGGTCACAACAAGTGTGGGTTTGATATACAAAAACGCTAACAACCTTTGAGACATGCAAGTTAACAAGAGATAATGTTTATCATAGTTCAAAAGAGAAGCAAGATTCAGAAGGATTTTGATGTGTCCTTACTAAAATGGTATTCCATGAGTCAGAATAATTGGATACCTTTATAATAATTTCAAGGAATATAATAAAAAGGACATAATTATTAGGCTAGGAAGATTGTAGGCTAATGGATCCTGCAGCCATTAACCAAGTTGTCAGAGAGATGTTTTCTTTAGATTTGTCCACTGCAGTTCAAAAGCAGGGTCAGTATGCTTTAAAAAAAAAAATATATATATATATATATATATATATATATATATTATTTTTTTAGAATATAAAACTATAATAATACTTTCCCATTAAGGGTGCATTCACCTGATCAAAAACGACATACATTATTGCAAAACAATTCTATTTCAAATTAATGCTGTTATTTTTTAACTTTATATTCATCTCACAATTATGAAAATGTTAAAGGTTTTTATATGTAACTTTTGGCCCTCTAGCGGTTAAAAAATAAAACTGCGTGCATTTTGCGGAAGAACATTGTTTTGGTTGTGCTTCGGCTCTGCATGTCCTTGTGGATGAATAGCTGTTGCTGCTCATAAAACATTCACTACTAGGCTTAAGAGATATAACCAGTTTAGATGGAAAGGATCTCAAGCTGACTAGTTGAAGAAGTTACTGTAGCTATACACATTAATAGACACAGTACTTCATTGAAAATAAATTATAGCACAGCGCTACAGCAACCATAATAAAATGACTCTTCATAATAGATAATGCTTTACGAAGAACTCAGAGAGCTACATATGGCAATTTATCCATTCAATAAAACACCTTACTCACCAGCTGAGTAATGAAAACTCCATCTCTGCATCGCTTTTACAACATTTGAAATCCCAGTTGTCATCTTCGAAAAGCCAAGCCAATCTTGATTCTCGCTTTACTATGAACTCTGTCGCTGTTGGACAGTGTTGGACAATTTTTTAAACGGTCGATTCCCCAGAGGTTCGAGATCCGGCGGCTCTTTGTCCACCTTTCTCACTCATTGTTACAACTAACCTATGCCACTCCCACACTATACATACTACTGCTAAGTAGCTGGAAAAACTTTTCACTATTTACGGATATGAGGAGACACGTCACGCAAACGTACGAAATTTCCTGTGAAAATAAAATAATTGGCTTACCACAGTGAATTAGGGTAAGACAAAAACACGTTTTGGAAGGATTAATGATGTATGGACCCTTTTCACAGACTGTGATGACGCGTTTTAATGTCATCAGCATCATAAAGTATTGCAATTATTATTTATTTTTTAATGTATACATTTATAACACTATACTTTGTTTTATATTACCTTTGCATCAAATAACAAAAACTAGTTAACGCTGCTGTGAGGGAGCGGCTGTGGGAGAGAGAAAAAAAATTAAATAATTCTCTCCTCTGTCTGCCATTATCAATCTCTATCTCCATTTTTCCCTCTTTTTTAAAGTCGTGAAAACACTATTGTGGAGTTTTTCTTTTGCTATTTTAGCAAATGGGAACACAAAGAAATATATTTCACCGCTATAGAAGTTTACCCAACTATGACGACTTCCGCTTCTGAGAAACCCGGAAATGTGAAAATGGTCTATTGATCAATTTAATTTTTGTTCATTTTGAACAAAGAAAGTTACATAGTGTACCTGTTTGCACAAATCTTTCTTGGTCACCAAATAATCTTATTAGTTTAATTCTGAAGCATCATGTGACACTGAAGGCTGCTGAAAACTCACAGGAATAAATTATTCAAATAAATTGTAATGTTTCACAATATTGCTGTTTTAACTATATTTTTGATTGAATAAATGTAGCTTTGGTAAACGTCTAAGAGTCTTCTTTCAAAAACAAAATTTTGCCATTCCCAAACTTTTGAACAGTAGTGTACATATTTGATTTAAATCATGTCACACTTCTATTTGCAGAATTAAGATTATATTTATATCGGCTTAAACCAGTTGCATGTTCTTTTTTTTACATTTTTAATTTTAGGGAGTTAATTTTGGAATCTGCAGAAACAAACATATCTCTACTACCACCACCTGCCCAAAACAATGTAGTACTAAATAAGAACCAATAAAAATGTCTTGATTTACCACCAGCAAATAAACCACCAAAAGCAAAAATTACATACGAGAGAGAGAGAGAGAGAAAGAACAGAGTAACAGATTCTAGAACTGGTAAATTGTTTATTCCTTATTAATTGAAGGTTTACCATTTTCTTAATTTTATAGAAAACGGAGAAAAAAAATTGCCTTTTACAAACATTTACAAATAAATGACAAGTGGCTGTACAAATAGTAACTGAAGGAGAAAGACCAAAAGAAAGGAGGGAGGGAGGGAGAGTTGATTCACCACCATCAACTTTTTAAGTTGAGAAGTAAAAACATCCAGTTTTAAGATGACTGCCATGCAAACTTTGTGCTTGATCAAAATTATCCCAAAATGCAAGCTATCCCATCCTTTCCTCTTTCTTACCACAGGCACAAAGTTTACAAACATAATTAATAAATGCATTTAACAAAGTAATTCTTAAAAAAGCATCATTATTTTGCCCATTTTTATTAGTGTCCATGTCTGCGTTATAGACAGTGCTGTCAGTGAAAGCTAAGGCAGATTGTTAGCACATGTACAGGCTAGGAAGAGGGTTGGGGTGAAACATCAAAAGGTCAAAGGTGAAGTGCTATTTGATACGCAGCAATTCGAGCTGATCCTGGTACTCGGTGAAGAGTCTCTGGAACCGCAAATTCTGACCAATCACAGGCAGCACCTCTGTCAGCAGATCCCTCTTTCTCAGACCCTGAAATAGACACAGAAGATAGCCTTGTGAATTCAGTAAACATGCCTGAATGTTCAAAAAAAGCATTATTTTACATTATTGCAGCAACTCTCTTCCCTCTCTGTCAGTATTGCTCTATTTAGTTCTGATCTCTATGAAGCCCCTCCTTCTGAAAAGCACAATGTGCTTTGACTGGACGGCTGGACCAGCGCGTTGTGATTGGTCAACCACTTCAAGCGTGTTTTGGTAATGTCATGGTCCTTACCATAACCACAAGTTTCAACACACCACTAACACAACTCAATCAGACCTCGCCCGTTTTTTTGCATATGCCCTGGGCAGAAATTATTTAAATGAGGAATACAGTATACTGTGATGTGTACGTTCCCGAAGTAAACTCAAGACTACAATCGGTGTGTTTCAGGGAGATCAAAAACAGTGCTTGCATAGAGAACTCCCTTTGGACATTCTTTTACTTGCTCAAACAGCAACATTGCACACTGAAGAAAGTTGAAAAAGGAAAAAAAAAAAGAAGGAAAAAAAGAAGCATAATAGTTCCTCTTTATGTACAAGAAAGAAAAAAGAAAAATACCAGAACTGTCGGCTCCCATGAGCTGTTGCTGGATTTGTGAACTGGTCCCAGTAAATCCTGACATAGTTCCCTTAACCTCTGCTCATAACCTGCAAAGATACACACCAAGTTATTTCTCAATGACAAAGACAGAATGTGGGCAGCAGTTTAATTTCTAAAGGACTTGACTGTCTTTTTTTTTTTTTTTTTTTTTTTTTACCAGCTTTCCACCTTCTCACTCACCCTCGTTTACGAGGAAACGTGCGTAGATGAGAAGCCAGTGTCTGTACTCGCTTGCTGAGAGGAGGATAAGGGCAGAGGAGAGCTGGTTCTCCAAGAAGGCCAGAGTTATTCCCTGCTGCAAGTTGTGAGGAGTCGACGACAAGCGAGATGCCAACCGCCCCGCACTGAGAGAGACAAAACTGAGACGGTTACTCTACAAGAATCAGAAAGCAGCATTAGCAGAGCACAGCAATCACTATTACCTCAGATTACGGCCCTGTGTGAGGGCCAGTGGCCCCATGGATCCCAGAGCATCCTGAGAGGACAAGCAATTGCGGAAGTCCGCACACTGTACCAGAGAGTCCTGCTTATCTGCGATCAAATTCCTGTTAGATATGAAGAGAAAAGACACTAAATATCAGAGACAGAACAATCATAGTGGCCCCAAAAAGATTTTAGTCAGTAGTCCACAACACAATTCACTCATGAACACAGCATTCTGGTTGTTCCATGTTAGTGGAACTTGACTTAATACATGGTTTGTGTCACTCACCAGGTCTCCAGCGATGTGTTGAAGCAGTATGTTTTTCCATTTGACAACGCCACCACAGCTACTCCTTGCTGGGTCAAAAGAGACTGACTTACTGTGGCATCTGTGCCTGGAGAGAGAGAGAGAAGGATAAGGTATAATATTTCAGTTGATTTAAGATAAAGTCATTTTCACAGGCAAACCTTTTCTCTTTTCTCATGTAATTCAGCACTTCTGTGTTATACTACCATTCAAAAGTTTGTGGTAGGTAAATGTTTTTGGAAAGAAATGCTCGCAAAGGCTGCATTTATTTGATTAAAAACACTAATATTGTGAAATATTACACAATTTAAAATAACATCTATTTTAACATAAATTGTAATTTATTCCTGCAAAGCTGCATTTTCAGCATAATTACTCTTATTACAGTCTTCAGTGTCACATGATCCTTCAGAAATCATTTGGTAACACTTTTCAATAAGGTTCATTAATTAACTACCTTAGTTAACATGAACTAAGAATGAACAATACTTTTTCAGGAAAATATTAATCTTAGTTAATATTAATTTCAACATTTACTAATAAGTTATTAAAATCCAAGGTTGTATTTGCTAACATTAGTTAATGCACTGTGAACTAACATGAACAGCTGTATTTTTATTAACTAACATTAACAAAGATTAATAAATACTGTAACGAATGTATAGCTCATTGTTAGTTCATGTTAGTTAATACATTAACTAATGAACCTTATTTTAAAGTGTTGCCAATCATTCTAATATGCTTGAAATGGTGCTCAAGAAACATTTCATAAACACTTGCTTAATATTTTAGTGGAAAGTGTGATAATTTTTTTTTTTTCATCAGAATTCAATGAATAGAAAGTTGAAATTGAAATCTTTATAAATGCAATGCAACATTTTTATAAATAAAAACATTTATTCACTGTCATTTTTTATCAATTTAATGTGTAACTGAATAAAGTATTAAAATCTTTAAAAAAAAAACCTTTAACAGGAGTATATTTTGATAGTTTTAAATGCAATTCTACATAACTTATCTAAAATATGGTAAAATGCTGCTGTAGAATATGATTATGAACACGAAGCATTTATTCCAAACGAAGAGTGTTTAGAAATGCTCACAATAGTTCTGTTCACTTACATGAAAGTTCCCACCTGTGATCGGTATTTCTTTTCAGTAGACTGTGGAAAGCGTTAGCCTTGACTCTTATACACAGTCTTTTTTTATCACATTTAACAAATGATAGATAAAAATGTTTTCCAGCCTATGTAATAATAAGATCTAATCTATTTTTGAACATTTTACTACAGTAAATAAGAGGGTGGAGCTTAGCAATTAATAAGCTCCACATAAAGAAATAAAAAGGAGGAGCATATTAACTTATTCAAGAAAGAAAACAAAATCACACCTGATAAGATTGGATTCAGAGATTCATTTTTGACCAAAGCTGTCTGTTTCTGAACATCCCTGCAGAAAAAAAAGACAATACCAGCCATTTAACATCATGTCTAGATCTTTCAGATTTTACTTAATCACTGACCTTTAAAAAAAGAAGTCACAAATCAACCTGGCTGTCGTTATAAATAGAGCCAAGTTTTAACAAACAAATGACTTTCTATTGAGAATTGGAGAGGATGGGTCAGTACCAGACAGACAGCGTGGCTGATGCCGTCAGCGCCATGACGAAGTGGCCTGAGCAATGAAGTGCTGACATGGGGGCGGGCAGCATGATGGATGGAATCAGTCTCCGTCCACATGCAGTGAAGACAGAAAGTGTGCGGTCCTCGCATGCTACGGCAACAACATCACTATGAAAAGAGAAAGAGAAGGTAGTTTTAGTTTAAATGTCAAAATCAGGTGTAAACCAGTGTGTTTTAAAGGGCCCCTATTAAGCTATTTTAAAGGCTTCTGATTTTGTTTTGGAGTCTCCTACAACAGTTTTACATGCAAAGGTCAAAAAACACTTTAATTTTCTCATACATTGCACATAATTTTTCAACGATTCTCAAACGCCTCATTGGACTCATTTCTCAGTGATACGCTACTCAGTTTGAGGTACATTATGAGATGTTGCAACTGTAATTCCTCACCATCAGCTTTAACAAGTGTATGTCCATCAATAAAACGATGTGTATATTTCCTAATTTATGGTGCTGCACATGCGAGAAATGACGTGTTTGAAGATTGGACAGGTTGTTCGCGGGCGGACAATGTACAACTTAGGCGGGCATTATGCAAACATCTTTCTAGTAACGTAGAATTTCCTTTGACGGATTGTTTGATGCTGTGTTTGGAAGGGGCGAGTTGCGGGAGCCAACTTTCTGTTGACCGTATTGCTTTGGTTGAAATATGTCAAGCTGAAATAAAAGTAAAATCAGATAAGACAGCCAATCTATTGTTTTGGTAATGATATGACGACCGAGTACGAGCGAGTCACAAGCCATCCCGCTACATAGCCTCTATGTGGCTACTGGATGCCTGAACACTGCATGAAAGGGAATATTCGAAAAAAAACATAATAGGGGCACTTTAATACGTTACATACTCACCTGCTCCCTGTGGCTATGATGATGCGACTGGGCAGCAGCGTGTCCCACTCTCTGCCCTCTCTGCTCCATTTGAGCTGACTGAGACGAGCTCCAGACACCACAGAGACATCGTTCTCCACCTCTAGATATGTGATGGAGTCTGTGCCCACCTAAACATGCAGGTAAATTTTGCTTTATTAGCTGATTTGAATCCTCTAATAGCTATTTTTCATCCAGCAAAGGCATGGAGTCTTGCATTTCATTACATCAGCACTATTACAGACATAGTACTTGAGCTTCCTGTTTACACAATATAATCTATTGAGAGCATTAATTGTGAACACAGGACTGATATCTTAGTTGTAGAGAGTGCTTGTGCCATACCTGAGTGCTGAATGATTTCCGTATGGATGGGGTAGGAAGTTTTAACACCACTACAGGTGTTACTAATCGAGATGGCTCCTTTTCCACTGAGGCCGGAGTCTACAAGAGAAGAGACCAATTAGAAATCAGAAAACAAAATTCATCTTTGATGCCCATGCCCACTCACAAAAGAGACCCGTAGGTCTCTTTTCTATACAAAAAAGATAATAGTAGAGATTATAACGGTCATTGTCTACTAGTGTAGATTTTTTCTTATAATTTTATATATAATAGGAACAAAAAATTATACAAATGAACATACATTTGTACATTACTGTTCAAAAGTTTGGGGTCAGTAATATACATTTTTTAATTCATAATTATTCAGCAAGGATTACATTTATATTTCAAATAAATGCTGCTCTTTTGAACTTTATTCATAAAAGAACTCTGAAAATTCAATATTAAGTAAGAACAATAATATTAAGTAGCACAACTGTTGATAATTGATAATAAGTAGTATTTGTTGAGCACCAAATCAGCATATTAGAATCATTACTGAAGGATAATAAGACACTGAAGACTGGTGTAATGATGCTGAAATATCAGCCTTGCCATGACAGGAATAAATTATTTTAATTTTAAAATATAACTTTTTACTGTTTTTATGATGAATGAATGTAGCCTTGGTGAGCATGACACCTTTAAAAATAGATTTTTTTTTTTTTGTACCGACCCCAAACAGTTGAAAAGTAGTGCATAATATGTATAAAAATGCTGTATGTAAATAAATATATTTATATATAAATCATATTATACACTGCATGTTAAAAAAATTATCCTTATATACTATAAAAATATTTTAGCAGAAGTGCTTTATGCTAACAGCATGCTGCGCTTTAGCGGTTACAGAGTTTTCACAGTCAAACCCCCAAAAAAATAAAACATAAAAGAGTAGATTTCGAAACTGTAGTTTTACAAACATCTCTCGAGAAAAGGAAATGTCACCTGTGGGATGGCCTGTGATATGGGCATCATCATTTTGGCATCTTTCCTTGGCCTTCCCTTCTTCCTCTTCTCTACCACCTCTCCTGCCTCCATCTCTACCTTCCTCTTGACCATAGAGAGTGATTTCACCATGTTTTTGTCCTCACTGTCGCTGCTGGTTTCATCTTTTACTTTCAGCTCCTTCGCAGAGCTGTTGTCTTTAACCCTAAGATAGAACCACAAAACAACTTCAGTTTTTTAAGTTCAGTTTGGAGAAAAACACCAGTTATCAAGGAGACATTATTACCTGTCAAGTGGGGTGATGCCTATAGTGATGGGTATGCTAGTGACCCCTGGCGTGGCCTTTGACCTTTCAGTAAATCGTGAATCCAGTGCTTTCATGGGCTCGATTTTGGAGGCAGACGTCAACAGCAGATTTGATTTCATAGCGATTGAGTTTACAGGTGCAGGTGCACTGAAAGAGAGACCAGAGACAATAAAATAAATTAAATTTTTACAAAGTATGGGGCGAGAGAGTGGGGGAATAGGACATGACCGCTACATTACATACACATACACTCACCTGTCCTTGTTTTCTTCCGCAGTTTTGTTAGGAGAGGTGGTGGTGGGGTCGTGGGAGGGTCGCAGGCCGAGTGAGTTGGCCGTGCTGGAATCCGAAGAGATCTGAGGTGTGAGCTGGGTAGATGCGGACGACCCCGGCAAGATCGGCACGCTGTTAAACAAAGCTGGTGAGAAGTCCCTGGGTAAAAGAAAGACAGATTCAGCCACCGACTGCGTGCAGTGGTATAAGGGAGTGATAATTTTAGACGTGTTGGAGTGCGCGTTCGTTACCCCGTGTCGAGCTGTGCGATGCAGAGAGGTGTGATTCTTCTTCTCCCGTCTGCGGTTCTGGTCTCCACCTGCTTCTTCAAGAGGTTCTGCCCAATCCAAACAACCGTGCCATTTGTTAAAGCAGACAAAGTGAAATATACAATGCGGTCACTGTAACCATTTACTCGATGACTTGAAAGCTGGCATTTTAATTCATGTATAATAATTGTATAAAATACGTATACATATAAAAAGTCCTGCAAACACATTCTTTGGAGACAAAAGAGTAAATATTCAAGCTCTCTAAACCACTCATTATGTGCATTAAGGCTGGCAGTATGATTCTAATTCATTTACACAGAGTAGTCCCAAAAAGTACTTGTACACTTTTGGACTCTTAAGCCACATATAAATTATATGAATTTCATATATAATTAGATACCCAAGGCCATGTGTCCACCAAAGTGTTTTAGCCAGCTAAAAATGCCAGGCGCTCTTCTGAAAATGGCTAGCTGTGGTTGCTTGACAGTGCTTAGTGCTGTGTTTTTGTTTTGTTTTTTCAGTTAAAATGCTTTGGCTGCTATTATATGGACTATCCGTGGAAGTGTTACTAATATCTGATATCCCTTTGTTAGGGAAAGAGAGAAAAGAGAGGACGGTCGGTGTGGTATATGTCCCGCCCTCCTCCACTGTGATTGGACGGCTGGATAAAGTTGTAAACCCAAACCTAAATTTTTCAACTCTCGATGCCCAGAAAAAAACAGCAATCTTGTGAAATAGATGCTCAGAACCTCGTCACGTTGCTGGCATTTTTAACTACGTGGTGCGACCATTGAAAACAATTGAAAAATGATGCTGGCCTTGGTGGACACAGCCTAAATATCAATCCAATTGGCATCTGCAAAGAAATTATGCTAGATAGTTTGGATTTTAAAGATACGACAGAGAGCAGAAAACTACACTTAGTAAACTTGCAAGTCAGCCATTGCTGGAGTTGGAAAAATGAGTAACCAAATTATTTACCCAATCATTTTTTAGTATATGGACTATTTTAATCATTTGCTGTGTGTATTGTTTCTTCTGACCTTCCTGATGTCCTCTAGAGACTCTCCATTGAGCACATTGGTGAGTTTGGGCGTCTGGTTCTCAGGACCACTTCCCTGGGCTCCATTAGGGTTCGGGTTCCTCTGCCGTTCCTGCTGATACTTGAGCATTTCTGGGTTCTCAATGATTGTGCTGGCAAGCTGAGACTCCATCGTGATGGCCAGACTCTTTCCATAGATGTTCTGATGAATAGCATTCTACAAAAAAATATACAGAATATACATGAAAAAAAAATATATATAAATAAAAAATATATAAATATAAATCTTACTTTGGAGACTCAAGTCTTTTCCGACAACTTGCTAGTTTTTGTGCATGCATGCGTGCAGTGTTGAAGAGTAACTAATTAAAAGCATCAAAGCTATTAAGACATTAACATTCTTCGGTAACATGACAGTAGCTCAGCTGATTTCAAAACAATGTGGCTTTTGCTATAACAAGCTATTTTTTCCCAACTAGGATCGGTATAATGCAGCCACGACACTTCAGGAGTTTCGAAGTTGTCATCTGATTGGTTGAATTCTACAGGATTTCCAGGAGACGTGTGTGCCACGTTCTTTAAAGGGGTGGTTGATTATGATTTCACTTTTTTAATTTAGTTAGTGTGTAATGTTGCTGTTTGATCATAAACAACATCTGCAAAGTTACAACGCTCAAAGTTCAAAGCAAAGGAAGATATTTGCTTTTAAAGAAATCCTTTTTTAAGGACTCTCGGGTTAGTGACCAGGAGAGGGAGTCTCAATAGTCACTAACCCTAAAATTTACATAAACCCCTCCCCGTGAATGCAATTTATAGATTATCATGACAAAATATGCTAATCAATGACTAGAAGATACTACACAAACTACATACATTCATCAACTAACCATTCAGAAATGTCTTGTTGCATTCTACATGTTGTCACTTCTTGAGTCTCTCCATTATTGTCTGACTCCGGTTTGAATATAAACATTGAAATTTTCAGGACACAAACTGTTGTAGCTCCGACCCCTGTGCTGGGAGCAGCAGCTCATTTGCATTTAAAGGGACAGACAAAAACAGTGCGTTTTTGCTCACCCTCAAAAAGTGTCAATTTTAACATGCTATATAAAAATATCTGTGGGGTATTTTGAGCTAAAACTTCACATACACACTCTGGGGACATCAGAGACTTGTGAAATCTTGTGAAAAGGGCATTATACCACCCCTTTAATGGTCTGCCTGGAAACAAAGCTGTCCTGATGCCAAACCCCCTCGTGGAAGAAGAAAGCCATCGTGTTTACAACTGTGACAATGAGCGCTTATCAGGATCAACTCAGGATTTTCAAATGAATGTGAAGTATGTATATGTAAAGTTTGCGGCATAGACTCCAAGAGTTTTACACACTGTTATTGTAGGGACATCGACGTTACATTTGCATGCCCCTAAACATGACGCGAAACAAAACGAACTGTGATTGATTGCTTTAAATGGCAGTCAGACGGCAACTAGGCGGCCAATGAAAGCTGCTATGAAGTCCACAACTGCCGTCAGTCTGAACATGAGGTATGGGTACACAAGATGTGTTCAACATAAATATCACTTTTTTTGGGCCAAATAAATACTTTTTTTCAATATAATCTTATAATATTATAATTGAAATGTTATTGTTGCCTTAAAAACTGCAATGTTAGCTACTTTTGATAGTTAACTTGGTAGTTTCTCCAACACTGGTGTGTTTGTGTGTTTTCTCTACCTTTTCCTCTTCATTCAAGGGATCTCCCAGTTCATCCTGTGAAAAATCCAGGAAGGCCACTGTCCCATCCATGGAGCACACCAGAAGTCCCAGCCCATTCAGTGTCCTGAGAGATACAATCCATACACAATACTCTCATGCAAGATCAGCAATCATTAGGTGGATATAAGTTTTTATCCCACAACAATGTCTACGATGCTTTACACAGCTTGGAAAATAGAAAAGTAGTTTTCTTACCACGTAATATCCATAATAGATTTATCAAAGAGGTCATGGATGACAACCAAGGGACGCTTGAGTGAGGTGAGCTGAAAAACAAGAGCAGGACAACTGATTCAAGGTGCGTTATCTTAACATTCAGAAATCCTACCCGTACACTGCGGGAAGATGTGACATTTTTCTGTCCTCATTAGCCCTATTCAGACAGGACTAGTTTAACATGGAAAGGTGGGGTAAAGCAATTATTACCAGAGCTTCTCACTGATTTTAGTCCCGTCCGAATGTGCCATCTCAGTAATCATTACAGACAATGTCAGTAAAGATTTCGGCGACTTTTACCTTCAGTAAAAAGGTCCGGAAAAATTACCTCAGGTAATACTAATCCCGTGCGAATAGACCCGCTGTAAATATGTACTTAAATATTTTGTCATTTCGTGTTTAAATGTAGTTTCCTGTGGTTTTTCAAGTATGGAGACGCTTGAAAAAGCATTCAGTTGTGTTCTAGACGCTGGGACAAGTCTGGCAAAACTGAAAAAGTGTTTTCCACATACCATTCAGATCAGAAAGAAGATCGAAAGCACTTGTTAGAGGCATGAAACATCTTTTAGCATTAGGTAAGTGCCTATTACCAACACAATCCAATCTGAAGTTAATTAATACATCGTTCGACCGGACATAACTGTTATATATATATATATAAATATAGGTTATGTGTTTGCGCACGTAATATCAGGAAGCAACGTAATACGCACATGATGACATGAGGGTGACAGCGATGCGCAAATCGAGTTACCTCTCCCACTTCTGCTAGTTTTACTGAGATATCTTATCCCGTGCGAATTGGCCATTAAAGGGGTCATATAATGGTACATGCACTTTTACAAGTTGATTGTACTGAAATGTGTGTTGGCAGTGCCTGTACACAACCATCATAAAATGATAAAAATCCATCCAGTGTTTTTTTTTTTTAATCATCTTATATGTTTCCCCCCCCATCTCAAATCAAGCCCCTCCCACGATTGTTGATTGACAGCAGCGTTTCAATCATAGTCCGCGCGGACCGGCGTGGTCATTGTTGATACGCTGGAGCACTGTCTATGAGCAGAATGGCGTCTAAGCGATTGTGGTGTTCTGTTCTTGGGTGTAATAAGGAACACAGCAGTCATTTTGATGTTCCTAAATCCGAACCGCTGAAGACGCAGTGGCTGAGTTTGTTTTCGAAGGGAATATTCCCCACGATCAACGTCAATGCTTTCATGTTTGCGCGAATCATTTCACACACCAGACTGCTTTACAAACGAGGTCAGTATAAAGCTGGTTTTGCTAAGAAGCTGCTCCTGAAAAAAGGATTGGTACCAACTATTCGTGTTCCTGCTGCACCTCCAGAACAAGTGAGTGTAACGTTTTATTAACCTTTATATTAATATTTATATTAATCTTTGCAAATCGCTTGCTGCACGCTTCACGATGAATGCGGTTGTTTACACTCAGGTACGTTACGGCATGTGTTCTATGTACGACGTTCTCAATATAATTCATAATCCCACGTTTATAATGAACAACGCGTTATGGTTATTGTGTTAACAAACGGTGTACGCACAGAACAAAGGGGCGGGGTAAGCAAAGCTCATTATCATTTAAAGACACATGCACTTAAACGGCGTGCTGAAAACAGAGCTGTTTTTGACCAGGTAAAATTAGTGTTTTCTTACAATACTAATGAGAATTTTTAATTAAAGTATATTACAAACTTTTAATTTAGACCCTAAAGAATCATATTAGCTTGTACAAAAAATGGCATTATATGACCCCTTTAATATTACAGATGTCTCTGTGGTAAAATTACATTACTCCATCTACCCTTGTAAAGTTAATCCCGTCCGAATAGGGCTTTTGAAACCAAAATACTGTGTGAAACAAGAAAAACAAAATGAATCGGAACATATTATGTGGAGCTTTGGCCAAGTGAGGTTTCACTGCGGGAGCCACTCCACAGTCCAGCGGGACTGACAAAATGCATTGTCATGGTTGCAGCTGGTTAGGACAAAAACTCATTAACATGGACGAGATGTGATTTATTGCTTTCTCGTGTCAGTTGTCTGTTTTATATTGATTAAGCAATATTTTTGAGCACAGCATAACTACAATTGTTTAAGGTCAGTAAGATTTTTTTTTTTGTTCAATTAATCAAAAGTGAATGCAGCTTTGGTGAGCGTAAGAAAAACAGTCCTTTTGAAAGGTAGTGTATTCTACATGGCAATGTTGATGACTCTTCCAGGTCTTTATAAGATTTCATTAGTTTCCATTCATTTTTCACAAATTAAACATTCTCTAATATTATTCATGAACGTGTGGCTGATGAAGGGTAAAAATAAGGGGTGAAAGTGAGAAGTCTCATACCCATACAGAGAGTGAGCGGTCCTTACTACCCACAGCACAACAGCAGTACGGGCAGCTGGGTTTGGGTGTGCTGCCATTCTTCTGTTTTTTCTTAAAGATCTTAGGATTGAACTTCTGCAGAGAGATGGAGAGGAATTCATAAACCATTCAATAACATTTACTGCAGTAAAAACCACAATGAAGATTTCAATACATGATTTTCTGTGAAATATGAATGATTTGAGCCGACACTAACCACCACAGTAACAGCTTTTCGATGACCCACAAAATCCATGTTGGTTTTCCAGCCGTCACGTTCGATGATCTGAGCTGTGGGTCCAGAATTATTCATAGCGTGAGCTGAAACCAGGTACTGACCATCTGGAGACCAGCTCAACCTCAGGACGTGTGTGGTGCCGCCACACTGAATCAAAGCAAGAGAGAAGGAAAAAAGAGAGAGTGCAGGGTCAAGTGCATGTAAACAACTTAAGGAAGAAAAAAATAAGCAAAGCGAAGTTTAGTCTTACTTCACTAAACGGTTTGGTGATGTTTGTCTCCAGCTGCCAGTCCATAGTCCTCCAGACCTTCAGGCTATGGTCATCTGCCTGAGAGGCGATGTACTTTCCAACGGGGTCCCACGTCAGGCCTTTCACCAGCCCAGTGTGTCCCTTTAAAGTCATCACAATCTCTGTGGCATACACATACAAAAGCAAATTCAAAAATGCAGTCTTTGATGCTTTGATTCAGAACTGAATTTATTGATACAGAAGCCAACATTTTCTAGATGTTATTAGAGTAGCCATAACAGTATGTAGGCACTTAAGCCACACTTAAAAGGTTAGTTCACCCAAACATTCTTTCATCAATTACTCACCTTCATTTTGTTCCATACCTATTAGACTTTCATTCATCTTCAAAACACAAATGAAGATATTTTTAATGTATCTTAAAGATTTCTGTCCCTCCATTGAAAGTATATTCCCCCAAACACTTCAGAACGCTCATGAAGAGATTATAAAATAAATCCATATGTATTGAGTGGTTTAATCCAAGTCTTATGAAGAGACACGATCACTTATATGATGAACTGATTTAATTTAGGCTTTTATTCACATGTAAACAAATATTGATCATACATAGAGCACTCAAATTTGGTAAACAAAAGCATGTTTGCTTAACATGCGAGAACCAATGAAATTCATTCTTGCATATCACGCCAGCACATTTGAGTTTCCGCAAGAAACAATGTTGTTTCTGCACGTCAAGCAAGTCGAGCTTCTTTTTACTATATTTAAGTGCTCCATGTATCTAAATGAAATCTGTTCATCATATAAAGCGAGCGATCGTGTCTCTTTAGAAGGCTTATATTAAACTGCTTGATTCATATGAATTTATTTTACAAACTCTTTATGAACGTTTTGAAGCGTCAGCGATTTGGATGTATAGACTTTCTGTGGAGGGACAGAAATCTCTCAGATTTAATTGAAAATATCTTCATTTGTGTTTCGAAGATGAATAAAAGTCTTTTGGGTTTGAAACGACATGAGAGTGTGTAATTAATGACAGAATTTTAATTTTTTGTAATCTAACCCTTTAATGTCTTTGCATTAGAAACATATCAAACCAAGCGGCATCTGCAAACAAATGACACTAGACTTTTTCTAAGATCTAAATTCACTTTTCACCTGGAAATTTTCGAGCGTTCCATATAACGATGGTATTATCCACACTGCAGGACGCGAGCCAGACATCATGAGGTGACCAGGCAACATCCATTACATCTGAATCAGATTTAGAGAAAACACCACATGTGCTTCACACAATGCCAAAACTGAGGACAATATCCAGCAATCACATGGGCAGCGTTTTTCTCCTCACCTCCCGTGTGGCTCCTCAGAATCATGACGCACCTCCACTGTTCCACATTAGCCAGTTTACTGCTGGATCCAAACACCGTGCTTGGACCTATGAAACTGTTCAACAAAAGAAATAACACAAAATGCCTCAAAGGTCTGTGCGTGGATGCATTTGTGGCATCTGTTTGTGTTTTAAAAACAAAAGACAACAATCTGCGTTCAAAAGTAGGGAAATAAACAGTGCATTTTTAGCATCACATCCTTATTTATTTTTAAATGTTCAAATTCAGATACATTTTAAATATTATTATACTTCAAAAAGTTAATGTAAAAAAAATTTGAAATGTTGGAACTAATCATTAAACTAAATGTTTTACTAATTCTTTTTCTTTAAAGGTGCAGTGAGCGATGTCCACTCATGATGGGAGCGGAGAGAGAGTGAGCAAGAGAGAGATTTGAAGAAAGACTGTAGAGAGAGAGATGGCTGAGAGACATTACAAAAGAGAAAAGGTCAGAGGAATATTACAGGAAAAAGAAGGGTTATGATCAGGTAAGAGCTTTAGGATATTAGAAAAGCGTTCCAGCGCTCGAGAGACCTTAGTGGGAAGGCCTGAAAACAGACTCTGAGTTTGTGTTGTTTCTGCTCCATACGTGAGTAACATTGATTTTGCAATGTTTCACAGAAGCAAGATATACTGCTGTTGTAATGTTAGCTATAGTCACAGGACTGTTTTGAGTGTCACTGTTTGTCTTGAGCTGATGTGCTACTGGCGACTAACAACCAACTCTTGCATGTATGTACTCTTGTGTGCTGTAAGGTCATTTTTTTGTTCTTCCTTGTTGTTCATTCGTTGTCTTCGCTTTACTTTTCGCAAAGCATTATTTTTGCTCAACTACAGCTATGGCAGAGGCATCCACTCTTACATCACGTGCTTGTGCATTTTGGGGTGGAGCAATGAAGGGAGGGATGTGTTTGTTTGGGTTGATTTCAAAATCGTTTACTGCACCTTTAATTGTTATATAATTGTGATCAATGTGAACTTTTTTTAAAGTTGGGAAAAAAGTCAGTTTTACTCACGCCGCTCTCTTCCACACCATGACCAGTTTGTCGTCTCCTCCTGACGCCAAGTATAAGCCATTATTAGACCAGCGCACGCAATTCACACATGCTGAAATGCACAAAGTTACATAAAACATTTGATTAGATACAGAATATTCATCAGCGTCACACATTCTGTCTCACATTCTGTCAGTGCAGTTCATATCCACAGGAGTTTACAATACATTTAAGTGATAATATATATTCTAGACAGTCTCTGAATTTTTCTTTTGAATGTTGGGAGCAAAATATGTGGTCTAAATGCAGCAAAATGAAGTATCAAGAGAACAACAATCCACAAATGTTCTTTATTAACCAGTACTTCATAATATTTTAATCTTTAAAATTGAGATAAACAGGTAGGCCTAATACCTAAGTGATTGTCCATCTGACAAAGCAATTTGGGAATATTTTCGTTCTTCTCGTCCTCTTCTCGAAGAACCGGGGCCATATTCCAGATGACCACTTTCCCAGAGTCCTCACCTTTTAGCGAACAAAGAAAATATTAGTTCCTGATGACAAACTACTAAATTAGGACTGAAATTAAACTACCTTTTACAAAAAAACTAAACAAAAAAGAGATTAATCTGAAAGCTATACTATAGTTAGCCAAACGATTACAGGAAAATATATGTAAGTGGGTTTGATTTTTCACCTTGGCCACCTGTAGCAAACTTGGTTCCATCTGGATGGATATCAACTGAGAATATTGGTTTACCTGTAAACGAAAACACTCTTAGACCACAAATGCAGTTTGAAAATACTTGTCTAACATGGCCAAACAGTCCAAAAATATTCAATGATAGTACAACAAATGCACTGTATACAATACTTACAGTTCAAAGAAGATTCAAATACAAATATGGCCACATTAACATATAACAGATACAAACAATGTCACACGGTTGATTTAATCTGTTAATTATGACCAGATCGCCTCGTCTTAAATTACATAAATGATTCTTAATAACAGCCATCAGCTCCAGCTTGATCGACCCATGTCATATGTCTACCTGCCTGTCTTTTGCAACTTCAAAATGGGTGGTGTGCACATCATATATTCATGGGTGGCTTCTTAAAAACCAGCCAAGCTATACAAAACAAAAAAACAGCCGATTACTATGATTCTAATCGCGCTAAAATGAGCAGAAAAGAATCCGAGCGCAATCACAGCACTGGAGAAGAGACCCGATCCGTCTCTACATAACAAAAGCTCAAGTTGAAGCCCCGGATTCTTGCACAAACACACAGTCGGGCTGCTGCTCTCACCATTGTGATTGACCCAACTCGGCTTCAGGAGCTTCATCTTCACGCTGATCAAGTATAAAACCGCCGTTTACAACCCGCGATCTCCTTCTGTGCTTCCGAGGAGAATCGTTTCCAGCGTCCACCCTCCCGGCCGGCCGTTTAAGAGCTGCGGCTCATCCGTTACTTTGTTGCTCAGTTAAACTCCATGTCTGTCTCTCTCTCTCTCTCTCATCACTCTGAGCGTGAAGCTGCAGCAACTGAAGTCACGCCGGAAGTTCGCCGTCTTCATCGAAGTTCCCTTGGAAACAAAGAATCAACGTGTTTGTTCCTTATTTACATTCATTCATTCATTAAGCAGAAGCCGTCATTAAAAAAAAGATTTACAAAGGAGGAAAAACATAAACACAATGCATCTAAATTAGCTAGTAATAATAGCAGTAACACATTATATAAGTATACCTCAGTAACAGAGAGAGAAAAAAGAATTTGTGTTCAAAGGGATTTCACTTCACAAAATTGTATAATTGGTGACTATATTTAAATTTGTATTGACTTTTTTATTAGACAATTTTTTTTTTTTACCCCATCTATCTATCTATCTATCTATCTATCTATCTATCTATCTATCTATCTATCTATCTATCTATCTATCTATCTATCCCCATTGTTACATTTTGACGTTTCTGCAGTTCACAGTTCATAATTTAGCAGTTGATTAAAACTACTTTATTTTTCTTGACAAAAATGTAGTTTATATACACATATACATATATATATATCCTTGTTTATAGATAGATAGAAAGGATTGACAAGTAAGTTAGGTAGAAAACAAGGATTGACATTTTCTTTGAGGACAGTAAAATGTCATGTAATTTCTAATGTAACTATTATGAGTGTAAATTATCATATAGCTCATGATAAAGCACCCAAAAAAAAATACAGTTTACCACTGGGTGGCGAGCACACATCTTTTCATAACGGCTGAGGCGAAGATATGAAGTACAGAAATCGAAATCGAAATACAAAGAATGCGGTTACAAATCGGAGTATACGAAGTGGGCGGAGCTTGATGCGTCATGATGAATGATTGGACCCCACAGCGCCCCCTCGCGGACTTAATACATTTACCAAAAACATATGCCGTTCTAGCTAGTTTCTCTTTCACAAGTGCAGGCAGGAAATAGGGAACCGTAGAAGAAGAACTCCACTCAAATTATTTATTTACATCAGGAGGAGGTGACAGAGCGGAGCCTGTCCTGTCAGTATGGCTCTAACTTTCAGTCTATGACTTACTATGACATATAATATCAACTGACAGGGAGCCATGGGCGCATTCGCTTGTCTTTCTGTGCTGTGCTCGTTGTGGCTTTGGCCGCTGGTTTCTAGCGAACAGGTAGCATTTGTAGAGGTGTTTCTGGAAGAGCATCAGGATGTTTTTCAGGGAGAGGTGGTCAAGGGGAGTCTGGAGAACGATCCCATGGAAAACCACAGCAAAAAGAAACATGAGCTCAAAGGAGACCTCATATTAGTGAGTTATCAGTGCTTGATATTGGAAATTATTTTCACTATTCTGAATGTGTTTCTTGCCATTGCTGTAACACTTTTCTCGTGTGTTGGGTCAGCACTGTGACTATACATATACATAATATTATAAATATTGACATAAATATTATATTAGATATTACAAAAAATGTCAATATAGCATTAAGTTCTGTAAATTACTTAATTGAGAAAATAGAATAACAATTGTTTTGTATTTTGCTAAACTGCTAAAATTATATACACTACCATTTAATTTAATTTCACTGTTTTGAATGTGGGTTTATTGCTTTCTGTCTTTAAAATAGAACATGCATTATTTATTGTATTTGCTTAACACTTTTCTCTCCTGCTGTGTCAGCACATTGGTATAATAATAGTATGACACCATATTGGTTATATTAGCTGTATGTTTCATGTATGTATTATTATACGGTAGAATACATAAATTAAACATACAGCTTATATAACCAATATTGAGTCAGTATATCCCTAAAATGTTAAAGAAAAAAAACCTTTAAAATGACAAACAGAAAACATTTTTTATATGTAAGTTTTATTAATGTTATGTTAAATATTGCAAATATTGACAATTTTAGCATTCACTTCTATGAATAAATAAATTGGGAAAATATAAGCACAACTGCTTAAAATTATATATAATTTTCTTCTAAAAGACATTCTAGTGATCATCATCTTCAATTGATTTTTTGATTAAAGTGCAGATGTTGCTTTTTTTTTAAACTAATCATAAGTAAAGTTTGTGGGACATGCTTTGTGCATTGTCTTAAACATCAGTGACATGCTTCTTTTTGTTTATGCAGATAAAAGATGAAGCTCTTGAAAGCAACAGTGAAAGCAGTGATGGGAAGGATCAGAACCCGTGGATTGGAGTGGTTCCTGTCCAGATGGAGGAAGGCACAGTTTCCAGCAACAGCAACCAGGAGTCATTTGCTGCCTCTGTGGTCAATAAGGTATTCAAATCTGTCATTGTGAAGACTGAAGCATGATGACAAGGTAATACTGATCAAACTGACAGCTGTCTCCTCTATAGATGAAGCGTGCTCTTGTTTTTGGTGCGTCGGCTTTGATCATACTGGCTTTAAACCAGAATACCGTCAGAGAGGTGAGGGCTTTGCTGTTCTGTTCCATAAACTTTTATTTTATGGGATAATGGTTATTAGATAAGTATGAAAAAAAAAAAAAATTTGTTTTTCTACAGATGGATCTCTCTCAGGTCCTCTCAAAGCCAATCATTGTCATTCAGACATCAGAAAATGTCACTAAGCTCATTGGAGCACTCCTCAGGTAATCTTCAGTCATTCAATTATCAGTATTCTTCGGAAACAATATACTGGATTTAGAAATGTCTTTTTTTTATATATATATTTTTTTTTATTAGGGGCCTTCATGCAACAGCCAAAATCACTTATAAGACTTTTCTACAGGATAGCCTGGTAAGATTTGACTGATAATAAGCTCATGTGCTGCATAGTTTCATGCTTGTTATGATTCATTAGTGTAGGCGTGTGATATTTCTATATGCGGTGTCAAAGGGGGCCACCTTGACCCTGTGGTCCAGCTGTGGCCGTTCAAGAGGAGGGTTGTACGGGGAATGGCAGGGGGTCATCTGCACGGGAGAGACCAACTCTCAGGTCCAGGTATGGGTGTTATTAAGACATCTCATATCGTCCAGGGTACTCTCATAGCTTTACAGCTAGAGCTGCATGATTAATTGTTAAAAGATCACGATTTCAATTCATACACCCATGCAATCTTATTCCTAAATGACAACGATTCTGCTACGTCTATTAAACCTTTGACAAGTAAGATCACAGCAAGCATTTAAATCTGCTTTAGTGCTGGCTGCTGACCCAGAGAGAGCAATTGTATAGGTTTGAAACATATAATTCAAAATTATCACAGAAGTACTGGGATATAAGTTTATAGTTCGGATATAAAAAATGTCTACGGTACTGATCAAAATAGAATAAATTACTCTTTGAAAGTAACTTGACCCGTCAAATAAAGATTGTATCAATTAAACATTTTTAAATAGACTGCAGCAATTAACATTTTGTCATAACCTCTTGTAAATTACATGCTATTTTGTTTAGTTCTATTCAGAATCGTGATTTCTATTTAAAAAAAAAAAGAAAAAAAAGTTCATTCTCAATTTATCCAGAATTGTGCAGCTCTACTTACAGCTCAAAAGGTTTCAGTGCTGTCATGTATATAATCATCTTATGTTTCTTAATACTACATGTCACCTTTATTGGTCAGCAAGGAGCAATTCTCTTCTTTTATCTTTCTTTTTGTCCATCTGCCTAGAAATATCTCCAGCAGCTTTGGAACACTGTCGTTCTGGTGGCCCTTGTCCTCTCCACAGGGGTCATAGTTCAAGCACGCTGGCAGTACCAGGACAACCAGTTTAATGATGATTTAGAGGTGAACGCTGTTTTTGTGACAGATTCATTCTGAAGTTAGAAAGATTTTGATTTAAAACCTAATGCCCGGTTTCACAGACAAGGCTTAAGCCTAGTCCCAGACTAAAATGCATGTTTGAGCTGTCCTAATTGAAAGTAACTTGCACTTACATTAATAATGTTTATAAAAGCTACTTAAATGTCTTAATTGAAGGCCTAAGCCTGGCTTAATCTAAGCCTAGTCTGTGAAACCGAGCCCAATGTTACTAACTGTTAAGATGAAGCAGCGTTAAGTAGAGGCTGAGAGGGAAAATTATTCTTCCATTAAAAAATGTGGGGTCAGCAAGATTTCTTCCTAGAATTAAATAATTTGATTCAGCAAGGATGCATTAATTTGGTCAAAAGTTACAGTAAAGACATTTATAATGTTACAATAGATTTCGATTAAAAAAAAAAATTCTGTTTTTTTTTTTTTACTTTCCATTTATCAAAGAACCCTGACATTTTTTGATTATGGTTTCCACAAAAATGATTAGCACCACAATTGTTTTCAACCTTGATAATAATTAGAAATGTTTCTTGAGCACCAAATCAGCATGTTAGAATGATTTAGATGATTCAGCTTTGCCATCACACTTACATAAAATATTAAATTGATATTAAGTTATTTTAAATTGTAATAATATTTCAAAATATTACACCTTTACTATATTTTAATCAATAAATGCAGCCTTGGTGAGCATAAGATACTTTTTTTTTTTTTAAATCATTAAATACCAAACTTTTGAACAGTAGTCTTTACACTGTACATGGTTTATCATAATAATCAAATATACTGTTTGTCTTACAGTCAAACATAAAGCAAGACATTTTAAAGAGATTATCAGCATTGAAGACGAGGACATACCGGCAGCCCAAAGTGAGGTGTGACCAAACACAAACTCAGCCGGTGGAGACGGACAGTTGTGCAGTTTGTCTGGAGCAATACAACAACAACCAGGTGACAGATATTCTACCCATCCTTATGCTTTTGCTCTGTAGAGTCATTATTCTTTTATAAAGAGAGAGACAGTCTATCAGATATTTGATCTCTGCTCTATTTGGGTGTGTTTTAGTGTTTGAGGGTGTTACCGTGCCTCCATGAGTTCCACAGAGATTGTGTGGATCCCTGGCTACTCCTCCAGCAGACATGCCCTCTCTGCAAACGTGGCGTTTTTGGTGAGAAAAACAAATATTACTTGCTCATCTATCTATATATTTTTGCTCCATGCAAACTGTATTTGATCTGAACTCTTCCTGTTCTTATTCTCTTCCTCCCAGGTAATTTTTATTGAACTGGACCTGGATGGATTCTGGACTAGGAAATAGTGGAATTGGATTGACTGATTCAGACTTTTCATGGCAACTAAATCCCTCCTCTGTACTGTAAGGTCAGGATTCCTCCATGGTAATGATCTTTGACCTTTCCAAAGACTATATACCTTGAGTTCTCTCAAGAGACCCCAAGAGTCAGGACTAGTTCCTGATCTTTGGTCAGACCACTTGAGAAGTTCCTTGAAGGTAGGTTCTTGTACACGGGATCAGTTCTTTTGCGCACAGTTGAGTACTCAAGTTACATTTGTTGAACCGGCTCAGCAGTTTACAGATACACAGATTGTGAAGTCATGTGCACAGCAAAAAACAAAAGTAATGATTCAGATCTCTTCAAATTAAGGAGAAATCATATGACATGATACCAGGGCTAGTCTTGTTCCACCCTTTCCCACCCCCCAAAATGTTTCTGTTTAGAATTGTAAGCAGAGACATAATGCAGGTCGGAGGCTCATACATTACATGCATAAAAAAAGAAAAAGATATTGCGGCCACATTTTATTCATTCATTCCCATGTTTTAGTTAAATTGTGGCCGTGATTTAACTAAACTAAAATGAGGGAATAAATCTGTAAACTGTGGTAACGATTTACAACATTTTATGATTTGCCTAATAATTACCTAAAACAATGGGGAAAAAATTGTTGTGGGAACGAATACTTAATACATGACCATGAAATCTTGTTTTTTTCCCAATGCATGTCAAGTATGGGGCTCCATAATGTAGTACCATTGTAGTGCCATTGTTTGGCTTTGACAGCTAAACCCCCAGCTCCAGCACTAGCACCAATTCAGTGGAAATGGGGCATGTTAATCAATTCTGTTACTCTAAACTACCCAGTAAAATGGAAGATACATGAAAGGAGTATCTGTATTCCATACAAAGAGCTGCAAGGATGCCCTGTGCCGCTATTTCTCTGTTTCTCTATGTTAGTGTCACTTTTAAAGATGATTTATAAGGGACTATTAAGTACATTTACATGCATTTTAGAAGT
The DNA here is from genome assembly GCF_951802725.1 of Rutilus rutilus. NCBI lineage: Eukaryota > Metazoa > Chordata > Actinopteri > Cypriniformes > Leuciscidae > Rutilus > Rutilus rutilus. Next base: position 38,728,670 of record NC_140221.1, read on the forward strand.
TCAGTTTTAGAGTTTCAAATTGTCTTTTTAAATGTCATGTAAATGCTTTAGTCTGACTGACATGCCAGTCATGTTTTTGCTTTGTTAGACTAACAAACCTACATTACCTTTCAAAAGGTTTTTGTTGTTGTTATTGAAAGAAATCAATACTTTTATTCAGCAAGGATGCATTATATTGATCAAAAGTGACAGTAAAACATTTATAATGTTCCAAAAGATAGTTCTTTTCAACTTTCAATTCATCAAAGAATTCTTAAAAAAGAGAATCTGTTTTCTGAAAAAATATTTAGCAGCAGGATCATGTGATATAGAAGACTAAAGTAATTCTTGCCATTATAGGAAAAAATAAAATTAATAAATATATATATACAGTACCAGTCAAAAGTTTGGAAACATTACTATTTTTAATGTTTTTGAAAGAAGTCTCTTATGCTCATCAAGCCTGCAGTAAAAAAAAAAAAAAAAACAGTAATATTATGAAATATTATTACAATTTAAAACAATGGTTCTCTTTTTTAATATATTTTAAAATGTAATTTATTTTTGTGATGCAAAGCTGAATTTTCATCAGCAAGTACTCCAGTCTTTGGTGTCTTCAGAAATCATTCTAATATGATGATTTGATACTCAGTTATTATCAATGATGGAAACAGTTGTGCTGTTTAATATATTTTTTTGGAATACTTTTTTCAGGATTCATTGATGAGTAAAACGTTAACAGCATTTATTCATAAAAACAGCATTTATTCAAAATAAAAACATTTCTAACAATATAAATCGTTACCATCACCTTTTATCAATTTAACGCATCCTTGTTGAATTAAAGTACTAATTTCTTTAAAAAAAAAAAAGTTATTGTTCCCAAACTTTTGAACGGTAGTGTATATTGTTACAAAAGATTTCTATTCTAAATAAATACAGTTCTTTTTAACTTTTTATTCATCAAATAATCCTGAAAAAAGTATCTCAGGTTATAAAAAAAATAAGCAGCACAACTGTTTCCAACATTGATCATAAATCAGCATATTAGAATGATTTCTGAAGGATCATAAGACACCAAAGACTGGAGTACTTGCTGATGAAAATTCAGCTTTGCATCACAAAAATAAATTACATTTTAAAATATATTAAAAAAGAGAACCATTATTTTAAATTGTAATAATATTTCATAATATTACTGTTTTTTTTTGTTTTTTTTTTTAACTGCAGGCTTGATGAGCATAAGAGACTTCTTTCAAAAACATTAAAAATAGTAACGTTTCCAAACTTTTGACTGGTACTGTATATATATATAACAACTTTTTTTTTCAATATTGTAATAATTTTTTACAATATTATGGTTTTGTATTTTTTATCAAATAAAAAGGCAATTATAGCTCAGCTTCATTCAGCATGTTTACATGTTAATCAGACTACAGTTGGCTCTGAAAGTTTGCGCATCCCTCGAAAGACGTGTATTTAATCCTTTTAATATTCGAGTATGCATTGTGTCACGTATACTTGGACAGACTGTAGTTCAATTATATCTGTGCATGTAAATGTACTTAAAGATAGGACATAGGAATAAGGAATCTCAAGGCAGCCATTCATTAAATCACAATCTATACTTATGCCAAATCTGAGGAATTTCCCCCATCCCAGCTATCACACTATCTCAGGAGGGCATCTGCTAGACAGGTAAACAACCATTACATAAAAAATAAAACACTTACACAAGAGGAACAACAAAGAGACAGTCTTAATAAGAACAGTATTTATTCATGTTTTATCTTCCTATGGTTTACGTTTTATTTCAAAAGCATTCTTAAATATGCTTTCTGTTACAAAATGCTTTGAATTTATCTTAGCAAGTAGAAATATGCTGCTCTACATGGCAAGAGAACATTGCCTGTTCAAAGTCTATGTAAGAAAAAGGACATCACTCTCTTCCAGAGGGACGAACGCTCACAGCCTTTGGCACAGTCTCATTCATGTGTTTGAAATAGGACTTTGCAGCCAGTCTGTACAACCTCAAGTGGGAAGGTTTCTCAAAGGACTGCTCTTATGTCAAGTCTTGATCGCTTTCTGAACCTTTAGAGAACTGGAGCTCCATTTTTGCTTTAATAGTGTAATGTACTGCGTCTTTTGTAGCAATTTATTTTAGATGCAACATTCTCGAACCTGATGTTCCTTTATTTATTTGTTGAATTTTACTTAACAGTGCAATAACTGTTTGTACCTCTCCTCTGTTCAATAAACTTGTGTGTTACAGGGCAAAAGAAATGGCTCCTTTGCCTTACAACATTTTGTTTTCTTGTCATAGTGGTGACTGTCACTATCAAAAACATTAAATATGATTATCTTGATCCCTTTATAGACACACATCCCTGTGCATTTTACTAAGCACTTCAAACTCCATATCAGCCTGTTTTTATATTGATTTATACTTCAGAAAATAAACTCATCAAGAACTAATTTTCAATCTGAAAGAAATAATAGGCCTATGTAATAGACCAGAGTGTCATCTCCATGTGCCAACAAGAGCTACAATTAACCTCAGGTGCTTCATTCTGCTTTTTCAGTTCTCCAAGAACTGTGTAATGTTCTGTTCTTGATTCAAAAGTCTTAAGAAGGGATCATGCCCTTGTTCCTCTTCCTGTCAGCCATCGTTCTGCGACTGTGATTGGCTCCTCTGCTCTTGTTCGCCTCCTTTCTACGACGGTCCAAAACGGTCTCCTGCGCCTGTCCCCGTCCCCTTGGAGCACCTACAACATGACTTGCCGGTGGCGGTCTGTAGCTATTAGGAAAAAACAAATAAGATTAAATTAAAGGTACATTATGTAAGAATTTTGTAATAAAATATCCCAAAATCACTTGCACAGTGTGATATATTTCCGGCAGTTGTGTACTTACAATATCCCAAAAGTTCCCAAAGATTTTTCATTTCAGAGAAATTCCCATTTTAAATAATGGCTCGTATATCCGCGTTATCCCTGGTTTCCGCTCGTACTGCCATAGTAACCATGGCGACAGACATGGACAACCGCGTTACGTCTAGCGTGCGGCACGCTCACGCTGTTGTTGTTTCATTCAAACATTATGGACCATGGCAAGCAGACTTTGGGACAAAAGGAGAACTAAAAGAGGATCAATATCAGCGTGGCGTTTTCGAGATGCCGAGAGCTCCACGTCAGCGACTAACTTCGACTTGACAGAGACGCGCAAATGAACATAAAACTAATCAATGTTATATAGCTCAACATGATGAAATGTTAGAATATGATCAGTATGTTATTCTAATGTTGATCTGGCTTACTGCTAGTCTCATACAGATAAACTAACATATAGAATAACATTATGACTTTCAACACACTCAAATGCAGTTTAGTGTGATAGTGTAGACCAAGCGAAACAGCGCTGCGTTACCTCAAAAGTTTCATTCGTCAAATAAACTGACCTGTGTGAGTAGTAATTCAGCACTTGCGGGTAGTTCGGTAGAATAAAATGTCCTTATTCCTTTATATCCGCGGGACTCGCGTGTGGCGCTGATATCTGTCTGTCTCTCATTAGCAATCGCGCCCTGCTTCATACCTTAGTCATGTTAAAAACAATGTATTCACTCATCCATAAACATTATTAGATTCTTTGGCATGACGACAAGTTCCATAATTCCGCTTATGTGTCATCAACCTACGCCTTTGTTATTGTAAGAGGTTAGCGACCCCTCGCTGCGAAAAAAATGACATATTGTAGCTTTAATGACTGCCTGATCCATGTTTCCGGGAATGCGGGTGTGAGTTCAGTAATAGGATGCGGCTGTCACTCACGTAATTAAACTGTGTGTGAACGTAACCATATTAAGGATTTAAATACAGGACTGACAACCGTATTCTGTTGCTGTGTGGACGTGGCCAGTCTGTTGTCAAACTTACCCTTTCCTGCTTTGCATGGCAGCTCTCCTGGCCTCGGCTCTCTCTCTGAGGACTGCTGGGTCCTGGACGAAGTAATCCTTCTTCACAGCGTCATTCTGATCAAAATGACATAGGACAAGATCATTGTAAAAATGGATATGTGCATTATGTGAGAGCCTGGAATTTTAATGTATGACTAATCCGTCTACTTCCAATTAACAGGAAAAGAGAAAAAGAAAAAAATTCAAGTACTGAAAGCACCATATGATCTATCGCACATCAAAACAATGACAAGACAATGAATATAAAATAAGAGAAAATGATTAATTCAAACCGTGTCCTCTTCTTCCCCCTCGTATTCTTCCACCTGAGCCTTTTTGACTGTTCTTAGAACTTGTGGGATAGTAAATGGCCTAAAGGGTGAATACATAGATGTTAACTTAAATGTAAATAAAAAAATTCCAATATAAATTAGGGCTGCACAATTTAGCACAACTGCAAATTGTGATTTTTCTGGTAACTATATATCTATACTGTGATATAAACTGTTTAAAGAAAAAAAGCTCCAGGTTTGCCGAGTTGTTTGTAGGGCTGTACAATTTGGCCAACATGTTTTTGATTATATATCAATATGACTAATAATATTATACTCTGTTTGAAAACCTTTGAATCTGAACATTGGAGGGGGATGCATTCCTCTCAATATCTACAATGGTAAATGCAAGCAGGAAGTGGAAAATGATTGTTATTATGTACACTGGTCAAAGCTCATACCTGCGGTTCAACAGTTCATCTTCTTCATCCAGATCGTTTGCTCCTATTTGGTTGATATCATACGTGTCATCATATTCGTCGTCATAATCATCCAAGCCGAAAGCATTATCACGGTCTCCAGAGGGCTCATTCGTTATGGGAATCTCATCCACCACTGTCTGGTAGGCTTGATATCTCTCTCTCTGCTCTTCTATGTGCTGCTTGTCGTCGAGTGTGGCACGTACACTCTCCCCCTGTCTGAAATATGCAGAGATTTTAATTTCTAGCTGACACAAACCAGCTTTTACAGCTTGAGCTGAATATTTCATAAGTTCACTTTATGCCTACTCTGATGTCAGTTTACACTCTACTTGTCAAAGACAATTTTTTATTGGATAGTTTTACTAAACAGTAAAAATCACAGAGTAACTGCAGGGCAGGATGGGATAATGTTTCTTGAAGTGGCAACAATTGTTACAGAATTTTAAGTTTCAACATGGGCTCTCAGAACCTACCTCCGGCCTTTCCATATGCGACTCATGTCCAATCGGTCACGGTTGAACACGTCAAACTCGTCATCGTTAAACACATTTGATCTTGTGCTCAAAACTGGGGGAAGCTCCTTCTTCACAGGCCTAAAAGGCAACATTACAGAGCCAATAAATAACAATGAAGTGGACCTTAGCTGAACCATAAATCCTTGGGTAACCCTTTACAGTAAGGTACACTGGTTAACTACATTAGTCAACATGAACTAACAATGAAAAGCACTTCTTATTGAGCTTAGTTAATGCTAATTTCAACATTTACTAATACATTATTAAAATCTAAAGTTATCAATTATTCAATGGACCTAAGCTAATGTGAATTAACAATGAACAGTTGTTGTTTTTTTATTAACTAACATTAACAAAAATGAATTAATACTGCAACAAATGTATTTCTCATTGTTATTTAATGCATTAACTAATGTAACCTTACTGTAAGGGTTACTATTTTTTTATGCAAGACACTTCAGTTGGACTTTACCTGGCCATTGCCCTGTCCAGTTTGTCAAGAGAAGGTGACAGTTTATCTTCCAGGATGTTGTTTATGACAAGTTCCGAATTGTAGCCGTACTCCTCCAAACATGCCAGTATGAATCCATCTCCCAAGTCTGGAAGCAGCTCTCGGATATGGGTCAGCAGAGACTCCAGTTCTCCAGCACTCAATGTGCACACTGCCCCCTATAGGCCCCAGAAAAAAAAAGATTTCACCAGTGGGTGCTAAAAATGTATTTTCAACAATGTTGTAGAATTTTTTAAGCAGCTAATGAACTCACGTTGTCGCCCTTACGAGGAGTGTCAGTCATAGCTTCCGCTCCTCTCAACTCCTCTCTGACTCCTGCTCCTTCCTGCTGGGAAGCTTCTAAAGCTCTGCCAGTCTTGCTCTTGGCTCCTGCACTGTGATTGGCTGATGAGATTGCAGAGGGGAAGCTTCTCTTTTTCCCCACAAACTCCCAGGCGGACTCTACACCCTGTAACAGGTAAGATGTCCTGGTGTCGTCTCTGAGTGGGAAGATCAAGGACAATAGCAGAAAATCATAGAAAGGAGTTTAAAAAAGTAGGGAAAGATGTATTATTCTGATTCTCCGTGACAGAAAAAGTAAAAGACAAGATTTAAAGGCAAGTCAGGCAGAATGTGCTTTGTGGTTCTCTCTTTACTTGCACAACAGGTTAAACTGGCACTGAATTGATGGCATAGACATTGTTTATGCTGCAATAATCTCTCTGACATTTAACAGTCTGCTTCTGCTGCCAGTGTTTCTTTGCATGGCAACGTTAATGAAGTGAACATTGTATATACATGGTAAGTATTGGAGGAAATGAGCACTAGCTATGGTGTCAGTGCATCAATATTTATCAAGGGTGTAGGAAAACAATTAGAAATTGGGACAGGTTATTTCTGGAATCACTGAGGTCGTCTTCTCTCAAGCAGAAGCCTGAAAGATGCCAGAATGCTTCCCCTTTTGTTACTTTCAAAATCAGCATACAGTGTTCTATACAGTGACCATAGTAAAGGATACAAAAGAGGGAAGGCCTGCTGAAGGAGACTGATGTCATCCACTATAGGGAACTGTTCATCATAATCTGCCAGAAATCTGAAAGATAAAGGACAAACAGTACAATGAGAATGCAATTGAAATTAGTTGTCGGCTATGATAGATTACATATAAAACCACAGGGGTGTAACAGTTCTCAGAAGAAAATCGAACCGTAACGTTCTCCACCCACTTGCACCGTAGTTAATCACAAATCTGACGACGCATATATAATATGGTTTGTTGAAATTAACAACAAATAAAACAGACAGAGTTCAGTGAATAAACAGTCGAGTAAGACAATGCATGTGTACAGTATCAGTGCATTATGTCTTAAAGTCTGTGTTTTAGTGTTAATCAACCAACAAAAGACAAATAAATCACTCTTGATTGAATAGCTTTTATACAGTAAAATATGCAATGTTATTTTACATTTGATTACTTTATTCAATTTCTGTACCTGAAAACTAGTTAAATCTACCAAAACAAAATGCACTGTTTGTTTTATTTGTTTCTTAGCTCTATTGTATTTATTTGTGCTGTTGCTTGTAGTTAGATTATTTGTTCTTTTTTTTTTAATATATTTAAGTCATTTTTTCCCCTACATAGCACATACCAAACCGTACCGAAACCGTGACCCTAAAACTGTGATACAAAAACCGAACCATGAATAATTTGAACTGTTACACCCCTAAACCATACACTTGGTGAGAAATTTCTACATAATTTACCTTTTCTCTTGAAGGAAAGCTGTGAAGTTCTGTAGAAGATCTTCTACAAAGGATGCCACGTTTTCAGAGCTGTGAAAATGATAGGATCAAGGACATTTGGTATTCATTCTTGTGTTTGCCTAATCTAATGAGGTTTAAAAGCATGTATTTTTTCCCTCACCCCTCCAGTATGGGTTGTAAACACGAGTGTTGGAGCAGCAGGTGAGCAATCTCCACCATTTTCTTTCTGGAATGAGATACTTGTCTCCACATGTTCTCCTGTAAACTGAGACAGATTGCAACTTATTTAACTCATCTTTACAAATTCACAAGAGTAGTAGTAGTAGTACAGATTTAGTCTAGGTTTGTAAGATAACACATCAGTCAAGTTTGCCATTCTTACCTTTTATTGAAATTCCTCTTCTTCACTGCCTTTTCCAGGTCTGGAACTACCGTCTCATAGAATGACGATAATCTACATTTAGAGATGCTCTGTTTATTATTTTTGTATCAGAAATATCAGGAATGAATTTCTGCCTTTGAGGACACTGTGAATCATAGTTAGAGTCATTATGTGGATGTATTTGTGACACCTGTTAAGAAAGTTGTGTTGTTTGAAGGTAGAACAAGCCTCAGGGAAGATGTCCAGGAAAGAGTGGACAGTAGTGCAGGTATCACACATGTACAACACCAAGTCTGCAAGCTCCTATGAGACATAAACATAATAATATTTAAATATAAGCATATTATTTCTTTGAATTAAAGGTAGAGTCAGTATTTGTGAAAAGTATTTGTGAAAACGTTCAAGAGAGATGTGTTTTGATTACCTCCTCTGGCATGGTCATGGCAGTTAGACATCTGTTTGCATTCAGTTTGAGGGGTAGACTGAGATCCTCTGACTGAATACCACACTTCTGTAATATTGAGTCAAACACCTAGAATATACATGCACACATTTTAGGAAGTTCAGCAGACCCTGACAAATCAAAGCATTTAGAAATGTTTAATGTGTCACATGAAATACCTGGATGATTGAAGGTACAGTCTCATCTAGGTCTCCATAATAACTGGGCTGCTGAGTAAAAATGTTCTCTGGAAAAGGGGGAAAATGGGATTTTTTTTGTTTTACACATTGAAACAAGAAGGTAAAAAATTCATGCATTTTTCTAATTATAAATATGTACAATAAGATTACTAGTACCGATCATTTTATGTACCAGTTGGGAATTTCCTTTCCCAAACAGCACACACAGATCCAGAATTTTGGGAATGTCAAATAAGTAGTTGTTGTAAATAATCTCTGCAAACACTGCAGGGGTAATGAAGTTCTCCTGAGGAAGAAAATAAAACAATATTTTCAATTTTGAATCCCACTGAATGCCAAATATATTACAGTACACATTTACATTACTGTTTAAGAGTTTGGGGTCAGTAAGATGTTTCATTTTCATTGAAAGTAAAAGACTTTTATAATGTTACAAAAAATAAATAAAAAAAATGCTGTTCTTTTGAACTTTCTATTCAACAACAGAATCCTGCATACATTTTATTTTTTACTGTTTCCACAAAAATATTAAGCAGCACAACCGATTTCATCATTTATATTAATAATTATAATAAGAAACATTTCTTGAGAACCAAATCAGCATATTAGAATGATTTCTGAAGGATCATGTGATACTGAACACTTGGGGTAATGATGCTGAAAATTCAGCTTTACCACCGCAGGAATGAATTACACTTTAAAATATATTGTAGAAAACAATTTCACATTACAGTTTTATTTGTATGCATCTAGGACTTATTGCCTGCCCAAAACCACACAGTACAACAATTAAATAATATAGTTAGTTGTGCAATATAATTTATGTAATTTATGTTCACCTTAGACTCTTTGTGCGTAGCCATCCTGAGGAAGACCATGAACACAGAGCGATGAACGTTCCTCTGCATGTCGGCTACAGCTGGACTGGACGAGATACCAGACGGGTCCAAACTGCGGGGAGCGTGCCTCAAATAAGAGTCCAAGCACCTCTGTAATGACTCATCAAATACCACCTAAAGGGAGAAAGAATAAAAAAGAAACACTATTGACAGCTACCTGGCTAAATAATGTAAGTGTCCAAAAACAACAATATTATTGTTCTAATTGGGCTGTACCAAAACCTTCATTACTAACATTTTGACTTGTACAACTTGTATTTTAGAGATTCCGACCTGACACCAGAACTTGTCGTGGGGTAAAGCCAGCAGCCACTCCAGGTCCTCTGAGATGAACTGAGCATGTTCCAGGAACTCCTCCACTAATGCAGGTGTGCCATCCTCAGGTGGGGGCTTAAAGGTTAAGAAACATCTCTCTTCTTTACGATCAGGGTGCTTGTGGGAGAGATTCAGGTGGCATCATCATTCAAATTGTTCATAGAAGAACTGGACTATAGTGTTGGATCAAGTCTACTCTAGTTAATTACGAAGGACATACATGTAAAGTGAAATATTCACTCACCAGTGCTGGTAGAGTGCGTTCTTTGCCTTGTGGTCCAAAGGGCTGAGTCACATGCAGTTCATCTAAAGGCACTTTTGCACAGGCCATTTCACCTGGCCTGAAGAAAATAGCCAATGGGTGTACCTCCTGATAAAACATACAGTACAAAGACAAGTACTCATTTACTTTGTCTGAACTGTAAATGATTTGCCTAGAGTTAAATGGTGGTTTAAAAGATTATTAGTGCTGGTTTATGCACATTTAGAAGCCTTAATCATCGGGCCTAAGAATTTAGAGTTGTTATTATTCTGATTGACTGGTTTAGGCTACTGTCTATAGATGGTTGACAGGCTAATTTGTCGGAGATCCAACACCAGTGAGACGGTTGACAACTCCATAAACATATTTTGCCACTGTATAGATTGTCAAAAGAAGAGTAACATTTAATTCGAGTTTTTGTCATTTCTTTTTAGACATGCAGTTGTTTAATTATGAGATGACTAACGTTAGATGGCTATAGTATTAGCGAGCTGGCTAATGCTGCCCGTGTTAGTGAGCTCGGTATCTTTACTAAAGACAACACGACCAAACAACAGCCGTTTTCATTAGCTGCAAATGATTTTAGTAAAAGACAGACTTTAACAGCACACTTTTGTTGACTGTTACTAAAAATGAGCCAGACCACCACAAATGAGAGCGAAACTAAGCAAAAAAAGTTCGATTTCTCGCGTTTAAATAACAAATAGCTTCGTTCATTTAAACAGCACAGTATGAAAATAATTCACATTAAAAACCAAGTGATAAAAATGTCACCTCTTGACTGAATCTTTCAACAGATGTTTAACAGCTCCAGCTCAAGGCATCAGCGTGGATATCCGGTCTAATCTAGTCGTGTTGAAGAGATTCCAAAATAAAAGTCTTTTAAAAAATCAAAATAAAACCAGTTCATGAATCGCCGTAGAGCGACGTTTAACTAGTGGATCGATGAACCCCACATAAACTATATTTTCCTGACATTTTTATTCATTCAAATCTAAATGTATACCTAAGTATCTGTTAAGTAATGTATGGTGTAGGCAGATATTAGTTAATGTTCTTAATGAAAGTGTATCCCCAGACAATGATTAAGACTAAAATTCATGTTTGAGCTGTTAAAACTATATCATATCTTAAATATATATCACTGCCATTGTTTTGTCTCAAGATGCAGCCCAATGTTGTAGTTTTTTTGTCTAAGGCATGTTTATAAAAGCTACTTGTATATCCTAATTGAACTAAGGCCTAATCCTGTCTTAATCTAAGCCCTGTTTGTTAAACTATGCCATTGTGTTCCCAAAATAATCTAGTTCTTTAGGGTCCCTGGGTTGACTGAGAGTCTGAATGGGGTTGGAACACAGACAGACAGACAACATAAATAGATGAATGTTTTTTTGGTTTTTTTTACAATTCATGATTGTTTTTCCACTCATCCGTTTCTCAACAGATGCCGTTCATTTACACTGCACTTAGGCCTACTTAACTGATGGATGAAATTAAGTTAAATCTTTGCTTGTCATTGAAGACAGTTTTCCCCCCAGTGTGTTACCAATTCATAACTTACACTGAGTTATTTTATGAAAGAGCACTACTATACATACTTAAGACAATGAATACATTTGCTACACAGTTGAACGATGAAGAAAAAAACTTTGAATATTAAAAAAGAAGTATTTTCGATGGATATAGCAGGCTGCTCGAGCACTTTCTTATCAGTATGGAAGATACTTCGACAAAAGATATTGGCAGTGGTTTTCACTTTATAAAACTTAACATATCAAAAAACTTTAGAAAAGGTTTTAAAGATACATGCTTAACATAGGCTAAAATATGTGTTCAGTGGGCAGGTGACCTGAGCTACGAGGCTTCCAGACTGTCACATACACAAATTATTTTACTTTTATTTATTTCATTATTTAATGTGAACGTTGTTATTTGTCCAGTGTTTTGGCTGCACAATGATTAAGTAGCTGTAGGCTAAAGTTACAAGAACAGCAATGGTGATTGTACACTATTAGCCCATGCTCTTAATATTTTTAGCTATTCATGAAACACTGAGCAGTGTCCATAAGCTGTTCACTGGAATACGTTTTATGGTATATTCATTACCTTACATTCATTTATTTATTTATTTTCATTATGCAATGTGAACGTTTGTCGAATTTATTGGCTGAACAATGAAAATAATGCACAATAGAAGGAAGTGACAATAAAAAAATAATGAGAAAAGACTAGATAAAGATGTAAAATCATAATAAAACAGTAACAGTGAACAATCATATTACTCTGCTTCTGTTAAAATACTAGCTAAAATACACGAAATCAAGACGGGCAACAGATCATTCTTCAAATCTGCCACCAGAGGTCAGACGGGAACCACAAACTCGATCTCAAACACATTGAAAGTTCGTTTTTGCAGTGGGCACTGCGCTCTGTATCCAAACTCAATCTTTTAATACTGCCATATGTTTCATTAAGATGATTTAAAACAACAAGGGCTTCACGTGGATGATTTCCCTTTAGAACTGGCGTGTGTCAACTCCACCCAGTGTTTGATTTCTTCATCATTAGCAAAAGCCCAAGTCAATTTTTACGCTGCTTATCAAGACGCGTAAAGGCCCAACTGATGGAGCGCGCGCGTGTCTGTCGCCTCCTCTATTTGCGTAGCGGAGGCTCCACCTCAAGCATTGCAGTGACCTCAGCAGTGGGCTGAATTGAGCTGGGTGGGATTTTCAGGCTCGTATTCCCGATCGCGTATTCTAGGATCACGATTTAACGGTGTATGTGACGGAGCGAATACGCGTTTAGCCGGCTCGCGCTGAACGGTGCAGGATTTGTGTTTGTGTTTGCGTGCATCTAACGATAGGGATCAAATAAACGAGGAATGTGGGATTTACAGAATGCCCAACAGCGTTGGAAAAAGATTTAAACCCACCAAATACATCCCGGTGTCCACTGCCGCCACTCTTCTGGTGGGATCCACTACTTTATTCTTCGTTTTCACGTAAGTTTGCGAGGATTTCCCCCCCCCCACGGGGTATTTCGTTAAACACTGGTTCACTCTTAATAAGTTTTAAGACAGTTAAATGACCACAAGGCCTGTGGTTTGACTGTAGACCTAAACTATTTCTCTGATTTCTTAATTTAGAGATTTAGCATTTAGAAGTGTGCGTTTTGGGGGGGTCTTAAAATGCTATGATATCGGTCATTTCTGTTGAGATTTCAAATGTGAAATTAGTTCAATTTCAATTAAGTTCTTGTCTTAAAATGTGTATGCTATAAAATACTCTATATTGATAGACTTACTTAGAGACTGATCTGATCTGCTACATATACTGCCGGTTTTAGTGGACATTTTTGTTCTTGTTCATTCATTGCAATGATTTCTAAATGTAGTGTAAGGGGGGTGTGCTTTCGTCGTGATCGGTTTTGACATCCACATAGTTTCATTGTAACATCACGGAAAGATATGTTCGTAGATATTGCTTAAATGCGTGTGTCTTCAGTGTACAGAGTGCATTGATCTTTGCTTCAAAAGCTTTCTCTTACAACGCAAGGCTAATGTCATTATAAAAGATCAGCATAAAGTGATCTTTGTAAGTGTATTGATTGCCAGGAAGTTGCTTTAGGATGAATCATTCATCAATCAGTGAGTGTGATGGAGCAGATTGTGGCAGGCTTTGATTTACTCTAGCAGTTGTTGGAAGAATCAACATTAGACTCAGATTACAGTTATTCTCATTCAGATTACAGTTCAGAGTACACCGTCTTTAATTGATCATCTTGCAGGCATATAATCATTTGCTTTTTGGTATATTTTGTAGAATAAGCATCCTGCAGATTAGACTGTCATAATCTTTTTAAATCATGGTTTAGGTCAGTAGATCACTAAGCTTTAAAAAAAAAAAAATTTTAAACACCTTTTTGTCTAAGCTAGTTCATTTTGAATAGTACTGCGATGTGACAAGAAGGATTTTTTTAAAGCACAAATATAAGGTCAAAAAGCCTCATGCAAAGGCAGACGGTGTATACGTGTTTAGGGGTGAAGAGACACCAGGAAAGCCAAACCGAAACTCTCAGACTCTTCCATTCAGATAGGGACGCCCCACATTTAGTAATCTTTTTTATTCTCTGCTTTTATAGTTATTTTTTAATTCTAATTCCTATTTTATTTTTATTTATTATGCATCTGCTGTAATTATTCCTTTTTATGTAAAGCACTTTGAATTACTATTGTGTTTGAAATGTGCTTCATAAATAAATTTGCCTTGCCCTGCTTTGCATAATAATCATAAAGGATTTTGCAGAACATTGTAGAAGGACTGCAGGACATGTCAACATCCCAGAAGTATTTCATGCCAACCACCCAGCTGAATTTGATTTTGGAGATGACGATGTTGGCACTTGTAGGACTAGAATAATTCCCCTATATGTGATGTCTAAAATAAGTAAAATTTATATTTTACTGCTCAAATTGTCCCACCCTTACACTTTTAATAAAAACTATAAAGTCGGTACTGGTTTTGGAGCACGAGGCCTGAGCAGATGGATGATCTCGTCCCGTTGCTCTTTGATACTCTGGATTAATATGCTGATTTTAAACTTTTTAATGGCTTAAATATAGCAGTTTCTCCTTCCAACCAATGAAAAGAAAGCATATCAGTGTGAGCTGTCAGATAGTGACCCCCTTTTAATTTGTGTCTAACCTCTTTCCTTGTTCCCTTATGGGGGACAGATTGGATTAGCAGCAGTCTGTGTGCAGATGTCCTGTGGTCTGTAGTATTTCTAAACATTATGGTGACATAATGGGCTATAGTTTAAATTTAAGGCCTTTAATGAAGCGCTCATCTCCATTTATATTAATCTTCGTTCCCTGCCGTGCTTTCTCGTTAATGGGCCTGTAATATTTGAATGCTCTTCTGTTAGATTTCATGATAAACACTTTCACCCTGTGTAAGTATGTGCACACACAAATACAATACAAGCAAGCTCTTGTAAATTCAGTGTTATAATGTTTAGAAAATGTAAAATGTGAATGAGAGGAGGACTTCAACTGTGATAACATACATAGACACTGCTTTTGTTTAGCAAGAGAGCAATATTTGGCTGATGAATTGCACATAATTCTGTTGATAATTAATCTGTCAGGTCGGAGACTCAAACAGAGCAGAACAGCGGCGATTATTAGTGTGCCATTCAGAACCTGCAGAGAGATGGAGTGATAAGCAAAACAGAAAGAGAATGACGAAGGTGGTTTTAGGAGTAGAGATGAAGATCTTGTCCACAGTCACATAGAAGGTTTGGCACCAAATGTCTCAGGTTTTTTTTTTTTTTTGTGTGTCTATTGTTTAAACCCTGACATTCTTCAGAATATGTTTTTCATTCATTCATTCATTCATTCATTCATTCATTCATTCATTCATTCATTCATTTATTCACTCCTCACTCACTCACTCACTCACTCACTCACTCATTCCACTCACTCACTCACTCACTCATTCCACTCACTCACTCACTCACTCACTCACTCACTCACTCACTCACTCACCTCACTCCACTCATTCACTCACTTATTCCACTCACTCACTCATTCCACTCACTCACGAACTCACTCACTCATTCGTTCGTTCGTTCATTCGTTCATTCATTCATTCATTCCACTCACCCCACTCACTCACATACTCACTCACACATTCATTCATTCATTCATTCATTCCACTCACTCACTCACTCACTCACTCACTCACTCACTCAGCCAGTCACTCACTCAGTCAGCCACTCACTCACTCACTCACTCAGCCAGTCACTCACTCAGTCAGCCACTCACTCACTCACTCACTCACTCACTCAGTCAGCCACTCACTCACTCACTCACTCACTCACTCACTCACTCACTCACACTCACTCACTCATTCCACTCATTCCACTCATTCCACTCATTCCACTCACTCACTCACTCACTCACTCACTCATTCCACTCACTCTCACTCGCTCATTCCACTCACTCTCACTCACTCACTCACTCACTCACTCACTCACTCACTCACTCACTCACTCACTCACTCACTCACTCATCCCACTCACTCACTCACTCACTCACTCACTCACTCACTCACTCACTCACTCACTCACTCACTCATTCATTCATTCATTCCACTCACTCCACTCACTCACATACTCACTCACACATTCATTCATTCATTCATTCATTCATTCATTCATTCATTCATTCATTCATTCATTCATTCATTCATTCATTCATTCATTCATTCCACTCACTCACTCACTCACTCACTCACTCACTCACTCACTCACTCACTCACTCACTCACTCACTCACTCACTCACTCACTCACTCAGTCAGCCAGTCACTCACTCCACTCACTCACACACACATTCATTAATTCCAATATCTTCTTTTTTTGTTCTGCAAAAAAAAAAATGGCTTGGGTGAGTAAATTGACAAAATTTTCATTTTTCATTGAAAGATTAGACATTGTTGCCTTTTTCCTTCTTGTCTCTCAGAAGGATTGCATTCCAATATAACTAATAATCCATATTCCCAAATCCCCTAGAACTCTTTCATCATCACATCTTCTCTACTATCTACTGCATTATTCATAGTTATGTATAAGCGATTTTGATTTCAATCTAGGTCATTTTTTGCATTCAGTTGAACAGTGCTGTGCTGCTGTCAGCGTGGGTGAATATCCATGAGTCTGTTATTATAACTTATTAAAATCAGGAAGAGACTGGGACTGAGAAAGAATTCGGAAGAATAGCTCCTATAATTCCATGTGATTTTTCAATAGGACTGTAAGGTTCATTATAAGAAATAGATGGCAGAAATAGTTATTGATATGTGTTGTGTTTCTCATCATATGCATGGAAAGATGGAGAAAGTAAAAGCTTAGCCTGAAATCTGTAAATGTTCATAAGAGCTCTGTGAATACAGGCCATAAACTTTAATTATAACCATGAGCAGTTTGTGGATTTGGCTACAGTTTTCTTAGTCTCGTTCATTTAAAATGATTTGTATTTCTTTTGCATTCCCTTGAGGAAACTGTGGAAGATTAAAGTTAAATTCTGAAACGTTTTCATTGCTGTTATCTATGCATTTTCTGTTTAAAGCATCATATGGTGGAATTATCTGTGTAATGAATGCAAAAACTGCATTTAATTAATTAGGCAAGTATATTCCACTATTCAGGTGTAAGTTAATGAAAATGAGAATGAATTGGTCTGACAGCTGTTCAATTCTCATGACTATTGAACATACTCTTGACTATTAAGTTATTTAGCCTTTAGATATCTGTATCTTAAGTATTTGTTTAATTTTCCTCTGCCAAACAAAAATTAAATCATATCTGTTCCATTCGGAGCCCTGCAAGTCTGTTTAAAACAATAGAGACAACTATGACTCACTCTCACCCTATGTGAGACTCGCATTAGAATGGATGTGCGAATCTAATTTTGGACGTCATAGCTCATGTATTCTTAGCTAGAGGCTACATGACAGTAATGAGATCAAATCTGTTTCCCCTGGTAAGTTGACATTAAGTAAAGCTGGTTCTCATGAAGATTGATCCAATTGATGGTGTTAATTTGGTATAGTTTGATGTTGCTTAACCTAGTCTGTCCACCCTCTGAGAAATACAATTATACCATATTATCAGTTACACCAATGCATGACCATAAATTTCTAACATAACATTTTGACACCTGCAGCTGTTAGCGCTCAGTCGAGAGATGAATGATAGATGAATATATGTGCATGGGCCTTTTTGCTTTCCTATGCACTATCATTCAAAAGGTTGGCAAGACTTTTAAATGTTTCACACAGAATGCGGTTTTGCTGTTAAAAACGCACAAAAGGTGCAATGTCTAGAGACAAGTTTTTTTCAACTTCTTTTAACTTTAGCGCAGGTTTTTTAGAATGCTGTCATGCAAGGTTTAAAGACGTTCGTCTAGCCTAGCGCATGTTTACATTGAAAAACAATGGAAAATAAGTACTGTGTAATGGAAAAATGCATTCAGTGTGAAGAGCCCCTAAGAAGTCTCTTATTCTCACCAATGCTGCATTTATTTGATCAAAATACAGTAAAAAAAAACAGTAATATTGTGAAATGTTATTACAATATATTTACAAAAAGATTCTTTGATGAACAGAAAGTTTAAAACAGAAGCATTTATTTGAAATAGAATTTCTTTTTAGCAATGTAAAAGTATTGTACTGCCACTTTGATCAATTTAATGCATCCTTGCTGGATAAAATAATACATTTCTTTAAAAGAAAAACTTAAACTACCATTAAAAATGTGGGATCAGTATTTATACTGTAGCTCTATTGAGAAAGACCTGCAGAGTCATAATTAGTGTTGGGGGTAACGCATTACAAGTAACGCGAGTTACGTAATCAGATTACTTTTTTCAAGTAACTAGAAAATTAAGCCTTTTTCAAATAAGTAACGCAGGTTTCTTTGTTTTCCTGTTTACATTTAATCATTTAGCAGACACTTTTATTCAAATATGCAAATGTCATGACCAGTCTCAGCTAGACCAGGGCAGCACACGTAGCAAGGATTTTTTTAATATGATAGATATTGAATAGTAGGTGTTAGTATTATTGAGTCAAATGTTGGTGAAAGAGATGCGTCTTTAGTAAATTCCTGAAGATGGCTAAAGGCTCTGTAGCTCGAGTTGAGTTGGTCATTCCACCAGCTTGGAACAGTCAAGGCAAAGGTCTGTGAAAGTGATTTATTGACTGACACCTCTCCTGTCCCCATGTTGAGAGAAATCGGGAGTAAGTGTAGAGGTGTTGTGTTCAACATGATGTTAACTGTAGTTCTAGACTAAATGTGAGCAGGCATTTAGGCTACTAATTTCGTTTGCTCAAAAACAGATTCAGTGTTCCTCCACATGAATAAAAACAATAAAATGCAAACTCAGAATATAATGCAAACCTCCAAATAATTAAATATGTTAAATAGCAAAAATATACTTTATGTATTTAATCTCACTTATATTTAACCAAATGTCTTCCAATTTAACCATACTAATAAGCGAAATGACTTTAGATAAACATCACAACACAAGTAGTTACTTTTTTTTTTTTTACTTTAACGCAATAATAACGTATTGCTTTTAAAAGTAACTGTCGCCAACACTGGTCATAATATTGGATGAACAATTGAGTGATGCTTCTTATTTAGTTTAATTGATTTTCTGATGAGGCTGCCAATCACAAACTGTTGATTCTGCATGCATGCCTAAACCATTGGACCTGTTTTATGTTTACAGAAACATTATCTGTATATTGATTCTTTGAGAATGAGTCAGACGAATAAATCCCAGGTCATTTAATCTCATTGCAGCCAGACTTCCCCATCACCATGCCACTGCCAGGTTCAAATAGTGCAGATGGATCAGTATGCCATGTAAGGCATTCTGAGTGGATCTACTGGAGTTTTTTTCATTATACAAAACTATTTGTGCGCAGATTGCAGTGATTAACCAATCAGATTTAGTATTCCAGAGAGCCATGTCATTATTTTATGATGCTTACGTTTAACGGAACAAAGCAGAGCTGTAAATTAATAAAGAAATGCCCATTTTGTTATAACTCCATTGGTTCATATTGGAAATATCTATAGCTTGCAGGCTGAAACAGACTTCAAAGAGTCAGGCAAAAACGGAAGCTTTTTCTAACAGGTCAGTTAGTAAAACTGTAAATTGTGATGACTTTCGAGTGTGTCTGAGAATGTAACGCTGAAAAGAGATCTGTGTGCACATGGTTCCTCATCCAGCATGACAAATCAGTGCATCCCACTGCTATTGCACAGCTAGTGCTCCTCTAATAGAATCGTGTTCTGATGCTTTTGTCAGTGAAAGAGAATTTTCTGACACTGTTTCCCCTGAAAACGGCACAGCAGGGGGTTGATATATGCAATGTGTCACGGCAGAAGTGACAACAGATGAAACCACCGCTGTGGCTAGCCGAAACACAGGCATTATTGATGCACACTGTGAAGGAGATGTGAACTTTTGATTTTTCATTAACCTTAGGTACACAAAACTTAATTTTGAGACAGACACTGAACGTAATGATGATGGAGGGAGTCAGATGTTGATTCAGGAAGTGCTCTGATGGTGTCAGTCAGTTCGTTCAGTGGAGGATTTGTCCGACTGACTCAATCCAGAACTAATTTGTGAGTTTTTTTTTTTTAATGATTCATTTAAAATAACTCATTTGTCATTTGTTTGTGAATCAGACTTCACTGGTTCACACTGTTTTTGTTTTTGCCTTAAAAAATGACATGTCAGGTGAGAGACATTATTAGTAGTAGTAGTAGTAGTAGTAGTAGTAGTATTAGTATAGTATTATTATTATTTATCTTTTTATCGCATTGGTGCATTTAATTCTGAATCAACTCTTGGGTAAAATATAATTTATTTTGCCAGGATGCTCAGCAGAGGCAAAGTACAGGAAACACTGCTTCTGTTTTCTGAGCAGCTAAGTGTGTCATCATAACCTGGATTTTAGTAGGATAAGAAAGATGAAAGTTTGTACTTTGCCAACATAAAAGTTGGTTGTCTTTAACATTTGTTTCAGATTCTTAGCTTTTTATGTCAAAAATCACCTGCTTACTTTTAAATGTGTTGTTAAAAATATAACTACCATACTTGGGGGATTGTTTTAGGGGAAACGGGGGCCGGAATTCAAAAAACATTATTAAGATTACGTTTTTTTCTGAACTGCTTTTTTCGTCTTATTTTAGAATATTTTGTAATAATCCCCAAAACATTTGTTAAGAATGTTCTTAACTTTTTCTGAAGAAAGTTTTACAAGTCCCCCTGTAATCAATAATTTTATCCCTTAAAACTCATCTTTGATCACCAAAATGACATATTTAAGCGTTTTTACCTTGAAAAATTTCTTCATGCCTGAAAATATCTTGAATGTAACTCTACACCCTTGCCACATTTAGTATAGGGGTTCTATGAATATGCAAATTGGCCCCGCCTCCACTCACTCGCACCAGTTCAGAGATGCACTCGTTGATGATCACACATTGACGTGATTGGTTACAAGGTAGTTTGTGATGTCAGAAGCACCGGCAATTTCAAACTGCGTTTTAAATACAGTCTTTGGTTCACTGCAGTTTTAAGGAGAAAATACTCAGCAATGATGTTGACTTGGTAATTTACACATGGTTTGTCTTAAAGCATATTAAAAACACCACATAGACATATAAACAATATTAAAACCTTTAATATCCTTTTAGATTCTGTTCTTAACAAACAGTTCTTTTGCTATCTTTATTTTAAAGGCCCTGTATGGTTCGGATATGGAGATCTTAATATGACTCCATGAGTAAATTGGTCAATTGTGCACATTTTTAGTGGTCAAAAACCAAATGTGGGTCACTTTACATACAGTTGATTTAATAAAAAAAAAAAAAAATTTTTAAAGGTGTTATATAATTCCATTTTTGTACAAGCTAATATGATTCTTTAGGGTCTAAATTAAAAGTTTGTAATATACTTTAATTAAAAATTCTCATTAGTATTGTAAGAAAACACTAATTTTACCTAGTCAAAAACAGTTCTGTTTTCAGCACGCCGTTTAAGTGCATGTGTCTTTAAATGATAATGAGCTTTGCTCACCCCGCCCCTCTGTTCTGTGCGTACACAGTTAGTAACACAATAACCATAACGCGTTGTTCATTATAAACGTGGGATTATGAATTATATTGAGAACGTCGTACATAGAAAACATGCCGTAATGTACCCTGAGTGTAAACAGCCGCATTCATTGTGAAGCGTGCTAGCGATTTGCAAAGATGAATATAAATATGAATATAAAGGTTAATAAAACGTTACACTCACTTCAGTTCTTCTGGAGGTGCAGCAGGAACACGAATAGTTGGTACCGATCCTTTTTTCAGGAGCAGCTTCTTAGCAAAACCAGCTTTATACTGACTCTCGTTTATAAAGCAGTCTGGTGTGTGAAATGATTCGCGCAAACATGAAAGCATTGCTGTTGATCGTGGGGAATATTCCCTTCGAAAACAAAACTCAGCCACTGCGTCTTCAACGGTTCGGATTTAGGAACATCAAAATGACTCCTGTGTTCCTTATTGCACCCAAGAACAGAACACCACAATCGCTTAGACGCCATTCTGCTCAGACAGTGCTCCAGCGTATCAACAATGACCACGCAGACTATGATGACAGCTCGCTCACGAGCGAGGGCGGGTCTGTGTTGAAACGCTGCTGTCAATCAACAATCGTGGGAGGGGCGTCGATTTTGTGACGTCACAAAATCGAAAGGCTTGATTTGAGACAGGGGAAAACATATAAGAAGATTAAAAAGAAAACACTGGATGGATTTTTATCATTTTATGATGGTTGTGTACAGGCACTGCCAACACACATTTCAGTACAATCAACTTGTAAAAGTGCATGTACCATTATATGATCCCTTTAAGAGGAATATCTGAACAACAAATAATGTTGAAACTAGAAACGTATCTCGTTTTTTTCTATCAAGACAATTGACCTATCGGTAAGCCCCGCCCCCCGTAGTTACTGTTGTGAACTCGGACAAACAAATGGAAAGTTTCTTATTGTCATTCAGTGACAGCTGTCAGTGTGAAAACCTTGTCCCAAGAGGTTTTTGAGAAATTTTAGAAACAGAATGACCACCTCTGGTCGAGGAGCATTCATGTGGTACTTAAATATGCCATGGAGGGATATATGAAAGATTTAAAAATAAATATGGTGGGTGAAGATTGATTTGGAAGCGAGGGTTTACAGATCAAAATGCAAGCGGGAGAAGCCTCAAGTTACGGTCGTGACGGTCGCAGATGACAACATCGAGGATCAACACCGTTCATGTACATTTAAATTAATTTACATTTAACCAATTTAATATGGTGAGGCACTGAATTGTATACCAGTCTGTACATGACGTGCCGTTAGCTATTTAGGTTTGTACGTTAGCATGGACTCGCTAACTTTAATTGTAACTTAATGAGAGGATGACAACCAGAAAATGAACGTTTTCGTCTTCATTGGGATTGGGGTAGAATCCTTAGGGAACCAGGTTACTGTGCCCACATCATTGGATTAATACACAGTTTAATCCAAAGCAGACATTTTGCTCTGTCTTGTTTGGGTTTAGGAAATGGAATAAAATAAATTCCATTGCCCATCCTCTCAGGATACCTGGAATCAGTGTTACAAGTACCCCAGGCACATCGTTTGACCATTTTTGTAGCATAAACACCATCAAACCGATGAGAGCTTCGGATCTTCCAATGTTTCTCTATGCCGCTGAAACCTAAAGATGTCCGAGTTATACTCAACTGCCATTGGCTCTTCTGCGTTCGAGGGGAGGGGCTTACAGATACGTCAATTGCATAGAACATACCTGTCTGAGTGCCAGAATTTTCATTTTTGGGTGAACCATCCCTCAATTTAGGAACATTTTAACGAAATATCTTAACTCTTAACTTCTTAAGAACATGTCTATGAATCAGGCCCTAAATCTTTTAAATGAGACAGTTATACTGGTATTATATTGAATAATATTGCATATGAAGTGTGTAATTTCCTGTGTTATTGTGTGGATAAATTGAAGGGAACAACACAACATAGAATATCTCAGACAATTAACTCCCTAGATTATTATACTTCCTCGTAGTAGCTTTCCCTCTCATTAAAAGATGGAGAATCCCTGCTGTACATGCTTCTGAGACTCATAATGAACTTAATTGTCCTGTTGGGCTTTGGTTTGCTGCATCTGTCCCAGTAGATCTGCCTGTTTTTGGCCGGTACTTTCCATTCATTCACCAGCAAAAACTCATTTTAGGTGGCACAGGGATTTAGACGCTTCATTCAATTGAGACCAGGTTATCGCTGTGTTATTATATATACAAAAGGCTCCTGACAAGCTAAAAATACAGCTTTTTTGTTTTTGCCACGCCTCTGTTGGCTTTCGTAATCATAGCCTGCTTGAAAATCTTCCCCAAAACACAGAGGCTGCCTGTGCAGACTGGCTGGGGTAACTGGAGCTGTGTGTGTGTGTGTGTGTGTGTGTGTGTGTGTGTGTGTGTGTGTGTGTGTGTGTGTGTGTGTGTGTGTGTGTGTGTGTGTGTGTGTGTGTGTGTGTGTGTGTGTGTGTGTGTGTGTGTGTGTGTGTGTGTGTGTGTGTGTGTGTGTGTGTGTGTGTGTGTGTGTGTGTGTTACCTCTGAGGTGAAAAGGGCAGCAGTGGAGCAGGAGAAATAGAGAGAGGTGGCAGGCAGGGTGGGAGCTGAGTGAGTAGGGATACTCCTTTTTCTCCATCCCCCTTTCCAACTATTCATCTGCCCACTGGCTGGAAAAGCCTCTGACTCTTTTACGAACATGTGGAACACATTTAACCACCTCAGCTGCGCCCACCCGAGCTGTCTCCACCCTCCTTTCTCTTACTCTTTTCCACCCATTCTGCACGCTCTGCCATTTACGCCTACTATTTCATTGCTTTTGCAGTATTGCATTCTTGTTTGATTATAAGACAAGTATGTCATAGTTTTTGCCCTTTGCTGTATTTCAAAGTAGCAAAGGCCAAAAAAGAATAAAATAAACTAATAAATCTGAAAAATGAGTTATGAGCTCTTAGCTTTTCAAAACTTAAATCAGGTTTCAAAACTTAACTTTTAATTTAAATACTGGTGTATTCATTCGGATTAAGTCTTTTCAGTCGAATCCTACTATTATAAACCTATGGATCCACATGGAGACTGTCTCATCAGAGAGAAGGTGCCGTCACTCATCTCAGAGGTGCCACTGGTCTCCAGTGATTTGATGTAAGAGATGTAAAGGCCAGCATGGCCCCTTCGGGTTTGTTATTTTATATATGTACAATATTTTATATCAATGGAGGGCCACTATGGAATTCTGAAGCCGTTATCTAGAGACCAAGGAGCAATGCAGCTTGTGCTGTATGGAGCAGAGCAGACGCTTTCCAACTGAAATCAAAATAAGGCATTAAACTTACTGACCCCAAGCTTTTGAACGTTTTGAAAGTTAATGTGTGTGTCAGCAAAACTGTAAAATAACACAAATTGAAGTATGTACTGTAGAGGCCAAAAAGAGACGTGAATGCATTTAGGAAACAGATGCCGTCATAATGAATTGGTGTTGATTGTGCAATGCTCAGAAATGAGTTCAGTTCTTGGTTTGGTGCATTGATTATAATAATGCAGAATGAATTAATTGAATTTGACTTTCATCAGTGGTATGAGAACTGTGTCTTATATATTTCTGATCGGCTCATCTGTATTCAGCATACACAGTTATGTCATTTTCAATCAAGCCAGTTTGAAGCAAAGGAATAAAGGAAACTCAAAAGACTCCGAAATGAGAAGTGACCCTAGAGCCCTGGAGTAGAGCGCTCTGCCGTCGTCTGTCAGCCCAGTGCTCCGACAGAATGAAATCACCAATGCAAATCCATTCAATTTGACTGTAAAATTCTGGAAGGCACCCACAATTATAGCTTTATCCTGACCAACAGAGTGCTGAATGCCATTGTGAGTCAGAGTTTGGTCTTTTCTTTCACAACAAGATTTTACAATGCTCTACCACAGTCTTTGTAACAATTTGATTACATTTCAGACAAGACAGAAGATGAGGCATGTGAGGCTGAGACATTGAGACTGTTTTTCACTTGATAACCGAAATGGATTGTGCTTTTAACTCTTTCCCCTCCATTGATGGAAATTTTCGTAATTTATGAGACAACGCTTCTGATGACGAAATTGACGAAAATTTCCGTCTTTCCGTTTTTTTTGCTGTTATACGGTAGGGGGCGCTATGACACATCTTCTGAAAGAGTACTGAATCTCCAGATCAAAACACAAGTAAAAAAAGAAGCAGAAACAAGCGATAGCATATGTAAGCAGATGCATATGTAAAATAACGCGATCTTAATGTTACCAAATGAAATGTCGACCCAGGACAAGGTATAGGACTGTGAAGTTATGGGGTTGTTGATGGACTCGATCTATTCCATGTTTTGATGTTTTGATCATCGTTCTGAATCTGGATGTAGACGTTGACGACAACTCAGCTTTTTGCTCAAAATGTTGCTTTTTTTTTATGAAACTTACCCAAATTCAAGTGTCAAAAAGAATGCATTAAGATAGAACAGGTTTTTTTTGTTATTGTTTAAAAGCAGATAATCAGTTCTTTCTTTTAGTATATTGCATGTTCAGATATTCATACAACTAAATAGTTTCATGGGGGCCATGAAAATTGAGAAAATTATCAAAAATGCTGGCGTAAGCTGGCAACTTTAAATGCCGGCGGTGAAAGAGTTAATACATGTTTAAAATATATTTATGGTAGCCACCTTTTTTGGTTTCATAGAGCAGTGAAGAGGTATAGTGTCCTTGCTTGAATAGGAATCCAAATGCAACGTTTACACAGATTTATCCTCCTTCAGTTGGTCTTGAGGTTCATTGTATCCTAGAATCAGATTTTTCGGCACTGTCACATACACTCTTAAAAAGAAAAGTTCAAAAAGGGTGTTTTTTCAGCAGTGCCATAGAATAACCATTTTTGGATCGCAAAGGAACTTTTCAGTGAACATTTCATAAAAGAACCATTATTTCAGTGTGAAGAACGTTTTAATAATCAGAAGAACATTTTTCCACTATAAAGAACCTTTTTATATAATGGAAAGATTCCATGGATGTTAAAGGTTCTTCATGGAACCATATGCCAATAAGGAACCTTTGTTTTTAAGTGTGTACATCATGACATAAGCATATTATGTTTAGTTTTTGATGGAAATTCCAGATACTTGAAAGAGGTGTACATTTTCTAGGAAAGGTCTAGGGCAACATCTTATATCTGCTCCAGAGCAGCTTTGATATAAAAGACTATTGTTTTCAAGATCTTGTCTCTGCTTTTACAGTAAGCCTTGATGGGGTTTATAGGTGGAAACGACCAGATAGAAGGAGGATCTTGTCTTATCTGTGCTGGCTTGTTTGTTTTCCTCTCCTCCGGGACGTAATTGTCAGAGAATATGGCTGGAAGACCTTTTTTTCCCCTTTCAGATCTTCACTGTTTCCCTTTTGTTTCTTGCCATCTCCTGCTGTTTTAAACAGCCTGTTGGGACATGTCTTTTACTCAGTTTCATTCTCAAGATCACGCATGTTCATTTATGTTCCAGTATTGTGGCCAAAATAAGCTGAAGAAGATATCGTTGTGGCTCACATCCATGATCTTTCATGGGCAACACAGTGGGAAATCAAGCTGTTTTCCTGATCAATTCAGGATAAAAGAATGAAGCACATTTGACGTTTAAGACGCCTTCAGTCTGTATTGTATCGTAGTTCTTTTTTATGGTCTAAAAATGATTTTAATCACATTAAATGAAAATCCATATGTATTTTGCACACTGTAAGTGATACTATAATGGTTGTGTACATGCCTTGCAGGGTTGATCGATTTTATTGATCTTCCATCTGCGTGTTTGTGTTTATATGACTGTGTTTATATCGGGTAAAGTTAGAGTGTGATGTGTGTGTGTTATTAAATAAATCACTGATCATTGATCACATGACAGGCAATTGTGAGTTAAAAAGTCAGAATCGTGAGATATAATCTCGCAAAAAAAAAAAAAAAAGTTAGTCTTTTTTTTACCCTCAGAATTGGACTTTATAACAATATACTATTCTGAGAAAAGAAGTCAGAAACGAGATGTAAAAAGTCAGAATTCTGAGATAAAAAGTCACAATTATCTTTTGAATATTTATATTCCATGCGGGAACAAGCTTCCATATTAAACTGATCAAAAGCAACAGTAAAGTAAAATTATACTTCAAATAAATGCTGTTATTTTGAACTTTCTATTAACCACAGAATCCTACAAATATTATCTTGGTTTCCACAAAAAATATTAAGCAGCACAATTAGCAAATTAGATTTCTGAAGGCTCATGTGACACTGAAGACTGCTGCTGAAAATGCAGCTTTGTCATCACAGCAATAAATGACATTTTAAGTAAAAATGGAAAAGCTTTATTTTAAATTGTAACACCGTGTCCTAACCAGACGCGATGCGATAAGATTCCAGCGACAAATAATTTGTCTGTCCACAGTCCACACTAGACACGACTGTTTTACTGTATTTTTTGACCAACTAAATGCAGCCTTAGTGAGCATAAGAGACTTCTTTCAAAAATCAAGTATTTGTGTGTGTAGGTGGGGGTCAAAGGTCTGATCTGGATAGTGTGGACAGCTGACCCCACTCGACTGTGTGTATCTAGTTGAGTGTTAGAAAGTCATAAAACAACAGCTAAAGAAATAGAGTCAACAGTCTTGTCCTGTTGTTTTTGCAGTTGTGCTCAGAATCAGAGTTTTGAGTTTTGCTGACAGAGCTCTAAAAATATATTCACAATTCAAATATATTGAAGTGTCCTGCTGTCACTTTTCCTCTCTGACGTGAACCAAGCCATGTTTCATGGTGGGGCCAATCATCAATCACGAGATGGGCTTGTATTATGGGCTATTGAGTTCATTCAGATAAAGCCTACATGGAACCCATGAACAAACCCATTTAGGGCCAATACTGGGGCTTATTCAGATAGGGCCGAAATGAACCCAAACCTACGTAGGACCCGTTACTCAAGTCCATATCGTGCCTTCATTGGCCCCACTATGAAATATTGGCTGGGAATGAAGATTCATATACCAACACTTGAGCAATGACAAATTTATTGATTTTAAAGTGTTTTGATTGTTAATCGAGGTGGTATTGATGTAATCAAAGCAATGCCTTGAAAATGTTTTGGAAGAGTGACAAAAGATTTGATGATAAGTTGAGGTGAGTTTCAGTTATCCGCTACCACTCAGTTTCTTCAACACGATTGCAATCTCCTTTTCAGCACGATTACAGTCCATTTATGGATAGTTAGAAAAAGCCCTTTGCAGTGTTGTTGCTCAAATGCTGGTGTCATAATGAGGTTTAGTGGGAGGGCAGCCTCAGGATAAAAAGTGGAAGCCAATCGTTTTGTGTTCTTCTGAGTGGAAAAGATGGAGTATTTTCTTTGCTTGTGTGTATGCACACACAGCCAGTTTAAATCATCATTATGAATGAGGTTATGGATATGGATGGAGTGTAAAGCTCTTGCTAATTAAACTCAGATATGGAAGAGGGAGACAGAGACTTGGGAAATTTTCCTCATCGCATGAGAGCTGAGCTTGAATCAAACAAACAACGTCAAAACCACAACCCTGTTTAAATCTTCTGAAAGTAATGAATGGCTTTTATTCTTTCAAAACGATTTATGATGCAATAGTTGGTGTCTTTTTTGCATCAATTCATTTTTGCATCAATTTTTTATTAGCTCACGGTCCTATTGTGAGTCTGTTTAACAGACCTGACCCTTGACCTTGAGATTTAGGCATGTCATCGCTTTTATTTATATATTTGTTGCTTCTATTCTTACATTGTCTTTTAAATTACTGATTAACTTTAAGCTTTTTATGTAGTTTATTTATATTTGTATAATTTTTCTTTTAAGCTTTTGTGAAAAATGAAGCCTTGCCCTTGAATGAAACATGTAACTAGTTTTATCTGCATATATCAGTAGTTGCTCTTGCTCTGCACCTCTTTGCTCACAAGTATGTGTGACAACCCTGTGCTTTTCAGACAGCTGTAGTTTTGAGACTGTCAAGTTGTGTATGCAGGTGTATGAGACATTCCTCTGATCCATGAAGAACACATCCACTCGTGAATGTCAAGCCTGCCAGGGCAGTGAGAGAGAACTTATAGCCTCTTTACTGCTACCCAGCATTGCATTGCATAAAATAAAAACATCCTGTAAAGCTCTGGAGGTTTTTTTTTTTTTTTTTGTCATTAATTATGCCAACATTAATTAGGAAGTGTGAGATGTGCAGATACACTTAGTGGAGAAATAAATGGCTAGTGTGAGAAAGTTTTGGGCCATTCGGAACTGTCACTTGTGTTTTATACCTTGCAAATGTACAAAGTACAAACTGATTTTAAAACAAACTGTTTTAAATTGGAATAATATTTCACAATATTACTGTTTTTATTTGTATTTTTAATCAAATAAATGCAGCCTTGGTGAGCAGAAGATACTTATTTTAAAAACATTAAAAATCTTACTGACCCCAAACCTTTGAACGGTAGTGTGTGTGTGTGTGTGTGTGTGTGTGTGTATATATATATATATATATATATATATATATATATATATATATATATATATATATAATATTTCCTTATTCCTGTGATGACAAAGCTGAATTTTCAGCATCATTACGTCATATCGTCTTCAGTGTCACATGATCCTTCAGAAATCATCCTAATATGATGATTTGATGCTCAAGAAACATTCATTATTATTATCAATGTTGAAAACAGTGCTGCTGTATAATGTTGAGGAAAATGTGATCCATTTTTTTTCACGATTCTTTGATGAATAGAAAGTTCATAGCATTTATTTGAAAAAATTAAATAAAATCTTTTGTAACATTATCAAAGCCTTTACTATCACTTTTGAATAATTGAATGCCTCCTTGCTGAAGTATTATAAAAATAAAAAAAAGAATACTGACCCTAAACTTTAACCGTTAGTGTATAAATGTGCTAAAAATATTTTTGTATATATTTCCCACAAGTTTCTGACTACAGTGAAGTATTTAAAAGTATGGTCTCTGAATCTGAGGTTATAGTTTGTTCCCAGTAGTCTCTTAAAGGGGTTGTTGATTATGATTTCACTTTTCTAAGTTTAGTTAGTGTGTAATGTTAATGTTTGCAGATAACATCTGCAAAGTTACAATGCTCAAAGTTCAAAGCAAAGGGAGATATTTGCTTTTAAAGAAATTGCTTTTTAAGGACTACAACAAATGGCTGGTAGGGAATACACGACATTCCTCCCGGCCGGCTTAGTGACATCACAAATTTACATAAACCCCGCCCCCTAAACACGATTTATATATTATCAAGACAGAATATGCTAATCAGTGACTAAGATACTACACATCAGTTACATAAATTCATCAACTAACCATTCAGAAATGTCCTGTTGCATTCTACATGTTGTCACTTCTTTTTGAGTCTCTCCATCATTGTCTGACTCCGGTTTGAACATAAAAGGCTAAAAGTTTCAGAAATTTTCAGTGCATGACTGTGTGAGGTAAAATGACACAAGCTGTTGAAGCTCCGCCCTCTGTGCAGCGAGCAGCAGCTCATTTGCATTTAAAGGGACAGACACAAAATGGTGCGTTTTTGATGCAACTTTAAAACAACTTTAACATGCTATATAAAAATATTTCTTGGGGTATTTTGAGCTAAAACTTCACATACACACTCTGGGGACATCAAAGACATATTTTACATCTTGTGAAAAGGGCATTATACCACCTCTTTAAGGTATAGGACTGTGCAACTATACTCTAATATAATAAATTTACGCCACTATAATCTCTAATATATCTGTTATTTACTATACTATAGCCACAGACAATAGAATATATGACACTATTATTTTATGGTCTATTTACAACATAGTTTCTGGTTTTACATCCCACGTCTGACATTCTTTTTCTTGCAGTGAGGTAGAAATCTTATTCTCAGATGTTCTTGCAGGGTACTGAATAACACGGCTAATGATTCTTTCCACTTACTGCCTACAGTACAGTGAGTGTCCTTGTTTTAACTCAAGAGCTGCTTTGTCTTTTTCTCTGAAAACCTGATTAAACATCACTGCAGCCTCCCACGATGCCGTGCAAGAGTTTAACCCAAGGACTAACTGAGGCGTTGGACGTAAGTGTTCTCTTGGATGCATGACAAGGACAGTCATACCCTTAGAGGCCATTAAGGAGTTTCGTTTAGGAACAGCACGGTAACTGTGTGGTGTCTGGTTGAGTGCACACTATTTTTAAGCCTCTCAGAACAGGAGCAAGGAGCAATATAGCAGCTAGGCCTGCAGGCAACGGTCAGCCGTGGGACACGTTAACTGCCTTCACTTAGTCTGCAAGGTCTTTTCTTTATCAACTAGTGTGTGTATATAATAAAATATAACTATTACTTTTAATTCTAAAGCTTAGTTCTCTCTTTTTCTCATTGTCTCTTTCTATCCAAGGTCCCTAT
Source organism: Rutilus rutilus (assembly GCF_951802725.1). Classification (NCBI taxonomy): domain Eukaryota; kingdom Metazoa; phylum Chordata; class Actinopteri; order Cypriniformes; family Leuciscidae; genus Rutilus; species Rutilus rutilus. The sequence goes on from NC_140221.1 coordinate 38,760,794, forward strand.
GGGTCCTTAATAAGTCTTTAAAAAAATGATCAAATTGAAGGCCATGAAAAGTCTTAAATATCTTACACAGTAATTATTATTTCAAGATGTCTTAATTTGTGAATGAATAACATGAATCACGATATGGCTTGTGATCCACTGTTGATGCATTATGACAGTGCTTAATTTATGGTGATCATACCTGCAAATTCATCAGCTTTTTTAGGAAATTTAGCTTTCTGACATTGAAATAGGCCATGCACGTGATTTGATTAAACTTCTGAATCAATACGTTAAGCCATATTGAAATTCGTGTGTGTATTTGGAATGAATGTTGTCAGCCAGTTGTCACTCAAAGACTAATAAATGTGTGAAGGAATTCTCAGATGGGAAAGTTATACTGATTAAAAAGTAGTGTTTCTGAGCTTTCCACTAGCATTCACACACATGCATGCTCTGTTAATGTGTGGTGTGAAGATGATTCTGTACAAAGGAGATTGTAATAGCTACTTTCTAGACAGCAGCCTGCCAAACCTTATTTCCCTACCCGTGCCTGGCAGAAGTGTCTCTCTCTCTCTCTCTCTCTCTCTCTCTCTCTCTCGGTCAATCACAGTTACGCTGTGCACTTTATGGTCTGGCAAACACATGTGAATGACTTTTATGCAAAGTTATCTGTATTTTACATATTGAGTAGCCTGATCTTGCCATCAATTTAACCAACACTATCAGCTCGCTTTTTTCTCTGAAAATTCCATTTAGCCGTGAACATCCTGTTTGGTGCAAAATATTCTGCTTGTCTAAAAAAAACTTCTAAACTCATAAATGTGAAATGCCTTATTTGGCATACCATATGGCATGCATGAGCCAATTAAACTTGATATACTGAAGTTATAATATCACAAAATATAGCCTATGCATTTGAAAAACTGTTTCAGTTTCAACTTTCCACAAAAATATTAAAGGTAGGGAAGGCAATTTTGGAGAGGCTAGCAATAGCGAAGCTAGCTTTGAAAGCATAAGAGCCACGCCTCCTTCAAAACACATGAACGCACAGCCAGAGTCTGCAAACTAAGCATTACGAGAGACGGCGTTAAATTACCTCATGTCTCAAAGCACATAACATTACAATAATAATGTACATAAACAACTTAGAGCTCTGAATTGTACCGCCTGACTGCTTCAGGTTCATTTCGCCATTGATAGTGTTGCCATAGAAATGCTTAAATCCGAGTCTGAGGATGTGAACAGCTTTGAGTAGACCATCACGGGTTGCCATCTTTTAATTACGGTAATTACGACATGGCGTGAACACAACAGAAGCTCGTTGTTTTGGTTCAGGAGGAACTGTAAGGCGGCGGCTGCGGTTTGTTTGCGGCGCTCAGTGACTGTGTGTCTACAACTCTGCATAGCCTTACGGAACGCGCTGATGACGTGTGATGCGTGAGCAGGGTGCGCAAAGGTATGGAAATACATAAGCTGACAGGCTGGTAGGAAATCCTATCATTGCATTCGCACCAAATGCAATGATTGGATGAACATTTTTTGGTCCTGAGACTTTCGCAGAGGATATATGTACTTTTATTTAGACCACTTCTATTATTGATTGTTATCAGGATGTGAAGAGAGTTTCAACCAGTATAACAAAAAGTGTTGATAGAAAACAATGCCGGTCCTACCTTTAAGCAGCACAACTGCTTTCAATATTGATAATAATGAGATGTTTTTTAAACACCAAATCAGAGATGTGATGATTTCTGATTTGATGACTAAATCGGCTATTTTGAAATCGTTTGAATCTTTGCATCAACTGAAATGACACACAGTGTCTAGAAGTGTATGTGTTTCTGAAGCAGCTGCCACACCTCTTGAGCAGATTTTTCCAGCCCGCTGCATATGTCACAGCACCTGCTGTCAACACTGCAATTGAAAACGTCTTGATGTGTCTGATGAGAATAATGAATGAAGCAGATGGGAATGGGATTTTAGCAGCTCCATCAGAAACACACCTGTTGTTCTGTGTGAAGCATGTCTGCTTCCTAGAGAAACCCTGAAGGCTTGTACTGATGTGGCTAACCCTTATATTGAGTTTTTGTTTTTGGTTTAGTTCTTCCCAAAAAGAGTGTTATGCTCAGCTACTCAAAGTTAACAGCGTTTGAGAATAATTTGGCTGAATGAGGTGCCCACAAATGACCAACAACCCATATTGTTCAGTCTTTTTTAACCTTTTAGATGAGAGGATTTTATATCTTATCCTATTATACGGAGTCTTCTTATCTGTCTAAACCTTTCACATCAGCGGTCAGAGTATGACTCAAGCCATGATTGTTGTCCAAATTTGACCATAGTCATCATCCTTGGTATTGTGTACTTCATTTAACAGATTTTGTTCTTGTCTGACAGATGTTTTTGATAGTTTTGCCTCCTGCCCTTTTGTAATTTACCATCCGTGTCAGCACTTTCCATAGAGTGACTTATCTTGCATCTGTCAAGCTACCGACTGCCCTCAGGTGCCGTGAGTTCACAGCTCTGAATAATGGCAGGCAGAAAATGGAAAGTGCTTTCTCCTATTTTTATTGTTTATGTTCTTATTCTGTTCTACAATGTTTGTGCCACAATGTTTGACCTCCATTCATAGGGTCAAAGGTTAGCACTTGTGAAAATTCACCTCTGAGCTTGTGTGTTCTGGCTGTCTATGGTAAGATAATACTCCTCAGGTCAGGAAAATGCCCTTGTTAACCTCTTCTCTCTCTGTGTTGGATACCATTAAACACTCAAGTTGACTTTTAAGCAGCATGTACTTCAGCATAATGGTGGATTTCATGCTGTTTAGGAATAATTAAGTTATCAAGCATTTATTAGTCATTATTTATACTGTTTAAAAGTTTGGAGTTGATCAAAATGTTTTAGGTTTTTGAAATAAGTCTTTTATACTCACCAAGGCTGCATTTATTTGATCAAAAATACAGAAAATACAGTAATATTGTTAAATATTATTGCAATTTAAAATAACTGTTTTCTATTTTAATATATTTTAAAATGCATTTTATTCTTGTGATGACAAAGCTGAATTTTGAGCAGCCATTACTCCAGTCTTCAGTGTCACATGATTCTTCCGAAATCATTCTAATATGCTGATTTGATGCTGAAGATTTTTTATTTTTATTATTATCAATGTTGAAAACATTTGTTTTGTTAAATATGTTTGTGGAAACTGAGATACAGATTCTTTGATGAATTGAAAGTTCAATCAAGAAAATACTATTTCAGTTTTTCTACTTCAAAATGTCACTTTTAATTCATTGTGTTACTTGCTGTTTTTTTGTAATGAATTGTGAAATTTGATAGCAATTTCTGAGCAAAAATGGATTCTTCCCGGCTGATGTCTTGCCTCCCTACATCATTTTTAATCAATAAAAGGTAGTGTGTATTGTGGGGTTTAGGGGTTAAAGTTTATAGTCTGGGAACTGAAAGGTTAAAGCACTTAAACCCCAGGTGGATTTAGTAAGTTCATGGCCATTCTGTTCTGTTCAGACAATTTCATGTTGTTAAATCATGCTCAGACTGAACTAGGTTACTGCAACACACTGAGAATAAACAGACACCACGTTATCTCAGTTTGGACCCTGTAACCATAAATTGATGTTAAGTAGGAGTGCATCTTGACACTCCATAATGATTTCCTCCTTCTTCTGTCCTCTCTTTTTCATGTACTTAAGTCCCATGTCTCCTTTCTTATCATTTTTTACTTCTGCAGCTGATTTGAATACAGATCCTCTCTACCCTCTCTTTCTCTCTTCTTCTTGTGAAGATGGATGGGTTCTGAGCGGAAGTGGAGTGCAAGGCTTTTGGGTCACTAATTAAAATCTCCAGAAAGCGCATTGAAACTCTTATGCTTGACATCCATCATGGTGTCAAAACTCCTACATATGATAATGAATGCTCTCGGATGAAATCTCATGACTTTGTGAGATTGTGTGTGTGTGTGTGCAGGGGGGTCTTTTTTTTTCTCTTTTTTTTTTTAGAATGTAAAACAGATGCAGTGATGGAACAGATATTATCAGACTATTCTTGTTTTCTCCACCCTCTCTCTGTCTTCTTTTTCCATTTCCTACTGGGTTTTAAATGTGACCTGTGTTCAAAAGTAGATCTATTGTGCATTTGTGGATCTACTCCATCAAAACATATGCGCAGATGTGGTGCTTATCTGTGTAACAAATACACTAATGATTGTATTTAGAAGCCCATGTTTAGCAGTGATTATGCCAAATCTCGATTATTCGTTTTAGCTGGATGAATGATTTTGAAGTTTAATGAATGACGAGAAGTTAGAATGAAACTGAATATGACATGTTTGCAGACATAGAGAGGCTACTTGGTGCCAGGATTCCAAAGAAAACAGCTGGCTGGAGTTTGCTGTCGATCTTGCAGGAAAAAAACATTTGGGCTTTTTGATTGGCCACTTTTGTTGTACCTTGATAATTGGTTCAGTTTATCTCGATGACTCTTCTCACACATTGAACTATATATGGCTATGTTCGTAATTGCGTACTACTCTTCTACTATTCTATTATTTAGAATCCAAGTTTCTTGTATATGCTGGAAATGTTTTTGCATCAAGCAGAGCATTGATCCTTGTGTTTCAGCTGAGCAGTCATGTAAAATACCTCTGGGCAGTTCTCGAAGTCATTTGTGACCCTCATCATGTGTTAACAAAACACAAGCGCACTGGGTAAACAAAGCCAAGTGCCCAGTGCATGCTGACTCAACCTTAGCAGAGCAGTCGCGATGTAATAGAGCATTTGAGGAGCTAAATCTAAGAGCATTCCAAAGTAAATTAATTTATTCAGCAGTTGGTGACTTATTATGTTAAGGACTAGTGCCTTTTATCCCTTTGGAAGCAAACCACAGTGGGTGAGATGATAAGTAATCTTTGTGTGAGTAAAGACAGAAAGCAAAGAAAAAAAAAAAGAAGGCCCAGAGCCTTGCATAAAATATGAAGCGTGATAAATTCTCTGGATCTAATCTGTCATAACATTTGTTATGGAAAGTTACAGTTTATGTACAATCCATTTGGGTGACAAAATGCAGATGTGAATACTTTACATATATTAAATTCTATGTTAAATGTAAAATCACCCAGTGCAAGGACAACTATGAATAGACCATGTGTTGTGTGTGTAATATACATTTTGAAGGCTTTAAATATATTTGAATGGTGTGCAGCTTTTTCTGTACTCCAGTGCTTGTCGTTCCCAAAAACGGACCGGTTTTGTTCGCTGAGGGAGAGCGGCCCCATGGGAAGGCATGACTCAAAACTTAAATATAAAACTGGGTGTAGTGCCTTAATAGTGCTCTGCTCTGAGAACCGCACAAATCAGACTTTAATGGAGGCGAGGGAGAATTTTTATACATTTTTATGGTCCTTTTGCTTCATGAAAGTAGCACTGGGTCTTCTTGGGAGCAAAAAGTATATTTTTTTAGCTCGTCTTTATTTAGTCTTGTTTGGTATGCATTTGTGGCATGCATGTAATTCAGTTGTTATGTGTTTGCCCCATAGACTTCCATTTAAAGTTTTTATTATTGTTATTATTAAAAAATTCACTAAATTTTGCCGTTGAGCATCATTAAGTTATGGTTTACTCATATGTTTTAATGACTTTATATGCTAATAAATGTTGAGCTAATAATTATTATATTATATTATATTATATTATATTATATTATAATGGGATTTGTCATGATCACAAATTTGACATTTAATATAATTTAAGAGCTACTGCGGAGATGAACATGATCAGTCAGTAACAAGTTAAATTTGTGTCTGTTCCTCACACAAATCTGAAACCTTTTCTGGACTTCAGTTGTGAGGATTTTTGAGAAGATATTTAAGTGTGCAGTTAAGTGATGCTAACATAATAAGCCATTCTGTTGACTATGTCTCCATTTTGTTTTTCACATGGATGGCTGCTTTTTTAATAAACAGATGCTAGTATTATAGGGCACTGAGGGCAGCAATTCTCTGTGTTTTACCGGTCATATTTTATAGGTGAGCATTCAGAGACGCTTAATCTCAGGTATTAACTCAGATTCCTGTTCAATCCTTTAAACAGGCCTCTACAGTGTATAAGGCGAATATAAGGCAGTCTGTATATAAAAAAAAAAAATTAAACCTGCCTTTAGACTCGACTTTAAACAAAGACCTACTCACAACCTGGTTGCATTCGCTATAGTGGCATCAAGAATTCTTTGGTTTATTTTTTCTGCACTCATGTCCCACCACACAAGATGTATAACCTTTGGCGTCTGCACTTGCAGCCCTAAATCTTGACAAATATGGTCCTAATCACAAAGCTAGTTGTTTCAGACTGCAGGTCGTATTTAGGACCCCCCCCCAAAAAAACCAAACCTTTTTTTTTTCACAGGCAGGCTAACTGGCTTCTAGCCTCCTACCTGCTGCTGCTCTTGCCTGTCATAGTTTCCACTGTGGGAGGAACATTGCTTTGCTCAAAAGAACCCCATTCATGCTAAACCTTTTGAGACAGAGATAGAGAGAGTTTGTGTTAGCCATTCAGGCTTTACTTTGAGGGATGAGGAAGCCTGTAGATAAGAAGAGTGTTGAAACTCAGTGTTGGGCCCCTTTGTGAGATGAAATAAACGATTGAATGCTCACGGTAAGGGGCATTTTCCCCATTGAAATCTAAGTTCTAAAGAACTATTGCAAATTCCAACTCATGATTGTTTCATGTAGAGGATATACATTTCTTTTACGGTTCAACAGTTTTATTTTAGAAAAGGAAACCCAAGGTCTAGCTAGGACCAAGGAGCAGGACCGGAGCACACAACGTTTTAAATATTGTTTATTGGTACAAAACGACTAACGTTTCGACGCCCATGCGTCTTCTTCAGAGAGTTCGCTCTACCTCTCTATCTATAGTTTTATTCGTTCTGTCTGTCCATCGTATATATTGATCGCTTGTTCGTTCTGTCTGTCTATCGTATCTATCAGTAGTTCGTTCATTCATTTCTAACTACCTATCGTTCTATCTGTCTGTCTGTGTATCTATCTATATATTTCGCTCTACCTCTCTATCTATAGTTTATTCGTTCTGTCTGTCTATTGTATATATAGCGATCGCTTGATCGTTCTATCGTATCTATCAGTAGTTCGTTCATTCGTTTGTTCTTTTCTGCGTATCTTTCTATCTGTGCTGTGTATGTATCTATCTATTTATCTATCATCTCTCTATCTATGTATTATACACTACGTCTCTCTATCTATAGTTTTTGTTCTGTCTGTCTATCATTTTATTTGTCTGTCTATCGTTCTACCTGTCTGTTGTTTTTATTTGTCCGTCCGTCCATCGATAGATGGATTGTCTTTCATTCTGTCTGTCTATCATTCTATCTGTTTGTGTATCGTTCTATCTTCCTGAAGTTCCATCTCTCTGCCTGTCGTTCCGTCTATCTATATCTGCCTCTCGTTCTGTCTTCTCGCAGATTTATTTTCTGTCACTCGTCAGAACATCTGCAGATTTTTACCAAGTCGAGTAATTTGCTAAGTGCCCCGGTCAATCATTTATTTCTGCTGAAAGAAGAGATGGTAAAGGAAGGGAAGGAGTGGATGTTCGTTGCTCATTAGGCATTATGTTCACAGGTGCACTGGAGTATTTCCATTTCTAAAAGCTTAAATTATAAATTGGCCAATCTTTGGATTGCGTGCTTGTGTTCATCGATACGCCAGTGTATTGCTCCCATTGGTCTTGGATCTTTTTTGGACATGATAATTAAACCGTTTTAAACCCTAATTAAACCCTGATCACTGTATTCATCCACATGCTGTGTTTCTTCCTCATTTAATATAGGTTCACTTACAGTACATGGTGATTTCTGTCGGCCTCCAAAACATCTCAAACCCTAGTCATAATCACAACACATCAGGAGTGGCAGTATAAAGACAGCCCTATTCATTTCTGTTCAGCCCTTGCTGCAAGTTTGACTCATTTCTTTGGATGAGCACATGGCCAAACAAAGCATATCCTCCACGTCATCGTTCATGCTAAGACAGAGAGCAGTCACAACACAGAAACAGCTGCTCTGTACGTTCAGTTAAGTGTCTCGTTCAAGGGCATAATGACTGAGCAAGATTTGAACCCACGTCTCATTGTTTACTGCCATGTCTCATTAGCATAAGTATTCCAGTTATGCCCACAGAGACTCTTCGAACAGTGCTGTTTATATGACTCTTGGTGGAGTCCCTGCATCTGACTGTATACTAAACATTTCTGCTGAGATAATGAGAGGACAGAGCTCTGACACATAGAGGTTAGCGTTTATTATGCGTAACCTTGCACACTGAGTGTCTGTGAAAACTTTTGTCACTTTACATTACTGAATTTTTTTAAATTTAAAAGTAATGGAATGGATAAGAGACCTTTATATTAAACACTTCAATTGAGGTCATAATAAACAACACACATGTGAGATGCCTCTTTTTCTTTATCTGATGAGAAAATAAAAGATGATCAGCAGTTTGTGACGTGTTTTGCAGTGTGAAGTTGGATCAGGCCACATGTCTGTGGGAATTGTGCTGGCAGATTTTCAGCAAACAATGCATGTTATAGCTCTATTGTGCATTAGTAATCTGTGCCTCCCATTGTGTCCATGCAGAAGAAAGGATGGTTCTCAGAGCTGTAGTCCCATAATTCACGCAAATCCCTTCATCATCTCCTCCAGCTGCAACGTAAGAGTTCCCCACAATGAATGAGACTCTTATGCCCGTTCTCACTACATGAGTAGTGTAGTTATCTCGGAAGAATTTTCAGTTGAAGACTATGAAGAATATTGCCAGTGTTCCAAATTAAAGTGTGTTCACTGTGTGAAATTAAAATGAGGGTAATATAGGCATGTTATTTTGAATTGGTTTTGTACTTAAAGACCCCCTGTGGTGAAAATCAAGTTTGTAATGTTGTTTATGTCTGTGTCTTTAATATGCTTTCAGACAAACCATGTGCAAATTCATCAGTCACACCATTGCTGAGTATTTTCTCCTCAAAAACGTGATTTGAACCAATTTTTAATTAAAATTTGAACCAATATCTGGATCTGTGTGAGCCTTCTTTGTCTGATTTTGACATAAACCTATGTTTCCCCCCATTTTCTCTTCAATTTTTTTTTTATTTCCATCAGACGGCTGTTAAAGTTTTACTGCAGGTGAATAGTTTTAAAGGTTGTATCAGTGATTTCAGGCCCCCCCCCAAAAAAGATCACATTCATCTAATCTTTCCTAACGATCCGAATGAGCCAGCTTCTTCTTCAGCTCCGACTTCGCGTGCAACCGTACACGAGCACAAAACCTCACAACACCCTCCCCCTGTCTGTGATTGGTTGGAACACTATTTGTTTTGGTTTTGAGTGGTTGGTGAAACCAATTGTTTTTGTGTGCAGATCTCAGAGCCTAGGCTGCCTACAGAGACGCGTTTTTTTGACGGCATGCTTAAGGGGCGGGCAGCTAGCGGATCGTTAGGAAAGATTAGATGAATGTGATAAAAAAAAAATTGGGCCTGAAATCACTGATACAACCTTTAAATCCTGAAATCTTCTATAAATGTTCTAAAGAAAGTGCATCTGTCGATTTTGTGCTGATTTTGCTGTGTACAGTCACTCTACTGTTTCTCTGTCTCTGAAGCTCAGCATTCACTGACATTTCTGTCGACCAAACGGAGAGAATGCGCTTAGATTTGGTGTCCTATTTTTGTGTGTCTGTGGGGAGAGAAAGCAGAGCGTCTCTTTGACACACACCTCATGATTCCTTGACTCCCTTTAACTCTTCTCAGGGGAAGACATTACGCTCTCTCCTGTCTGTTTCTCTCAGAGGAGTACGTCTGCCATTCCATCATCCTGCTTTTATTCCCATTTTCTCTCACAGCATGGAAACATTTTAGCATCTCCATTCCTCTTTTTACACGTTTTGAGCTCCATTGCATTATGTCGTGGTGCTCAAGAGTATCAGTTTTTTCCTCTTTGTCGCTGTCTCTCTTTCAGTCTAGGTTGTGTGCATCAGCTTTGAATTCTCTCTCTCTCTCTCTCTCTCTCTCTCTCTCTCGCGCGCGCTCTTGGAGGCTGAGAGCATTTTGCTCACTCCAGACAGGTCTCTTTTATCGTAGGTTTAAATTTTTAAATTGAAGTATTATTTTATTTATAATAAAAATATATGTATATATTTTTAAATCCATTGTCTAATTCTGCGTCTGTCTGTGAGACATACATGCTTAAAAGTGCATTCTTAACAAATCAGATGAAAAATGTATAATCTTTTTTTTTTTTTTTTTTTTTTATGCGTCAGTTTTATCAAGATTGGCCAGTTTTTGTTTTTAAAGGGACGACTGACTGTTCTTACTGCTACCAATTGTCAGAACCCTGATTGGATTAACGTAGTAACATAATAATACTCTTTTCAACAAGCATGCATTAAATTGATCAAAAGTGAAAGAAAAAAATATATTTTTGTATAAAAACATTTCTAGAAGTAAATTCTGTTCTTTTGAGCATTCTAGGCTATTCATCCTGAAAAAAGTATCACCGTTTTTCCACACAAAAAAAACATTGCATTTTCACATTTATAATGTAATGTGTATTAAGCACCAAATCAGCATATTAGAATGATTTCAGAAGGATCATGTGACACTGAAGAGTAATGACTGCTGAAAATTCAGCTTTGCTATCACAAAAATAAATGACTTTTTAAGGTATAATTAAATATAAACAAGTTTTTTAAATTGTAATAATATGTAACAATATTGCTTTTTTCTTTTTTCTTTTTTACTGTATTTTCAATTAAATAAATGCATGCTTTGCAAACATAAGAAGCTTCCTTCAAAACATTAAAACATCTTACCGACCTCAAACTTTTGAATGGTGTGCAACATCTGACTCCCCATATTTACATATTAACCAAATGGATCATGATGGTCAATTAAGTGACCAACAAGTTGACCTTTTTTTTTTTTTTTTTTCAGCTCCCAGCCTGAACTACGGCATTCGTTTTTACGTACAAGGTTATAGAAAACAGAGATCATTTACATGTAAACATTTCAAAGACAGAGAAGCAAAAACAGCCTGACTGATAAAATGATATAGTTTTATGAACTAAATTCTGACTGTGTTTAAACGAACATTATATAGCCAGCAGCCATGTCACCCTGTAGCCCAAGACTGGTTGCCCACTGAAGCTAAGCAGGGCTGAGCCTGGTTAGTACCTGGATGGGAGACCTCCTGAGAAAACCAGGTTGCTGCTGGAAGAGGTGTTAGTGAGGCCAGCAGGGGGTGCTCACCCTGTGGTCTGTGTGGGTCCTAATGCCCCAGTATAGTGACGGGGACACTATACTGTCAAAGAGCACTGTCCTTCGGATGAGACGTAAAACCGAGGTCCTGACTCTCTGTGGTCATTAAAAATCCCAGGATGTCTTTCGAAAGAGTAGGGGTGTAACCCCGGCATCCTGGCCAAATTTGCCCCTTGGCCTCTGTCCATCATGGCCTCCTAATCATCCTCATATACTGATTGGCTTCATCACTGTCTCCTCTCCACCAGTAAGCTGGTGTGTGGTGGGCGTTCTGGCGCAATATGGCTGCCGTCGCATCATCCAAGTGGATGCTGCACATTGGTGGTGGTTGAGGAGATCCCCCCCTTCTATGTAAAGCGCTTTGAGTGCTGAGAAAAGCGCTATATAAATGTAATGAATTATTATTATTATTATTATTATTATTATAAATGTTAGAAGCTTCAAATACAGCCACTTTAATAGATTGGTCTTTGCATACTGTGTGGAGGATGTCTAAGAGACTTAGTCTTTGCTAAAGCACCGTTGAATTGAAACAAACCCATGAGGAGAGCGTGGCTGAGGTATTAATACATCAAAAGAGTGATTTTTATTCCTAAGATTGTATCTCATCCCTCGGTGAAAGCTTTGCTAAATCTGCCTCTTAATTATGCTAATTTATTATCATTTGTTAAGGGAAAGCACAGCCGTGATTAGTGATTTTCAATACTGTTCTCTCATGTTGCTCATCTGATAATATGCTGCTTTTGAAAGAAAGATGATTAGACTGAAATTGTGATTAAAATGTGCTCTTTATGTGTCTATAATACATTAGGGCTCCGGAATAAAGTGCCAGAACTTTTACTAGAGTGTCAGAATGTCTCCCGCGTGGCACTCAGAAATGTGTTTTTATTGCCGTTTGACCGCTGACCCAAAAACTGTCACTGGGAAACTTAAGCTTGCCATTTTTTTCCCGCAGTTATTTCTTGCCTCGCAGAGAGCGTGTATTCATTTTCATCATGTCTTATTGAACAGCTCTGAGGCTGGTCTTTGTAAAGCGGAGAACATTACAGAATGTCAGAATAAGAGACAAATTGGATGGAGGCCACGGGAAAGGAGCAATTATGGGTGATTTCGCATTGCCTACTGTAAGACCAGAAGCAATATTCACATGACATTTCATTATCAGAGTTTTCAGAGTAGAGTTTTGTGCTCAGTTCACCTTGACTTAACTTGACTCATTTTTTTGAGCTGTCGTCATTCCTCTCGAGGAGATGTCAGTCATCCTCATCTGGAGAGAGAGGAGGTGATCTCAGAAGTGCCAAAGTAAACAATCTGCCTTTCTCTCTCTCTCTCTCTCTCTCGTCTATCAGCAACTCCTGCTGGAACAAAGGCAGTTCCTCTTTGAGACTGAAGTTTTGAGAGATTTCCACTGAGCGGTCATTACTGCTGCAGCCAAACTGATTTCCTTCCATTCTTATGTGGGGAAATGTCTCAGACACTTCTTAATGTGTAGATTAGATAGATGGAGAGGAACATTTGGGCCGAGAGAAAGACAGCGATTGTGTTCATTCCTCATCGGTTCCTTGTCTCGGTTTTATTCACCGTCCTTGCAAGAGGCCTGCGATTAGCGCACATGCACTAATTGCAGTGGGCGTTTTTGTGCTATTTATGCTTTTGTTGTACATTGTTAGGACTCCTCACACGTTTGTGCTGTGTTTAATGAGTATATGGATTTATTATGCAAAATCATATCCTGGCAGCGTTGATTTAGATGCAAATTAAAACAAAACAAAAATCTTCAAAGGAAGAACCTTTGTCTTAGATGTTCTAAATTAAATATGATCATTAATAGGTTTGCACAAAATATTTCCGCGCATGTTCTGGTTTACATATGTATATGGTCTATATATATAATATTAGTGGAGCATACTCTTATTATTGCTCATACTTGGGGTTACGTATTAGACTTTTGGACTTTGGAAGCAACCTAGCAAGTCAAAGTCAAAACTTAGGAACACTCCAGCAACACCATTCATTTTTTTCTTCATAAAATGTAAAATCTATTTTTATTTGAATCTGTATTCAAATAACCGCCCTCATCAGTCTGTATGAGTGACCCCGCATTTAGATGATCCGTCTTGCATAATATTCACACTCTCTATGAGTCATTCAGGTCAAGGGTTTCTGGATTGTTGAATATAATAGCCTTTAGTGCTTAGAAACACTGCAAGATCTCTTGTGTAAAATTGACTGCTGTGTTCAGGCAGTTTTACCCATGATTCTCAGCTAAAGTAAGCTAACCTGCTTAATTCTGTTCTGTTTGCTTTGCACATATTAATGCCAAGGAGAGATAGGAATTCTGGGTGAAGAGATTTCTCATCTATTTCTCAGATTGTTCATCTCCCGCTCGCCGCCTCTATCTTTCTATGCTTCATTCCTCTGTTGGAGTGGATGGATTTGTGTGCTGTAAATAGCAACACCTGTTCAGCAGAGATTAACAGGAAGCAAAGGGTTATTCTGGGCATAAGGAGGTGTCCTGTGCGTGTGTGTGTGTGTGTGTGTGTGTGTGCGCTGTAGGTTCTGCATAGTGCTGAAACAGTATAGAGGTTAGAAGATCAGATTGGCTGAAAGAGAGAGACTGCATGTCCCTGTAGTAACTGGAGAGCACACATATGGGGAGGTATTTTTGAACATTAAAAGAGCTTCATAAAGTGTGGTCAATTACTCGCTCCAGATAATGGGTAAATAAGGGCCATTGATACAGTCCTGAATGTGGTAAAATGATTCATTCTTGAAATCTAATGCCAGTTTGGGTAATGCTATCTTTTATTTTGGATGTTCTGAGTTTTACACATTTGTTGTTGCAACTTATTTGGCACTCTGGACTTGAAAACTGTGTGCGTCTGAACGGGCAAGTGTTGTGAGCTATTTATAACCATATAGCTGTTCTTTGCTGGGTTAAGTTGTGCCACACGTTTGTACAGTAAGTTGGAACGCCTACTCTGGGTTAATTTTCCTTCAGCCTTGCTTAGTTTTGTAATATATGGTTATTTAAGCATTTTTTATATGCATTGCTAGACAGTTGATGCAACACTTACAGAGATTATATCATACTGAAATCTTCCAGCAACGCCTCAGACATTCATTACTGGTATACTCTGTAATTTTTCTCCGAAAAGTTTTGTGCACAAATAAATGACTAGTACTTTTGAAAAATATTGGCTCAGACTCGTAGGAAAATCCAGCGCGAGTCATTATATTGAGGCTGGCATATTGAGATTAAATGTCCAGCCGGACACCATTTACTTAAACGCTATCATTCAAAGGCAACTTGCTGTATATCTGCCCATGCAACAATGAACAATCTGTGTAGGCACCTTTAAGAATATCAGCTTGGTTGAACACACACTCAACACACACACAGACGACTGTTTGCCCTCTTTCTAAACCACTCACTCCATCTCTCTGTCTCTATCCAGATGGCTTAGTGTGAGTTTTGGCCCAGACACACATTGGTAGCGCACACACACACACACACACACACACACACACACACACACACACACACACACACACACACACACACACACACACACACACACACACACACACACACACACACAGTAATCAGTTTAATAAGGAACCAGGCTCTTAAAACACTATTGAAGGGGGTGGATTGGAATCCACTGCAGCTTCAATGTATATGTAATGCGTGATTATAATTAAGGTATCAATCTATATTTTTCCTTCTAAATATCAAATGAATTGAATGACTTCTGGAGATTTTACTTTGTTATAGAAGTTACCAGTGTGATTACTGAAATGTTCTTTTCATGTATTCTTTAATGTCAGTATTTGATATCTGAATGCAGTAACAGTGCTTGCTTATTTAGCCCAGCTTCCAGAAATGAAATGGGGACTTGTTTTGTGTTTGAGAAAGGTCTTCAACGTGTTAAAACATATAGGGGTCATTGAAGCCAATAGTTTAGGGACCCTTTCTTTGTTAAAGCCTTACTTTCCAATTAGACTAAAGTGTAGCTCTCCTTGAGAGAAAGAACACATTATCTTGATATTTTGAGAGGACTCTCCTGTTTATAGTTAGAGCCTGGCCAAATCAAACCTTGGAAGAGTTGTGTGTCGGTGTGTGTGTGTTAGTCTTCTTGGTTACAGGTTAAGGAACCACTGGCATTATTGGAGATTGAGTTATTGTTCTGGACATGCTGGCGGCCAGCATGCCAAATCTGCGACCTTGAAGGTCACAACGTGCCTAACTTCAGGGTCCGAGTGTCAGCTGCTTAATCGATGGAGATATTCTTCAGTCTATCTGTATATGTGTGGAAAATTACTATATTTATCTATTTCTTAGCCAATCAGAAACAGCAACCTGAAGCAAGGACGTAACTTAGACCTTGGTGAAGGGTATAACTGCTGTGATCTTTGTAACTGTAAGCGGGGCGGACTACGAACGCCTGTGTGAGTCTTGAAGCTGACTTCTGCTGATGAAACTGCAAACTATCTTCAGTAAAACTTTTCTTCTATTTATTATAATTCTGATTCCGGGTCTTCTTTCGAACATCTGGTCCTTTGGTCCTAAACTGTTACCCCCAACACTATTTACACTATATGTTACATCTGACATTGAGTTTTAAACTTCAGATGGTTGTCATTTTGGTAATGTTCCTAGAAAAAAAAAAACCTTTACAAATGCTTTGTTAAACTAGTCAGGCATATGGCCAGCACATTGCCTTTGTATTGCCTGATTGTTTGACAAAAAGATATTTTATTATAAGAGGGGAAAAATTTTTTTTTCCTTTACAAGAAAATATATTATCCAGCTGCTGTCTCTGGTCAATGTTTAGGGATGTCGTTTTTATGGCATAGTGTATTTTAGTTACTATTATCACATTTTATGTCTGTTTATAAAATGTAGCAATATGGTATTAAATAATTCATTGTGTTTCCTTTCTACAACAACAAAGCAAGATTTAGAAATCACAAGATCTAGTTAATTTAAGTTTTTCTTTTTTTCTTTAGCAAGTGTTTTCCATCCATCCATCCCGTTCTTTACATCATTTATCACAGTTTTTCCTTTCTGCAATAAAGCAATGGTTTAAAAATCACAACATCCTTTGAAATGCATGCGTTTCGTAGGCATATTTACAGACACAGACAATCTCTCTCCCTCCTCCTATCCTCTGTACATGATAGATAGATTGTCTATTGTGAGTTCTGATTGCTAAGGCGAGTTATTGTGTCTCTTTGTGGTCCTCAGCATGTGAAAGCTCCCCATTGTGCTGAGGGTCCCCTCTACTTTGATTATGCGGGTCATGACAGGCGATATCTTTCTGCAGTCTTTTTTATTACATACAGAAACACCTAGCTGGATTGTCTCATTTAATCTAGGGGCTTTGTAAGCATGTGATCAATCTCAGCAGACAGACAGGAAGGAAGGTAATATTGCCGAGCTGTCATCGTGAGTTTGTTTTAACCTTGCAATCTTTTTAATTCACAGTGCATCATTTTTCCTATATGAACACGGTATAGTCAACACTACAGCTATATTTATCAAACGATATACTGTTATGCCACATTTGTGTTCCAGATGCAGTGTACCTTAGCCAGTGTCACCATATCTTGCTGTTTTCCACCACAGCGAAACGACCCACGTCAAACATGATAATAAATCAGGCCTCTGCATTCTACATGCTCACAATGATTCTGTTCCCACTACATGTGCCTGTGTGCTGGCATAGTGTGTGCATGTGTGTGTAGATCAGGCCTAATGTGCTTTTAATGTGCGTGAAGCTATGTAAAGAAAGCAGTAAATCAGAGGGAAAGGAGAAGTTCTGCTAGACCAAAACAAGATTGTGTAACTTGGCGGGAACTGATCCAGGAACAGACCTACTCATGCACTAATCAAAAACTCTATGAGAACAGAGCTAATCTAGCTGTATTTAACATTAGAGCTGTGGCGTAGTGGTATGCACAGTCTAGACACGATAAAAGGGATAAAACATTTAAATTCTGTCATTGTTTACTCAATATCAAGTTGTTCCAAACTTGTGTGAATTTCTTTCTTCTGCTGAACACAAAAGAAGATATTTTGAAGAATGTCTGTAACCAAACAGTTGATGGACCCCACCGACTGGATTTGTGTGTGTGTGTGTGTGTGTGTGTACTGTTTGTCTCGTGAGGTGTAGTGACCACACAGCAGGTTTCAGATCAGTGACTTTTGACCTCATTCATTCAGTTGGACAGGTTTATAGAAATGCTAGCATTTGTCTCATGGACCTTATCTTCTCTTAGCAAACACTCAGCTGAATTGAGTCTGACACAAGCAACAGTTGGGTAAACATTGTTTGACGGTGCAGGTTTTTCCCCTCTCTCACTTAGACTCATTCTGTCTGCACTTCCGTTCAGGAAGTGGCTAGAAAATGGTTGAAAATGGTTTCCAGCTACTTGGATTCGTTCAACGATATGCTTGAAGATAAGTGTGTCTACTACACATTCGTGTTTGTGTGCAAATGTGTGTAGATTTAGCAGAGGACACATAAAGAGTGTCTCTTAAGGTCAAGGAGAAAGAAGATATTAAGTCCCAGTACTTGGCAGCCACTCCATCTGGGTCATTCTCCAAGCCAATCTAAATGCCTAGATGTCATAAGAATGGATGGGGTTTTATTCTTATCACTGCTGTGTCATACACTGCTGAGGATTTTGATTCACCCCAGTGACTCAAATCTTTTAAATCAGTGCACCAAAGAGATTTTGATTTGTTCAGTGACATTTTTTGGCAGTGATGCCATTATGCCAGTAGGTGAGTGTCTTTTGTGTTTGTTATGAGTGAGTGACTGAATCGTTCACTCCAATGATTTGCTATAAAGCAGGTCATGATGGAAATAATAGAAATTTTCTTCAGTTTTGTCAACTGCTGGGCACGTCTTCAGTCAAGTTTTAGGATAAAGACAAGCCTAAATCCATTACCGTAGTTTTATTTAAAAAAAAAAGTATCTTATGTTCATCAAGGCTGCATTTATTTGATCATAAATTTAGTATAAACTGTAATATTGTGAAATATTATTTAAATTTAAAATAACTTTTCTATTTTAATATATTTTAAAATGTAATTTATTCCTATGATTTCAATTTTCATTACTCCAGTCTTCAGTGTCACATGATCCTTCAGAAATCATTCTAATATGCTGATTTGGTGCTCGAAAAACATTTCTTAAAGGGGTCATATAATGCCATTTTTGTACAAGCTAATATGATTCTTTAGGGTCTAAATTAAAAGTTTGTAATATACTTTATTAAAAACTCTCATTAGTATTATAAGAAAACACTAATTTTACCTGGTCAAAAACAGCTCTGTTTTCAGCATGCCGTTTAAGTGCATGTGTCTTTAAATGATAATGAGCTTTGCTCACCCCGCCCCTCTGTTCTGTGCGTACACCGTTTGTAACACAATAACCATAACGCGTTGTTCATTATAAACGTGGGATTATGAATTATATTGAGAACGTCGTACATAGAAAACATGCCTTAATGTACTCTGAGTGTAAACCTTCATCGTGAAGCGTGCTAGCGATTTGCAAAGATTAATATGAATATTAATATAAAGGTTAATAAAACGTTACACTCACTTCAGTTCTTCTGGAGGTGCAGCAGGAACACGAATAGTTGGTATCAATCCTTTTTTCAGGAGCAGCTTCTTAGCAAAACCAGCTTTATACTGACCTCGTTTGTAAAGCAGTCTGGTGTGTGAAATGATTCGCGCAAACATGAAAGCATTGACGTTGATCGTGGGGAATATTCCCTTCGAAAACAAAACTCAGCCACTGCGTATTCAGCGGTTCGGATTTAGGAACATCAAAATGACTGCTGTGTTCCTTATTACACCCAAGAACAGAACACCACAATCGCTTAGACGCCATTCTGCTCATAGACAGTGCTCCAGCGTATCAACAATGACCACGCGGACTATGATTGGCGGGTCTGTGTTGAAACGCTGCTGTCAATCAACAATCGTGGGAGGGGCGTCCGACCGTGTGACGTCACAAGGTCGAACAGCTTGATTTGAGAGAAGGGAAAACATATAACACTGGATGGATTTTTATCATTTAATGATGGTTGTGTACAGGCACTGCCAACACACATTTCAGTACAATCAACTTGTAAAAGTGCATGTACCATTATATGACCCCTTTAATATTATCACTGTTAAAAACAATTTTGACTTTTATTGTTGTTGATTTAATGTAGTTTTGTATTTTTACTTGTCGGACCAATCGGAGAGGCTAATGGGGATCCAAATAAATAAATAAACAAATAACACATTTACAGATAAGATGTCAGTCTATAACGGCAAGGGAGATTACCAAAGCCATCACGTGCTTCAAAAGTGAAAAGCATAAGCAAAAGAACACAAAAAGTCAGTGCACGGAAGTGAACGAGAATGATTGTCATCAAAACAAATCTATAACTTTGAATTGTGCACATTCCTATTATGCCCTTTTACGAAGACTTGATTTTGTTTTTGGGTTGTACTAGAATATGCTTTCATGCTTGATTGTTCAACACATTTAAAATTATTACAGCACCTCTCTCCCCTGGCTGGCCTGAACGCTTTGTTAGTTCCTGTTTCGATGAAGCCCCTCCTTCCGAAATAGGTGTTCGGGAAATTTTTCAGGCGGGGATTTTTTAAATTATGACTTCACAAAGCCCGGAAAAAACGCGTTGTAGTCAAAACGAGTTCTTGGAAAGTGGTTTCTGTTAAATAAAATATCTCCCTGTGGAGTGGATTTTGAGTTGTGTAACCTTGCAGATCTTTTTATGCTCAAACAGCAACATTACAGAATAAATAGAGTTGAAAAAGCACAATAGGACCTATTTAAGACCCAAGACATTTATTAAAGGGAAAGTCTATTTTCATTTGAATGTTGTTTTTAAAAAGGGGACACTTAAACCAAAACTAACATTAAATACATTTGTTAGACATTTGTAAATCTCTAGTTCCCGGTTTCTGCATGAATTTGCCCAGCTCTTGATGTTCGGCCTGGTTTTGCCTGTCCAATATTTGCCACGCATGTTAACCACAGCAGCTGCAGTCTGGCCTTAAAATACGCTTGGTAAAGAATGTGATGTGGAGTTGGCCAACAACTGCCACTCAGATATGCACTGTCAGGACAGAACTGTGTGTGTGTGTTTGAGGGGCACACCTGTGGATGTATGTATAAACTTGCTTTGAGTCTACAAGGATATGACAGTGTGGAGATATTTACAGAGGCTTCAGTGAACATCCCCGATGTTTGGGGACAGATTCTCTTTGGTCTAAATCTGACCCGGTCGCATTTATCCAGCTTTAGATTGCTTAGTTCAACCCTCTGTTTAGCTCAGATCCGTTTAAGCTGCTGTTGTTGGGGGTATTCTACTGTTTTAAACAGATCTATATGAGGAAAGAGCAGATGTCATCTCTTCTATTGTCCTTTCAGAGCGTGATTAATAGACCGGCGGGGCTTTGTGACCTTATTTATGGTGCTTTTCCCTCTCATTATTAAATTGTTTAAAAGGCTAGCAGTGAAGATAATCTCTTTGATGTGGACCATATCCCATAATGCCTATTGTGTACCATGTGGTAGTGTGCTCATTGTTTTTAAACTGGTGAGATTATGCTGGTAATAGTTCTCCTGTAAGTTTTGACCTGTTAGCAGTGTGTATTCAGTATCTTTGGGAGCATTACTCCCTCTGGCTGTGTTTTGACTGATGCTTTAACTCTCGTAGAGGTGATTACCATGGATTAATATGGGATTTATCTGTATTTACGTTTCTCACTGCATCTTGTTTGTGAGTTTGTGTATTCAGAATCTTAGAAAAGAAGCGCTATAAAAAATGAGTTGTTGAGAAGTTTCAAAATCTGGGCATGAGGTGAGGATTTGTATGAAAGCTTGTTTCGTAATTGCTAGAAATGTCGAATTGTAAGAAATAAACTCAGTTGCAAGAAAAAAGTCAGAATTTCAAGTTTTATATCTCACAATTCCGAAAAATTTTCTCGCATTTGTGTTTACTATATCTCACAAATCTGACTTTATTTATCACAATTTCAAGTTTATAACTCACAATTTTGAGAAAAAGTCTGAATTGTGAGTATAAACTCGCAACTGTGAGAAATTAAGTCAGATAAAAAGTCGCAATTACCTTTTTTATTTGTTATTCTGTGGCGGAAAACATGCTTTCACTGATTCGAGTGTTAAAAGTTTCGGGTCAGTACGATTTTTTCTTTTCTTTTTTAAAGAAAAAATAATTATATTCAGTAAAGCATTAAATGTATCAAAAGTGACAGCTAAGACATTTATAATTTTTAGCTATAATTAAAGATTTCTATTACAATTAAATTCTGTTTCTGTTCATCAAAGAATTCTAGAAAAAGTACACCAGTTTCCACCAAAATATTAAGCAGCAGAACTGTTTTCAACATTGTTAATAATAAGAAATATTTCTTGAGGACCAAGTCAGCATATTAGAATGATTTCTGAAGGATCATGTGACATTGGAGTAATGGCTGCTGAAGGTTTTGATTTGTGTTTTTGATCAAATAAAATGCAGCTTTGGTGAGCATAAGAGACTTCTTTCAAAAACATTCAAAAATCTTACTGACCCTAAACGTGACTCATTTTAGAGCCCCTGTGAGCCAACAGCTCTTACATATCCTGAGCATGTGCACAGTCCTCTTCTCATGTTTTGATGTATTTTATGCTTAATTTTAGGGGCCCAATTGAATTTTCATAGCTACAGTAAGTCAGTCCAGCAAACATATATTAAGGGGATACAGCAAATACCTGATTAAGCTTATTATAAGCTGCATGATAGGTTAATTGGTTTATTGTGTGTTAATGTGTTCTGCTAAAGGTCTGGAGGAATATTGTGAGATCCTGTGGGCCTCAGCGAATGAGTTGGCAAACACTGCTGAAGCTGATAAGGGGAAACCAAGCTTTGGCATCCCAGGAAGGATTAGTGAAAACTGGCTAGTTCCGCACCACAAACACCCCCCAACTGAGATTAGAAATGGGGGGATAGTCTCTGCTCATGTGCAGGATCCAAAGTTGAGTTGTTGCTATACCTGACAATGACGGATGAATTGAGATCAACATCAATCTCTGATGAACAACTTTATTGTAAACACTATGGGTGTAAATATTTGCTCTGACACTGATTTGATTCAGTTGCGATTCTTGAATGCATTGTGAACCGATTTGATTTCGGAATTATTTAAACTTTAAACTGGAGAGACAATTTGCACTGACTACAGTCAAATATTGGTTAAACTCAAAAATGTAGTTTTGTATAAGAAATTCATGCGGAATTGATGAACGATGCATCAGTGTAGATCGGCGCAAAACGGAAGTTGCGATAGTCTTTTCTTCCCTATTGTAATTTCTCGAACAAGAAAAAATGTAGGGCGGGACTTGTCCATCGGGAATTGATCGGATTGTTGTTGTTTACTATTGCTATGATCTCATGTGAGGGATGGGGTGTGAATCTTCACTGGTCTCATGATTCAATTCGATTACGATTATCATGTCAACGATTCGATTCAATATCACGATGCATCTCGATGCATGGCTACATTTTCGTCACTGAATACAAACAATCAGATATACAGTATGAACTCCCTTTTTATTTGATCTGCTCCAATAAAGTACACTTCCTGAATGTAGTAAACATTCTCTTACACGCCAACACACATAGTCTCTGGAGCGGTCATTTACTTTCATAAGATTCTAATGAGGGAAATGTAGGGCAATAATTTTTCTTTTAGTACGGCTCTACAGGAAGTCCTTCTAATGGATAACGTGTTTGATTTCTCTGTTGTCAGAAGCTCCAGGGTGGATCTGTTCACCACACAACGTTAGCGTCTCAACATTCCCTCAGTAAGCGCCTGTCTCACTGATTAATGATCTCCTGCATTCAAGCCCGTCACCATCTTCCTCTTTTTCTGGACTCCTCTGCTCCATTATAAACCATGTAGATTTCACACGTTGATTAATGAAACAATGTTTATAACAGATACGGGACTCCTAGGGTTCACTAATTGGCCTGTGGTGCTTTGGAACAACTCGAGGATTGAAGTGAAGAAAAAAAGACAGAGTATAGAGGTGTGAATTCAGTTGTTAAGACTATCTTATCTCTGCAGGCATAAGATTACATCCATGCAGTAAATGCGAGGACAAGAAAATGTGTACAACAAACATACCCAGCATTAATGTTGAATTTTCAGCACTGAAACACTCTGACAGATATGATAGGTGGAACTTCAAAAGCTTTTGCCTCAATTCTGGCACTTAGATGTGTTATTTGTGTAGTCAGATGGGATCTACATCACTGAAATACATTCATCATCCCAGTGCATCGTGGAAGTGTGTATGCTGTAGGGCTGTAACGATATGCGATATGAAAGCGAAATCGTGACACTCAGATCCACGAACCTGTGTCGCGGTGTGAGTTCGGCAGAATCGCGACACACCCCTTCCAACTCCCAGAGTTATCCTTCCCGTCCAGATCTATTTAGTTTCATATTCATGTTTAAATAAAATCATTTATTTTTTTATTTCATCTATGTTGATATGAAAAGTGAAAAGCATTAGTAAGATCATAAGACGCGCAATATATCGGGAGACAAATGGAGTGGGCAGACATGATACGAACCGAATCGAGGGTTTGGTGTATCGTTACAGCCCTAGTATGCTGCATATCAATGATGCCACATGCATATACAGGGGGAAAACTGTTTGATGACTTGCTGTCAGATCCAAGCAGATATCAATAGATATTTATCACTGGTTGTTGTTAAGACATGTATAACAATTATAATTATTTTTCATACTTAACATCGGGGATTTGAACAATTCAAATCCTAAACTGTATAATGCCTTGGAAACCACCTGCAACACCCTGTCAGTTTTAATTTAATTTTAATTTTAATATTTAATTTTATTTTACCACGATAAGTATGAACATAGACATAGTAATAGTGATAACTGTCTTATCAAGCAACACTAATAAAAATGTTTGTTTGTTCCTTCATTCGTTCATGTATAAAATATATATTTTTTTATAATTAATTATTTTTATTATTGATCATCTAGTAAATGACCAGATTTGTTGGGGCTGTGCTCTCTCTCTCTCTCTCTCTCTCTCTCTCTCTCTCTCTCTCTCTCTTAGTTTCTAGCATATTTAATGTATTTTCTTTTAATCTCTTAAAGTTATGAATTACCTAGCACCGGTTTAAAAGATTTGTGCTCCCTAAAGCTGTTGTTGACAGGGTTGTTCCTTTTATCTATATTGATCTTGTTGGCAAATTATAATCCTCACAGATAGATGGCTCCTTAAAAGCGACTGCCTCTGGCACAGAAATGCTAATGTTTGTAGCAGCTAGGCATGAGAGACACTGCAGGGAATGTCCTCAATTAAACCTAATATACACACCTCCAGCCTGTGTAATTTACACTAAAATAGGGTGATCTTGTATACAAGAGGCTTGCAGGTAAATCTAGGTTTAGGATCTGGGCTGCTAGCACAATGTTCGCTGGTTTAATCCTTAGTAGGGGTGACCAATAAAATGGCAATGAGAAATGGCGATTTCCATTGAAGCCCTCACACTCTAAAAAATGCTGGGTTGTTTTAACCCAATGTTGGGTCAAATATGGACTAACCCAACGTTGGGTTAAAAATGCAATTTAAAAATGGACAAACCCAGCCGTTGGGTTACATTTTTAATGTAACCAATGCAATTTGTCCATTTTTTAATTGCATTTTTGTCCATTTTTGATTTTGTCCAAAATGCAATTTGTCCATTTTTAAACTGCATTTTTTAACCCAACGTTGGGTTAGTCCATATTTGACCCAACATTGGGTTAAAACAACCCAGCATTTTTTAGAGTGCACTAAAGAAATCAACCTTAGATTATTTCATGAAGATAGTCAATGCACTTGTAGTCATGTTGTTTAAATGCAATAATGCATACTATAACAATTTCACTATGTACACAGAGGAGGAATTGATGAATTTGTCCAGAGACAGTCTTGGCAATATATGAGAATTATGTGTTTTCAACACTTTGTGAATGGCTTCATATGACAATGCTCCTTTTCCACAAAGCGAGGTCAATAGAATGGGTTTGCCAAGTCTGAAAGCCTTCCACAGAAGAATTTACATTTACTGTGCATTTGGCAGGCATTCAAGTTATACATTTTATAGTTCATGTGAGTTTAAGATGTTATAGCTGCAAACGGTGGCATTAATGGCCATACTTTCGAAATTAAATAAGTAGCAACTAGATATGTGTATGGTGATTGGGTGTTCAGTTACTTTTAGTTTGCGTAGTGTATATTTAACAAAAAAAGATAATTTTTTTGTGTTAAAAAAACATAGTAATGGAAATATGGTTCACAGGGGACGATTTTAATTCAACAATAATTGTCCTGAAATGTATTGTTGAGAGTGGTGATTTTTATTTTTTATAAAAGTGACGTGGTGGTGGTATATCAGTGTCACATGATCCTTCAGATCATCATTCTAAAATGATGATTTGGTGCTCAACATTTACTATTAACATTTACTATTATTATTATTATCAATTTTAAATGTATGTGTGTTTGTGTGGCCCCCAAGCCTTTAGCATGTGAAAACTACGAAATAATGTGCCGACCTTTAAAGAAAGATTCTAAAGAATCTCTGCATTGTCTTTCAGATGAAGGGCACTTTAAGCCTTTAAGACTTCATGAACGCAGCCTGTTGTCTGTCTCGCATAGAGCAAGACGCTTGCAGACAACCGATCAAGTGTTATTGCATTTCACAGGCAGTGTATTTATTCCATAATTTCCCTGACGTTCTTGTTTACCCCCAAGGAGCTGTTCATGCGGCCGATAAAACAGGCTTTTATTTCTTTGCCCACGGCATGGATTGATTCTGAGGTCGTCCGTTTGTGATTGGATTATACGTGAAGGAGTAGTTATTCCATCTGTTTTGCTCTGTTGTGTCTGAGGGTGGTGAATCTGGCCTCTTTATCATTCTTACCTTCCACTTCATTACTGCTTTGTATTCTCAGGACTGCATTGTAAAGTTTCTGATTAAAATGAAGAAAAAAAAATAATTGAGAACAAAACTGAATGGAATGAGTGTATTGTATCGCATCGCACCAGTGAGATAAAGGTGACAGAAGACTTCACCTATCCGAAGAGCCTGGCATTCCTCCAGTGCAGACGGAGTAGGAGTTAGTGCTTTTCCCTCGGGTTCGAGAGAATGGTACTGTGATCTACTGCCTACAGAGAGAGAATTGACGCAGCAGGAGAGTTTAGAGAGTTATAGGTCATTCCAGCTTTAAAATCTGATTGGATGAGGTTTGTTTGAAGCTGCTGTGGAATAGCCGATATACAGTAACAGCTGCTTGGCAACTATAAACGGTCTACAGTCAGGCTAATGGACTATATTACTTAATGGAAATATTGTTTATTGTAATTGCTGCTATACTTAAATGCAATTATGTGTTGAACAATGCTGTTTTTACCGAATAAATCAGGTAAAATCACTGTAAAGCAAGTCCTTGAGTGGTATTACTCACAATCAAATTCACATACACATACACAACCTTAGCATAGGCAAGAAATGAAATCTCAGCCATTCTCAAAGACTGATAAATCTTTCTTTGGATGATTTTATTCACATTGTGGTTATACTATGAATATATTGTAGATTTATGGACCTCTAAAATAAATGTGGTTGGTCATTTCACATGTCGATCCAATGGCGTCTTCCTGTCTGAATGGGCGGTTCTTGGCCAGAAAATGAAATGTAATAGACTCAGGTCCAAGTTTAGAAATGCTCAAATATATATGCTCTGCTCTGCCTGTTAACCCATCTTAAATGAGACCTGAGTAGAGTTCAGTTATAGAGTGTATTATGAAAGGTGGTATGGTAGGATAGATAGTCGTGGACTGCAACATGTCATCTCGCTAAATGTCCTATATTTTGTATGTGTTGGGCACCGGTAGTTTACCCATAAGACATTGCCACGCTCTGTTTGTGAGTTGTGGTTGATCAGTATTGGTTTGTTTGATAGCCACTAACGATATCTATATGTTTATGGTTGATATAATTTAGCTAATGCGGGAGCTGTACATAATAAATATTTAAATATTTTTTATAATAATAATAATAGAACATTTTTAAATTACTATTATAATACATTTTATTATTATTAAATATATTATTATTGTTGTTGTTATTGTTATTATTATGTACAGTGCTATGCATAAGTGAATACACCCATGCTAAAGTTGACTAAAAAGAGGAATAAAAAATCATATTTTGGAAATTGAACTTAATGCCTTAATTTAAAAAATTAGGAAAAATCCAACCTTTAAGGACACCAATTTTCTTTGTGAATGAATAATGTATCGTAAATAAATACATGTTCTTCCTTAAAATACATGGTGCATAAGTTAGTACACCCCTATGTTAAATTCCCATAGAGGCAGGCAGATTTTTATTTTTAAGTATTTTTATTTAATTTTTTTTAGGATACTATGCATCCTGATAAAGTTCCCTTGGCCTTTGGAATTAAAATAGCCCCACATCATCACATAGCCTTCACCATACCTAGAGATTGGCATGGTTTTATTTCAGTTAGCCTAAAAGCTAGTTTGATTTGCATTGAGAGATGATCTTATGGAAAGTACCCCATGCCAATCTCTAGGTATGGTGAAGGCTATGTGATGATGTGGGGCTATTTTAATTCCAAAGGCCAAGGGAACTTTATCAGGATGCATAGTATCCTAAAAAAATTTTTTTTTAAATACTTAAAAATAAAAATCTGCCTGCCTCTATGGGAATTTAACATAGGGGTGTACTCACTTATGCACCATGTATTTTAAGGAAGAACATTTATTTATTTACGATACATTATTCATTCACAAAGAAAATTGGTGTCCTTAAAGGTTGGATTTTTCCTAATTTTTTAGTTCAATTTCCAAAATATGATTTTTTATTCCTCTTTTTAGTCAACTTTAGCATGGGTGTATTCACTTATGCATTGCACTGTATTTAAATGGTTAAATAAAAATAAAATAATTAGTAGTAGTAGTAGTATTAAATTATTATTGTTGTCATTTGATTTCAAACAATGTTTTATTGTTTTAATAATATTAGCAATAATGATAACAATAATCAAATAATAATTTTTATAATGTTCACATTTTTTAACTGACTCAATGGGCAATTAATTAGCTATAGTTATCAGCCAAAATTATGTGTTTTTTGATTAGTTTGTCACTAGAGTCAAGATATCTGCACAAATGTGATTTTTACTTTATCAAAATGTTCTATCAATAATCAGCATTAGGTTGCTTATGGCTGCATAAGCTCACAGATTTTCTGAGGTTTGCATGAATCATCTAGGGATTCAATTAAATTTAAAAAATGAACAACCTCTGGCTGTGAAATGATCAACTTTGAGCTATAACATTCTTCTGTCTCTCTTGTACCCTCTCAGGTGTCCGTGGTTAACCAAGGCCATCTCCCCTCTTGTGCCTCTATACAATGGCATCATCTTCCTCTTTGTGTTGGCTAACTTCAGCATGGCCACCTTCATGGACCCTGGAGTCTTTCCCAGAGGTATGATCCTGTCATTCCCAATTCAAATATCTGGAGATTAGATACAGCAGTAGCTCCACGATTAGGACGTCTAGAATACTGCAAGACACAGGCAATGTTGATGTGAATGTTGAAATTTCCTTCTGTTTCTCTCTCAATCCCAGCGGACGAGGACGAGGACAAAGACGATGATTTCCGAGCTCCGCTTTATAAAAACGTGGAGATAAAGGGAATTCAGGTGCGGATGAAGTGGTGTGCCACGTGCCACTTCTACAGACCTCCGCGCTGCTCACACTGCAGCGTGTGTGACAACTGTGTGGAGGTGAGACGCATAGGAACACGCATACCAGCATTCCTGCGTTATATAAAATGATCATGATGCCAGCGCTCTCACACATACATACTTCCCTTCTCACTGTAGGACTTTGACCACCACTGCCCATGGGTGAACAACTGCATTGGTCGGAGGAATTATCGCTATTTCTTCTTGTTCCTGCTGTCTCTAAGTGCCCACATGGTGGGCGTATTTTCCTTTGGCCTGCTGTTCGTGTTACACCACCTTGAGACTCTCAGTGCACTCCACACAACTGTGACGTATCCTTCCACGAAGAGCAACTATGATGAAAGCTCATTTAGTTGTATTTAATACATTTATTTACCTACCAATTAAAGGTTTGGGGTAAGAACTTTTTTTTTCTTTTTTTTTTTTTAAAACATTACTATTATTCAGCAAGATTGTATTAAATCGATCAAGAATGACAAAAAAGTCATTTATAATGTTACATAAGAATTCTATTTCAAATAAATGCTGTTCTTTTAAATGTTCTATTCATCAAAGAATCCTGAAAAAATATATATATTTTTTTTTTCTCTTTGTCGCATCTTTATTTTTGTGTCGTCAGCAGTATTATTATTTTAGTGTTATGTTTTTTTTTTTGTTATATAAACTACTACTACTAAATAAACTAAAGCTATATATATATATATACATATATGAAATGTTGCTTTAGCAACAAACTGAAATAAAATAAGTTTCAGTTGAAGTGCTAAAATAAAATAAAGCTATCTCTCTCTCTCTCTATATATATATATATATAGATATAGATATAGATTTAGTTTATTTTAGCACCTCAACTGAGACTTATTTTATTTCAGTTTGTTGCTAAAGCAACAATTCTAATTTTCGTTTAAGTTTATTAAGTTGACCTTTTTCGTCTAATATTTTTAACCATTTTGTTTAACAATAACAATGCTCGTCTTACAGGGCCCACAGTAAGATCTCATTGTCTCACAATCCTGCTCCACTTAGCTGTGTATGAAAAATCAAAAATGTTCTGATTGGCTGTGATTTTGTGGGCTCCTTGACTCTCCTGCTGTCTAGTCTTGTGGTCATGTGTGTGACTGGCCTCTTCTTCATCCCTGTTATGGGCCTCACTGGGTTTCACATGGTTCTTGTAGTCAGAGGACGGACCACAAACGAACAGGTGAACCAAATTACACAACACTAAATATATTTATCTGGTCTGTGTAACAACATACACATGTAGAGGCAGAATCGTAGTCACATGTTGCACACCCACTCAGAATCACCTTGATGTCTTTCCAACTTGATTGCCTTCTGTTGTTCGTGCATGACATCTGTTACAAAGGCTGTTATTTTCAGTGCACATTACGGTCCTTTGGGTCAAGGACAGTTGTTTTCCACTCTCCTCAGTATGCTGAAAGTAGAATTCCTCCCTCTCTCTCTCTCTCTCTCTCTCTCTCTCTCTCTCTCTGTTCTCAGGTGACAGGAAAGTTCAGAGGAGGAGTGAATCCATTCACTCGGGGTTGCTGTGGCAACGTGAAACACGTCTTATGCAGTCCGCTTGCTCCTAGGTAAAGAAGAAACTGGCTTCTGCACACACATATATTCATGTTCATAATCACTGAGAGTTGCAAGCACGCACAGTACACACATACCGGAAAGTGTGTGAATGACACTGGCCACGGTGTGTTTCCACGACCAGTTGGAACAGACAGATGGGTGTTTCATTTCACTTTAAAGGGATTCTCCACTTTAAAATGAAAATTCTGTCATCATATACTCACCCTCATGTTGTTTCAATCCTTTATGAATTTCTTTCTTCTGCTGAACAGAAAGGAAGATATTTAGAAGAATATCAGTAACCAGACAGTTTCTGGTCTCATTGACTTCCATAGTAGGAAAAAAATATACTATGAAAGTCAATGAGACCAGAAACTGTCTGGTTACTGATATTCTTCTAAATATCTTCCTCTCTGTTCAGCAGAAGAAAGAAATTCATAAAGGATTGAAACAACATGAGGGTGAGTATATGATGACAGAATTTTCATTTTAAAGTGGAGTATCCCTTTAAGTGAATTTACATTAGGTTGTGTTATTTTCGATTTGCAAAACAGGCAGGATTCAATGAACATTACGCTTAGGCAAATGCTAGGTGTAAACCACTTGTAACAAAATATTTAAAAAAACAAGACCTTTGACTTCCTAGGTTGTCTATGAAAGCCTGTAGACTGATTTTTATGACGTTTTTGCTGAGAAAATCAAAAGGATGTGACGTTTATGCTCGCTCCTGAGAGCCTTTCTTCCGTTTAATGACACATGAAATGAATGCTTATACAATGTTCAGGATAAAGCCGAAAGGTCTATTCTGTACTGTAATGTCAATGTGTCATGTAAAGAAAAGGAATTAATTCAAACTATAGTCTCACATAGCCAGATCTAAGTAGTCTGTCGTCTCAAATATACTTCATAATCAAACAATCATTACATTGTAATTTTAATTATCTCACCTGTCCACTTAATGCCGGTGAATTGCAGAGCTTGTGCAAATGTATCCACATCGATATGATCACATGCTTTCTTAACTGCTGTTTTCTCACCGCTGGCGTTTTTGTTGTGTGCTTATTTTGTTATTGAGAGGAAAGCGCGCAGCACAAAAGGAAATATGCTTTAAAATATGTGTGTCGCCGTTAATAATTACTGTAACAAATATAAACAGAAGACATAGATGGAAAAAAGAGGTTGTTTATCATTGTAGAGGGGGTTTCAGAAGAATAGAGGTCCATAGGAAGGTAGATTGCGTCCTGTTTTTCTTGCCTGTATTATGACACTCCGAGCAGGAAGAGCGTATAGCTCTGAAGACTTGAAGCAGGTCATGTAACAATGGGGAGAGAGAAAGTGATTGCCGTATAAACACAGATCAGAGCCAAGGTTAATGACTTGTTAAAATTCGTTTAGGCGTCTTCAGAAACAATAGAGGACACCCTTTGTGAGGTCAAAGCAGAACAAAAGGAGATTGCTGTAAACTTACTACTTTTTTCCACAGGACAAATTAAAATGTTCCTTGAATCAGAAATAGAAGTTATAGAAGAAGTAAAAAAAAAAAAAAAAAAAAACTTGTCATCATTTACTCACCCTCTAGTTGTTTCAAATGAGTATGGCTTTCTTTCTTCTGAACACTACTGTCTGATGTTTTCAAGTTTAAAAAAGGACAAAATCATCTAAAAGCGGTCTATACGCTGCTTTATGTATACTTTTACACTATAATACCATGTTCCAAGGCCTCTGAAGCCATAGAATAGCTTTTTGTGAGGAGTGCACCAAAACTTAAATGGTTATGAACTGAACATCTTGACATCTACTAGCTCTCCTTGGCACAAACATGAGAGTTCATAGGAGAAGTAACAATATCTGATTCATGAGCGAATCATTCTTTTGACTCAAGAACTCGAGAACCAGATCCGTCTGTTTTGTGAATGAATCAGACTCTTAAGAATTGAAGCTATCAAACACTACCGTTCAAAAGTTTGGGGTCAGTACGTTTTTTTTGTGTTTTTTGAAAGAATTCCCTTATGCTCGTGGAGGCTGCATTTATTTAATCAAAAATACAGTAAAAAAAAAAAAAAAAAACAGTAATATTGTGAAATATTTTTCAATGTGAAATAACTGTTTTCTATTTGAATATATTTTAAAATGTAATTTATTCCTGTGATTTCAAAGCTGAATTTTCAGCATCATTACTCCAGTCTTCAGTGTCACATGATCCTTCAGAAATCATTCTAATATGCTGATTTGGTGCTCAAGAAACATCTCTTATATTATCAATGTTGAAAACTGCTTAATATTTTTTGTGGAAACCATAATACAGCATCCTTGCTGAATAAAAGAATTAATAATGACCCTTTTAAACGGAATCTAAATCTTCAGAATGTAAGCTTTTCATGTTCCAAAGAATAAAGAAAGTTGTGTGGGTGTGAAAGAACATGAATGAACATGAGAAAATGTCTTTTTTATCAAATATTTGTTTAAACATTGTCTGATTTTGGCATACACTGATTAAGTCTGACCCATGAATTTATATGCTTCATCTAAAAATATCTAATCTGTGTTGTTTTGGAAGAAAAGCATTTCAACACACATCATGTCATCGGTTGTATATCTGCTCTACAGGTATATCGCTGATCCCAGGAAGAAAATCCCTATCGCTTTGAAACCACCATTCCTCCGCCCTGACCTCTCTAACCGACACATCACTGTAAAAGTCAGTGATAATGGTATCCATAGTAACATCCTACGAAGCAAAGTGAGTCAAAAAAAAAAAAAAGCTTTTAATTCTGTCTGCCTACATCCTGGAATTTCAATGGTGTTTAATCATTTATGTTATTGTAATAAGTGCAGTTCATAATGTCATCAAAACAGGCTCATCATTTAGATTTCAATGAAAACTGGAATTATTAAAATGCATGGTGTCCTCATTTTTAGAGGAACAGTTTTAGGAATGTGATGCCTGTGCCAAAATCATGCTTCCCAAAATAAATAGTTTTTTTGTGCTTTAGTCTAAGACTAGTCTGGATGGTGTGGATGATAAAAGTATAGATAAACAGCCACCTCTGCCACCAAAAGCAGATCGCTACAACCAGCTCA
Source organism: Rutilus rutilus (assembly GCF_951802725.1). Classification (NCBI taxonomy): domain Eukaryota; kingdom Metazoa; phylum Chordata; class Actinopteri; order Cypriniformes; family Leuciscidae; genus Rutilus; species Rutilus rutilus. Next base: position 38,794,680 of record NC_140221.1, read on the forward strand.
AGAGTCAACTCACCTCCAGCGAAGGCAAGTAGCGCTACAGAACAGCCAGTCACTCATACTCAAATGGTTTGCAGTTAAGCAGTCAGCACCAAAATGTAACAAAATTAATTTGTTGCTGGGATTATTTATATATTTGAACATATATTTGGCTTGTGGGATTTTTTTTTTTAGATGCTACTTAAAAGTATTTAAAAACCATGTGATGATAAATAAAATATTGTATTCATCTAATTCATCAAAGCCTGTTTTCTGCTTGTGAAAAATCATCTTTTTCTAAACTGCACTTCTACTGCCATCTGGTGTTGCATCATATTGCAGTACTGTTGAGTCATTCATTTAATTTGTGCCACATTTTCCAGAGAGTTCCCTGTCCAGTAAACCCACCAATCCATCCACCCCAGCCATGTACAAATACCGGCCTTCCTTCGGCACCATGCCTAAAGTGCACTATCACGCAACCGGAGAGAAGGTGAGAGTCAGCAATATAATAATATAATTTACATTACAGTACCGTTCAAATGTCTGGGGTTGGTAAGATTTTTTAAAATGTTTTTGAAATAACTTTTTATGCTCACCAAGGCTGCATTTATTCAATTGAAAACATAGCAAAAACAATAATTTTGTGTTTTTCTTTTAGCATTTTTAATTGCTCTTTTCTATTTTTTATATATATTTAAAATATTATTTATTTCTTTGATGGGAAAGCTGCATTTTTAGCTGCCATTAACCCAGTCTTCATTGTCACATGATCCTTCAGAAATCATTTTAATATGGTGATTTGGTGCTCAAGTAACATTTCTTATTATCACATTTGAAAAAGGTTGTTTGGCTTAATATTTTTGTTAATATTTCTCTGGATTATTTAATGAATAAAATTCAGAAGAACTGCTTTTATTTGAAATAAAATTCATTTGTAACAATGTAAAATGTCTTTACTGTCACTTGATCAGTTAAATTCATCCTTGCTGAATAATAGTTAAAGATTTCTTTTTTTAATTAATTTACAAAAACTGACTCCAAACTTTTTGAAATATAATATAAATATAATATTATACTTAAATATAAGTAAATATAATAATATACTTTTGATATAATATCATATTTTTAAAAGGCTGTCTGATTATTTTGAAAAATTCTCTCAATTGTATTCATCTGTTCTCAGATTGTAATGTCCGAGAATGGTAAGCCCTCTGCAGTTTTGGAGGAGCGGGGTCACGATTACCGTTCAGAGCCGAATCTGGATCTGCCAGACTACCGCAGCACTCCTCTCCACCGAACGTACCAGTCTTCCCCTTTCCAGCTGGACTCTTTCAGCACGACGTCTCGCTCCTTCAGCCTCAAACAGGGAGTGAACAGGGCCGACCGTGTGCCACTGGGTGGCAGCAAACCAGAAACGGTCGCTTCCACCCCTCACAAAGGAGTCTTCTCTCCTGGGACGTTATCTGGCCGCAATGGCAGCCTGTCCTACGATAGCTTGCTTACCCCCAGCTTAACCCCATCTCTGGGCGAATGTGCGGCCCACCCGGGAGTGCCCTCTATGGGTTTTCATTCACCCTACTTGCCCACTAAAATGTGCCACGTGCGAGGGCCTGAGCTTCAACGACACGCCGGTCCCCCGTCCTACAGCCCTGTGCACGTAGGAGCGATGTACGGGCGGCAGTCACCACACCCGAGAGATCGAGATCCCTCACCAGTCCGCTACGACAACCTCTCCAAAACCATCATGGCCTCCATCCAGGAGAGGAAGGAGTTTGAGGAGAGGGAGAAACTCATGCTTCGGCACGCTCAAGCGCCGGTGGCCTACGCCAACGATTCAGGTGTGTTTGACACCTGCAGTGGAGCCGCATATGGACTCCCACCTGGGACGTGTTACCCTGACAGTCCTAGAGGCCCCGGACCCCGAGAGCCCACCCCTCCTGTGTGCAGCTCTCGGGACACCTTGATGGGATACGCTCCCCGAACCCCTGTTCTGCGTTCCTCTGCATCCTCGCTCACCAGAGCACCGAGGACTTCAACTACATCCCTCCACACAGATGGAGGCAGTGCAAGCAGGACAGCCGAACACCAATATCGCTCTCCGGTGCACCATTCGCATCACTCTCCGACAGCTGTGCCCCGTTCCCCATTATACGCACATCAGAAGGTCGCCTTCATTAGCGCCCTGGAGAGGGCGGACTCACCACGTCTGGGTACAAGGTATGACGTATAGCATCTACTTTCAACCAATCGGTAAAGAGGGTGAGGATAGCTGCATGACGTATAGACTAAACAGGCTAGAGGTTCATGAGATATGAACGCTCTGACCTGGATGGGTCTGAAAAGAGATTTCATTTGTGCTGTTTATTTGTTCATTTTTGAGTACTGTTTTTTTGTGCTTTAATTAATTAATTTATGTTATTATTGTAATTGGGAAAACATAAGGTTATGTTTTTTTTTTGTTTAGTTTTTTGCCTTTCTGCTGAGAAGAATTTTTTTTGTATTTAAAAAAAATTATGTATCTGGTAGCCAAATAAATGTCCTTTTTGTTTGCCTTTTTTCCCCTCATTATCTTCAGTTTTCCATGTCTGCATGTCTTTTCATTCATATTCATGAGCTTATTTATGATCCATTTTGCATGGTATCTACTTCTGGCATACTGTACATTTCATTGCATTATGGTAATGAAATGCAACAGTGTTGCATTGTCAGAAATCAATGTAATATACAAAAATCATTCATGTTTTTGTTCTGTTTGAGTTGCTTTTTTATGCATAAGTAGTGCTTTTTGTTCACAATCATTTACTGTATGTGCATACTATTTGTTTTGTTGCTTTTTTTCTTTGACTCACTTGATTTTGTTCTTATTTTTACAACTGATAAGTGACTAACATCAATCCGCATGAGTTGATCTATCATACCATTAAGCCATTGTATCTTCTTTAATATAATGATTTATTACAGGGCTCAACAGTAAGGAATTTTACCTGACAACATTTTTACAGATCCCACAAAAAAAGAATGATCCATTTTTTTTTTTTAGCAATGCATTTAGTTTTTTAGTTTTTTATTCTTTTTTTTACTTGAAATGTTTTTCTTACATTTTTTTTTTCTTTTTTAATACATTGTGAAGAAAAGAAATGGTGAAGAAAGCATAACAACTATTTTAAAATAAACTATCATAAACAGATTTAAAGGTACACTATGTAACTTCTGGCCCTCTAGCATGCATTTTGCGGAAGAACATTGTTTTGGTTGTGCTTCAGCTCTGCATGTCCTTGTGGATGAATAGCTGTTACTGCTCATAAAACATTCACTACTAGGCTTAAGAGATATAACCAGTTTAGATGGAAAGGATCTCAAGCTGACTAGTTGAAGAAGTTAATAGACAGTACTTCCTTGGAAATTAATTCCAGCACAGCTCTACAGCAACCATAATGAAATGACCCTTCACACTATGGCTACGTCTACATTAATCCGGATACATTTGAAAACGGCATTTTCGTTTATAAACGCTCTCCGTCCACACTAGAGTTTTCAGGTGTTTCAGTGTGGATGAGAAACTTTTGAAAAACGCCTGAAAACGCTAAATTCACCTTACTGCGCATGCGTAAAACCCCACAAAAGATCACTAATATGATTCAGATGGAAAAATAAATAATGAAATTATCAACAACTTCTGACAGGATCATTTTATTTAGTAAAATATCTCACCATTCACTGATGCGGTCCAGGTCACACGCGGTCACCATATGTTTGGTCTAAAACGCGACTGCTCTCATGTATCGCAGGACAGCAAATGTGAGTAAATTCTGTCATCTTTGCAGGACTGTGATATGAAGAGTGTGCAATGTGGAATATTTTTAGCAACAGTGTGAAAGTGAATAACACATAACAGGCACAATACTGGTATAAACATGAATATCTATTGGTACAATATGCGTCACATGACTAAATTTACATCATCATTTTTAAATACCACCGGTTTCAGAGTCCACACTACAACGTGAAGACGGCGTTTTCAAATGTATCCACTTTGGAGTGCGTTTTCAAAAAGCTTCATTTTCATTCATAAAAACGCCGTCTCAGTGTGGACGGAAGGCCAAAACGGAGAGAAAAATGGCCTATAATGCTCTACAATGAACTCTGTTAGAGAGCTATGGTAATTTTTCCGTTCAATAATATACCTTACTCACCTGTTGAGTAATAAAAACGGCATATCCGAATAAGCCAGGGGCGAGTGACCTGTTGAAAAACCGCCCTGTCAGTTTTAAAATGTAAACGCTTATAATATGCTTACCACAGTGAATCAGACAAAAAACACGTTTTGGAAGAAAGATTTCTGATGTATTGAATCATTATTTAATTTTTGTTACTTTTGAACAAAAAACTTACATGGTGTACCTTTAAAAAAGTTTGCAAGGACAAGTAGCTTTTGAGTCCTGTATTAATGTTCATTCCCTTCCACCACTCTTCAACTGTCCTCTTCTTCATTAACTCATCTTCATTTGTAACATTTCAAACCATTCAGTACATGTTTTGACTCTCTACCTGCCTAATGAAGAACATAAGAGGAGAACAGTTGAGGATACAGTTGGAAAAGAACCACCTCAAATATGTCTTCCTGTTTTTGTGATATTTTCTCCACATAGAGAGGACCCCGGTCCAGGTAAAGTCAACGGGCAACTAAAGGGCCAAGCACGTGACTGCCATCTAGGGACTCCTTCTGGAACTCCCAGCAGACACACCAATGTCAAAAAGGTCACAGGAGTGGGTGGAACTACATATGAGATTTCAGTTTGACGGACAGCTTGAGAGCCACTGCCTGCGAGGAAAAGCACTGCCATGGCAACACCACCTCCACTTGTGCTCAAGAGAACAAGTTTCTCTTTCTTTTCACAGTTTTATGAAATAATACTCACCGATCAGGAGACGCTGGGGCAGGTCTTTTGGGAGAAGATTTTACATTGGCCTTTTCTTTGTTAAAGAGACTTTCCATGTGACAGTGTAAAATATCACAGGAGCTGCTTAATCAAAAGAGCCTTGTATGTTTTTTAAAGTGTCAGCCGTCAGAGGATATAAATCGCACACACAACAGGAAATACTGGTTCAATCGCTTCAAATGGAATAAAAAAAAAAAATCTATATACCATTAAGGGCTGAATATGTATAATGCCAATTCAGTTGTTTGTATATAAAAGGTCAAAGGTCACTTATTGAATGCAAATGTGCTCAGTATGCTGATCTTTCACACGCTTGAATGTGAGTGTATATGTACATGCCAGTAACTTCATTACTACTATATTTTTGTCATTATACTGATCTAATAATCAGGGTTTCATCTCAAATGCATTTCTCTGTTAAAAAGATAGTTTACCTAAAAATGAAAACCAACGTTCTTTTCAAAGAAACTCATACAGGTTTAAAACACCATGATGGTGAGTAAATGATGACAGAATTTCATTTTTGGGTGAACTATCCCTTTAAGCTATCAGGTTCAAACAAACCATAACAGCACTTGGGTACTTTAAAAACCTACAAGGAAGTTTTATTTTTCAAATATGGTGGTCATTTACACTTTTTACTAATGTAAAACTATAAGCTGCCATAGAAATAAACATACAATTGTATATGTAATATATATTAAAAAAAAAAAGATAAAAAAAAATGTTTAATATGGCGGATACTGGGCATTATCGCCAGTGTTAAAACTTTCTTTCAAACTTTGTTTTTCTTTATAAAAAGTATTTTGTAGTGGCAGAGATATGAATATGTAAACAGAAACACGCCACTGTGTATTAGCAGTACAGGCCACATGTTAAAGCCATAGTCTAACATTTTACAGTAATGATCTTCATCTTTTAACATACATTTGAAAAATACTCCTTCCTTTATTACATAAAGGACTTATGGAGTTGAAGATGAATTAAACCGTTGTACTGAAAGTAAGATCCGCAATATCCAAGTTTTTTTATTGCTTTACCATTTACCTTTACCTGTAATAGATTAGAAAAACATGATGATAATTCATGGCTACTTCCCAAATATTTTTCCATTTCTTTTATTTTTATAACGTTTGTGTTTTTTAAAACCCAACTTTCAATGGTTTGGTATATATTTCACTTTTTATACAGATATTCAAAGGGGTGTTTGTATTTTTTTGAGTGGATTTTTCTTCTTTTTCTGCATATTTTATAATTTATTTGTACAAATTAGTTAGTACGCATTGCCATTTTGATTAGGTGAAAGTAGCACTTTCTGTTAAGTTTTTTTTTTTTTTTTTCAATGAACGAATGTTGAAAGACAAATAAAATGCTATAGGAAATGCTCTTCAGGAAAGTTACACATGTAGTTAAGATGCTTGTTTCTGAATGCTGGATCCATTTGAGAGAGTTAAGAAGAAATAAGTCATAAGGACATATGACACATGGTCTTTATACCCTGATGTTCAAAAGTTTAGGGTTAGTAGTAGGTTTTTTTTTTTTTTTTTTTACCGAGGACATTAAATTGATCCAAAAGTGATAATAAAGACTTTTATGCTGTTACAGAAAGTAAAATACTATTTTAAAAAATACCGTTCTTTTCTGTTGGTCAAAGAAAGCAGCACAACATACATCACTGAAAAGAAGAAATGTTTCTTTAGCACCAAATCAACATAGAATGAAGGAGTGAAGGATCCTAGAACTGAAGGATCATGTGACACTGAAGACCGGAGTAATAGATGAGTTTAGTTTAGTCATGTCTGAATTACCGTAATTAAGAGATAATGACTTGTAAAAAGCATTTACGTCCTCGTAGAACTCGTAATTTCAACTTGTAAACTGGGAATTCTCTGAGAGCTATGACTTTTACCACCTGACCACAGTCCGAGGATGTGAACAGCTCCGAGTAGAACGTCACGTGTTGTCATCTCGCAATTACGGTAATTACGACATGGCGTGAACGCAGCAAATGACTTCTGAAAATTCAGTTATTCAATTACTGTTTTTGCTGTATGTTTGTTCAAATAAATGCAGCCTTGGTTAGCATAAGAAATGTCTTTCTAAAACATAAAAAGAATCGTACCGACCCCAAACTTTTGAACGGTAGAGTATTTTAAAGTAGGCTAAATATCTTCATAGGTCCCTTTCATATCCGCCTCACCTTCCCTTCTCACTTTCAAGAGTAGTTGTAGTCTCTTGATTCTACAGCAAGGGCAAAAAAATAAATAATAATAATAAAATAGTCCCCCAAACACAGGTGTGTGCATTGTACACATTTAAAATGAGGGAATTTATAAAATGTAAAAAAAAAAAAAAAAGAGTTAAAATAAGGGTTATTAACACATTTTTAGCCAATTATGTCATATAGTTATGGCCTATACCAACTTCTAATGTTTACCGTGCTTGGTTTATGTCCTCTTCATTATCTTATATATTATAAAATTATAAATTGCATTTGTATTTTAAAAGGGGAGACCAATAAATAGATTTTTTTATTTTATTTTTTAGTGAGAGAGAGGGAGCGAGAGCTTGAGAGTGAAAGAGAAACCGATCTTGGAAATTGTTGCTGCAAAGTGCAAGACATGCTGATGTTAAAAAAAAAAAAAAAAAAAAAAAAAACCGCTAAAAAAGAAATCTGTTTTAAATGTAATGATTTTTCTCAAGAAATTAAATGGACAGCATATGTGAAAGTGGCAAATTCATACCTGTTGAAAACTTCACTGTGGCCTGTTTCATGATGACCTAACAATTTTATAAGGATCAGTTTGTAGTGAAGTGATGATTTATGTTATCGGCATCTCTGACAGGGTGATCTTACAGATGTCTGAAGATACACCGCACTTGGAGTTCTCTGCCTGCCCATCAGAAGACTTTCCAAGGAATCCATAGTGATTTCCTCACAGATCTGCCTTAGGGGTCTAACAGACTACAGACACTCAAGCACTGATACAAAACATCATTTGGTGCATGTGAAAAGTGTCATAATCATACTTTTTCCAGTCAAACAGCTCCTTGAAATTGTAAATAACTCACATGGACATGGAAAGGCCTTTACAGTCCATTTCTGTGAATGTTTCACTGTGTTCGGTCATGTTGTCATCTCTGTCCTTCATTGCCGCTGTCTGGCACAGCGTCACCTTCTGCTTAAATGAAACAAAGTTGTACAGTTAAAGAAAAAGAACAACTAGGACCTTTTTTTGTGATGAAGTATTTCGTTCAAATGAAATGAAGACATTATAGTTTCATATCAAGGTACTTCTATTATTTTAAAAAATCTGAATAAATATAACTTGAACATTCATTTTTGTCTCTTTATTTGTCACATGTTGTCTTGGAAAATTATGGAAGGTAGGTAGGTGGATAGATAGATAGATAGATAGATAGATAGATAGATAGATAGATAGATAGATAGATAGATAGATAGATAGATAGATGGGAATAAAAGGGAAGATTTGCTATAAGTTTAAACAAATATGCAAAGAGCATTGACTGCTAAGTCAGAGCTGGCCGCACATAAATAAAGCAGCCTAAATTAAAACAAAATCTCTTGCATTTTAGGACGTAGATTAAAGGTAATTCCACTCCCTAAAGCAGTGTGCAATGGCAATAAGTGTTCCCATTCTCTCTCTCTCACTCTCCCCGCTGATGTCTATTTGATCTGTGCAGTAGTCGTGAACGCGCACCGCCAGACCTCCGCTGTAGCTGCGTGCGTGTCCACGCTTTATGAAGGCGGGTTCCCTCAGGTGAATGGAGAGAGTAAGAGGACGAGTCCTGTGTGTGTCTCTGGCCGAGCTGAACTGACTAAAATGGGGCTTCGCGGATTGACAAGGACGAGGGTGTACATGACAGTCTGCCTTCTGTGGGTGACTGGATGCTTTACGCAAAAAGTGAGTACAAGTGTGTGGCAGTAGCCTACTTTCCCTTTTGTTTGTCTGCGGTTTGTTTCGGCTTGTCAAAATGTTTACAGCAATGATTCTTGTTTGCACTGTAGTACACTATATGGAGTATATGTAGCAGTTAAAACAACTTCAAAATAGCAGGTCCCTTGGTTTGAAAGATAGACCTATTTAATTCGGAAGTTTGGGGAAGGTGTTGTGATGAAATGTGGAGCAGCTTGTTGTGTGGTCCGGGTCGGTTCTGGCAGAGAGTTGGGCTGAGCGGGGTCAGTTCAGCACGGGCCAGCGGTTCCGCATCAGATGGTTCCGTGAGCTCAAATAATACATAAATAAATGAAGGGGAAAAGAAAGGAAAAGTATATTATTAAAGTGTTTTTTTTTTTGTTTTTGTTTTTTTTGTACAGGTAGCCTATATTAAGTTATCAAAAATACATTAAAATGACATAATTCGATCTATGATCAAACTGTTTTCAGTTCTTTACTTTATTGTGGGGCTTAAAGTAAAAAAAATAAAAATAATTATAGGTGGTGTAACTGTACAGAGATTGCAAAAAAACAACAACAAATACAAGGCTGAAATTCTTGTTGGATATGTTGGCACAAGTAGATCTGAATACAATTTTTATGATTATTATTATTATTCGTGAATCAATTTTACTTTAAAATATTATTAGGCTAATATGTTAATACCTTTTGCTTGTCAAATCAAAATCAGTGTTGTGTGATCAACATGCACGTTTTTTTATTTTTTTATTACTGGTTGCTTAACCATGTGAAAGAGTCATTTGATCAAAATGTTTGTAGAAAATTGTATAAACATTTTGCTAAAATGAATGCAACTTTTTATTTAGCAAATTGTATCATTTTGGGAATCTGTCTGCATAATACAGCTGGCTATAGTTGCATCATCTCACTGTCACAAAATAACAATTTTGTTTAGAAAAGAATTGAGTTGTGTCACAGCACTTGCAGTCACTAGCAGTTTATACTTGACTGCAGGTTCTTAGACCTGGCTATATGTACAGCCATAGATCAGAACTGAATGGCTGGACCTTTGATATTGTGCCATTCACATTCCCTTCACTACAGCTCCTTTGTATTCTCTGTCAACTTTCGTCACAGTACACTGTTTATGTAGCTTCTCAATGTTAGGAAATCAAGAGTTTGGGAAATATGTGTTGAGGAGAAGCTTAGTGTGTTTTTGAGGTGATTACCAGATTCCTGTGGGAAACATGCTCCACTCATGCAATTAAACACATTGCTCTGTGGTCAATTCCACATGCTGTCTTTCACCAATACTTCTTCCCTTCCCAGGCATGGATATGGTTTATTAATTATTGTAGTGCAGAGTGAGATAAACAGAGATATATCTATTTGAATCTTTTTTTTCTTTTTTTTTTACGTGCACTGAGTAATTTCCCCTTATTTAGTATACACGATAAAGATGTACTAAAACGGAAAAGTTTCCTCTTTGTGTGTGTTTTTTTATTTTAAGTTTAGCATATAGACAACAACAATGTCAAAACAATCCGCGTTCACGGATTCACGAAAACGACTAAAAACGCTGTATTCTGCTGCCAGGCCAGTAGTTGGCGATGTCACTTTGTTAAAAAGCACTACGCGCCTATAGATTGAAGGCGTAATGCATGCGTATGACGTCACAATTGTCAAAAAATGTAGCATTTTCAAAAACTCGCACTTTGAAACACGTTTTCAAAAGTTTTCAGGCCCCCAAACACTGGTGTCATGTAAATGAATGGCCCTAAACGCATAAAAGTTTCTAGGTTTTAGTTTAAAAGCATTTATTTCTTCTGTGGCAAACAAAATAACATTATGTTCCCTCAGTGTTTTTTTTTTTTTTTTCATATAATAAAAGTCAATGTCAAGAAGTCAACATTATTGTTTATTACAAATGTCCACAGAAAAAAAGAAAGTAATTTAGGTTTAGACATAAGAGAAATGTCAGAATTATCCCTTTAAAGGTCGGATGAATAGGCTACAGTATATTCCTTTTTTTCTTGGTGGGAAAGGGCATCATCTCGACTGTGCCACATAAGGACAAGGGCTATTTCTGAGGTGACAACCTGTCACATTCAGTCATGACTCTCTTCCTCTGTGAATTCTGAATTCTGAGAATCCTGAGCGGTTTACAAAGGCTTTATTGCATTGTTGATGTGCATCGCTTCAGTTACAGAGTGTGTGTACCTCAGCACAATTATCTGGCCCCTCTAAATGCTTCCTTTGTCCTCTTGAATTAACTTGATTTTCAGAACTGTGCAAATCAAGTTTGGAATTTGCTGCATGACCCCCACAATCAGATGAAGATTATATATATTTAAAAATCTCCATTATATTATGTCATCTACGATATATTGTAGGTTAAGATACTTGTCAGCAATGACAGAGAGTGTTGATGCAGGTCTAGCTCTAGTAGTCATCAATATTTTGGACAATGAATTGCTCTCATTCTAGAGTTAGTGTGGTTAACACAGTGTAGGTTGGAAATTCTTGCATACATGCATGTTTTTTTGTTCGCATATCTATGCAAAGCACTTGCAGTTCAGACTTCAGAGTGATTTCTCTCAATTATTCAAACTCACTACACCATAATGCCCTGAGAATGGAGAAAGCCACTCATAATAGTTTTAATGGGAGTGAACCACTAATGTGCATTTCCTGGCCAGCAGACTACATTCTGTGTGAATTTGGAAGTGATTTGTGGAGACGAGAGTGGCTAGTAGAATTATTCCATTGACATCTATGGCCTGGGAGCAAACAACTATGATAAACATGTTCAGGGTTGCTCTGGGAAAATAGTTTTTTTCTTTCTTTTTTTCTTCGACTGATTTGGCACATTCGTGCAGTTGGCATGAAATGCCACAGCAGTGTCCTAAAATGATGTACTCCGTATTTAAATATTTCAAACTATTTTAAAATAAATTTTATAATTATAATGCATGCAAACTATTTTAATTGCAAAATTAGTGAACTGGAAAATTCTGGCAAATTTATATTTAGGCTTTTAATATTTAGACAATAAACTATAAATATATAATTAATGAGTATACATTTGTATCCTCCAAAAGAAAACAAAAACAAAATTACTTAGAATAAATCATTAAATAAAAAATAAATAAAAACATTTAAATGAATTAATTACATTTTCAAATAAAAAATAATCCAAGATCTTTTTTTTTTATCAAAATAATATTGCATGATTTTAATTTAATTTAATTTAATTTAATTTAATTTAATTTAATTTAATTTAATTTAATTTAATTTAATTTAATTTAATTTAATTTAATTTAATTTTTATTCTAGGTTATTTCATTTTTTTCTTGAAGGTATTTATGTTAAGGGTTGCAAAGGGGCTGAATATTTCTGGTAAATTTCCAGAAACTTTCTAAAAGTTCCAGAAAATTTCCAAATAATCCTGAAAAGTTTCCAAAAGTTTCCAAATAATCCTGAAAAGTTTCCAAAAATTCTGGAAACTTTGCAACCCTATTTATGTTGCGTAAACTTTTTTTTTTACAAAGTATAAATGTAGTATAAAATGTAAAGCATAAATATTGAGCACTGAGTACATTAGTTTCACAGGTTGCAGGTTCCATTTGCTTTTAGTGAACTATTGTTAACTTTTCATATCCTTTTCGAGGATTCATTTTATTGACTATTAGTGTTGGTTTCAGTTACTTTATTACTTAATGAAGTTCTTTGTGTTTAATACAAATCTGTTTCTGTGTGCAGTGTAAAGTGATGTGCAGCCGCTACCAGTGTTGTTTTCATCAAAATATTATTGTGTAATATTGTCATCTTCCTGTCCTGCTGGCCTCAGTGTCCAGTGGCAGGCTATGACTGATGTAACCGGTTGTAACACATCATCACGGGCTCTCTGGGCTCGATAGTGCCTGGAACAGTCTCACTTTTCACAACCAATAAATAGCTGTGCTCCTCTCCCAGCCCCCTTACAGGGGCCCATAGCATGTTTATGGGGGACTCACAGGGGTGTTTGCGCATTTGAGTGTGTGTGGGGGGCAAAAGGGGCTTACTTAAGCCCTCTGCTCGCACAATTTCAGTAGTCATAATGTCAGCTCATATTATCTCTGAAACTTCTGTTGTGAAAACACTGTTCAGCACAAAAGAGACCAGGAAAATAACTAGATATAAACTTTCAGTTTACCAGCTGACTTCTCACGTTTCATATCGAGTCACATTTTTCTCTTCAAAGCCTTTAAGTACAAATAATGTTGGTGAGACAAGCAGAGAATGAATTATTGTAAAAACAACAATGAGAACGGAGGTTATGAACTGACATGTTTACTGTACGGGGGAATGAAGGGGCAGATGTGTGTGTAACCTATCAAATACAAGAGGAAGCTCCAGCTCCAGTGTTTTTCACATTGCAGCCTTTACTGCAAAATCTGCTGTTCCCTACGACAGCTGTGAGTTTATCTGGCACTGTTTTACTCACACTCATTCATTGAGTCAGCTACAGTTTGTTGGTGTTAAAAGTGTAGAGGCTTGTTTTTCAGTTCAAGAGTTGCTGTTGCATTAGCAGTTTACAGAAGGAACAGATTCTCTAATTCAAATGGAATAACGGTTAAATAGTAGGATAATAATAAATACATATACACTACTGTTCAAAAGTTTGTGGTAAGATTTTTTTTTTTTTTAAGAAATAAATACTTTTATTTAGCAAAGATGCATCAAATGTGACAGTACACTTAGAATGTTATAAAATATTTATTTTTCAAAGAAATGCTGTTCTTTTGGACTTTCTATTCATCAAAAAATTCAGAAAAAAACAATGCATCAAGGTTTCCACAAAAATATTAAGAAACACAATTGTTTTCAACATTGATAATAATAGTAAGAAATGTTTCTTAAAGCACCAAATCAGCATATTAGAATGATTTCTGAAGGATCATGTGACATTGAAAAATGGCTGTTAAAAATTCAGCTTTGTCATCACAAGAATAAATTACGCTTTAAAATGTATTCAAATAGAAAACAGTTATTTTAAATTGTAATAATATTTCACAAAATCTCAATTTTTACTGTATTTTTTGATCAAATAAATGCATCTTTGTTGAGCATAAGAGACGTTGCACTGTTTTGCATTACTGTTGTAAATTGTGATTACTTCATTGCATTGACATCTGTGTCTGCATTTAGAATATATGGGAAGGCTCCATGGCTATCATGTATTGTCATTTCCGGACTTGTGCGAGGGCTAAATGGGAAGAATTGTTCATATCACCTAGTATTATTTTATACCTTCCTGTTTATAGTGTTTCTACAATCATGGCTTCAGGGTTCATGGCGCCCTATTTTCTTTTGGACTGGTTCCATGCCATTTTCGTTTTCCATTGTTACCTTTGTGTTTCATATTTTTCTTCCCTAGATCATGATGTGCAGTTTGAAATTGCAATGGATTGTTAAAATAATAGTTGCTTTTACTTTTAATGTAGCACAACTGGGGCACAATAACCAGCGGGACCTTATGTAAATGCCTCTTCTTATTACCCTCGTTTTATTAAAAGGCTATCTAACCAAACAGCAAAGCCTTCCAATGTCCCCTGTGTGAGAAAAGACAACTAAACTAATTACGCCATGCCAGTGCGGGATGATGAATGATGTAACAGAGCTGGGATGTTTGGCATTATAAGAATGTCCTATTTCCTATTCCACACTGTGGTACTTTGGACGCCATTCATGTGAAGTCTACCATGCATGGTACACTGCCCTAACCAGCAGATAGTCCAGTATTATGGTGGAGCCACGGTAATGACCCAATTCTATTTGTTCGAATAGAGAGGGAGGTACTTACAAAAATCTCGCAAATCACTGCCAAAGTTTTCTTTTTTGTTGTCTTTCGGAATCATGTTGGACTTGTTGAACCAAGTGGTTTTCTAAGGGCTGCTGGGTGGTTTGGTTAAATCACAAGCCTCTTCAGCACACTTCAGTGAAACATAGACCTTAACCAATTGCATTTCCTCAATATCTGTTTGGTATAACCCTACATGCTTGTCTTGAACCTTTTTTCACCTCTTGTTCCGGTTTAGTTTGTTCTCTGCCTCTCATATTCATGTGCATTGCTCAGCTTTACTGTTGTGCTAACCTGAAATCGGCTTACTTTACATCCCAGCAGCGATTGGCATTTGACCGGCTCAAATGTCAGGCATGCAATTATTAGTGTAGTAACACATGAACCTGAGGTAAACTCTGGACAGCATGAGGCTTTGACCAACTGATCTCTTTTAAACAGCCTGAACGGAGAAAAGCATGGAATCAAGGGTAGAAGTGTACACAGAAGAAAACAAAGGCATTATGAATGCGAAAACTACTTTGACCTTGTTAAGCTGAGATTGTTTACTGTGGCCTTGTCTATTTAAGATTACCTTTTCACTGATTCTGCTTTGTCCAACAAGATATGTTTTTGGGGCTGGGTGGGGTCTCAAATCCATAGCCTGATTAAAAATGTTACATCTTACAGCAAATCTTGAAGTAAATGCTAATGTTTCCTCAGCCTGCTTTGTTTGATTATACACTATACCGATCAATGGAGGCGAGGATGAAAATGATAAGACTCTAACTTCTGGGATAGTACAGTGTGGATGCCCTCAAGAACATCCCATAAAGGTCATATTTTCTCAATCGTCTTTTAAAACTATCCTTTTTTGTTAGAATTATTACAACCTTTATTATATCAACCGTCACTAAAATGCTGCATAGATTTTAGACAA
This sequence comes from Rutilus rutilus, assembly GCF_951802725.1. NCBI lineage: Eukaryota > Metazoa > Chordata > Actinopteri > Cypriniformes > Leuciscidae > Rutilus > Rutilus rutilus. The sequence continues at coordinate 38,810,280 of NC_140221.1, forward strand.
GATTTAAAAAATCAACAGCAGTATAAAACAGTGTCTAAATGGGTCATATTTGGCTACTTGATAAAAAAAAATTCCTTTGCCTGGTGATCAGCCGAAAAGGAAAGTAGTTTCAGAGGGGCAGTGCATGTTTCAACGTTTTGATGAAAGATTATGGAGACAATCATTTCTTGTTGACTAATATATTAAGCACAATAAAACTAGGAATGTGTCTTTAGTAGGTAAACCGGCTCATTTTTTTTTTCATCTCGACTTTAATTTCACTTTTTGTCCTGGATAATGCCGTCACTTGGGGCTAGGCTTGTTACCTGTCTGGTAGGCTTGGGCGGTATTCGAATTTTGAAACCGTCAAACCGCCTCCCTATTTTACCGGGGTATACGGTATTACCGTGACTAATTAAAAATTATGACATAATGGACTCAGACGGCGTCACCAAACTGTTGGCTTGTGCCTACACCGTTCAGAAACTGAATGCCAGATCGGGCAAAAAAACAACAACAAAAAAATCAAGCCCAACCCCTGCACGTTGTGTCTGAGTCAGGCCGACGGCATTAACTGTTATTATGAGCCCGAGCCCACCATTATTCAACATATCTGTGTGCGCGCAACAAGCAAGAAGTGCAATCCGGTGACGCGTGTCCATTGATTTTTATTAATAAAACTTTTCTGCAAAGATGGAAGTTGACGATCGCCATCTCTGTAGTGAACGCGCCTATAGAGAGAAATGCACATCATTACACAATCAGAGAGTGGCCTTTTTCTTTTCGTTTTGAATTGTTTCGTTTAAAGAAATTGACGATCGGCATCTCCGTAGTGAACGCTAGAGAAATGCACATCATGGATTACAGAGAGTAGGCTAGTCTATTTATTTTCGTTTTGAATGGTTTCGTTTACTGAAATTGACGATCGCATCTCCGTATGAACGCGCCTAGAGAGAAATGCACATCGTGGATTACAGCCTATTTCTTTCGTTTTGAATTGTTTCGTTTAAAGAAATTGACGATCGCCATCTCCGCATGAACGCGCCTAGAGAGAAATGCACATCGTGGATTACTTAGCCTAATCAGTGAGTAGCCTATTTCTTTCGTTTTGAATTGTTTCGTTTAAAGAAATTGACGATCGCATCTCCGCATGAACGCGCCTAGAGAGAAATGCACATCGTGGATTAATAGGGAGCGCGGGGCACAACCTAACGCGGGGTTAGTTGTAACACGCTTGTTTTAAATACTTCCGCACATGCTTGGATGACGAAGCTTTGTGTATTTACTAGTTGCCATATCAACACTATATAGAAAAAAAATTCCGCCAAAATTATTTTATTTTTGGAAGATATCCATAGACATTTATTAAACCATAGCAAAAGTAAATTTCTTACTTAAGTTAATTTTTAATCTCTATTTTTTGTGTTTACTTAAAATAAGACAAATCTGATATTATTTTAATCTCCAAGATGTTATTTAACAGTTGAGATAGTTATTTAATGTTTCGCTAACTAGCAGAAGACACTAGCCAGGTTTAAATCCCAGTTGTGCAGGCGGGGCATGTTGTAACACTGCGTTACAATGTGCCCCTATTAGAAATATGCTATTATATTCTATACTTTTATTAATTTTATTGAGAAAACATGAGAAAAAGGTGAATAAAGACTGAGAGTCAATGTTCAGAAATTACTAATTATTTATTTGTTTTGAACTATTTTGTATAGCTGTGTTTTCATGTGTTCATAGTCAAAACTCAAAAAATGAGTTTATATTTAATTATTAAAAATTGCCATTATTTTATATGAAAAAGTTTTTTAATTGTATTTTATTTAGAAAATGTTTTAGTTTGTTTTGTATATTTTTTTTATTAGCTCAGATAACATTTTAAGCTGTCATATGTTATGTTACAATGTGCCCCTCACATGTTACAATGTACCCCACCTATGGGGCATGTTGTCACATTTCACTTCCATTCTTTCGGGGTATATCAAGAAAAAAGTATACACTGTATTAATAAAACAAAAACACATAATTGTACCAGACATGTGGGAAATTAATGTGGGAAAAAAAAAATACTCTGAACCATAAGTAGATTTACACAAATTGAGAAAGTCAAAAAGCGTTACTTTGTGCCCCGCTCTCCCCTACTTAGCCTAATCAGTGAGTAGCCTATTTCTTTCGTTTTGAATTGTTTCGTTTAAAGAAATTGACGATCGCCATATCTCTGTAGTGAACGCTATAGAGAGAAATGCACACCATGGATTAATCAGACTATATTTCTTTTCGTTTTGAATTGTTTCGTTTAATGAAATTAACGATCGCATCTCTGTATGAACGAGAGAAATGCACATCATGGATTACTTAGCCTAATCAGTGAGTTGCCTATTTCTTTCGTTTTTAATTCTTTCGTTTAAAGAAATTTCAAGCTTTATTTATTTGTCATGTCTGTGAGGCATAGCCTTTTTTATGAGATTTCAATGCAAGTGACAGCGGCATGCCCATCATGTCATGATTATATTAAATCCAGGCATATTGGATGATGAAAATTTTATAAAAATTTAGATACAATTTATACAAAACGAAATTCGTTTTAAAGAGGCCTTTTACAAAACTAAATTTATTGAAATAGTCAAATCGTCTGACTCCCGATGCATCCCATCTTATTTGTGCTGTTCACTTTTCATAATCAACAAAGATGGAAAAAATAACATTATAATATTTTAACAAATACGAAACTTAATGCGCTTATGTATCCTGGCAGCAGTGAGTGGGCGGTTGTTTCGGAGATGCAACGTTAGAGGTGTTTACCGGTCACCTTTTTATTGCACAATTTACACATTGCCTCGTCAGTATTTACCGCCTCTCCCTTCATATTCGGTTGGAACCAGAAATATTGCCAAACTGCAACCACACATAAGCATTTTTTAGGCAATAAATAAATTATATATATATTATAGGCTATATAAGTGCCGGTAATGACGGTATTGAAACTGATACCGGTGCTATTTTAAGATCCCGCGGTATCCGATATTACTGTAATACCGCCCAACCCTACTGTCTGGCGTTGTTGAGGTCTTGCAGTTCTTTTATTCCATCCCACAGTCCAGAACCAGTGCCAACAGGAAGCCCAATAAACAAACAGGCCCCTGCCAAGGTCTGGTTTGGAGTGGTCTAGCCCTGATCCCCATCTGCCTTTAATTATACCGAGGTCCCCTCATCCTGCACACCTGTGAGATATTACGAACAGCATGTCTGAAGGAATACCTCCCTGGGGTTAGCAAAGCAGCCAGCATATCCAGCTTTGATACCCGATGAAGGAGGAAGGGTTGAATAGTTCAGGTTTGGGAGAGGCAGACCGAAGCTAATTTTCTGAACAGAACATTTAGTTTTGTTTCTCGGTGGGTTTCTTTTACAGCTGTCTGTTGTTATTGCACTGAAACGATCAAAACAGGGCAATGCTTTATGTCGTTTTATAGCATCTAACGACTAACCTTCAGACCAACGACGGCTGCCAAAATTGTTTACCAATGTTTAATGTTGCATCAAACGAACCGGAGGAGTGCCAAAGACTTTCCCGTTAGTTTGTTGAACTTGTGCCATCCTATTGAACTTTTGATGCTAGAACTACCACTGGCCTATTAAGATGTTTTAGGACCGTAGCGTTAACCCCTGGAGTGCAGGTTCTGGGAAGAATTATCTTGAACAGTCTGCTGATTCTCCACTGTTATTAAGTGTATTATAACATGTTGAACATGTTTATCTTAATCTAAATTCAAGTGGTGCTAAAATTTCCATTTGTTATATCTTTCTTTTTCTACCATGCAAAGTTATCTTTAAATGTGCTGCTATAAAGTCAACGCATGCAACTCTTTGACCTCCACATGAAAAGCATTGCAAATAGTGTCCCGCAAGGAAAATTTTACTATTTGTTAATGTGCAAGAATGTCTAATTTGTACAATATGATGATTATTCTCTTAATGTCATATTCTTTCACTGTGACATACAGCTTAATGCGTCATTTCAGTGAATGCAATGAGGAATCAGGCATCTATGTAGTGAAGGAATGTAGACCAGACCCAGTTGAAGATATCGAGTTTAGATTTTACAGATGCTGTAAGTTTTTCCATATTGCATTGTGTTATTTGGAGATTGAGCCAAAGGATTATTGATAGCTTTATTCTGTCTTTCCAGTTAAGATTATTTATTTTAATTTTTTTTGCTGTAGTTAGTGCAATGAGTATAAATTGTTCTTGATGTTTAGATATAGTTAGTGTAGATAAATCTCCAAGTGTCACGTCTTGTTTTGGTTTTGTTTCATGTCAGTCATGTTTCATGTCTTTGTCATGTGATTCCCTGTTAGTCATGTGATCCTGCCATGTGTTCCCTTGTCTGATTTGTCATGTTGTCATTGGTTCCTGCCTGCCGAACCTGAGCCTCTTCACATCATGCCTGCCGAGCCAGAGCTTCTTCGCGCCATTCCTGCCGAGGCAGAGACTGTTCACGTCATGCCTGCTGAGCCAGAGACTATTCACGTCATGCCTACCGAGCCAGAGACTGTTCACACCATGTCAGCCGTGCCTGTGTCTTCGGCCAAGATGGCTGCCACCACGCCAGAATTTTGTCCCAAAATGGCCGCCGCCGTTCATGAGCCCTCTGCCAAGATGGCCGCCGCCGTTCCAGAGTCTCGTCCAAAGATGGCCTCCCCTTTTTGATGTAAAATACACAATGGGTGTCTATGGAAGCAGCAGTAACAATCCATTCAAATATATTTGCCGACGTGTTTTATTCATATCAGATACACAGTGTAAGTAACTATAAAGTCTGGTCTGTCAGCCATCGTGATGGATGATGGCATTGTTTATCGGCCCAACCCTAATGTCAGCCATGTTTCATGTCTTTGTCATGTGATTCCCTGTGATCCTGTCATGTGTTCCCTTGTCTGATGTGTCATGTTGTCATTGGTTCATTGTTTAATTGTTCACAGATGTCCCTTGTCTAGTCCTTGTGTATTTTAGCCCTCATGTTTGCCATGTGTCTTGGTCAAGTATTGTTTCACTGTAACCTCTGTGGGTAAGGTCCTGTCATGTTTATGTTTTGTTCATGCCATGTCATGCCTTTGTTTTATGTTTGATCACGTTCTGTAAATAAAATGCACTTGGGTTCTTTACAAACTTGCCTTCAGTGGACCATTATTACACCAAGTAACGCTATTTCTGGACACGCTGGGATACTGAGCCCAAGAATCTCTGATAACCTGTCCACGACCTCCAACCAAAAGTGTTGAATGTATCAGCAGTCCCAAAAGGCATGGAAATGATTATCAATATAAGTTGGACAGTGTGTACATTTGTTGTTGTCTAAATATCCCATTTGGTAAAGTTTGTGCGTTGTAATATGCGTTCTATGTAGCAGTTTGTATTGGATCAGTTGAATTTTACTTGTATATGTATATGTGATCCTGGATCACAAGTAAAACCGGTCACAAGTAGCACGGGTAAATTTGTGGCGATAGCCAACAATACATTGTATGGGTCAAAATTATCGATTTTTCTTTTATGCTAAAAATCATTCGGTTATTAAGTAAAGATCATGTTCCATGAATATATTTAGTAAATTTCCTACTGTAAATATATAAAACATTTCTTTTTGTGAGTGAATGCAGCACAATCACAAACATAAATGGAAAACTTTAAAGGCGATTTTCTCAATGTTTCAATTGTTTTGCACCCTCAGATTCCAGTTTTTCAAATAGTTGTATCTCGGCCAAATATTTTCATATCCTAACAAACCATACATCAATAGAAAGCTCATATATTCAGTTTTCAGATGATGTATAAATCTCAATTTCAAAAAGTTTTGTGGTCCAGGGTCACATTGCAGATGTGTTGCCAGTTAACGTTCTCTGTACCCATGCAAGTAGTAAATTTTTGAGTAGGAATTGCTATTTATTTGTCTGTAGTTATTAATAACTTATATATTTGTGACAACAGTTTCTTTGGTTTTAAAAGTGAAAAGGCTTGGTAAAGAGGGGAACGATTGTTTTATATTCCTTGAACCAACTGCTTTTCTTTTTACTTCTCTTAACTGTATGTATTGAAAGTAGGCCTAGTTTGGAATGTTATATTTTAGTTGAATTTGGTCAAAGGTCATAAGCAGGCCATCAGTGTATTTTGTATCAATTTTGTAATGCTGTTTGGTTCCAGGCTGTGACAGTAGAAATGCATCTGATGCTTTTTGTCTTTGGTCTTTAGGTTTACTTTGATTGTGGAGCCAAGGTGGATGTTGTGGATGTGCAGGGCCTCATTCTGTCACCTGGCTTTCCATATAACTATTCATCTGGAACTCACTGTGTGTGGCAGTTCTTTGTGCCTGTTGGTCACCAGCTAATCATGGAGATGTTTGATTTCGATGTCTTTGAGAGCCATAACAGTCCTGCAAGATACACCTCCACTGTTGTGGACGAGGTACCGAATGATGGCAGCGGGCTGGTATCAAAAGGCCTTGGGAGTCCAAAAGAACCCCAGTCCACACATAAAGAGGAGGTCAAGCAAGTGGTTATCCAAGAGCAGTCCACCAAAATGGAGATGACCAAAGTTTCCAATTCTGCCAAAATGCTGTCCGATTCCCCCTCGGCTCCACAACCATCGATTCCATTATCCGGAGAGCAGCCAGTTGAAGACAGAAATTCTATTTCACCTCAGACATCAAGAGCAGTCAGTGACTGGATCTCCACAAGTCCACGTACAGCCACAGAAACGGATGAAGCTGTGAGCCCTGACACCCAGCCACCTTTGATTGATGCCTGTCCCCATGATGTCCTCTACATATCTGATCTCATCACCTTCTCCACCCGATTCTGCGGCTCTAGACGCCCTTCTAGCAGCCAGTTGGTGTTTGGGTCTGACGATGACATGGTGGAGGTCATCATGGAGTTGATAACCACTACCCACTGGGGCCGTGGTTTTGCTCTCCTCTTCCATTACCAGAATCAAACACAAGCATTCACAACCAAACAACAGAGATCGGTATTGTCCTCGGACAGCAAAACTGGTGCACTTCTTGGTGCAGTGAGTGGAACAGTCGTGTTTGCTGTGGCCCTTGCTGGCATCCTCTGTGTGATTTTCAGGTAAGGAGGTTTCTTCTACAAGTGGAGAGATTTATTTGTAGTTGATCCAGAAATTACATCGTAAAAATCCAATGCAGCCATGCGAACATATCTGACTTAAGAGTTGCTGGGTGAATTGAGAGACATGTGTATATATATATAAATTCAGATCTTGATAATATATATATATATATTTTTTTTTTATTCAGCAAGGATGCATTACATTGATCAGTGATACAAAGACATTTTGTAATCTTTCCAATTATTTCTATTTCTGTTTGTTTTTTTACTTTAGAATCCAGAAAAAATTGTTTTCACAAAAAAATAATATTAACCAACTGCTTTCAACATTGATAATAATAACAAATGTGTTTTTTATAGGAGCAAATCAGCATATTAGACTGAATTCTGAAAGATCACGTGACACTGAAGACTGGAGTAATGATGCTGAAAATTCAACATAAATGAATTAATTACATCTTAACAAATCTTAAAATAAAAACAGCCATTTTAAATTGTAATAATATTTAAAAAAATATTACTGTTTTCACTGTGCATTGTGAAATTATTAGAATGTGACATTCCGACATTTAAGTCTTCGTATTCAACATTTGGATTCTAACACATCCTCCTTCTCAGTCCATTACAAACTAGCTGTTTCATCACAATAATTTTGTTCATTCGTTCACTTTAGAATTAGCCATACACTGTACCATGTCCGTGACAACTTAAGTCAGATGAGTTGGTGTTGACACAGCTGGAAGTATTTTTCACCATTGTTAAATCAGCTTAAATCAAGTCTTTCTTCTTCTTTTTCGGAAACACTTTGATGTTAAAACACTATTCATACCTGAGCATATTCATGGTGCCGCACCTGGCATTAAACTTAAATGCACAAAAGCGAGGTGCAGTCACACAATAGAGAGGAAAGGAAGCGGAAGAAATATAAGAAGCCGAGTGAAATGGTAGAATGGAGAAAAAAAAGAGACCAGTTGTCTACAAAGATGATTCAATTGTTTGTTAAATCACAAAGCATGATGTTTCAAAGAATCCATAATGTCAGATTCATTCTTTGTTGGTCCCAGTGGGAATAACAGCGTGACTTTTGACACCCACAGAACTGATTTATGAAACATGAATGAAGCGATTTATATGTGCTGTAGTGATCTTTTCAAATGCTGTTTACACCTGGTATTAACATACATCTTTCTTGGGTGATCCAATCACATTGAAGACATATTTTAATAACCGGTATAAACAGGGCCATTTCTAAATTTTACTGTTACAAACAGAATCTATGTTTACATAATTTATTCGTTCCAACACATGTTTGGCTTTTAACAATACACAACTGTTTTGTGACATTTTAATATACCTTGTTTGTTTGGAGACTTGAAGCACATTTGCCATTTAGTGGGATTTGCCATTTATGAACTTCACACTGACCTTGTAATGTAAGGTAACACCAAAATCTATTGACATCCCACAGTCCATTGGTGGATCATAACAAAGGGTTTATAAGGAATAGATATATCCCAAAATTGCCTACAGGTATATTGTAATCCAATATATCTCGGTGTATATGCACAAGTATAAAGTATACAAGCATACAGTATAAATTATACAAGTATAATGTTATATAATGAACTTTTATTTAATTTGTTTTATTATTAATTTTACTGTAGAATGACATTTTATTTTAATAATGAACAGGTGGGGCTTATAAAACTATTATTTTCAACTATTCAATGTGGGGTATTGTGCTTATATTACTGTCTGGTTATGAATTTCATCAGTAAATAAAAAAAATGTATTTGCTGATGACCTGGCCTCTCTTGGCTTCAGAGGTCATGCAATTACATTCGATTTTAAAGCATCATTTTCTGATTCACCCTGCAACTTACTCCTACCAAAACTCCTACTGTGAGCATACCAGACAGTTCTCACCATGTCCTACCAGAACTCATAGCAGATATTTGAATGTCGTTCAGCTGAGAGAAGTAAACACTCATTTAATAGAACACTTGATGACCAATAACAGTGACAGTAAAAACAAACGAGATAATGTTATTTGTATTGTTGTTTTCCCAGACCGAAACTATGCGCGAAAGGAGCCAATGCTTCATCTTCCATCAGCTCAGAGGTAAAGTCAAAATATGAGACGTGTATGTGTATGTATATAGTATATAGTATATACACTGTATACATAATACATACATACATGTGACAATTATACATGTGAATATTAGATGAGCAGTCTTGATCTCTGTCACAAAAACATGAATACACAGTGATTTTGTTCCTCTTTTTCTTTCTGGTGCATGGCGAGTCTTCAGTTTGTACTGACATTAGGTGCTTGGCGAGTGTTCATTTTGGACCCTGTCTGTTCATGTAGAATTAATGTGAGGTACTGTGTTGTAGGCTCCAGAAGGAGTGCTAAATTCAGCGGCAGATGTGAGTGAGCTACAGATGGTTTCTCCTAATGACTTGGAGCAGCAGCTGGGTACAGTGAACGACAACAACAACCATTCCCTCAACCGCAGTCTGTCCCATACAGGTGCTTAGTATGTCTTTATGCGTCTACTACCTAATTTTATTTTCCCTTCCATATCACTCCCTCAGTCCATGAATCTCTTTCTCTCTCTCTCTTTCTCTTTTTCTCTTTTTCTCTTTTTCTCTTTTTCTCTCTCTCTCTCTCTCTCTCTCTCTCTCTCTCTCTCTCTCTCTCTCTCTCTCTCTCTCTCTCTCTCTCTCTCTCTCTCTCTCTCTCTCTCTCTCTCACGATGTATTGTTTTCTTCATCGATGTTGTCAGATGAAGTGAACTTTAGGGTCACTGGGTTCCTTTCGGTAAAGCTGTTGAGTTCATTTGTCCCCTATCTGAACCTATACATTTAAGATTCATTTGGCTCTTCTAGGGACAGATAAAAAGCTAAATTACTGAAATTCAAGAACAGTACTGCAAGACTACGAGAACTCCATTAGAGTGTAGCTTGCTGAAAAGTGAATTTCCTTCTCTATTCAAACCACCTGGAAATAACGGCATTTGAAGTAAAACAATGCCATTTGTTTTATTTGTTTCAACAGAAACAACAAGGTGCATTTCATTATTTTTCATGCAAAATTATATGTGAAACAATAATATGAAAGTTATGTGTGAGGTTTTTCTGTTTCTCCGGAGACTGCGCCATTTGTGTCCCCATTTACTACTAATATAAAATTTAGAAAAATATCACAGATTGAACTTTTGATTCAATTCTGTTTAGTGTCCAATAAAAATATATTGTCCAATAAAAATATATTTTTAATTGCAATAAGTATCATTAGTATTAATGATCAATGAAGTATTACTCACAGTCCTAAACATATGGACACAGCTGTTAAACCTGTATTTGTTGATGACTGGTGTGACTTTACGGTGGCACAGTATGATTTTGTGTTCAGCAGTAACCATTTCAAATGAAATTATGAAGAAAAAAACACTTTTTTTTTTTTTTTTTTTTTTTTTTTTTCTGAGCCATGAATATTTCCTAAACACAAATGTATGAAGTCACTTTATCTTAATGGGAGGTCGAGAATATATGCAGTACTTACATCGGCTTTATGCTAAGCTCTAAATCAGAAAATCCCCCTTTCTTTAATTTGGTCCAATCGTACCAGCTAGAGAACTTAAATGTTTTCCTTTTTTTTTTTTTTGGCACCATGACAAATGCAAACAGTTATTTAGCTTTTTATATATGCGTTAAACTGAAGTATTTACAGTCATTTTATAAATTTGACATTCCACATGTTCACGGTGCTCTGAAGCTTGTGACGTGTCAGAGAAGAGTGATCTGCAGCTGTTCTCCAGTGGTCTTACTGAATTAGAGCTGGGCACAGATGAGGTTTTTGTCATCGCCTCTGCACCCACCTCAGCCCAACTGCCCTTCTCTCCACATACTGTGAGTATCTGATTCTTCTTCTACATTTCTACATCCAGAAATAGATGAGAAACTTTGATATATTTTGTATATACACTACCGTTCAGAAGTTTGGGGTTGATACGTTTTTTTTTTTTATGTTGATGTAAAAAGCCTCTTATGCTCACCACAGCTGCATTTATTTGATCAAAAATGCAATACAAATTTTTATATTGTGAAATATTTTTGCAATTTATAATAACTCTTTTCTGTTTTAATATATTTTAAAATGTAATTTGTGTGTGTGTGTGTGTGTGTGTGTGTGTGTGTGTGTATGTATGTACCCTCTTAATGTGTGTGTATGTGTGTGTGTGTGTGTATGTATGTATGTATATCTGTGTACATCTTGTTACGTTTGTACGTCTATGTACTTTTATTTATTTTTATATTTCCCTTTATTTAAAATTTCCTTTCTTTTTAAATGTAATGCAGTAACTACAGGATGACACATATAATTTTGTTGTCCTTAATGCAATGAACAAAAAAGAAAGCGTAAACAGCAGAGTGGGTTTCAGACTTTCTCCTTTGGAACCTAATTTGTGACTGTGAACTTCAGGGAAAATGGCCTTATATACATCCACTAAAAAGTGAATAAAGTTAGTGTTGAATAAATAACCTGCACACATTTTTTTTTTTTGATAGTTTGTTGTCTAATGCAAAGTGTCCAAATACTTTACTTTTGAAGGTCACTCTGATATCTTTTATATTTTTTTTAAATGGTGTTTTCATTGCTTTCTTAGTACTGGAACTGTTTGATACTCTGTTTACTTTTGCTTGGTAGTTTCAAACGTTCTTCATGACACTGCACCAGCTATTCATGCTGAAAACAATTCAGTGTAGTACGCTGATGGAGGCCAAGCTTCATGGTGTGCGATGATGTGCTGGATGAGGGGCAGAGAAGTAGCTCTTCACTAGAGGCTGCTGGGACAGGGGGAGCTGGCCCACTAATAGCTCTGACTAATGAATGCTATAAGTCTGTAGCCAATTTCCCAGCTCCAGCTCTGTGTGTGTGTGTGTGTGTGGTCCATGCTGCTTTGGCTCTGAAATGTGGCATGAAAAATTTGCCAAGCTGTGTGTTCATCCAAGGAGGTTTGAGAAGAATCAGAAACCTGCGTCTCTGTGGTGTCCGGCTGGTTTCCTGCTAACTGTTTGGCGCTGTAGTTTCTTTATCCATATTTGTTTTTTGCATTTGCCCACAACAACCGGACAATTTGGTATTGTCTTGGTTAATTTACGGAACAGTGCCAGAACAGCTCAAGATTAAACCCTGCATAATACTCGTCTAGACATGGGGAGCTGCAAGAGATCATGTGTGAGGACTGTCAAACTCCCACTGATGAGAAAACCCCCTCTGATACTCGCCCACACGCTGCACATGTCCAGTTAACAGCTGACTCAGCTGACTGACACATTTGGAGGTCTCGTGGACCCCATTTAGATTACGGTCTCTGCCACGGCGTCTGAAACTGCTCAAGAGAATGGGAGAAATCCATCTGAATCCTACTAAAGCAACTCCTAAGGCAAAAGTTGGTCAGCAGGCTCATACTGCACTGGAAGCCTTTATTAGATCCTTTACACTAATGAACGTTTATTCATTATAAAATTTCATTTCGAGTAACTTGGAGTCAGTGATTTTGACCATTTATGAAGCCCAAATTACTTAGTCAGGAAAGTGGCTTACAAAGTTCACACACTGGACTCATTCTGAAACTATTTAATTGTATTATCAAGGTAATTATAGTAGTATTATAGATTATGTTGTACAATCTTAATGGATTTCCGTTTCCTCAAATATTTGATAATACTTCTTTTGAGAATTCCTTTTTGATGAAAGTGGTAAACACATTTAACACGTGTTTTTATAATATAAATAATATAACAGTCCTGTGATGGTAAAGCTGACTTTTCAGCATCTTTACTCCAGTCTTCAGTGTCACAAGAAACATTTATTTTTATTATCAATGGTGAAAACAGTTGTCCTGCATATTATTTTTGTAAATCCTTTTTTTTTTTTTTTTTTTTTTTTTTTTTTGAAAGAAAGAAAAATAGAAACTCTCACTTTAATCCATCCTTGCTGAATAAAAGTAAGTAATTAGACATGAAATATTGATCTGAGTTGAAATATTTTATTAGGTCTTTAAATGCAAAGCTTCCGTTGAGAGAGCAGTTTCTAGCACGGTTCAAACTAGATGGGCATAGGCTACGGTACAGTCATACCACTTAATGCACGGTATTTCGCCACGTAAATAATTATGGAGCTAAGAGATATTGATTTGATATCAAAATCACAGTGTACAAAACAATCAAAACATGCAAAATGGCAGAAGCTGCGTTTGAATGAAACGAGATAGCGAGTCCGCGATACCGGATGACATCATTAAATAACTGTTCACAAAATATTGATTTGAGTTTTAATATTTTATTAGCTCACCAAACGCAAAACTTCCACAAGGAAAAAACATTCCTAGCAAGCTTAAAGCGCCGACTTCAGTTACCCGGATGGGCCTGTGTTATCAGTTTTTACCGGTTGTTATCGGGGAACAACATACCGCTTGATGGCACGATTGACCAATCAGAATGAAGTATTCCACAGAGCCATGGAATAAAATATAATAAATAAATATTATTGTTTATTCTGCGTAGTGAACATCCACTACAGGGTAAAACTATCATTACACAAGTGAACAATACAAATGCATAATATTTCCAAGATAATGTGATTCTGACCATTTGTAGGCTACTTATCTTTTTGCCTTTAGTGCACTATCTAAAGTGCCTGACAAGTAGTAATCTATAGAATTAGTAGTGCTACCATATCAAGTATTTATTACAACATAGAGGGGTTTATAGTGTTCGCCCGTTTAAAAAAAAAAAACTTCATCTCCTAAATTTGTTCTCTCTTTTGTAGCAACGAGAGCGTTTCCTGAGACACAGTGACACTGGACCCAGCCGCCCCTTCGACTGGTCGACTCCAGATCCTGCACTGCCTACTGTGATAAAGAGCAGCCAAACCGGATCGACAAACAGCACACGACCACGAGCGTGGAGTGTCCGAACCTTCCAGGATCTCCTTCCTCCTCTTCCTCAACTCCATAAGAAATGGTGCAGCTGGAACGCAAACAGCCCTTTCACCAAGCTGGTGGACAGTGTGAGTAATGACACATAAGCCCTTTTTTAATCACATAAAAAATATGATTCAAATTTAATTAGTGACATTTTTACAAATTTGTAACATTGACAACCTATCATTCGGACCCATAAATGCGCTCTTAACGATGACCACGATGAAGAACATTCATCATAATGGTTTTCTTTATCACTTTTTGTTTCATTCAGCATAAGTAAGCATGGGTGGTGGCAAAAAAAGTGTTTTTTCTTTCATGCTGTAAGATCTACTAAGAAGTCTCTTATGTTCATCAATATTGATCATATTATTAAACTGTGAAATACAATTTAAAACAACTTTTTGTCTATTTGAATGTATTTTGAACTGTGAAGTCAAAGCTGATTTTTAGAAGCCATTACTCCAGTCTTCAGTGTACATTATTTTGTATTTTGAGAACTGTAACATCCCAGTATTATTAAAGTTGCCATCACAAACAGGCATGCACATGATGTGAAGGATTAAAATGAATGACACATTAAAAGGTTTAAGGTTTAAAGAAAAAGATAATTGAATTAGTTTGAAGAGCCCATCAATGTTTCTCATTACTTGAAACATCCTGTTTCAATAAGAAATATCAACACAGGAAAGAAAATAGTGTTGTTGTATTTTTAGAATAGATATAGCAATGAAGAACATTTTATTAAAGGTTTTTTTTTTTTTTTTTTTTTAAATTGACTGTGACAATGTGCACTCAGGGACTCCCAAGCACAGCTACTGATGCTGGAAGAGGAAAGGTCCTTTCCGACGCCCCTCTTCACAGTCATGCCAACAGCTGCCACTCCGACTCCTTCATGAGCAATGCCTCGTACCCCCTGACTCAACCTGCCCAGCGCCAGCGACGGCTCAACTCCACCAGCAACCTGCGACGCACCCGTTTCAACACTCCATGCTTTGGCCTGCTCTCTGGCACGTCCGAGTCCTCCAAACCACAAGCCAATGGAATTACGACCTCAAACACGCTCTCCGACACCAGCCAGCAGCAGGACCAAGCTGAAGCATCAAGCGTGGAGGACGATCACGTCACTGTACCTGTGTTTGCAATCTCGGAAGAGGAAGACCGACAGCCTCTTGTGTCAGCAGAATCTCCAGAGAAGTCTTTGAGGATGAATGGACAGATGTTTGAAGGCACAAAGATGCCACTGCTATCCAAAAGCCAAGTCGCCAGCATCCATCCAACCTCTTTAGGGAGGGGAGGTCGTGGTGGGACGTTGGAGACGCAGGATCCTTCAGCTCTCTCTTGTTAACTGTGACTTCAGAAACAGTCTGCCAGTGCCACGAAGTTTAAGTATGACGGTCATGTGACCGATTCAGCCAATAGATGATCAGAACGGGACTGAAAACGCACATCTTGTGAGCTGCTCCTGGTGTCTTCAGCACATATTTGGTGTGTGACAATGTACCGTGGAATTTGAAAGGGGTTTTGTTTGGAATATTGGCATGAATGAAAAATGAAAGCACTTGTTGTTCTTCCTGTTATTGTATCAGCACAGTTAATTTGCTAAATATAAAACCATCTAACAGTATATTTTATAACCTGCAATTGTTTTGAAAGTACTCGTGTGTGTGTATAAGATAAACTGTTAACAATGATCACGTAATTCCACTCACTACTAAGAGTTCGAGTTGTAGACTGGGTGCATTGTTACTTTCATTATGAAATTCCATATATCTGCTCTATGAACAATAAGGCTTGTTCCTAATCCCTTTGCAACACGTAGAAGACCAATTAGCAGATCTAGTAGAAAGCTGCTTTGCATCTCTCTCGACTTCAACTTTTTTTTTATTCACCATGGGTCCAATACACGTATTGTTCTGTTAAAAAAAAAAAGAAAAGAAAAGAATCTGTGTGCAAGTAAAGCATTTGAAATAGCATATATTCGTAATTCTCAAGGGACACAAGCACTGCATAATTAATTTCATGTTAAAAACTGTTCTACAAATAATTTCAATTGTTCTTTTTTTCACCTCCTTTTTCACTTACTATGTGCCTTTTGGCAATCATCTATGCTGCTAAATATGCACTGATGCAATAACTGAAATTTTGTGTATACAATCATATTTTTATAACAATTTCATATATAATGCAACTGTTTTCGTTATATGGTGTTTTCCTGAATGCAGTAATATTGTCAACTGTACTGATTTTGATGGATTATAAAGGGAATTGATCACTGTACAGACATTTAAAATGCAGTAACTAACATTTAATGCAAATAAACATTGTATAGTGACGTTGTGTGGCTTCTGTGCAATCATTTCAGAATATGCATAGAAAGGAGAGTCATATAATTGAATGTAGTCTTTTATTATTAGTGCAGTAAATTAGACAAGGTTTTATTTCTAGGCATTACAAACATGAGGCACAGCAAGCGCTAATTCAGTTATGGAACTTACAGTGCTATTATATGTGCTTCTCTAAAGTTACTGATAAACAAAGTTTTTTTTCCTCCCCATTTTAAAGCCCCAGTTTAAACTTTGAGGTAGAAATAAAACATTTAAAAAAAGCCTTTTCTGAAAGAAGGAAGAAACTTCCCACCCATGCAAGTAAATATTTGCTGTGGAATACATTTCCCTTTCAGCAAATGCAAAGCAGCCTCCAAAGCTTCCCTAACACTCGGGACCAACCCCGAATAAATCCCTCAGTCATTCCTGCAGATTTTAAGAGTTCATAGTATGAGACCCGCTTTAGAGCTTACATCATAACACCATTGAATTTCACTAAAACCACCTTTTAGGTGCATACAAGAGCCTGTTTCAAAGAAAACTATAACATGTGCATGTAGATATTTAGAAAGGTGTAATCAGATTTTTATCTGATTGTATATTAATTGGTATGACAAATAATCCTGTATATATATATGTGTGTGCGTATTTTTAAAAAGTAATATTTTGCATACCAGTTAATATACAATATGATAAAATTTAGGCAAAGTTACTTAAAAATGCATATATCAAATGCACAAATGAAAATGATATATATATAATTTTCATTTATGCATATGTATATATAGTTATTAAACAGGTGCAAGCAACTATTCATTTGCAGCACTAAACTTCATTATACAAACAAATTCCCAAAGTAGAGAAAAGTAAGGGTAGGGCGAGTTATCCTGTGATCCTAACCACAACGTAACATTCACTAATGAACTGAAGCAAATCCACCAAATGTGGGCGTTTGTCAAATGCCATTAGTTTAGTGTGTGAGGTTTTAGAGTGCTGAGCCATTCTGTCCACCTTCATTAAAGAGCAGTTGAGGGTTGTAGAGAATTGACCTCTATGGATGTAGGAAGTCTAATCTGAGCCTCTGAAGAATGTCTTGGTGTGAGGCGACCACCGAGCCGAAAAATATGGCACAAGGCAACAAATAAAGGAGGCATTACACCCTTTTTCAACAATATCATCTAACAGTAATGCAAAAAGTTCCCTGCAACGTGAGGCACCAACTTTTAGGTAAAAATATATATATATTTCATGAATTAAATGGGTTTTATAACAGAAGAGACAACCTCGAACATAAAGAAAAGTTAAAGTTGAAGGGTAAAAATGTTCTTAACTTTAACAATTTTCATGCGGCTTGAAGCTTAATGCCACATTTTAATGACTGATTGTGGTTACAGTTTAATGGATGCAGGTACAATAAACAAACTAAAACTGGCTAAAACCAATGTGGTTTACGGAGTTAAACAACAAATAGAGCCGAGTGTTAAATATACACATCAACTGAAATGCAACCTCTGGGGTAGATGGAAATAACTATTTTCTAGTATAGAAATACAGCTCTAGCCTAGTTAGAAAATATTTAAACAGCTATTATAGGGCCTTACCATCTACCTACATGACCCAACCAAAGCTACAAGTGAAAGGAAACCTAAAATATGTCAGTGACCTAAGAAAACACCGGGAAAAGCATCAAATAGCTAAAACTGGCCTTGTTTGCATATGAATTTCATAAACATTTCCCCAGAGAAAACAGCAAAAAATGCCATAATCATAAGACGTGCACGTCTCTATTCTAAATCAGATTTGACTTGATTATCCCTAGCAGTGCGATATAACCCTCAGTCTTGTTTTATATAAAATAAAATAAAAACTCATATGCCTTTAGAACAGCCCTGCAAATGAAAGAGAACAAATACACACACACAAGGGCTTATGGCCCTTAGAAAAATAATGAAGAACAAAATGCTGAATAGCTAACATGTCAGTTTAGTGCACTTGATCAGTCACCTCTAGAACACAATCATCCCATTTTTATAACATACATTTTCAATGTTCTCAGTAGCACGTAAATGTCTTGAGCGGTACATAATAATACATTGAGATGTCAAACATAACATTTGAAAGAACTGTGACATATGCAAAGAAGTGCACAAAGAACACTTAAAGTCAACTCTTAGGCACCAAAGGTTAGTTATATCATTTGTATATTATATATTGTTTAAGCTAAAAAGCTTTTTGAAAGAAAAAGTGATTGCCAACGTAGTCTCGTTTTACAATTACAAGCAGAGATGTGACATGAATCCATAGTGGAATGAAGTGTGCATACTGAAAGTGTGACGGTCAATCCATCATGGAAAATTAGCGTCCGTCTCTACACACAGTGCAGATCCAGATCAAATGTTTCCATATGCTGAAACCATACTTCAAGGATGATTGGTTTATCATCGTCTGATTGACTTTTGCATATGTAAAGATGCCATCTAGAGGAGAAAAAGAGGTATGACACCTGCCGGCAGCAATGCTAATAAAGCTACGGTCAAATCAAGCGTCGCTCCAGCAGCTTTAGTTCTTAAACCGCGTCTGCTCGCACACGTGGTTGAATTTCCTGAAAGAGGAGAGTACAAAATTACTGATTAAGATTGATCACTGTGTGTCATCCGAGATATAGGATTATGATCACTTAAAGACTTTTTATATAAATGTACTAGCAAACAGATCTATGTTGTTGTACTTCAGACTGACACTACATAGATGTGCATTAGCTGCCCTCTACTGGTGGATTCAAGTATGGAGCATTTTAGAGGATGGACAAGATATGATCAACTGTGGTTTCACTTACAAAGCGTGGTGTGCTTTCACTTGAGTCCGACAGTTGCGCCCCCAGTAACAGTCTGGTCTGGTGGTCACATCATCTGTGGAAAAACAAGCAAACTTACTGCATCACTTCCAGTTTATTCTGTAGTTTTATAGATTTGGCTTGATGCGTGGCACGACATTAATACTGTGACACTAATATGACCGTGTAGCTTTGTGTTACTTTAATGCATACGAGTCTTACCTGGCAGCTCTGATGGAGGAATGCGCTCTCTGTATTTGTATGCAATCTCTCTAAAAGTGCGAAGTCCACAGCAGTAGCACAGGAAAGAGTTGGCAGTGATTCTGTAATCTGAAACAATTACAACAGGGCATCCATCACTGATTGAATCAAATTGTAGTAGTTGAACTGAATTCATTTCTTGTTTGTAGCAAAATGATGAATTTTTGAATCCGCATTGTTGGAAAATATGCATTCAAATCAATTTATGTTCAGAGAAAAAGACGAAGACAGTGCACTTATATTATTATGAATGGGAGAAAGTGTAACGCACAATATGGTGGGATAAGTCCCGCTTTCTAAATAAGTCATTGCATCACTGCAGTTTCTTTTAGACACAGCTGTTCTGAGACTGCACATGAGCATTGGCGGGTCCAGCCTGAAAACCATTTTTTTTTTGTCATGATTTGAGCTTTTCGAAACATTTACGAGACAGTTGTTGTCAGATTTCATTGGTGATTTCAAATATGAAATCATAAGCTTGGTGAACAGCTTTGGAGAATTTGATGTTTCCATGTTCAAAGAGATAAGAGCTGTACTTGTATGACTGAAATAGCTGCCCGAGAGGCTTTACAAAGATGGTGTGAAACCAACACTCCACAATCACTTTTCACAAAAACGTGCATATTGTGATAAATATAACATATCCCACAAAATGTTTAAGAACACCAAGATCACCCAGCCTCAACAACTCTCAATATTACCAGAGAGATGGTACAGGCCCTGCTGTACAGCCTGGAGCGCTTCCTGCAACATGTGCCTCCAGCTCAGTCCTCGAGAAGTCAAATAGTTCTGCCACAAAGAAAGCACAAATGATCAACAAACACAGAGGTTATACAGTTATAGCATTCAAATAACACTTGAATTTAAAACTAAATATTTCTGGTAAAACATCCTCCTAATAATTAACTTGTTTGTTACATTTTCTAAAGAAAATGGGAGGGGTGCTTTTGCAAAGGAAACCAAGGTACTTATATCGTTATAGGCGAATTAAATCATGAAAAATGCATGCAAAAATGCCAAAAAAATTTTTTATTGTTTTTAAATTGCACTAGCATCTTAGGGTGTACTGTAGGGTTAGTTCACCCAAAAATGAAAATGATCCCATAATTTATTCACCCTCAAGCCGCCCTAGGTATATATGACTTTTCCTCTTTCAGTCAAACACAATCAGAGTTATATTAATAAATATCCTGCTTCTAAGCTTTATAATGGGAGTAAATGGTACCTTAGATTTTGAAGGCAAAAAAGTGAATCCATCCATCATAAGAGTAATCCATACAGCTCCAGGGGGTTAATAAAGGCCTTCCGAAGCAAAGCGATAAATTATGACCATACGCGAGTCGAGTTCCAGTGGAAGAGTGACCTCTGACCCGACGCATGACATATTGACAAATGTAGAAGCACAGAGGATAGAGCAAAACAAAACACCGGTCACGAATTAGAAGTCTAAAAGGAGAATGCCAGAGGATTTAGATATATGAGAGAAGAGGAGCTTGAGTTTGTTGCCCAGCCCTGTTTGTTTGAACCGCGAGAGGAGTCTACTCTCATCTAAGCTTACGCTGCTCCTACATCCTTACGACGCATGTCGTATGGTCAGAGGTCACTCTTCCGCCGGAACTAGACTCACGTACAGCCGTTACCGGAAGCCAGTGATTAGGGCTTATAAAGTTATAAATATGAATATTTTTCTTAAAAAAAACACACATTCGCTTCGCTTCAGAAGGCCTTTATTAACCCCCCGGCCGTATGGATTACTTTTATGAAGGATGGATTCACTTTTTTGGGCTTCTAAAAACTCAGGCTCTATTCACTCCCATTATAAAGCTTGGAAGAGCCAGGATATTTTTTTAATAGAACTCTGATTGTTTTTGGCTAAAAGAAGAAAGTCATATATACATAGGATGGCTTGAGGGTGAGTAAATTATGGGATCATTTTCATTTTTGGGTGAACTAACCCTTTAAGATTAATCACAGTTCCATATTTTAAAAGCCAGACAATGGGATTTTTTTGCTCATTGTATCATTCATCAGGCAAAAAAAAAAAAAAAAGAAGGCCATATGATTTTGGTTAGAGGTTGCATGCATGTCTGTAGCACAATACTGGATGAGTTAAAAGTGTAATACTTGTAAAGTTCATCAATTATTAAATAAGTTCAATTCAGCCATAAAGCAGCTCTGCAGTGATGTCATCATCCAGCTTTTATTCAGTTCAAGTTTACTTTTCATCCAATAGTGTCAGTGCAGTCAAAAATACTATAATAGTACATTAATAATACTGGTCTCAAATATAAGCAAAAGAACCGTACATACCTGAAGGACTTCAGACTCATATTGATTGCCATTAAAAACTCCATCCAGACATTTGTCATTAAGGTTAAGATCTGTGAGGAGAAAAAACCATAATCATCATTATAAAATAACACAGGCAGTCAGAAAAATATTATACAGCAATCTTAACCAGACAGAAACCTACCGCTGAAATGCGCAAGGCAGCCGTGACAACCGATCCGCTGGCAGCCCCAGTACACATGACAGAAAGGTTTCTGGCACACCATACCTGTTCAAAGGAGCGGACAACAAATCATCAGGTGACTGCAGTAGGCCAGAGAACATTGATGGACAGGTGTAAGGGCCACTCACAGTGCTGCGGGGACATCTGAGGGGGAAGGTACTCGAAGCGTCGGTCAGGCATTGGCTGCAGGCAGCAGGTGCAGATGAGGTGACTGCCTTGAGGAGCACACCTGAACTCCTGAGGAGCTGCAGTGGGAATACAGAGGATTTCAGCATAGGTAGATGGGCATGGATTTCTCTGTTGGTGTGTGTGAGTGCATGGTTTAGGCTCAAATGTGAGCGTGAATGACCTGTGGAGGTACCGGAGGATGTAGAGGGCCCTTCTCCAGACACTTTAGCTGGTCCCTCAGATTGAGCAGGCTCACAGATCCACAGGGCAGAGCTGAGCTCCTTCCGATAGCCCGGACACTGCCGACACATCATGTAGGGCTGACTGTGTACAAACAAAGTTAATCAGGGTGGGTATCTATATTTAGAACCTACTGGATGTCTACTATTTTAACATCAAGCAAAAAATTTCAGCTTTAATTTAATTTATAAAATACAAAACACTATAAATAATTATATAACTGGGTTTTCCAGGAAGTTGAAGTGAAATATACTGCATATTTATGTCAAGCACTTCCTTTTAACAAAAAAACACAAGGCTCTGAATGGATAACAGTGTAAAGATGCTGACCTCATGTCAGAAATGTCACTGTCATTGTCTGAGAGCTCAAACAGATAGTCTGAACTGCCCTCCTCGTCCGAGAAGGAGCGCTCAACTTTCGGCTGCAGCATGTCCTGCGTGATCTTGTTCCGGGCATCCATGCTGCGCAAGTCATCTTCACTCCGACACTTCTCTGAGACCAAAACAAGAAATAAAAAATAAAGCCACAAAATTAAAGAAACGACTCCTTTTATACTGCAAGGATGCAATCAAAAGTGAGTTAGGACATTTATAATGTTACCAAAAATATATATATTTCAAATAAATGCAGTTTTTTAAAACTTTCTATTAATCAAAGAATCCTGGAAAAAAATGCTTCAATGGTTTCTACAAAAATATTAAGCAGCACAACTGTTTTCAACAATGATAATAAGACCAAATCAGCATATTAGAATAAATTCTAAAGGATCATGTGACACTGTAATGACTGCTGAAAATTCAGCTTTGGCATTACAAGAATAAATTACATTTTACAAAATATTACAATAATAAACATTTTAAATTGTAAAACTATTTCACACCATTACTGTTCTTACTGTATTTTTGACTAAATAATTGCAGTCTTGATGAGCATAAGAGACTGTTTTACCTGACCATCCTATTTGTGCAAAGTAGTTTAAATGGATTAAAAGTGCAAACTCTTAGCAGCAAATATGCTTTAAAAAAAATAACACATCTCTGTAAACTCTTTGATATTGACTATTTATCTCTTTGGCTAGGTTGTGTGTGATACAGTACCTGGGTGCTGGAGAAGGTAAGCCTCCACCAGGTTGTTGAGAATGTGGTTTTTACGGATTCTCTCCACAGGACATCGGCAGGTGGGGCAGAAGGACGAACGTTCCATCCAGCCAGAATAACAGGCAGCGCAAAATGTATGCATGCAGGGCTGAAGACTGTAAGGAAGCACACACATTAACCGAAAATTCATTCCAACTCAGCCTCCACACACCTTATTAAAATCTTTTTGTATAAAGCAGGCGCTCTCAACCCTGGTCCTCGAGGGCCACTTTCCTGCAGAGTTTAGCTCCAACCTTGATCAAACTCACCTGTCTGTAGCTCTCTCGTAATCCTGAAGAGCTTAATTAGCTGGTTCAGGTGTGTTTGATTAGGGTTGGAGCTGAACTCTGCAGGAAAGTGGCCCTCGAGGACCAGGGTTGAGAATGCCTTGTATAAAGGTTTACATTAAGAAAACAACAAAGGGATTTATGTTGGCCAACATGTCCATTCGGGTTTAGGTGTTGATTTGCGCACACTGGACTGACCTGACACAGTCATGCAGCAGGTCTTGGCAGACGATGCATGTGAGGGATTCTTCCATCTTGTCTGTTGTGGCTCCCTCAGTTTTCTCTTTTCCCGCTGCTCCTCTGATAGGGACCAGAGGATCTGCTGCAGAAACAGCAGATTCACTGAGAGTAGATCCAAACCCATTCTGATCATCTGCAAGACAGATCGATACATAAACATCACATTTAAAAGTGTTCATATTCTAGAACAGATCCGAAACACATTTTAATTCCAGATATACACTACTGTTCTAAAGTCAGCAAGATTTTTTTAAAAGAAATTAATACTTTTATTCAGCAAGGATGCATTAAAATGATCAAAAAGTGACATGTATAACGTTACAAGAAAAAATCTGTTATTTTAACTTTC
Source organism: Rutilus rutilus (assembly GCF_951802725.1). Taxonomy (NCBI): domain Eukaryota; kingdom Metazoa; phylum Chordata; class Actinopteri; order Cypriniformes; family Leuciscidae; genus Rutilus; species Rutilus rutilus. Next base: position 38,834,738 of record NC_140221.1, read on the forward strand.
TATTCATCAAAGAATCTTCAAAAATATGCATCACTGTTTCCACCAAAGTATTAAGCAGCACAACTGTTTTCAACATGATTATAATAAAAATAAATGTTACTCAAGTTCCATGTGACACTGAAGACTGGAGTAATGATTGCTGAAAATACAGCTTTGCCATCATAGTAATAAATAACATTTTAAAATATATTAAAGTACAAAAGTTATTTCAAACTGTAAAAATATTTCACAAGATTACTGTCATTTTTTATCAAATAAAATGCACCCTAGGTGAGCAAAAAACACTTAAAAAAAAAAAACCTTACCAAACCCAAACTTTTGAACGGTAAAAGTTGGACATAGCAATCTTAAACTAGCAGTTAGTGCATGTGCTTATGAGGGTGATACTGGTTCATATCTGGCTTGTGACACTGTCAAACCCTGTTGCCAACACGTCACCCTATCATTTACTGTATTTCTTTCACTAAAATAGCACACATTATGATGTTCATGTTGCCAGATTTATCACAGTTTGCTTTCTAGACACTTTCAAAGTACTCTGAAAATGACTATGTTGAGTTATGAAAATGCATTTCACTGATATGTTGAAATACAGATGCTCAGACCGCTCAAAATAGACAGAAATCATAAATTATTTCAAATGCATCACATATATTCCTTTTTCCAAAACAGTGTGTTACAGCACCTCTGTCAATTTTTCTTCTTTTCCTCTGCATTTCCATCTCCGGCTCCGTCTGCTGTCCTCCCTCAGTCCAGTAGGTCCACTTCAGGCGGGTGTGATTCATGACCGGCTCCCCGGGGCTGCCTGCTGGTGCGGTCATCTCTGATTCTCCTTTACGAACAACCGAGGAACTGACTGGGTTCTTCTTTGCAGAAACATCTGCTAAATGGTACACATAAGCATTTTTTGACTATGGCCTTGTCCACACTAACACGTTTTCTTTTGAAAACGTATCTTTTTCTCTCCGTTTTGGCCTTCCATCCACACTGAGATGGCGTTTTTGAAAACGCTCTCCTAAGTGGATAAATTTGAAAATGCCGTTTGCGCGTTGTAGTGTGGACTGTCAAAACGGAGGCATTTAAAAACGATGACATAAGTTTAGTCATGTCTCATGTGATGCATTTTGTACTAATAGATATTTCTATTTCTATTCACTTTCACACTGTTGCTAAAATATGTTACTTTGCACACTCTTCATATCACAGTCCTGCAAAGATGACAGAAAATTTACTCACATTTGCTGTCCTGCAGCAATACATGAGAGCAGTTGCGTTCTAGATCAAACATATGGTGACTGAGTGCGACCTAGACGCATCAGTGAATGGTTAGATATGTTGCTAAATACAATTATCCTGTCAGAAGAATTGCGCGATAATTATATTATTTATTTTTCCGTCTGTATCATCAATGCGGTTTTACGCATGCGCAGTAAGGTGAATTTAGCATTTTCATGCGTTTTTCAAAAGTTTCTCATCCACACCGAAACATCAGGAAACACTATTGTGGACGGAGAGTGTTTTTAAACAAAAATTTAGTTTTCAAATGTATCTGGATTAAAAATGTAGACTAATGTTGTCACGATACCAAAATAATTGTTTCGATACCGATACCAAGTCAAGTATTGCGATTTCGATACTTTTTCGATACTTTTCCTGAAATGGGAGAAACACTCTCAAATATCATTGCTGTGCTTTATTTTAAAAACTGGACAACATTCTAATCATATAACACACTAATAAATGAACATATGAACAGCAGATATTAAACATTTGAACAAAATATGAAATATCAAAATATAAAAAATAAATTAGAGCAATGACATTCAAGGTAAAAAAAAATAAATAAATTTTGCAGCATTATCTCATTTATCATAAGAAACATAAGAGTTACCAGTAATAACTTTATCTTGATTCTGAACTTTGAATAAAAATATGAACAGCGATTATATTAAACAATGTTTAATATTGGTAACATACGATAAGCCTCATTGGTGATATATTTGACATATGGGTCAGAGTTGTGGAAGGCCTATTCTTCATGTTAAACACAAATATATAGCAGCAAAGACAACGTCGGCAGTGTTGGCGGCAAAATAGGCTACAGAATATTTCGTTCTGTATTGAGAGGTGCAATATTTGAAAATCGATAATATTTTTTTAAATTACATTTATATTGTATTTATGTCAAAAACTAGAGACTTTCAAACATCAAAATGTCACTTATTAATATGTATTCGTAGAAATACATAGAAACATCTTTCCCTATTCTATTTTGCCTGGAAACGCTTCCAACACGCTTGCGTGTCGCGTGAAAAATAGGCGTCGGTTCTATTCTAGCATGCGCGCGTTTTCCGTGCGTCTCGAGCTGTGCCTGAGACTCGTGTGTCACGCAGGCAGTTAACATGGGAGCCGAAATAAAAACGGACACGACACGCAGCCAGTGTGTCGCCGGCCTTACAAATCTGGAACGCGGTCATTCTTAGAAGTATCGATACTAATAAATGTAGGAATCGTGATGTTTTTAATTTCCGATTTACTTTTGAAGTATCGGTGCACTGTGCAACAGAGCAAGGTAGGCAAAGTACTTCCATATGTCACTCCTCGCGTCATCTTTTTCTACGATGTGGACCACTTGTGCTCGCACATGCAGCCATCTCGCTGTAGTGTTTTGTCACATGACACTGACAGCGGCAGCTTCTTTGCTGCCTGCGTCAGGAAAAAAAAACACAGACGTCCATAGGGCGTCCATTTTTTTTTTTTTTTTTTAAGTATCGATACTGATAAATTTAGGTATCGTGACGTTTTTAATTTCCGAGTATCGCGATACTTTTGAAGTATCGGTACACCGTGCAACACTAATGTAGACGCTATGTCAAACACTGTAAATTTGAAAAACTCAAAGCATAGATGAACCAAAGCTGCCAAAAAAGACATTGCATTTACAAATCACTTTCTTATCAAAGCAACTTGCAGGAAAGTGCATATACAGTGTGGATTGTAATTACCAGAGCAGGCAGATAAGGGCATGTTGTAGAAGTGGAAGGACGAGCTGGAGGTAGATGGCTGGGGGTCCTCATGCTCAGACTGGGGTAGAGGCTTCACAATAACAGGCTCTACTGGTGCTGGTTCACTCTCGGTTTCTGTTAGATCAGAATCTTCTTCTATCCCAGCATCTGTGGGGACCACAAAGAGAAAACTGTAAGTTACTCAAAAAAGAAAGATTCTGTCAGAAATTGCATGGAGATGAAATTGGGATCAGTGATTCATCTGTGCATATTCTTCCAAAGGAATAAAAAAAAGGTTTCGTAAGCTCCCTCTAATCTTCAAAATATAGTAAAGGCAAGGTCAAACTACACAACTTTTGGCTGGATTTCCAAAGTCTGTGACAAATCTCCCAAGTCATGGCCAAATCTGTGTTTGATGTGGTCAGCAGTCAAAAACATTGCAATATTTTCAAACCTATTTGATATTATCGTCACATGATCTTGTAGTGTTTGGTGGTGGAACTAATATAGCCAATCACAGTGCAGAGGGTATTAAACGAAAAATGTTTTGCTTGAATTTATGCAAGAAAACATTTTTTTTGACCCAACCTTTTTTCTCTTGACCAAAGGTCTTGTAGTGTGCACATCTAGTCTCCATTGTGTTGTGTCATGTCCACACTGCTACGACAATACACCTTGTTGTGTAGTGTGAGCACCACAGTGATTCAGGCAGTCTTACAGTCCTCTAGTGTGAGCTTGCTTTAACGCTCTCTTCCTATGAAACAACTGTCCTTTTCTGCTGACAGGCTATAGCAAAACAAACATCTGTATAACAAACAGAAACATCTGAATGAAATGTTATCAATTTCGGTTTACCTTCAACGTCCTGTGAGGCACTTTCTTGTGGCCTGATGGTCTGATACATGTAAGCAATGTCTGCAAAACAGAAAATAGATGAGTGATGTGGCTAATCTGGGTCATATTTTTGGAAGCAACTGTACTACCAAAACAGAAAATGCTCAAATGTGGAAGAAAAAAACAACAACATACTTTGTTCTGGCTCATTCTTCCTGTACACAAAGTAAATGACATCCCCATTTTGTAGTAAGTGCATCTGTTTCTTCACCACTTTGGACATGTTGATCACTGTTCCATTGGTGCTGAAACAAACAAACAGACCATTATCAAGCAGAAAGTTAACAAGTTATAGGTCCCTTTGAATGCATATTGTGCTATTCAGAGGCTAAACGATGTAAGCCAATGGCCTTTTTGTGAATTTTGTTTTTAGGGACTAAGGACAAAGAGATGGAAACAAAGTTATGGGGAAACATCACAAGCTGGATTCAAACTCAGTCTACGTGCCTGAGCAACATGTCCAAGCATGTGCATTAAACCGCAAGGCCACATTTCTGATACCCACACTGTCTTCTGATGTACTTCGATTAGTGTCTTCAAAGATGACAAATTACCCATTTATGAACTTACTTACTAAAAATAAATGCCTTATAGCCTCTGATCCACCTAAATATTGACTAATTATTTTAAGATAATGAATAGAGAGAGAATAAAATGCTGAGTTAAATTATTGTTAAAAATGGCAAACAGAAAGCTGTGCAAAAAAAAAAAAAGTTAACAAATGAGGAAGGGATCCTTGCAGTTCCCATTACGTTGATTAAGCTTTGTGTAAAACACAGCATAAAGACTGTCTAGCAGACACACACACTTAATTACTGTAGCTGGATGGAAATGTAACGCAGCAGCGGAGAGCTATCATTCATTTAAATACATGAGACATACCGTTTCTACAGACGCAGATCAACTAGTGAATCTCCATCCACTGACTATTAACCAAATTACAATTAATTATTCACCAAAGCAATGATTAAATGTCATGAGGGAATTGGATATATATTTGCCGCAGGGCCAAGCATGTCATTAATTGAATTCACTTACTAATGTAATTAGAAGTCACTCAGTATAATTTGCCAAAACTTAATAGAACTAAAAAGAATTAATGCCAACTGCAACTACTGTTTTTTTTTATTCAATGGGCAATAGACTCTAACATTAGCATTATACACTAGTCTTCCAAAATAACATCAGTTCTGTACATTTACACAACACTCCTCCTTTCTTGCTGTATCAATGTACAGTAGTAGACAAAAATATGTCTGGCCTAGGAAAATTGACATCACCTTTTATTCAAATATAAAAAATTGGTTAAAGATTTTGAAAGCATATTGCATAATTGTGCTTGGAGTCAAGTATTTGTGATAACGTCATGAAACGTTACATTTTTTACCAAACATGCCTTTTTTTTTACCAAATAATTTGTCAGATACATACTTTTCATTTATTATTTTGTTCCTCCCTCACATTTAAAATATTTAAAAAAATATACAATATTTTTCTCATATTTCGACGGTTTAATCGAACTTGAAGGGTCAATCAATCAATCAAATTTATTTCAGGAATACATGGCCTCTCTGCCAATAGTTCCACAGTCACAATAGCATGACAGATGCTCTTTTCTTCATTCCATGATATATACATGCCAATCTCCATGCATGCTTCGACTCACAAACCTGTGACATATCAATACAAACATCAACAAGTGTGAGATCACCCAAATATTTCTTACGCAGATCCATGTACAAAGAACAATCATACAAGAAATGCTTCTCATCTTCAATCACAGAAGTATTAGTTAGATTACAATAATGACAGATTCTCTCTGTCATTTGTATATTACTCCATCTACCTGTTTCTATAGCTAAACAGTGCCCTGAGCATCTGAACAAGAACAGAGATCGTACCAGCTGTGTGTTATGTATAGATGCAATGTAGCTCTCCTGTACCACCAAGGACTTGCATTGTGAATATATATATTCAACTTCTTATTTTCTAAAACTGATGTGTACCATGCATTTTGTGCTTTTTCTCTCAATCGCTGATTCAGAATAGATGTGAATGTTTTTATATCACCTACACTTTGAGCCTCCCAGGCACTAGAGAAACCATAGAAATACAATAGAACTCGAATGCCGGAAAACCCATGTTTTTCTACCTACTTCATCTAACTGAAAAAGCATATTAGAACATTTTCTTGGATACCGATAATTAGACATGGACACTCATTTTATCCAATACATGATACACCTTTTCATATAGGTAGTAGACAATGCAAATCTACCCAGATCGCCCAAAACAGCTACATCGCTCACACCTGTACTGATACACAGGAGTTTTTTTTACAGAAGGATAACTGAACATTCTCAATACACTATGATCCATAATACAATATGGGTGCAACCATGTGGTCAAACAAATACAATGCTTGGTTACAGCTACTTTTATGCTTACGAACAAACCTCAATAAAGAAAGCATTGCCTTCTTACCTTGGTTTGCAAAGTGTTGTCAAGTTTAACACCATGACAGTTTTGGTGTAAACCACATACCCAGATATTTATAAGAATTAACCGCTTCAATCTGCTCACCGGCAAAATACCATTTTTCATTCTTATTTAAAAAGCCCCCTCTTCTAAAAACCATAACTTCTGTTTTACTCCAATTTTGAAGGGTCATTACTGTATAGTGAAAACTTTACAAACAAGAATTTATCAAATTTATATAAAAAAGAAAACATTTTTATTTATATATATATATATATATATATAAATAATACAGTGGTGGTCAAAATTGATGGCACCCCTGATAAATATGATAAAAAATGGCTGTAAAAAATAAATCTGCATTGTTTATCCTTTTGATCTTTCATTCAAAAAAATTCACACAAATCTAACCTTTCATTGAAGAAAAAGAATTGAAAGTAGGGGGTAAATCACATTATAAAATAAATGTTTTTCTCCAAAACACGCTGGCCATAATTATTGGCTCCCTGTTATTAAATACTTTTTGCAACCTCCTTTTGCCAAGATAACAGATCTGAGTTTTCTTCTATAATGCCTGATGAGTTTGGAGAACACCTGACAAGAGATCAGAGACCATTCCTCCATACAGAATCTCTCCAGATCCTTCAGATTCACAAGTTCATGTTGGTGCTTCTTCTCTTCAGTTCACTCCACTCATCAGGTCAGGGAACTGGGACGGTCATGGCAGAAGCTTCATTTTGTGCTCAGTTACCCATTTTTGTGTTGATTTTTATGTTTGTTTTGGACCGTTGTCCTGATGGAAGATCCAACCACGGCCCATTATAAGATTTCTAGCAGAGGCTGTCAGGTTTTGATTTTTTATCTGTTTGTATTTGCTAGAATCCATAATACCATGTATCTGAACAAGATGTCCAGGACCTCCAGCAAATAAATAGGCCCACAACATATAAGATCCAGCAGTATATTTAACCGTAGGCATGGGGTACTCTTCATGCCTGTTTGCACCAAACACATCTGCTGGGTTTGCTGCCAAAAAGCCCTTTTTTTGTTTCATCTGACCACAGAAACCGGTCCCTTTTGAAGATCCAGTCATGTCTGACAACTGAATATGCTGGAGTTTATTTTTGGAGGAGCGAGGAGGATTTTTCTTGAAACCCTCCCAAACAACATGTGGTGATGTAGGGGTTGTTTGATCATTTTTTTTTTAGGCTTTCTGACCCCCAAGACTCAAGTAATCTCTGCAATTCTCCATCTGTGATCCTTGGAGAGTCTTTGGCCACTCAAACTATCCTCCTCACCGTCCATTAAGACAATATAGACACAAGTCCTCTTCCAGGCAGATTCGTAACATCTTTAGTTGATTATAACTTCTTAATTATTGCCCTGATGGTCAAAATGGGGATTTTCAATTCTTTAGCTATTTTCTTACAGCCACTTTCTATTTTGTGATGCTCAACAATCTTTTGCTGCACATCAGAACTATATTCTTTGGTTTTACTCATTGTGATGGATGATTAAGGGGATTTGGCCTTTGTGTTTCCTCATATTTAAACTCCTGTGAAACAAGAAGTCATAGCTGGACAATTTCATGTTCCTAGTCACCCTGGTGTGCTTAAAAATGTAAATATTAATGGGAATATACTTCAGAGATATTTTTCTCATAAAAAATTCTAGGGGTGCCAACAATTGTGGCCGACGTGTTTTGGAGAAAAACATTTATTTCATAATGTGATTTACCCCCCAATTTAAATTCTTTTACTTCAATGAAAGGTTCGATTTTGGCGAATTTTTTGAAGGAAAGATCAAAAGGATAAACAATGCAGATTTATTTTTTATCATATTTATCAGGGGTGCCATCAATTTTGACCACCACTGTATTGCCATGAAATTAGCCAACAATCCATGTCCATCAACTATATGTCTTACCTCATGTCCTCCAGCCACACCTTTCCTGAGTTCTGATCTTGAGTGATTTTGCAATGATTCCCTGAGACCAGTTTATTAGCCGGAAATGAGAGGTCACAATCTATAAACAAAATATATCTGTAAGGTTATGATAGTCAACAATAAATCAAAATGGAATAATTTGGTCTTTGGTAATTTTAAACCTTTAACAAAAAGAAATGTTCCACTTAGAAATGTTCCCCTGTCCCAAATGCCAGCCTAAGCCTTTACATAAATCTGCAAAAATGCAAGCTTTAGCTCTAACAGTATGTACAAATGACAAAATAATTTGCATGAAGAAAATAAAGCTTAACATTAGGAGCATTAATAATATTTGCATTGTGAAATTTCCTCAAATTTCTCACTACTGTAACAAATAAACAAACAATCATTATTATTAATAATAATAATAACGATAATAGTTACAATTACAGTGGTGCATGTTACTATCGAAACCAAGGTCATGGGATCAGTTCATGATAAATATATACTTTTCAACGCAAGTTGCTTTGTCATAGTTGCAGGCTACATAACGGTGAAAACTAAAATGACAAATGGGACACCTTACGATTTTTTTCCTGCTTGAATCTGAAATATGTGACATTACTGAAGTAAAATGGGTTGCGAAAGCATTTTCATGTCGACTTTAATAAAGCACGTTCCTCTTTTCTCTCCCTGACCTGGCCCATTACTTTTCTCTCACAGACACATTAGGCATGCAAGTCTTAAATGAAGTATAGTGTGGCATGATGTGATGTAAGGTTAAAAATTAGACTACTATAGTAATGAAGCGTATCAGTTCTGCTAATAACCAGTGCAGCACACATAACCAAACAGACACATGGATTGATATTAATTAAAGCGGGAAAACCGACAGTCTTCAAACCCAGACAGACACAGACAGAGTCAAAGGGATACAACCTTTCCCTGCACACCAGCACAACACACAAAAAACTACTTAATATTCCAAGAGCATGTCTTCAATAGACGCCTTTGTCATTACTGGGGTGGGGGTTCGTTTGCTGAACTAAAGAGAGCATTGTTAAAGGCAAGGGCTCACTGAATACATGCAGACACCGCTTCAGACTGATTATCTTGAGAGAGAAAAAGTAACAACTAATAAAAGTTAATAAGTAAAACTTGAAGTCATAGGAGAGTCTATGAAGAAGTTTTGTGAAAAAGCAAATAACGGAGAAGCCCTTTTAAACTGAAATAATTATTTCACAAGTTAAGACTCAGCATTGAGCAATTAACATGATCAACACTTTATTAGTCACCTTTTTTTCTCCCCACAGTGCATTCTCTATTTATGAGTAATATCTCTGAACCCGGAGATGCGTCGACTTTAACCAGTTTCCCCCAGGCCTGACCGCTGCCTTGATGAGTCATCTTCTCCTCTTCCTTATTTTACCTGCCAGACAGCAGATCTCGTCACCTACAGAAGCATAAGACAAAGAATAAAAACACAAAAATGTCATAGAGGCAAATAAATGCAAAGGCATTCACCCACAATGCTGATTATATTATGAAAAAAAGTTGGAAAAAAACTAGTGTGAAAGACTAAACAGCATGCTTAGTCAAATGAAGTGCACAGGAAGAGACCAGGGAGTGTTGGATTGTAACACAAGATGAGTTGTAACCATCAGTTTAACCAATTAGAAATAAGCTACAGGGGTGAATCACTATCATGCTGTAGAAGTTATACTCTGTGTAAAACAATCAGCATCTGACCCAGCAGATTTTTCTTCATGTTTAAAAGCTTTACTTATTTCACAACTGACCAAAAGCATTGTTAGCCAACTATGAACGCAAGTTCTGATGAATTGTGTTGGTAATGACGGAACTCGAGATCATACTTGGCTTCGGGAAACCATTGTCACCAATGGTCTTTATGATTAACTCAGCTCACAATGCTTTTGGGAGATGCAGCCCTGATGAGAAGGATTGTAACATGACTTTCCTGTGTACTTCTAACTTCTATATGTTATGCATTTATACATTTGTTTCCAAATTTATTTGGAAATGAAATTGTAATTTGTTTTTGAATGAAAATGTTTAAAAGTAAATTAGGATGGGATTTTAAATTTGATTAGTCTTTACAATAATGTAAAACCATGTTGTCTGTTAGTGTTACAGTAGTGGTAGTAAAGCAGGGTGTAACAAGACTGTAACGTTCCTTGATATTCATTTTATAAAGTTTAGGCAAGTTATGCATTTCTAAACTACTTTAATTTGAAGCAGTTAGATAGGCAAATATTACACGAAAGTTTTACGAAGTTACAGACGCTTTTAAACTAAATAAAGTTACACACTCTATGACCTCACCTAACGTCACTTGATTAACCTAAGACAGTGTGCTAACCAGCTAACTGAAGCTGCCAACGAGTTCGGTGTAAAGCGAAAGCCTAGTAACTAGTAAACTAACGTTAAATGATACGAGCTGAATATGTAAAATCGTTCATTTCTTTAAGTGACTGATTTCAAGTTGAGTCTTGTTTTGGAAAGCTAAACAACAACGTGAAACGGCGCAGTGTTTACCCGAAGGGCTGCTAACAACTCAGAGTCGCTAGCACACAATCACATCTGAAACTGTTCAAATTAGCGGAATTAAAATGTAAACTCAACCTGTAATATTTTCAATGTACTAACCTAACCAGCGTCTGAGAGTATCCGGAGCATTAGCGCATGTTGACTTGCATCCTCTGAGTGCTTTCGTTATTATTTTGTGGAGCACTTCCTGCCCAGCAGTGGCATTTTCATGCATCAGCTGATAGAGAGAGCGAGAGAGAGAGAGAGGGAGAGAGGGAGAGGGGGGTGCTATGGGAATGAAGCTGGCAGGGGGTCACCATGCTTCTGTCTGGCCCATGTGAAAGCCCTGAACAAAAACCTGTCTGGAATGATGTCTAGACAAGAGACTGATTCACATTTTAGAGCTAGAGATGGAGATATGGACTGTTGTGAATGAGTGAATTTTTGCATAAATAATAATGATTTAAAATGAAACATTTAGTCAAGTTTTTTTTCTTTCTTTAACACCTAACTATCCATTGTATTTAAAAGCAGATTTGCAAAAGATATAGCCCCGTGTACATTACTGTCATATTAATTGTGAGATTTTTTTTATTCCATTGATAACAATAAGCCTGCAAAAATGTCCACCTATATCAACTTATGTTAAGTGCCCCTATTATGCTAATTTAAAGATTCCTAATTTTGTTTTGGAGTCTCATACTCCAGTCTGGAGTCTAATCTCGAATAGGTTTAATCAAAGTTCAAAAAACACTTTCATTTTCTCATAATAGTATGTGATTCATTCACTTCATGGTTTTAGAGATTAAAATCTTAAACAAGAATCTCTAGTTTTCATTCTTGCTGTTACTTTTACTTCTTTAATACTCAAGTAGGCTACAATTTTAATGTGGTACTTTTTACTTTTACTCAAGTATGATTTGGCCAGATACTTTTACTTTTAATAGAGTCAAATTTTCCCTCAGTTACTTGTACTTTCACTTGAGTAACATTTTTGAGTACTTTTTACAGTACAGCGAGTAAATCCTGGGCTAATTTTAATTTTTTGGGGTGAACTATCCCTTTAAAGCTCAGAGATTACTGTAAAGACGATGACAAGGGCTCACAATAACACTAAACTGTATTTTGAACATACTTACAGGTTGTGATTCTGAGGAGCAAGTTGGTCCAAATAAAGTGGATAGCCTACTGTCCCATTAATGGATAAGCGTTTTGTAAATCCCATTTGGACCTCACGTAGATTTGAGAATCGTCAAAAGGTTGTACTGCTGTTGTATCGCTGTGGTATATTTAACCACTGACTCTTCATACTCATCCTCTGGAAGCGTTTACTAAGAGAATTTGTTTTTGCAGAGCAGAAAACAGCATCTTTTCGACATTTTTGTTTGACGGAGGGCCATTGAAGACCATATAGGCGGGCATTATGCAAGTGTGTTACAGCGTTACGTATGCAGGTCACGGAAGTGAGACTGGAATTCCTGACGACTCGCTTAGGCAGTTCAGAGTCGATTCTTTCTTTTGGGACACAATAACTTGATCATAACTGATCATAACAGATAAAAACGTCTAAATAAATATCCTGCCAAATGACCTAAGTTTATTTATGTAATGATATAAATTATGTTTAGATGAGTGAAATGTGGGTACAACACTAACAAATGTATTCAGATCTCACAGACAGGGTCATAACAAGGATTTGGAATAGGGGGTCTTTGAGTGAGTGAGAGAGAGAGAGAGATTGCTGATAACACACTCTCTGACAGTGACAGTGAGAAACTGTCACAATGTGTGCAGGGTGCAAGACTGTGGTCATTTGCTTTGGCAGTAGTCCTTTGGCCAGCTTTCACTTAGCTTTTCATAGCCTCTCTTAGATTGAATAGAGTGTCTCAGAGGGCTCTAAAGGTGTCTGAACAGTCTGCCTCTGATAAGCGCTCAGGCACTTTTATGTCAGAGCCTGTCTGTTCACATCCAGTCCGTGCCAACTCATAGAGCCTTGCAGTTTATTCCACTGTCGGGATGGGGGAGTTTAACCTGACAGGTTCACTTCACTGAAGCACAGCACAGCTCTATCGATTTAAATAGACAAATTGCTTATTAACAGATTAACTGTTAATATATTGACTGATTATGGTTTTGCTGGCTTTATTCTTTCTTCAGTAGTTCTTATTTGCACATTCATTATAACTGTTGTGATTTCGTGGACAGATATAATTTGCCAACACATTTCATACAGTGACACCAATGTCCTTCATACTTCATTTAAGCCTATTTTATCAGCTTATCACTTATCTTCATCTAAACGATTTTCTTTAATTATCATGCATGTATGCAAGCATTTTATGAAATCAACAATGAAATCATTTTAACAAAATAGAACATCTTTACTTTTAAAATTTCATTTTTCAATTGACAGGACTGGTTAAATGAAGTGGTGGTAAAAATAGTCAGTTACAGCCCATACACTCCCTTAAAACACACTTTTAACTCGCTCTATAGTTTAATTTGTGGACATAAATTCATGACAGAGTAGATAGTTTTGATGATGAATATTTGAATATTGATGAATGAATGATGAATATTTCCATCACAGTGTCATTTACACCAGGGAGCCACAAAGGGAGTGACGGGGTCCGTGGAAAAGTCTAAGAAAAACTGGAAAAACTAAATCAATGATAAATAATATTTAAAGAAATAAGTAAATAAATAAAAATGTGATTAAAATTAAAATTAATTAATTAAACAGTACATTTCTATAGTAAGTAATACTTTTTCTCTATAATGAGAGATCATACTTTGTGACTGAAAGATTGGGACAAGGCAAAGCAATCAATTCTCTACACACACACACACACACACACACACACACACACACACACACACACACACACACACACACACACACACACACACACACACACACACACACACACACACACACACACACACACACACACACACATTTTAAACAAAGTAGCAACATATAAAAATATATATGATGGCTAATGGCTTCGTAAAAAATTTAAGACAGTTTTAATGGTCATATATAAAAATGTAGGCCTATATACATAAACAATTTATATATATATATATATATATAATATTAAATCATTCTCTGGGACATAAACGCATCGAAACTAAAGAAACATTTTATCTTGTACAGTACATTCATCATGACAACACTTGGATGCAGTTGTAGTTCTACAAACATTCCAGCAGGGGTAGCTGTTGGTCTATGACAAAATTATTATTGCATCGCACGATTGCTTCAGGGTACAGTTCCTGAACATTTTCTATACATTTATGCATAATTACATTTTTTTTTTCAGTAATTTTTAACAATAAAACATTCAATGTCATTTGTCAAGAAACTGATTACCACATTATTCATAAACCCACGCGTTCACACTATTAAACATGATTTGTATTCGCTGATAGTAGCTACGTGAGAAGGATGCAGCCAAGAGGCACAAATGTCAGGTCAAAATTACATTTTCTCATGTTTGTTGTATATGGCTATTTTGCAGAAGCACAGTTCTTATATTACGGAAGCTATTTTCCTCTCGCCTGCATCTCCACAGGTCGTTTCTATGGAAAACAGTTTTTGCATAATCTCATTGGTATTTGTTTGTAAATTGGTGCGCTGGAGGGGCTGTGAGCATGCGCAGATGGATCGGCTTCATACAGCGGCGCTCATTTTGTTCAGTTCATCTTCACTCTAAGCAGAACTCCCTGAATGGTGAAAGGCCCCAACTTAGACAAGAATGAATTCCCAGCATGGTTTATGCACATTAGTGATGATTTGGTGCTGGTTATGTCCTATAAAAACTGCCCAGCTTAGGCTACACCACAATTGTGTTCGGCTTGTTTGCTGCTGGTCTGATGGCTGTTTTTTTTTTTGGAGGTTTTTTCAACTTGCAGCACTTCCTTCAACATTTCTGGCCAATTCACTGATTTGTCAGTGAGTCTAGATGATCACAGACTAACAAATCCCTCGTGCTTCTCTGACAGTCTCACCACGGCACTGCAAATCAAAGACATGGAGAACTGAGACAGAGCAAAGGCGGCCCAACTTCATTTAGAAAAGTCACCATTCAAAGCCTGCTTGCCCTTCTTTCAAAACCCTTATTAGACTCGCTGAAGGGAGATTACAAGCAAATAAAATTACTTTAATTGTAATATTGGATTTCATAATGGCCTCAGATATGTAATTATGCCCCTCTTAAACTTTTCATTAAAAAACCATTTGGCAACAACAAAGGACATTATGCCGGGGCGTGCAGCATTTGTGATGGCGCACAGCTTGTAGGTATTAGACATATTTCCCTGGGAAAGAAAATAATGAGCAACCCAAACAGAGCAGAGAAGGACGAGAAACTGATAGCAGGTGAAAGAGCAGCGTTAATTAATGTGAGATTCAGTGCACATGCAGAACAACACAACAGGAACAGGGCACAGAGCGCCTGCCATTTTATGCATGATGGACATTTTATCTCTCACAAACAGCCTCCAAGTGAACAGATTTATGACTGCATGTGTCAAAATGTAATCCATGTTTGATTATTATGGCCATTCCATATACACGTTTAAAAATTCTGGACAAAGAAGATAATGGAGGCATGATTTGTATGTGGCGTCATGGTTTGGTGCTGGTGATTCACAAGCAAAACTGCAAAACAGGTAGACCAAGAATGTATTACAGTAATAATCAAATATTCACATTTTTATAAACAAATATAATCAAAACACATTACAAAAAAATGTAATTAAAAGAACACCTAGGATAAACAAATTATATTTACAGCAACTATATGAAGTTGTTTTCCAGTGTAGAAACATCCTTAAAACAAGATACATTTATATGAGAACTGCATTAAATAACAGGACTTGTTTTCAAAGAATCTTGAATTTATTTGTATTATCCCATTGGCAAATAGTTTTGCTCATATTTTTAGCATAAACCACTTCTTTTTTTTTCTTTTTTTGGTTCATGCTTATATATATATATACACATACATATATTCACAAATATGAATATTCAGAACTATTCAAATGCCTTTTTTTAAATGGAAGTTTAGATATTTTCACTGGTAAACAAACCAAAAACAGATTAAGAAAATTATTTTTTGCATCTTTGAAGTCGGTATTTCCATTGGTACAACTTTCCATAAAATCGCTTCTATGGAAACCTCTTTTTTGCATAAACCCATTGGAATTTGTTTATAAGTTGGCCAACTTCTCCTTTGACCTTTCCACGATGACTTACATTGAGCCCTCAGAAAGAAGAAAGGGAGTGTCAGCACATGCCGTGTGACTAAAACTAGCAAGCCAAAAGCTAAAGATAAGAAGCATTCTTGGGCGACAGAGTAACCCGTCCTGGAGAGGTTGGGCTTGATAGCAGCACTTGTTGTTTTGATGTGTTAAATGGCCAGTTGTCAACAGAAGCCAAACGCTGATGGTTGAGCCACTGTGTAATGGCGGGTTTAGGCTGATAATCGGATGTCTACAGCCAGGAGTGGTTAGCCAGCATATAAACGTGGCAGTTATGGGTTGGTTTTACATGCGTATGCACACTATGAGAACAACCTTTGATGGTCTGGTACCAGGGAGCGATATGCTGTCTTTTCATGTGAACTGCAGTTCTATGGAAATTCAGATATTTGAAATTATAAACATGCTCCGGTCAATGCACTTTGCTGACTAGCCAGGCATTTGCGCTGTACAAAGGCTTATGTTGCTTGTAGCCCTGCAACCACTACAGAACCTGCCCTTAAGCTTTATGACATTAGTGAACAGGGAGAGATAAGATATGGGGATTGTTATGTGTTCATGTGGTGATAACAGATAAGTGAAGTTTTCTTCTTTTTTTTTTTTTAAAGCAGGCTGCCAGACAGTATAGGCAAGAGCAGAGCTGGTCTAATGTCTCTTCGACAGGGAGGAATGCAGAGCTTTTGAGCTCAAGCCAGGCATCTGCAATCATTTAGCTATGGGTGTGCATACAGCGCCCTCCCATCTCCCCCTCCAGCAGTCATACAGCTCAGAATACTGTGCAAAGCCAGCTTAAAAAACACTGGGTCAAGTGCAGGGCAGTTGTCAGATGTTTGTTGTTAGTCATATGTCAGAAGTGAAAGCAAACAGATTAAGAGATTTTTCTTTTTTTTTTGCAGACAACTAAAACACACATTTGCATGCAGGCCAAGGCCATATGCGCCCTCCATATAACCAACTAAGTGTGAGAAGAGTAGTAAAACATTGGGGAGAAAATGTGAGTGGCCTGGCCTGGCAAAACCCACCGCCGTGTGTAAGGCTATTCTGAGTGATTGCCATGTTAAAAGAGCCTGTGGCTCAGGCCTTTCAGTGTAGGTCTAAGGGATTTGCTTTATTGTAATACTTAATATTAAACTGAGTACACAATATACACCACTGTTCAAAAGTTTGGGGTCAGTGTTTTTTTTTTTTTTTTGCATTAAATCGATCAAATGTGACAGTAAAGACATTCTGAACGTTTCAATTTCTGTTTTTAAATATCTTTATTTTCAAAGAATCCTGAAATAATGATATCTGAAGGATTATGTGACACTGAAGACTGGAGTTTGCCATCACAATTTGTTACATTTCAAAATATAGGCTAGTAAGTAGAAAATTATATTTCACAGTAAAACTGTTTTTTTATAGTTTTTTGTTTTGTTTTTACAAATAAATGCGAGCACAAGAGACTTCTTTTTAACAAATCGTACCGACCTCAAACTTTTAATTGAATAAAATAAGATAAATAGGCGGAGAAGGGTGAACTAACTTTCGGGGGAAAGGCTTTCCGATTCCTCCTTAAAAAGACATTTAAATAGTTTATGATGATATATTCGCGAAAATTCAGAATTCAGCTGGCGCACTAAATCAAACTCTGATGTTACAACGCATCTGATTGGCCACTGCATTCAAGTTCAACATAGGTGTGTGTGATTGGTTATAGTGCTCAACGATGCAAAACTTATGATGCAACCGATACTTTTCATTTCATTTTCATTTTCACTTTATTACTAGATTTAGTTTAAATGTTCAGGTGCATTTTTGACCCGTGGCCAGGGGAAGGCTTACACACGCTCCGCCTATGATAAGGTACATAAGTTACACATAATAAATAATAGTAACTTGAATAATTATTTAAAATAAACAATGTTTGTTTCCCCTCCAAAATACATTTCTCCTTCGGATCATATGCAATAATATAATTCACTGAATGTGACTGCAGACCTAAAATGACTTTCTCCATATGAAGGCCGTCTTATGTGCTGTGGACAAACAGACATCCATATATTTGTGAGACATTCAAGGGCGTAACTTTGGGTCTACCATTGGGGGGGTTAAACTCGCGGCATATTTATTAATTTATTTATTTATTGAATAATTTTCTTGTGTAAAAGGTAACATGCTAATTTGCCGTTCCTGTATTAGAAATACATTGTGATACTTTTACTGATTTAGGCTACTTAATGTAAATGCAGCTGTTCACTTGACTATGTATGCCATAATGACACAGTAGTTAAATTAAGTGTTTCTCAAACTTTCTCTGCCATTCCCCACTTCGGAGGTAGGAAAGGGTTCCGAGCCCCACCTGTCCCCAATCACCCCAACAAAATGTTAATAAAATAGGCTTTAAGTTTAACTCTTAAAATGTATTTTATTAACATCACATTTTAAAAACTTTACATCAAATAACAGCATTAAAAACTTTCAAATAGAGAAAATGAAAGTGCAATTATATTATCACTTTGCATGAAATAAGACTCAAAAGTAGATAAAAAAAAAATGTGTGTTTGCATTTAGCCTCTGATAACATCAAATTCAGAAACTGAGAAAATACAAGTGTGGACTAACGTTAGCAGCTAACTTAGTTGTGCTTTGATTAATTTTGTCACTTTGCAAACTCCATGCAAAAAGAACAAAATAATAATAATAATAAAAAATTAAATAATAATAATATCAAATTGAGCCGGAGGTGGTAAATTCCTAATAATGTACGTATTTTTTTTGTAGGTATTTTAATAAGATAACGTTACCTAAAATACGTTGCGCATACAGCTCAACTAACGCGATCGTTATAAAGGTGTTTGAACAACAAAACACATCCACTTGCACATATTTGACAATCGGAATATCATATATATCCTGCTATAGCTAACAAATTTGTGAAATGTTGAATAAAAAAGGAAATAAAAGCAGATCATCAGTCATTCAGCGCTATTGTGGCTGCGGTGTGACAAGCAATGAATGACGCGTCTCCATGGTAACCATAAAGTGATACTACGATCAATAATGGTCGCCTTGAAAAACTTTTAAACTTACGTGTGTAAAGGTTAAGTAAGGCTTACATTTAAACGTGTCTTTGTTTTGTTTTGAGTGTATGGTCAATAAATAAAGGAATTAAAAAGTTGGGCACAAATCCTGTTTGTCGCGCCCCACTTGTCATGTCTCAATTCCCCACCAGTGGGCCGCGCCCGCGCCCCACACTTTGAGAAACGCTGAGCTAATATAGGGGTACCTCCGTTTGGTCAGGATTTTTCCTCTTTTTGTCTGGTGTTGACCAACAATGAAAAATCGTTGTCTGGCTGCCTTTCAGTGTCCTTTTCATCTTTCCATCCGTTAGCATGCTTCTCCAACCATTCATCCCAGCGACTGCGCAAAATAGTTAACAAACTTGGTAGAGAAAGCGGGTTGGGTAATACCCATAGATATAAACACTAGATGTCGCCTTGTATACGGCAGTTCATTGGAACGAATGCGTCAATAGAGCCGCCATCTTGGAACAGGGGAGCCCCTCCTCTTTAAAGGAGAAGTTCACTTTTAAAATGAAACTCTGCCATCATATACTCACCCTCATGTTGTTTCAAACCTGTATAAATTTCTTTCTTCTGCTGAACAGAAAAGAAGATATTTAGAAGATTATCAGTAACCAGACAGTTTTTGGGTCCCATTGACTTCCATAGTATATTTTTTTCCTACTATGGAAGTCAGTGGGACCCAAAAACTGTCTGGTTACTGATAATCTTCTAAATATATTCTTTTCTGTTCAGCAGAAGAAAGAAATTCATACAGGTTTGAAACAACATGAGGGTGAGTATATGATGGCAGAGTTTCATTTTAAAAGTGAACTTCTCCTTTAATGCATCAGCGTCAATGTAGGCAAAGGTCTAACGGAAATAAAATCACCACAAATCGTCATGAATGCGATTTTCTAGTTTTTATGGTTCGTTCCAACGGTCAGTCATGTATTTATCATTGAGTCCAGAGGAAATTTAAGGTTTTGATATTAAGATAATTACTTCTTTTTCAAAATATAATGCATAGTGCTAGTAGGCCTACGTTTATTAGTCACATTCTTCCACTTGAGTAAACTTAGAATAAACTATTGCTATATAATACATATATAAATGAGCAAAACTTGGCCACTAAATATTTAATATTCAATTATTTTAATGATCACAATTAAATTTTTAATTTTATTAAATTGAACAAGCGCAACATTCAGCATTCAATCAAATATTCTAAAAGATGTTTTATTAAGAATAATGTTATTTCAACATAATATCTCGTTATTTCGACATAATATGTGTGCGTGCAACAAGCAAGAAGTGCATTTGTAAATCCGGTGACGCGTGCATTGATTTTTATTAATAAACTTCTGACAGTGTCGACTCGGCTGCAGAGATGAAGTTGACGATCGCCATCTCCGTAGTGAACGCGCCTAGAGAGAGAAATGCACATAATGGATTACATAATCAGAGAGTAGCCTAGCTTTTTTCTTTCGTTTTAAATTATTTCGTTTAAAGACTATTTAAGCTTTGTGTATTTGGTGTATTTCTCTTGTCTGTGTGAGGCATAGGCTGAGTTTCGTTAAGTTACAATTTATACAAAACGAAATTCACTTTAAAGAAAGGATTTAAACAGTTGACATTTTCACAAATTTCAGTGTCCTTCCACACCTCCATCCCCAGTTTGCAAGGAAAAGAAACAAGCCCTTGAGCCCACTGTCCTTGTGCAAAACGCACACATACATAAGATTTGCGGAATTCTATGTATAATAATCATGGATGTACTGTTTGAAGATTTACAGGGAGAGGACCAGCATACTATTAGGACTGTACTTACAGGTTTTTTTTTTTTTTTTTTTATTAAAAGGTTTGAGTACAATCGGTAAAAAATCAAAAGTTAGGAACAACACAGCACATCACAGCCAAAAGTGGGTATTGAGGATCAACTCCTGCATATTGTACATTTTAAACACAAGAGTTATTTCAAATAATATCTAAAGAATATTCACAGTTCATTAGCTGTGCGAGAATCACAGTTCATTTTCTTCCTCCAAGCAGAGAAATGTACACTGAACTTATAAAAAAACAACTTGACTACTACCATCCACAGAGTAAATCTAATCCCATGCTGTCTGGTTTAGATTTCGTTCGTGTGAACATCCATACGCAGCACAAAAGTCCGGTATCATCCATAAAATTGAAGTATAGGCGGAGATAGCAGCGTTACCTAGCTACTTCCTATGGCAAGACCCCTGTTCAAAGATGGCGGCGGTTTTGACGCATGTTTAGAACCCCAAGGCGACATCTAGTGTTTATATCTATGGGTAATACCAAGTAGTCGGTGCGGTGGGCGGGGGGAACATTACAGATTTTTTTTAAATATGATACTATCTGTCTTGCTGGCAAATGAAATTAATAAAGAAAACGAACAAAAGTATTAATTCGGAATATTTCATATTTATTTTAATCTGAATGATTTGATGATATTGGGGGGGTTATATTAGCTGGATCTGATTTTTGAGGGGGTCATGACCCCCGTAACCCCCGTGCAAATTACGCGCATGGAGACATTGCTATACATTGCTTGAACTCAAAATATCAAAGTTTCACTGTTTGATGCGAGAAGTCTCGCTTCCCAATTGAGAACCCAAAAAATATTTTAGAGAACTTCAGGGGAGAACATGGAGGCCTATATTACCTGAAGACATCTATTGTTAAACAGTCAATAAAGTACAGAGGTTTTTGGCTACTGAGCATGTAGTTACAGCATCTACCAACAGGGGCTAACAGGGCTGTGTCAAACAATCAAACCTTCACTTAAAAAATCATAACATTATATTTGAACAAATAAATGTCAGTGTATGAAAAAGCTTTTCTTATACTCTCCTTCTCTGTTGAGCATTAGCATCCATCTTCACCAATTTACTGTTGTCCTCCACCCTGTACAGCAGCGCAGATTGCAGGTCGTCTGAATATCATGCGTGCTTCGCTCCACTATAACCTCCATCTCTGCCAGATGAACCCAGCTGCAGAAATTCTCATTGGCTTTTATGGTTTGTATACACAATGATGCCTGTGTATGTGAGTGTGAGGAGTCAGGCAGCGAGCTTTCACTGAGGCATGAAGAAAGAGGAAAAAAAATCAGTTAAAAAATGAATGAAAGTGGAAATATTATTTTGGCTGCTGGGGCTCAGTTGGTTTGTCTGGAATTCTCTTTCTCTCTCTCTCTCTTTCCTTTCCCCCCTTCCCCATCTTTCCCTGTCTACTTTACATCTTTACTCTCACTATTTCTCATTTCTCCCTCCATGTCATCATATCTCAGTGGCTTGCTTGTTTTTAGAATAAACGATTTGTTTCCATTCCATTCCCTCATATGTTCCTGTTTGCAGTGGATGTGTTTCTTTCCAGAAGCACTCAGAGTCCGACAGCATTACTGTTAGAGAGACTTAGATGCTATTCTATCACTTCAGTCTGGAATTCACTCCGTCTGAGGTCAGTGCTTCACTACGTTTTATGGTCTGCAAAGGATTTGGTCAATATACAGTAGCACAGTTATTGAGTAAATGATATATACTTTCATATAGTATTACCATCTGTATGTGTAGGCTATTCAGGGTGTAGATGAAAAACAAGGGGGGGAAAGTATAGTTTAATATAGAATTTGTCTTAGTTTACTGTCACTCCTTACAGGCCCCCTGAAATCAAAATGTAATATATATATATATATATATATATATATATTTTTTATCTTTTAGCATGAATATATAGTATGAATCGTAAAATAGCATGAATATTATCACATTTAGGAGATATAAGCATTCAAAACTAAGTCTCTCACTTCCTCTAAAATGGATCACAGATTTTTATGACATAAATGCGGACTTCAGCTCCTCATCACATCTTCTGTCCACTCAAATGCTCTCTAGAATCTAAAGCGTCCCGCGACTCCCTCCCCCTATGCTGTAAATAACACCTGCCCAAAGCGACCGTTGACACGTCACAGAGCAGTATAGGTTGGAGATGTGTGTTCGGTTGCTCAAACGCTCGAGTTTTATTCCGTTTTCTAACTGTACGTTGGTTAAGAATGAAATGTCTAGAATTTATTCACACCTCTACTATTAAATCCAACGTATCATCAGCGCTCTGAATCGCTTCCATGGTGCTGTCAAGTACGACTTGCTGTCTGTGAGGTAAACTAAACGCTATTGGCTATTTGAAAATGGGGAGGAGCCATTCAATGTCCCGCCTTAGCTTCCTGTAACGCATCATACAAACCTGCGCGTTCCAAGGTATTTCAGTGGGGCTTTAAGTTTACTTCTTACAAACTGAATTTTAACATCTTACTTTTCATCATACTTTTATACAGATCAACATGCGCTAGAGTGAAATAGTCCCACATTGACTGAAATTTGGGTAAATGGGCTAGAAAATTTAAGGGTTACATAAACATCAGTTAAAATGTTACAATTTGTGCCAAAAATTACATGACACCTCATTTACCTATGTAGTCTGCATTTCCTAAAATGAGCAGATGGACAGAAAAGACAAAAACAAATGCTGTGTCTGATAATCTTCAACAATAATGTTGATATATTTCTGTTTAACACATCTGTTTAAAACTGCCTATCATATTTAATGTCACATGCTCTGCCTTTTTCAGTTGTTCTTCTATTCTTTATTTATACTTTTACTGTTTTTAAATGTATTATGTATCTTTGTATGGTGTCCTTGAGTGCCGAGAAAGGTGCCTTTAAATAAAATGTATTATTATTATTATTATTTGTAAGAAGCTAATTAAAAAAGTAGTGGATTATATTATAAAAAAAGGTAACACTTTATTTCGATGGTCAACTGTAGATCTCTACTAACTATAAGTTAAGATGTCAACTAGCAGTCAGAGTATTAGTTGAATTTCTGCTTAAAGGGATACTCCACTTTTTTTGGAAATAGGCTCATTTTACAACTCCCCCAGAGTTAAACAGTTGAGTAAATGATATGACGCAGCGCCTGAAAATAGTCCCCAGCTCGGTAGACTATAGGGTCGACTATTTTCAGGCGCTGCGTCATATCATTACGCCTGCTGGACTCATGGTACGGCAGCAAAGTTTTGTGATTATTACGCAGGAATGAGAGTATAGTTCCTAGCCATATCAGCCTTTTCATTTTCCGTCGGTCTTAGTACACGATGTAACTACAGAAGAGTCAAGTTTTAAATAGGAAAAATGTCAAAACTCTTTGGTCATTTTTTTTTAGAGAGATGCTAATGGTCTTGTCCGATTCAATGATCTATGCTAAGCTATGCTAAAAGTGGTACCGCCAGACCCGGAGATCGGCTGAATGGATTCGAAAACGGTAAAACTCAACTGTTTAACTCTGGGGGAGTTGTAAAATGAGCCTATTTCCAAAAAAAGTGGAGTATCCCTTTAAAGGGATAGTTCACCCAAAAAGAATCATTCTGTCATCATTTACTCGCCATCAAGTTGTTCCAAGCCTGTGTGAGTTTCTTTCTTCTGCTGAACACAAAAGAAGATATTTTGAAGAATATGGAATATAAAAAATAAAAATAAAAATACTATGGAAGTCAATAGGGCCCATCAACTGTTTGGTTAGCCATATTCTTCAAAATATCTTCTTTTGTGTTCAGCAGAAGAAAGAAATGCATAAAGGTTTGGACCAACTTTGTTTTTTGCTTTATTTTATACTATTCTATAATTGGTCAGTGTCGGTATGAAAGATAAGTGTGTAATTTCTGCTCCACTACGGAGGTTGGAAAAATGATGACTATTTCCAAAAAGAAAACGGTCTATTTTTTTCTGCAATGAGCATTGTTTTTGTTTTTTCAAACAATGCTCATTGCAGCTAGATAGAACATTTATGGCATAGACTAGCAGCCAGGGACCATGTTAACCAGCCAAACAATCAAACACTTCCATGATGAATGGATGGATGGATGGATGGACCAGACAGACAGACATATGTGGTCATTTAAAAGACAAAAGCAGAAAAATAAATGTGAAGATTTTCTCTCTGGTTTCTCTATCCGGTCCAGGTCTGGAAAGTGCTAACTAGCTGATTAGAGGGAGACAGCAGAAGGCCAGAGAGGCACAGATGCTCAGTGTCTATGGAATAACCCTCTCAATTACAGGATGGCCAAATTGAAACGGATCCCGATTTAACTCTCTTTCCAATACACCTCACGGCAGCTTTCCCAGTCCGTCTATCTCTCTCTCCGGCGATGGCCCTCTCTGAAGCAGCACGTCCAGATAGGCTGCCAGACGCAGCAGGGAGACCATCGATTCTCAATAACACCACTAATGACTGCACACTGCCTGACGCATGCTGCCATTACTTGAGGTGAGGGCCGAGACCGAGGGCAGGCCAGAGCGTGGCACGCCAGATGGAGCCAGTTAGGGATGGTTATGAGGATGAATTGTTTGTCAGTTGGGGAGAAGATAGATAGAGAGAGCAGAAGAATGAAATTGCACGTCAGAAAGACAGACAAAGATAGAGAGACTTGAGGGACAGTAACTTCTTGTCGTCTTATTTGCAGGACAGACCAACTTCGGTCTATTCTTTTTCAGTTTCTTTCACTACTTCTTCCTCTCCTTCTTGATCCATCCCTCATTAGCAGGCGTCACTCCCATTAATGAGTCCAGACCGCAGGTCAATACGGCACTAGCCTCAGAGTCAATACCAGTTACCTGCAACACAAACACTCAAAAGCTGCACTTGCAGAAAATCGATATCGTGTTGCAGACCTGTCCCATCACCACTCTCAGCCTACTCTCTACAGCAGTGCTGACATAAACGCTCCTTCCTGTGAACATATAGTGAATAGTGACTGGAGAATATTCAGCATAAACAGACTGAACAAAGTCTAATTGACAGACACTTTCTGAATTTTGTTTCCAATTTTTTTTTGTTGCAAAACATCTTCTAAAAAAAGCAATCCGGTTCTGTCATGAAAGGTCACCCAAAATTCAGTGGAATATAATGTTTTGCATAAAGAAAATGAACCCTATTTTTCAAGAAATTTTTTGCATAAACATTTAAATTGCAAAGTACACTTGTAAAATACAATTTGAAGTATAAATCATCTGCTGCACTGAATCTAATTTATGCTAATTAAAAATAAAATAAATATTTAGTAATATTATAAGACGAATCAGACACTTGTCTTGGTATTGTTGTAATAAGAATACAGTTTTCTTTCTCAATATAGGGTAAAATGTGCTTCATTGTCATGAAAATAAATGTGGAAAATGCACAAAAAACTACTTATGACCTAGACATTTCTTAGTGAGATCAACCCATCCTTGTATGAAACATTGCACACTTCATCATCAACATTCAGCGAGTTTACTGAGGATTATAATTAAATAGCAGACAGGTATGCAGATATAAGGTCCAACCTTTATTCCATACATTTTTAAACCATGAATGTTCATTTTTTCACGCCTAAAGCTCTACTTGTTTTGTATACAAGAGTCTAAGAAAAACAACTGCACAACACCACAAGGTCGACAGAAAGAGTCTATTGCCACCCCAACCATTCCAATATGTTTCCCAGATGTCCAGGTTTTGTGGCTGGAGAAGTGTTGACTGCTAAAACAGTTCCTTTATGACCTGGAGGTTTATAGCTGTTTGTTTCATTGGCTCTTAATTGGACAAATGAATAACAGGTATCCAGGTTCTCACTTTAGAACTCCATTTTGACAACCGTCCAATCAGAACTCTCTTAATCCTCTTTGCATAGATTGCATTGCCATGACCGCACCCCCATTTGATTGGACAGCTCCGTCACCATGGTTTTCAACCTGGAAGTGGTTCTGTTTAATTTCATTGTTTTTTTAGAAACATTTAAAAAGCCTAACAAATGTACAATGTCATTTCGTTCCAAGTAATATCAACAAGATATTTACAATATCTTTAAATTTTACATAAACCAAACAAGAATATTGTAATGCATATTTGTCTGCATATCTCAAAAAACAAAAACAAAAAACTCAGAAATGTAACTTTGTACATGGTCAGCACTGAATATCTCCAGGTACCATAGAGCAAATCAACTGTCAAACAGTGAGTTCATACCAATTCAGATATGTAGACATCCATATCCTGCAGCTCACTAGGATAAATACAGGGCAGAGAACAAATGAAACTTAATGCAAATACATAAAAAAATGTCTGTACATGAAGGATAGGAAATGTACAAACAAATTTCAGAATGTCTTTTCACTTGAAAACTGAAAAGGCATTGGATTAATAATATATTAATATCAAATTTCTGTTTGGTAGTTCACGTTTATGTCTTATATTCGGAGCTACCAAGAGATGGAGCTACCAACTCATTTCTTCTACTCCAATCAATTAAAAAAGCCGGTTGATGTGCTTGTTCCAAGATACAAATCTTTGTACAAATTACACATTTATTTATCTCTACTTTGTGTGAAAATAAGTGCATGTTGCCTGTGTCCAACTCAAGTGAGGCATTTTCCTTCCTAGTACGTTACCGTGCCTCCACTTCTTTGGGGTTGCGTGACGGTGAGTACTCCCGAGGGTCCTGGGTGGTGATTGGCGTAGTCCGTCTTGGCGACGCTGGTCTGGCAGCACCAGAGGGTACCAGAGGTGGTGGGGCACTTAGTGCTGCAGTTGGGGGTGTCCGGTTAAGAAGTCCGTTATGTCCTGTTGAAGGGCTAAGCCTTGGGTACGGCATCCCACCAAGGTGTGACATAAATGGTGGCATGTGGGGTAAGTGTCCTTCGATGGGCGACTGGTGAAGTTGGTGAAGCCTTGCCCGATCCAGTTCCTCCCGTAAATGCATCCGTTCCCTTTCTTCAGCCTGTTGCCTCAGTCTCTCCTGTTCCCGCCGAACTTCCAGAAGGTGTTCATGGTGCGAGTAGTCATGTGGCTCCCGATCCCGATAGGCCCGTTCTGGATCATAGATGCCAGGGAACCGGTGTCCAGGCTCAGAGCGAAGCTGGAAGTCCATGCGCCGCTGCAGGTCGAGGTTTCGGTAAGCCTCTCGTAGAGGATCCCAGGAGAACGCCGGATGTGGAAGGCGGTCTCGACCTGCTGCAAGAGGGCTGACTCCCATAAAAGGTGCCATGCGGGTGCGTTCAAGCGCATTCAGACTTCCCATTTGATGCATGGCACTCAGAGTGAGCGGCAGTGAGTGTGGCATGGGGACTCCGTGAAGCGAGGCCGGTGTCGGAGGGTCACTACAGCGAGGAGATGGCGGAGGAGGCTGATGGGATAGTACAGGGTGGTGATGAGCTATTGGTGGTGTTTGATGAGGTGGAGGAGGGACTTGAGGCTTAGTGGGAGCTTCAGATCCAATCACCATCACGTCCTGCTCTTCCTTGCGTTCCTCCTTGATCTTCATGTCGTTCTTCACCTTGTGTAGCAGATCCCCTGAGCTGGTTTCCTTTCTATCCCTCTCACTTTCTTTAATTGGTAGCGGTTGTGGGATACCCATCTTGATTCCTGCATCGTTAAGGACATTTTTCGAGTAAGGAGAGGGCGATCGGTGAATGGATTTGAGAGAGTCATCTGAGGAACGCCTGTCTGTGATCTCCTTCCCTGGAGAACGACTTTCCTTCACCTTTATGTCTCCTAAAATGCCTGCCTCTCGCTGGCGCTCCAAATGCTCTTTCTCAGGCTCTCGGTTGCGGTCGGCACTGCCACTGCGGTGTCTGCCAGAGTCAGTCGAGTTCTGGCTATTTGAGCGGATCAGGTTGCTGATCTGGTAGCTAACTGGAGCGGAAGCTGGAGATGAGCGGTTTGAATGGCGATTGCGATCTATAGAGTCTCTGCAACAGGAAAGAACCCATCATTAGTTGAATTAGTGGACAAAAAGAAGGCAAAATAAGATGCTTTGCTCCATGAAATCAGCAACACCAACCTGTCCTTTTCTTTCTCTTCTTTCCCAACAGAAGAGTCCCTTTTCTCTCTCTCCCTTTCTTTTTCTTTCTCGCGCTCCCGGTCTCTTTCTCTATCGTGGCTGTTTGCAGAGCTGCTTCTTTCTGCATCTGCAGATTTGGGCCACTGTGGAGGGGTCGGGAAGGAGGGCGGTGTACGGTGCAGCCGATTCCAGGTGTCGTGATGAGGACTACTGAGACCATGCAGCCCTGGACCCTCTTTGGGTCCAAAAACACTGTTGGCCCCTGAAATAACAAGAAACATAACATCAGTGTATCAAATCACAGTCCAGTTCTATCAAGGTTCTACATACACAAACTGAAAGGTTAATGGGATAGTTTCTTCTACAAATGGGGTACCAAGGGCTGCTTTTTAAGACTTTTCAGCAGAGAACAAATGAATGACCCAGCGGGCTCAAAAGCTATGAAAAGCAAAGTGTTCCATAGAGATTCTATTTCAATGCAATCAGTTTCACTAAAAGAACTCCCATTCAGCCAATGAAGGAAGAAGGGAGAGGAAATGAGATATGGCGAACCCCTACTTTGCGAGAAACTAATAAATGCAAGAGCAATGATAAACCAGTTGGGTTGCGAGTTTGAGTTGGGGTGTGAATTTGGCAAAGGCCTGTCTGCGGTAATGCCTGCCTCCCCCTGTTTCCCTTAACTCTCATTTTGCATTTGCAGCAAAGCTAAGTGCCTTTCTTTCATTCCCACCTCCTTTTTATTCCCTCTGCACTCTCTGTGGTCTACAGCTAAGCTGTGCTGCACTGAGCTGAGCTAGAGGCCGGGGGCCGGGGCTTACCGAGGGTTGGGTTGCCTAATCCACCGAAGGCACTGCTTGAAAGGTTGCTGAGGCCGCCAAAGGTACTGGAGCGACTGAATGGATCTGCAAAATGCCAAACAGGGATTAGCGACGCGGGGCCGGAGGTGCCCGACCATTCCAACCGGCTTTTCTCTTACAAGCCAGCTTTGTTTTTTGCGTCACTGTTACTGCTGCTATTCTAACTCCCTAAGGGTTGTTTATTTCTCCCAGTAAGATTGTTGGAGAGTGTTCACTGACTGCGGATTAGGTAGCGAAAGGTGCTGGCATGAAGAGCGATACCTGATTGGAGTGCGGTTGCTAGGGACATTTTGAAATGTCTGATGTGGAAAATGATTAAGTGAAAGCTAGCAAAAAAGCTCATGTGTCTCCCATTTCCTCCAAAAGTTTATGTGATCCTTGCATCTACTTACCCCTTACCCCTATTAAGCTATGTATTAATACTTACCTTGCTAGGGATGAAGGATCCAAAATCATCCATGCAGTTGCATTAATATATACTCAAATTAAATACAAAACAAACAACCTCCGGCCCACAGAACTAAAAACACAATTCAGTGTTTTCTATGTGGAACATGAATTTAAATTCCTGAAGTCCAGGAATGGATTTTATGACTAATCCACAGTGTACTTAAATAAGTAAGCAGTCATTTAGCAAATGCTTTTATGCCAAGAAATTCACAATACACTAATTCAGTTGAACAATCCCCCTTGGAGCAACCTAGAGTTAAGTGCTTTGCTCAAGGGCACAATAGTGATAAGTTCTTGACTCAGAAACCAGAAGCCTTCTGATTACCAGTCCTGAGCTTTAACTACTAGGCAACACCCTCACCCGACTCTGCATTTTAGTTTTCTCTACATTTCCTTTGGGCCCCAGGTGTTTACAAATTCAAATTGGATTGACTTGAGAGCTCACTGTGTGAAATCAGCATTCATCACTGAACTCAAATAACATATCTGATAGAAACTGTAGGGGAACACTATCTGAACGAAGCAGAGTTCAGTAAAAAGGAAACGGTAGTAAAATATACTTGTACTGTATTTTGTTGTACAAATGGAAACAAAGGTTGAGTTTTGGTCAGAAAGGTAGGTGTGTGTGTGTGTGTGTGTGGGGGGGGGTGGTGGTGGTGGTGGGGGGGGGGGGGGGGGTCATTTGGTCAATAAAAGACAAGAAATAATAATAATAAAAACAGTTATTGTACACTGTATTATATCATTGTATTGCTTTATATTATATTTCGAAAATAAGTGTGTTTTGTCTAGTGGTAATTTTTGCTTTTTTATACACCAGCCTGTTCAGCAAAAAAGTAACTTTCATTCAAGATAAAATATCAAACCTTAATATCTGAAGTATTTTTGCTTATTAAGTTTATTCTGTTTTAAGCATGTTAAGGTATTTTTCCAAACACTAACAAAACAAATTTACTATTTATATAGAATATATATTACCCTGGACCACAAAACCAGTCACATGGATACATTTTTAAATAAATTATCTTCCCATTGATGTATGGTTTGTTATGACAGGACAATTTTTGGCTGAGAATCTGAGAGTGCAAAAAAACCCCGGAACATTGAGAAAAACGCATTTAAAGTTGTCCATTTATGTTTGCGATTATGCCGCATTCACGCACAAAAATAAATGTTTTACATATTCGCGGTAGGAAACGTACAAAATATCTTCATGGAACATGATCTTTACATAATATCCTAATGATTTTTGGCATAATTTTGACCGGTATGATTTTGACCCATGCAATGTATTGTTGGCTATTGCCACAAATTCACCCGTGCTACTTGTGACTGGTTTTGTGATCCAGGGTCACATATTAGATATTTTATTGTTAAAAAACATTTTGAAAGTTGAGAATATCTGACCCTTTGGGGAGACACTTCTGAGCCGACTGATACCAGACTAATATGCCTTAGAGTAGATCTTATATTTATTTGACGAGAACAAAAACAAGGCTTTGAGGGATATTAGTATAGTATTTTCAATTTGTCATGTTGTCTAAAGGTTCTACACTAGGCCATGACTGATATTTACAATATATATTCGGAATTTGGTTTGGGAAAGACGTGGAAAGATGTGCTTTAATAGCTGAATGATCATCACTAAGGTGTGCAAGCACTACAACATATGTAACAGATTGCACATCTGCCATTCTTTGCCTTGTTTATGTTCACATTAAATAAAAAGTGATTTCAACATGAGATGAATGTATTAAATTTGAATTACAGAAGGACATAGAGAAGAAGAACTATTTAAAATGGTGGTTTACTTACACTTACCTGCCAAATGGCTAGGAGGCAGGAAGCCGGCGTGGTGAGGAGACGGCCCATAGGGTGAAGCAGCTGGATGTCCCGATCCTATAGAATACAGCAAACAGTTAAAAAAGCCAAACAACAACAGAAGTAGATGTAGTCTCTATATACTGTAAAATAAGACAAGACAAGAGACTAAGGTTAGTTTAAATACTTTCTCCTATTCCAGTTTAATGTGGAGAGACAACTAGAAGCCAACTTGGCTCAACCAATGGTGTGTGTAGAGGGAAACTGAGTAGTTTACCCAGACAATAAAAGGACAGTGATGTCTTAGATTGAGTGTTCAGGTTGCATTTCAAAGGGTCAACCGTCTATTCATATGTCATTTGTTAGTGTGTATCGTTAATGAAGAAACCAATTACAAGCTCCTTCATGACACCACGCTGCATAATTACAATCCAAAGGGCAGACACGCTCTTGTTGCCCTTCAACAAAGAGCTACCAGTCAATTATATCAGGTAAAAGCATTTATATTCATGCCCGTAGCCCCAGCGTTGAGCCAAGACAACGTACAAAATAACAACATGCAAATGAGGAAATACAAATCCATGTTTATTATACTGGAGCCATACCAATAAAGATATTGCAGTATAATTTGCAAGATAAGATATAAATAATCCTTGAGGGCACTATCTTGATTGGATTATAAATATAGTTTATAAGTGAAATAAAAATTGCTTTTATATAAGTAATATCTTAAAGTGGTCAGTTCTAGCAGAGATTTCAGCATCAGGCTTTCCCATAACAGCAGGAAAGGGAATTATTTACAGAAAGCGTTGTGCAACTGCAAATGTTTTTATCTAAAACTGTAATCTTTTTCATCTCAAGAATTTAAAGTAAATATGACATGGTTACACTCTATTACACTAAGTCTCATTAGAAAATTAGTAGACAGTGTTAGAGTTAGGATTAGTAGGATAAGTTGACGTAGTTGCAATGTAACGTAACAGTGTATTTAGTAGAATATCTGCTGAGGAAGCATCCCAATAAAGTGTTGGCAGGTATTAAGCAGACAGTCTACTAATACTCTAATGTAGTTGCAAAGTTACTTATAGTTAGTAGAATGTTTAAAGTGGACCATTGAAATAAAGTGTTACCTGACATGTCGTTTGTTACTCATCTTACAGGACATTCAATGAGAAAAAAAAAAACTGTACGGTAGGATTTGATTTTCTGCATAACCTTATGCATAATGAGACTAGGAATGTATACTGAGAGTAAATAGTCAAGTTTGATTTCATGTTAACTTTGGGAGTTTTCTTCACACACCTGTTGATGAGAAGAGGGGTCTGGCC
The DNA here is from genome assembly GCF_951802725.1 of Rutilus rutilus. Lineage (NCBI taxonomy): Eukaryota > Metazoa > Chordata > Actinopteri > Cypriniformes > Leuciscidae > Rutilus > Rutilus rutilus. Next base: position 38,868,254 of record NC_140221.1, read on the forward strand.
AGGTCATGAGGGTAAGGGAACCCAGGGAACACGCCTGGAGCTGGAGGACGGCTGAATAGATCAAGTTTTCCATTCATGTCCAGTTTATGCGGGTCCAAGTGCATCTGCTTTTAAGGGACAAACGTCATTTTGAGGTTATATTCAATGTGACTATATGTGTACAACGTTTAAAAAGTATTATTTATTTCTTTATTTGTAAACCTTCCTTAATGAGGGAAAATTACTAAGTTAGATTACAAAGTGTACTTATGCATTCTTGTACTCTTCGCTCACACTAAAGACTACACAATATTAAAGAAAGAGACAAGGAAAAGTCCTTTTCTTGATTTCCGAGAGAACTTACTTTCATCTTCTGCTGATGATGGTAGATCTGCCAGGCGATTTGAACATGCACAGCACACCATTTACCTGGCTTCTGCCATGAGCGAAGAAGACATTTCAAAGCATTAGTAAAAAGGCGGAAGCATTTAAGGTGTAACATGCAGGGATTTGAAGGAAAATGAAAATTTGATGCTTACTCTTACTGAAGTCCTAAAAGGATCTGTTATCTGTTAGGAAAAGAAATAGAGAAAATGGAGAAAAGTTCAAGTTCATGAAATGCGGAAAACACCACAATCCTCATTAGTTTGTAATGGCTAATCTCTTAGCGGACGGCTTACCCTCGGGTCCTTCTGAAGGAGAGTGTGCGGGACCGTTCCTGGTCTTGCTGCAACATCAATAGGGTTTGAGGCCTGAAGAGAAAATGAAGACCTTTTTAGAAAAAGCTAATGGAACAATGGACACTGAGGTCTGTTTCTTTACTGTTTGACAATTATGAACTGTTTAGAGATATTACACTGCACTGCATTTTTGGCTGCTTGGTGTGATGACTAATGTCTACCTGGCACAGAAAACAACTTAATCTTTAAACTGGATTAACTAGAAAAAAAAAACTGTAGCTTATCCAAATTAGAATTTTGCAAAATTCATACAGAGGTTTTGTGGCTTGTAACCTTTTGCAGAAATATGCATTTAAAAATGACTAGCAAATGAGCAAATCATGGTTCATTGATGTCATGTAACTAAAGCCTTTCGGCTATTTAATTAGAATATAAGCCTATAAACTCAATGTTTTAAAAGGAAACATGTCAGCTCAGGAATCTGTGAATCATCATGGGTGTAGCATAAAGTTTAAAACTTCACTTTAGTCCCAGGTTTCATGGATGCCACAGTCATTTATTCTAATAAACATACTTCATACTTGTTGGAAATTCCAGACTCGCTCTACCTTTGACTGGTAGCTAACATAATAGTGAGAGTTATTTGAGAAGTGCCAGGTAAAAACCATTACACACCAAGTGAGTGAAATCCATCTAACACACACACATTGCAAAGACACACACACACGCACACTAACCACCCTGCTTAAGACCACAGTGCTAAGTCTTAAGTTAACACAAAAGCCTCCAGCAGGTTATTGAGCCTATGCCTCTTTGCATAATCCATTAGTGGAGAAAGTGGCAGTGGTAGATTTCTCCATCTGTCTGGAAATGAAGCTGTGTGGGATTTGAGAGCACTCTGAATACTAATGGTGAGGTGAGGCTGGGCTCTAGATCAGGGGACATGCCACATTTCTACTCAATATAGAGAACACAGAGAATGTAATGCTAACAATACCAGGGGATACACAGGGAATGTTTTAAATACCTTGATAGAGGTTAACTGTTCATTTTTAATTGACACCTTTGTATCTGGACCCCTTTTTCTTATGACTTTTTTGTCACTTTTATTATCAGCAAATGTAAAGATGTGACAGGAAATTATTGGGATGGAGAGAAGGGGACGGGATTGAGACATGAGCCATCCCAGATTCAAATCTATCTCTCTCAGATGGATCTGTTCTAAGCAACCATAGTTTGAAAATTTAGGAAGCCTGAATAATAATGCAATGAAATTGTCAACGAAAATTTTTTTTTTTTGCAGAAAAAATCCGTTTCGTCCAAAATAGTTTTGGAGGGATGAAATCATTGACCAAAACAGTAAATGCTTTCTGGTGCTACATTTTGACTGTGTCAGCATCTATTTTGTGAACACAATGTTGATAAGCTAACACAGGTAAACATTAACAGTGTGGAAGCTCTTGTGACCAAAAATGATGCTAGATTGGTAATATGTAAAGAAAGAACTGTTCTATGACTGGTCAATCTCCCGTGATCACGACACCCTGAACAGCATACCGAGTTCAAATACTGTACCATAATTTCTCAAATTTAATTTAAATTATTTTGGATTTTTCTTTTGGCTAAATTAAAACTTTAATTTTGGTTCCATAAAAAATGTATTTCGGTGCATCCTGTAAAATGTTGGAGAGGAAATTTAACTTCCATTCTCATAACTGAAGAATGGACTAATCCTATGTTTCACAGAAATATCTTCAGGTTCATATGGCACCTGTAGAAAGCGTTATTTTTTCTTCTTACGCTCACATCTGTGTGATCACACTACCAGCCTTTTATGGGCCATGTCTTAATCTCGTAATTATTCGAACCAGCTACACGCTCTCTTTCTCGTTCTGCTCAAGTCAAAACAGTTTTGTCTACATTCCCACATGAAGTGTGTTAAGGTCTAACCTTTGGCTGGAAGGCGCCTTGCAACGAACTGAAGGGCCCTGAATGTGGAAGCAATGGAGGCATGCCCGGCATTGTTGGCGGGTAGGAGGGAAAGAACTGGAAAAAACGAAAGAAAAAAAACAAACATGCAAAACTTTACAAATAGGCATGTGTCTCAAAGTTAAAATAATTGACAATCTGATTCATCTTCAGTCAAAGCAAGGGTAATGCAGTCAAAAAAAGTTGTCACTTACATTTGAATGTCTCAAGAAAGGATTGTCCAGCTTTGGGGTGTACTTGTCGAACTGAGAGAGGGAGAGAGAGGGAGAGAGAGAGAGCGTAAATTAAAAACATATCAACTAAAATCAAAGGCATCTGTGACCAAAAACATGAGAGAGCTTTACTGCAGTGTGCTTACATAGTCAAATAAATAGCAGATGAAGCTCAAATAAATTACACCCTTTTAATAAAACAATTACACAGTAAAACAGCCATTCAACGTCACATGAAAGAAAACCACAGCAGCCGCAGCTGGCACAGGGTTCACAGAGCCGACTCGGAGTGTGGGAACACACTCACAAAAGAGTCCAACCAGATTGCTAAACAAATGAAAGGCACCCTTCACTTCCAATTAAATTGACGTGCCATTCCTTTACAGTTTAGATATACATATAGAACAGTAAATCTTTCAAGTCAAGTTCTAGTTAAACAGTGCAATTTGAGCGTAACTATAGCAGTGTAACTACAGGATAGCAACTAGAAAAATTTGTATTCTGTATTTGATGAGTCAGGAAACGGCTGTAATGGTTTACGATCATTTTTAGACAGTTATATAAAATATGATGGAAATAATGTCATAGCTTTAATCATAATTTTTCATTTTTTTAATCATTGTAATAAAATACATAATGTTTTAAAATTTGTCCATAAACATTTAAAATAAAATCTATACTAAACTTTTTTTTTTACATTTTACTATTATGTTAATAAAACAAGTGTCATTCTAATTCAACTGATTCAAGTTTTTAGCCCTCCAAATTCAAGTCATTTCTTTTACATTAACATACAAATCCTTTACAAACCCACTTATATAGTGTTGTTTCTACAGAAGCCTATCATCTTATGTCTCAGGTTATGGTAACAAAAGTGGATAAACTCTTGTGTGAGAGTGTGGTTTCTATAAAAAGCAAGATATCTTGAACCACAGCCCACTTATGATACAGACTTTACTGTATATTCCAACAGATCAGCGTGCATAAGCTGCTTTTATCCTGCATTGTATGAACGTGTGGTGATAATTAGCTTAAATCAAACACAAAAGTTTGCCCTGGCTGAGAAAATTGCTGATCTGGCTTCCAATTGCACTTCTGTGATCCTTCTGAGGGCCGCACACCTGCTTTATGGTTAACACTTGCCGAGTAAATACAGCAAAGGTTTATAGTAGTCTATAAAAAAAAAACAGCGCTTCATAATTCACAGCCCCTGGGCCGTGTCGGAGCTTTATGACAAACAGCTTTGGCAAATCAAGGCTCAATATTACATCTGTAAACAATTAAATCTTTATACAAGAAAAGCTAGGAGGAAGGGAAGAAAGAAAAGGAAACAAGAAAGACATTATATAAAGTGTGTTACTGTTCAAAGTCAACATGAAATGGCATTCGCTACCCACTTTACTTTCCTGAACGGACACATTTTCGAATGTAACAAAAGGTAGTTTTCCTTTGTCAGTGAAGGATATTTCTTCTTTGGAATAACATACACCAATGAATTATGCACAATAAGACCAGGAACATGCATAAAGGAAGTAAATTGGGTTATTTTTTTCATCTCATGTTGACTTAAAAATTTAAACACAACATTTCTTTCTTATGCATAGACTCTTAAACCAAGCACAAATGCTTTAGAAATCAATCATCAGTGTATTTGTCAGTAGAAAACATCACATTTAAATCACATGGTGTTAAAAGAAATTCAACAATAGCAGCTCAGCAAACAAGACTTGCATCTCGTAAAACATTCGAGGAAGGTCATTCAGCATTCAGATTCATCGCTATTTCAGTCAGTGTTTCAATTTCTGATGATGAAACCCACAAAAGAATCCAAACAGCAAACTACAAACATATGGCATGTTTTAAGATAATATGCAAACAGATTTTAATCTTTGGAGATGGTAATCCATGATTCAAAAATGCTTTACTTTTCATCTAGCACTCTGACATAATATCTTTTGGATTGGTCGACAGCAGCGATAGTATGCAGATAAGACACTCTCGTTCCTGTTTGAATACGTTTCAGAAATCTGAATGCATTTTATATGGCTAGCTAACTTTGAGGAGCTGAATTTATCTGATTACAGGCTGCCAAAGTTTGCCTTTAATAGCCTCTTTGCACACGGAAGCAATTACGCTTTATCAAAACAACCCCGTTGATGTCATGACTTTCATCTGCGGTGAGGTCATTATGTTTTGACCGCATGCTTTGAATGTGTCACATAGAATGAGTTCTGTCTGTACCTCAGTCACGCCATAAGACTCTGTCTGCCTCCTGTTTTTCTCAAACAGCCCCCAGCACTCAGAAACATCACCATTCTGCTCATATGAAAGCAATAAAGCATCTCTGGCTCACACTATAAAAGCGCAATGAGTACGGCATGTCAACATGGCAGCAAAAAGGGTTTTTATTAGGGAAAGAGCTACAATATTTGTGGTTGTCATGGGACAAATGTTTATCTTGTTAGGATGATGGGTATCGCTTATGTCACTGAGATGGTGCTGTAAAACTGTTTCAACCCTTTGGCCTCTGTTTAAGATCTGGCCTGGTTCATGATAAGCCTTAAGCCTCAGTAGTGGGTTGTAAACTCTATTACTTATTACACAACAATTAGTTCCGGTGCGCTATTAGGATTGGATGAACGCCGTTCCGCTTCACAGTTTGCATCAGTCGGCTTGTCAGTGTTCGCAATGTTCCAAAAAGGCTGCCAGTCTGTGCGTTGCTCCCTTAAATTGAACTGTTTTTGGTGAAAGGAGCAACAATAGACGAAATAACGTGCCATATATGCCAAATATAAGTTACTCGTGCTGTTAGTCTGAATATCAGCACGACTGTGATGCGGCCATGCTGATATTCAGTAACGTCAACACGATAGTGAGAGTCAATTGCTGGAAGAATACGATGGCCGCATAGAAAGGGCTTGTTTTAAATAGGTTGGAGAATTTTAAGGGGGAATAGGGAGGTAAGGGAGGGAGTAAAATCTATCCGGTTTTTACTTATCCTCACATTTCTGGCTGGGGTACGCACCATTGGAGGTGCAGTGGGCGGCCCAATGATGGCTGCCGGGGGCAGACTGGCAGGGAAAGGCGTAAAGGTGTGCTGATGCGTGTGTTGGTGCTGGTGCATATGCTGATGTTGGTGAAACTCAGCCCGGAGGAGCGACACAGGGCCCAACGGCGACCCTGTCGCCCCTGGAGCCGACCCCCGACCTCGCTCTGAACTCTGAACCAGGAAGCGGTTGTTCAGCTCCTGCCGCAGAAGATCATGCTCTGCAAGAAAGGAGAGTGAAGGGAAAAAGGAGGGAAAGGGGGGAGATGGGGAAGACACGGGAGGGAAAAGAAAAAAAAGGCAAGGGCGGCCAGTGAGTTTTCACAACAGCGGTAGGAAGAAGCGAAAGAGGGTAGTCACCTGGCTTTCTCTGTTTCTCCAATTCAAGGTGTGAGGGTTTTCTACGTGAGGACTCATTGGTGGAGGTAAGAGAGTTGCCTGTGACAATGTGCCAATCAGAATCCCCGAATGAGGCTGGCAATACATGATTGGTTGGTTGAAAGATATCAACAGGCTGGTATCTAAAGACAAGAGAGAACCGAGAGTCACCTCAGCAGAAAACACACACACACTTGCCTCGACATACACAAACTCTTACACTGACTTAAAGGGATAGTTCACCCCAAAAGGAAAAATGATCACCCTCATCACCCAAACCTGTATGAATTACTTTCTTCTGTGGAATTTTGACAGTAAGTATTACAATAAATAAAAATAAAAAGTGTGTTCCCCAAAAGAAACAAATGCATACAGGTTTGCGTTCAAATTTTTCATTTTTGGGTAAAATATTCCTTTAAGACACTTTTTAATGTTTAAAAAAGAATCTTTGAGCACTTGCTTGATGCTTTTAAAAGACATCAATATATAATTTTAATTTAAGAGTCTACACTTGGTTTCTTACAATAAACTAAGATATGTTTTTGGTGATGGCAGCTAAAGAAAGGATGACACTGTAGATGCTAACTGCATGTTAAAATATACTATTTTTTTCTTAAATACCTTGTCATTCTATACTTTCGATCAGCATGTCGCACTAAACTGTCTGGAATTGGCGTCTAAAAGCCAATAATCAACAAAAATATTACACTTACCGTACAAGGAAAGGCAGAGATGGAGAGGACAGCTATAATTTATCTTTTTTTTTTTTTTTGCATATTGTATCAAACAAGGCATTTAAAAACTGACATAATTGTCAAAAGGTGCCTTTTTGAGGCACAGGATCCAGATATGAGAAAAGAGCAGTGTAGCTGACATCCTTCTTTATTACAGGTATCATATACTGTAGAAACTGGACAAACTGGATATGTCAAATTTTTCACATGCTGACCTCTGATGCGTGCCTCATCTCGTCTCGCACTTGAACAATCTTGAAAAGAATGTGATTTAAGGGCAGTTCTGTTGTTACTGCAATACTGTGCCTGTAAAGCTGTCTTTAACACGGGTTATTTGTCAACAAGCAGAGGAATTTTATACCGAGCAATTAAAGTACAGTGACTGCAGGAACAGTCACTAGATTTGTGGGAACCAAATTCGTGCAAATCTAAGGCTAGTATTACAATATGCTAATTTAAGTCTTCAAAATGGGATAAATGTAATACATAAGATGAATAAAAGTTTATATTTTTGTGGTATCACATACCTTTCATTTAAAAGCACACTCTTAGGGCACTAAGTGTTTGAGGAACAGAAATGCATTAAATGTATTCTACAGGTCTGGTAAAAAGTTGGTAAAAACTGGACCCTCCATTCTCATTGGTCACTGGATGCTGATGTCAGAGTAAAAGTTTAAATTTTTGCACCTTCACTTCTGCAAACATTTGAATTGTTCCTCTACATCCTTGAAAGGCACCTTTACAAATTGAAATCAGTGGATTTGCAGCATTATTTAGTGCAGCGTAAACTCTAATGTATACACACCCATGTGCAAATTCAATATTTTTATCGATTTGTTATATTGCAGAACTGACGGAACCTACTGGTTGTCAAAAACTACACCATAAAAAGTTAACATCTCAGTGAGGGGATTTTTATTTATTTTTTTACCTGGATAGGGTGGTCCGGCAGGGTGTCCTGGCACCACCAGGCTGTTGGTCGGAGGAGGCAGTGTAGCGGGGTTGGCGAACATGGCCGGATGGCTGGAGATGTGAGAGGGCGAGTGAAGGGAGTAGTGGGAGGAAGGCAGACCGGCTATGGAGAGAGGAAGTGGAGGAGCAGGAGACGGGAGGCCGCGGAGGTGATGAGGGGAGTGAGACAGGTGGTGTTTGGGTGGAAGATTGGAAGGGTTGTTGCTGTGATTACAAAGGAAAGACAGGATTATAAGAAACAATATTCATATTAGGACAGTTTATGAACTTAAAGCTGTCATGAAGTTTAAATATAACTGTCGAATTTTCTGTTTTTTTATTACAAAATAAATTTTGATTTTTTTTGGACAGGAAAACGTAACATTACATAAACATTTGATTGTGGAATCACATTATCAAATCAATGATTTTCTCCAAAACATTGACCAAAATTATTAGCACCCCTAAAAAATCTTCTGATTAAAATATATCTGAAGTATATTCCAATTCATGTTTAATTTTTTTTTTTGCAAACAAACAGGGACTAGGTGACTAGGAACTAGGAACTAGAAACAAATTGGTTGTTGAACTTCACAAAAAAAAAAAAATTCCACCCATTTCCACCATCAGGGCAATAATTAATAAGTTCTAATCAACTAAAGATGTTACAAATCTAACTGGAAGAGGACACGTGTCTATATTGTCTTAATGCTCAGCGAGGAGGACAGTTTGAGTAAAACAAATATTACTAACCTGATGTCGTGAAGACTGCTGTAAGGCGAAGGATGATGATGATGACTGATGATTGGCCGGCTGTGGTGTGACGGGGGTGGGAGTCTGTGCTCCAGTGAATGTGATTGGTTCCTCAGGAGGGGAGGGGTGGGGATATGGGGCACAGATTCCTTCTTGATACTGAGAGGGTTTGGGGAGATAGGGTGAGGTCTAGGCGGGGGGGCTGCCGCCGCAGCAGGGGCAGGAGACCCCGTAGGGGGCGACGCAGGAGTCGGACTTGAGATCGGCGGGACAAACGAAACGTCGTTACTCTGTTCCTGGCTACGCTGAAGGCCAGACACTTTGGTCGAGCTGGAAGTTTTGGACCCGAGATTCTCATTCGTTGGCGTAACTAGAAAGAAAGAAAGACAAAACAGAGATTATTTTTTATTTAATAGTCACTATATTTAATTCGGATGTCAAATGCAGTTTAGATGCTTTAATTGATGTAGCTGGGGTAAAGAGTGTAGTCTTCAACTGTAAAGGTTCATTCACACCGAGAGCGATAACTATTAAGATAGCTATAACTACATCAGCATCCATACAAACGCACGATACCGTTCTGTTAATTAGAAGTACACATTGCAGTTACGTTGTCTGCCGCTTTAAATGCTCAAGCTAATGCTCAGGATAGACTCTAATTGGCTGTCAATGTTTTTATTGTTCATCATATGGGAAACATTTTTTTTCTGAAAGTGATATCAATCATTCCTCTGTGAGGTTCTCATTATAGTTGTGGTAAAGAACTTCCAGATTTTCATAGAATTAGAATGATTATTTAAACTGTGAATGGGCCTTAATCCTGCCTTTATTGACAGTATTTTGAAACAAATCACAAACCACACTCAATACAAAACACCCCCTCAAAGCAACAGATCATTTGAGCCATACTGAGTGGATTTAGTCGACACCATAGGACAGGGAAAGCACCACAGGGTTGTTTTTTTGTGGCTCAGGTGCATGCAAGCATCTCAAATCAAATGTGCATGCAGTTTGGCACAGCTGAAGACATGTAACCTATAGCGTGGGATTGGTTTGCCAATCCATCCATTAGTTTGCAGCAGGGTGAACAGAATCCAGCTGCGATGCCTTCTCTGCTCACTGTGCATAATGCTGGCATACACCATGACACCAAATACATCCACATCTGTCTGACTGTCTTCCTCTCTGTGCCTCATCTCTCTTATCTCCCCTTTATCGTTTTATCCCAGGTTCCTTTTCTTTCTGTATTTCTTTCTCTCTCCATGGGCTTTATGAAGTGTTTAATCAGGTCATTTTCATGCTTGACTATAATCAGATGATCCAATTTTCTGCAAGCAATCCAGTCAGAATGAATAAATCAGAGCTAATTAAAGTTAAATGCCGTTCCCATTCATAGATTTACAGAGCACACAGTCTGCCATGAAATAATTATGTTTCAATTGTGCTGTGAAAAGGGATCATGCACCCTTTATACTGGTCTTTCAGAGTCCCCCTAGCTCACTCTCTCTTTTTCACAAGATATTTCCAGGGATTTCAGTAACACTGCCACAGTCTTTGTACAGAGGAACTTCTGCTTTTGCACAGTTAATCAGAGAGCAGTGCAAAAAAGCAGCTTTTACACTAAGCATTCTAGAGACTATAATGTTTCAAAATGTAAAAGTGGTAACAAATTATTTCGATGGTCCCATTCTGTTGACTTCAAGTAACTTTGCAACTACATGTCAACTAACTCTCGTTAGAGTATTAGTAGACTGTCTGCTTAATATCTGCGAACTCTTTATTGTAATGGTCCTCCAAAAAACATTCTACTGACTATAAGTAACTTATAAGCAACTACATGTCAACATATTCTAACCCTAACCTTACCAGTCTACTTATACTCCACTAACACTCTAATGAGAGTTAGTTGACATGTAGGTGCAACGTTACTTATAGTCAACAGAATGTGTTAAAGGGACCGTCAAAATAAAGTGAAACCGTAAAAAAATTGTCAAATAATCAAGGGGTTCACCATAAAATCATCTATAAATATCCAAATTCAATACAACAGCCAGTGTACATATACATATAAATATAATATTTATAAATGTATATCAGCCATCACTAATCTGAATAAATGTTTTACACAAAATATTATAGAATTTGAATATAAGCCAATTATTGCTTATTGACCAGAATCTAGATGTTGGTGCATTCCTAGAGCAAACACCTGTTTCAACAATCACATATGCCTATTTTTACTGGCAATAGTGCTAGAAAAGAACACAGAAAGGAAAGATGGAGAGGTAGGGAGTAATTTAAGACAATATCTTCCCAAGGCCACTAATTAGCCCATTTAATGCAGTCCTCACTCATAACAGCTTAGTGCAACCTCAAACAAAGACTCTGAAAGCTTGCAGCACACATACTCTCTTCCCAGGCCATTAAAACCTCAGACCGGCGCTCCTAATGGAATATCTGAGCTGTATTAACATACCACTTAATCATTAATGGCCACCAATAATTGAAGGATAAAAACGCTAGCTCGAGTTCTTGACATATTTCTCCCCTGCCGAATGTGACGCACTTCATAAATGAGCCCGAGTCTACAAACAGAACATGTTCTTAGAAGGAAAATTGTCCTTTTAAGTGTGTAGGTGGTGGAGCTTGTCCTTTTTTGCAGCTTTGGGTTGGCTTTTGAAGGTTTTTTGGGAACGGCAGTGGTTAGGATTTGAAGGGCAGAGCCTCGTACAAGATTAGCGCAAAGGGAGAACTTCTACCCAATCACTTGGAAAGGTCTAAACAGATGCACTCATGGATAACCTTGTCTTGCTGCCTTTTCCTTCAAAGCAGAGAAGAAATAAGTTGCCCGTCAGTGACGTTGCCTTGGAAACCAGTCTCGGAGGCACGTTCATACAGTGAAAGCGGACAGTGGTAGTCAGGCTCCTCAGCTAGCAGTCCGTGGCACTTTAGGCACAATGGGCCCTGCGCTTTCTCTTAATGATGATTCTAATGGGTCATAATGGCAGCCAGCAGGCAGGACAAGACATACAAGCTTGGCTTCTTTCTCATTAAAAAAGTGCCCTGTGAATGTCTCTGGATGCCTGCTGTATGTAATGAAGAGGCTTCTTCCCAGTCTAGAGTGAGGCCGTAATCATTTCGCAGAAAATATGACACAATGTCATTCGAAACGAACCAGTGTGATGTCATGCTTCTGGCAGTGGCTGTGCGTGTCACCTGAGAAATTCTTGTCAATTTTTGGTTGTGGTAAATTGTTAATATGTCAGCCTCACTGTAGACGCATCAGAATATGGATAGGGCAAGTTGCCACATTAAAGATGTATGGCTTTCAATTTTCTCAATACATTCCATATTGTGACTGTTGGCCCTGAAATTCTTCCTTAGGATTCTTTTAATGAGGAGACGGTGCCAAATAAACTTGTAACTCTTTTAACTTTTGTTTTTGACAACTGACAGGCCTCAGGGCAGAAATATTTCCCTGAGACAAACAAGACCTCATTATCTAACACCAAGGTCAGTGTTGTGAGTGTGCCCGCTAACAACAAATCCACACAACACGGAGTGAACATGGAGTAGATTTTTACAGCTTACCCATGCAACTTTGCCAGGATGATGCTATGGGCTTGGATTATTGCTGGCTAGGTGTTCTGAGTAGTTTCAGTGGATTGGTATATCTAGGGAGCTGCTAGGTGGTTACTAGCCATTTACTTACTAGCCATTTCACCCATTTTATCCTCCACCAGGCAAAAATGTCATTAGGATAGCTAAGAATAGTAAGAAAAGTAAGAGTACATTTATATCTAACAAGTGTTTGATCATTCATGTCCATAGCACAAATGGTACAGAAAAATGACCAAATAACATAAGTAAATGAGTATATATATATATATATATATATATATATATATATATATATATATATATATATATATATAAATAAATAAATATATATTATAAATGAATAATAATAACAATAACAACAATATATTTTGTAAGCACATTGCAGCAACATAAATATAAAACAAAACAAAAACAATTATTATATATAATTCTAATATAATAATAATAAATAGGGTTAGTTTGTTCAAATATAACCATTTAAATTATTTAACAAGCACTCAAATTCTTGCCATGCCATTTTATGCCATACAGTTCTCTCAAGCCTCGAACAGAACAGCGTTTTCAATCTGTATAATAAAACAGGCAACAACAGAGACCCTTAAGACTGAGTGAAATCACAGTAGGGCGATTAGACACACAGACAAGAGCGCCCTCAGGAACACCCACAGATTTGTAGAGGTCAGAGGTCGCATTCTGAGGAGAGAGTGACACTCCCTTGGGATGTGTTGGCATCCCTGTTCACCAGATGACACTTCAGCAGACTATTGATCTATCCTCTCCCCCTGCTGCTTCTCTCATGGTACGATCCCTCAAGGGACTCTGGGCTCAACACGTGCCTACTGCGGTAGGAACCACCACCGGTGTTAGTAGGGGTGTGTGTTCTCATGACGGATGGTTCTAGCAGAAGCAGGGTGACCCCAGCATCGCCCCACAGCTGTCCCACTAAGATATCCTTGACCTCTGAACTCATTTCAGGCTCAGACAGCCGTCTTAGAACATCTGGAGAGCTGCCGTACTCTCCCCATTATACACACACACCGACATGATGAAAGTGCAGACAGATGGCTTTAGCTACCAGAGGAAATTCTTTCCGGTGTTCTGAAAAAGAGTCTTACAATCACTTTTCTAATCTATGTATAGTAGGCACTTGAATAGCTAATAGCAAGTAAATACTTAAAGTAAGAAATAAAGTAAAAAATGTATTTGATCATTTATTCTATAATCTATATTGTCAAGTGCTTGGTAGCAAATAGGATCCAATTTGAATTTGAATGTACACTCTACAAAACGTCACAATATAAATAAAATAATAAAAACATCACGATAAAATGTTAAAATATGTAAAATACTGTTAAATTGAAGGAATTTTCCGTATTGTTTTTTTCCACAGGTGTTTTCCCCACATTTTGAATTACCCATTGTATTGCATTGTGTTTTAGGATCGAAGGAAATGTCCATAAACTTGATGAGACATGTTTTTCTAAAGATTATTTTCTTACAGTGTAGGGAAGAAGAATTAAAATAAATCAAAATTTAAACAAATATGTAATTATGATATTTAACAAAAAAAGTTACATTTGTATCTCGGCTAGACAAAGCCTTGATTGAAAGTTCTGAACAATCTTTTTCAAGGTTTATAGGTCTTATGAAGAGAGGACAATAGAACACCAGATAAATAAACAGACCGGTAGATAGAATGATAGAACAACAGATAGAACGATAGATAGATAGAATGAAAGAAGAAAGATAGACAGACAGATAAAGTGACAGACACTGAAAATAAACTCTCTTCTGCAGCTTGAGGGATTGTGGTTAAGTATAGCACAATAAGAATTCATGGTTGCATACTTTTAAAATACAAAGCATCAAGACATTATCAGGACACACTAATCCTAATGTTGCATACTATGATTTGGGATGCAGCCTGTGTCTATTTCCAGACTATTAAGCCCCCCCCCCCTTACAACAATATTCTCAACCGTCTCCTGTTGCACATGCAAATGGGAGATTATGGATTTACGTCTTAGTCTGTCTCTGTTTTATATGTAATAAAAACAGCTCATATGCAAACAGGGTCTTAAGATAAGGCAGCAGGGGATGCAAATTCTCCCAAATGACCAGGGGCCAATGATGCTTATTGCAAATACTCACACACCGCACTGCCTTCTGCTGCGAGAACTCAAGCCTAACGCTACACATTCTGAGCTCATTTCCCTTGCAAACCCTGTGGTATATCTCTCCATCATCACTGTGTGCCAAACAACAAACATTAATACTCATGCACAAAGACAGATATAAAACCACAAGTAACACACTAAAAGCTGCCTCCAACTGATGAAGTCAACAAACAGAATAAGACAAGAATTTATCTTGCGAGCAGGTGCTGCATGGAGAGCTGTCATCTTTTCACAGATTAGCTGCATCCAGACAGGAAATTCTCTCCTCTTTACCAGTCAAATCCACTGGGATCTGCATTTCATTGTGCCAACAAAGAACAGAGAATGCCAAAACATCTAAATCACAACTGGGTGGGTTCCTCTAGCTGATGAAAGAGATTTTGGCTTCAGAAATGTTGATTATAAACCGGAATATTGTCTCACGGCTGTCAAAATGTGATAAATTAATTTTAAATTAAGGCATTAAAATAAATTAAGGCGTTTTATTATTTATTTTTAGTATTCAATGGGTTTCAATAAAAAATAAAAAAAATGTCTACAGTATATATTAAAATAGTTTGATGCCTGATTTCAAATCGTATTTGTTTAATGGTATGGTATAGAATTTATATAACGAAACGATCACACACACACACCCATATAGAGATCACAGACATGCAAAGACAGTCTTGTGTGTTTCAAGACATTTTAAGGGCCAATGACAGCTGGTGCAAAGACATTGGTCCTCTATTTCCATCTCTGTTCGGGACAGGGCAAGGTGGCACCAGAGCGTTCCGGGTGTTAAGCTGCAACATGTTGGCTGGTGAAGCCACACAGAAAATCTGTGAGCACCTACTGTTCATTTCAGAGATCTGGAAGCTTTCCGTGCCCTCCATGAACCACTGCTTCCCCATGCTGGGAACAGACTCACACTGTGCCCATATGGCTCAGACGGCATATGCCATCCTGTTCCATGCCACGCGTGATTACTGACGGACAGAACGAAGACTGAGGGGGGAAAATGCGTAAGAAACAAAATGATTTACTTCTTTTTACTGGCCCTGAGTTGCATAGTTATCAGAAAAGACATTTTGTTAATAGAAACTTTACTATGAAAATTCTGCCATGATTTATACTCATGTTGTTCTAAACCTGTATGAACACAATTAAGAAACTCTGAAGACAGTGCTGGTCACTATTTTCAATGCAGTTGCAATGAATAGGGACTTTTAAGCTTCACGAAGGACATAACGGTACCATAAAAGTAGTCCACTTGACTTCGGAAACCATACAATAGCTTTGCGTGAAAAACAACCTTAAAACGGTTATTTATTGAAAATCTTGTCAACCACCCTTAGCTCTCCGTAACGCGGTGATGGGAGAACTAGTGATTTGTGACTAAATCATTTTGAGTTAAATTAATCGATTCACTAAATCAGTCTAAATGATTAATTAATGATTCAAACTATGTTTACATGTGCACAAATAATGTGATTATTTCTAATAATCAGAGTAAGGTCTTAATCGCAGTAAGATGTTTACATGGCACGAGCAGAGGTCTTCACTCCGGTTTACATGCAATTTTCATTATTCTGATTATTCGCAATTAGGAATACAGTATGCATGTTACCGGCCATTGTTTTAATCTACTCACATCAAACTCAAAAAGCATTTTTATGGACATACTGGATATTTTTCGACGCCGTGATGAACATCGCATGATGAATGTGCTTACATGCCTGTTTACTGCGATTTAAATCGGCGTATGCCACATAGTTTAATGTGATTATGGTTACTACGATTATGAGCTTAATCGCATTAGTTTAATCGAAGTATTGTGTTTACATGAGGTAAAGTTTAATCGCAATATTGCCAAAATCCCATTCTAATCGCATTATGAGGGTGCATGTAAACACACTCACTGTTAAGGAAGATTATCAATGAACAACAACCTGAACTGCTTTTGCATCCCTTTTTAAAGTGCCAGTCCTTGTTCATTAAAGCTGAAAGAGAGCATGTAACACTGTCTTCGTATTTTCTCCTTTCTGCTCTGCCGAAGAAAGTCATACTGGTTTAGAACAACATGAAGGGGAGCAAGAAACACCACAATTTTCATTACTGGATGAAAAAAAAGAAATCCTACTCTTAACAGTATGCAGCACTTCTGAAACATTCATTTTTACGACGGCGATAAAAATACAAGCTCTTCACTAATCTATCTGTGCCTCTGATGTGGGCTGGGCATTTCCAAATGTCCCAGATTGTTTGTGTGGTACCACGTTGTGCCCAAACGGCTCATCATTTCATTAATTAGCTTGAGCTGCACGGTTGGCAAACGCGGCAGGCACGGCGGCAGCTGTCTGGATTGATTAGAGAAGAGGACCCAGTGCTGCAATTATCTAGATGACTGCAGACAATGGCTGTCTGCTCTAATAAAGATTCGTCTTACGGCTCAGAAGGGTGTTGGAATCAGCGGAGACTCAGTCGTATGCTGGCCAATACAACAGACAAATCTCGATTCCTCGGCCTTTGACATTTGGAGTAAAAGCCAAAATATTGGAACCACCCATAAATGGCCAAATATCAAGTCTTTCAGCTGAAGAAGTCATACCATGACTTTGGTTCTTATTAGATTAACCTCACTACAGGGTTTGGATAAGTGATTTATTAGATAGTGATTTTGGCCATTTTGAGTTTATTGGGATTGACAGATTAACTGAAGTGGTAATTTTGATAAATAACAAATAAGAGATTCATTGTGCAGTGTGGACAACTTCATTGATTATAGCAGAACTTTGTGTGAGATCGCAAACTGAGATGAGTGACATATTAGTGATTACAAAGAACTTTGCGTTCCTTCTAAACTATATATAATGTTACACAGACAATGTTTCAGACCGCTGCCTTCTAAAAATCAGCATCCCTTTAGAAATAATGATATGAAAAGCCTGCCCCGCACGTTGACGGGATTGGTTACAAGTTTGTGACGGTAGGAGAGAGTGGTGGTTTGAAGTTATTGAGACTGTATTTAGCACATAGTGCAGTTTTAAGGAGAAAATACTCAGCGATGGTATTGACTGATGATATTGTACATGGTCTGTCTGAAAGCATATTAAAAACACCATTAAAAACTTGATTTTCACCACAGGGGATATCATTCAAGTTGTGAGAAGAGCACAAGAACTGATGATTCTGACTAGAAGAACAGCCGTCATTATAGAACACTCTGGAATGGCAACCCATTCTCTCTCGGGTTCTCCGGCTCTGGTTTCCTTCCATCCGACTCTCAGCCTCGCTTCACGGGGCAGCGCCAGGCTCAGCATGGGCAATAATTCCACCTCAGCATGTCAGCTTTATTTAGCCGCATAATGCCCTTACAAACCTAACAATACCTCTTTGTTACCCTGCAGGAGAGCATCCTCTATTAGCACTGCCAGCTGCTTTTCTCCTGATTTACAGGCTGCAGAGAAAAGCAGGAGGTGAAACAGGAGGAGAAAAGCGAATGAAAAGGAAAAAAAAACAGGCCAAACAACATGGTTGAAAGCCATTTGGGGTAGCGAGCATTTTGCCATGGGAGAGCACAAATAAAGGTGTTCTCTAACAATGCTATCAGGCATGAACCTGCTTCAGACCTGTATGACATTGGGTGCATATCATATCATCTTTCAGCAAGTAACTGATTACTTTTCAGTGGAAGGGGAAACGGATGAATGGGAATCATTCAACGGCCCAAGTAGCATAACATGGGTCTGAAAGAGCTCTTGTGCTTTCTTGCCCCTCTCTTTTTATGTACCTGGAACTGGCTTTCCTACCACGGTGAACTCTCAGGAACAATCCCAGTTTGACAGGCCTTTTTCTACCCGTCACACCTGACTTGTTGTTTTGACATTGTGGCCATAGTGGCAAGGTGGTGTAAAGGCATATTGTCAATATTTTCATTCGGATAATGTTCCCTCAAGTGCTTTTGCACTTAACCGCTTCCAGTCAAAAAAAGTGAGCATCGGACGGAAACCGCTTTGCTTGGTTAGCATGCACGCCCACACACAAACCTCACAAGAAGGGGCATATATGTGGACGACCAAATGCATGTTTTTCAAATGGCTTTTTTTTTGTTCCCTAATGACTCGACTTGTGACTTTATTATAAAATAATTCAGCCATACCAAGGCGAAGAGTATCTCGACATCTTCACGGCAAATTAAACTGGATAATCGGCTTTAGGCAGAGCTGATTGTATCTTTCATAGTGTGACTTTATGGAAAAAACGTATTAAAGAAAGAACATGACACGAACACGGGTCAAGTGACAGTCAGACCAACGGTTTGAACAGACTCAGACCCTGATAAAAGAGGATATTTCAAAGATCTCATTGTATGGACCGTTTACCTCCATTCCTGGACGTTTTCCGCATAAAAACATTGCTCCTTTTCACTGAAATCTTTCACAGATGCTTGAAGATCTCATTAAAGACCATACAGGGCACGTATTATTCTGCCATTTCTATGAACGCCTTTAGAAATTGTAACACCCGAACAACACACTGGATGAAATTGAGATTGCATCACAGGAGAAAAGATATATTTCCGTCAGCACCGCAGAAGGCACTGGAAAAACTCTTCTCATTTTACTGAAGGGGGAAATAACCCCAAACAAAACATTCATTGTCACTCCACAATCTTATCTTTCAATCTATATCCTTAAAGGCTTATTTTTCAGGTAGTCCGAGGGCTAGCATCTGACAAAAAGCTTCTGTATTTAACGAACCAAAGAAGCCCGAAACACCATTATCTGGGAGGAAGGAGGTCTAGAATCCTGTTCAGAAACGCATCACTTCTGTATGACAGTTTTAAGAGGCAACATCTGAGTGTTTACAATCACCAAGCGTGTCCTTTCATGCAGTCACGGGCTAAATTACAGCTCTGAGACCCTCTTGTGGGTCAACTCAAATGGGACTCCTCAGGTGGGTTTGACACTGAGATAAAGACATGGGATAAGGTTGCAGGGAAATATCAGGTTAGCAAACACACACACTACGTTTAGGCTTTAAATCATGCAAGAACAGGACTAAACACAATGGGGAGAGGTATCCGATGGCTGTCAGTTTTTTAAAGCTAAACAGAAGCAGTGCGAGCAGATTTATGGAGGTAAAATATGAATATCACATTGTTGTTGATCAAACATTTTGCAGACATTTGCAAGTGTATATATGGAAAAAAAAGAAATACAGCACGGCCAATATAGTCTGATTCACAAAGAAATCATTATTTTGAGCCAGTTCTTCTAATAAATCAGCCCCAAAGACTTAAGTTATCAGTCTGAATCTGAAATCAAGCAGTTAATACATTTTTACTGGATGTTTGTGACAACATATACAGAACATTCAGAAAAGTTTCACACACATCAGTATGACATGCTGGATTTATTGTACTTCAACCTTGTTCGTTTACTTCAAATTAAATAATGCGTCTACTCTGACCAGGCTTTCTGAAGTTTAAACCGTATGAGGCCAGACTATAACCCATCTGTATAGACTTTAAGCAGTACAGTGGGGAGGGAAGTAACAAAGGCAGTCTGAAAGGGGCAAGGAAGGTTTTGGAGGTGTGCCAGTAAAACTAATGGAGACAGGCCCTCTGTCCTGACCTCGAGCATCGCTCAGGGGGACCTGCTCAAACATGCATGTCTCCTTTAATTTCCTGTTACACACACACATATACACAAAGAAATAACATACTGCCTTATTATGGTCATAGTGGCTATAAGAACAAAAGAACAGGCATGGAATGCGCCACTTCAGAGTGGCTTGTAATGGAACATTTTATATTATATATATATATATATATAAAATAAAGAGTATAAATATATTATTGTATGTATTATTTAATATATTAATAGAAAGCATATGGATTTATCAGTGGGTTTTATTTACTTGACAATGTCAACTTTTCGTACTTAGTGCTTGGCAGTGTTAATTTTGGACCCTGAGTGCAATTTCTTTCTAATAACAAAACAAAACAAAACCGAACATTTACAAGGTTTACACTTATCTAGAATCCATCTTCTTGGAAACATTGGGTACACAACACCCATAATAAACGGTTGTCAACTAAAAGAGGCGAACATGAGTATAAAGGGCTTGCTTAATGTTTAGGTTTAATGCATGAGGTGTAGCTTTTCAAAGATTTCTGTTCATGACTATACTCACAGCAACCTTTCAAGTAGAGGTCTATCTATGTTTCCTACAAAAGTGTTTGAGTGCAAATAGGCCAGCTAAAAGCCTCCTAGAAGAGGAGCATTTTAAAGCTGGTTTGAAAGGAGACCCAGGTGGTTCATTCTTGCTGAAGAACCTTTGGGCCATTCTAATGTTCTCACTGCTCATGGTTTAAATTCAGGCGGTTAGTAAAGGAAAATCCATAGCCTCGGGTAAATAATAAAGCACCACAGCTGCCCATGTAGATGTTCACCAAAACTGTCTTCTGTGACATGCTTTCAATTTACTTGCAATCATAACAGAAGACCTCCAAAACACACCCTTATCAAACCTACAGGGGTTCACACCTGAACTGAATGTATTTTTCTCTGATATATCTCTGATTTATAAAAAATAACGTTTAGGGTGTCCAATCCAACATGGAACATGCATGTGTGAATTGAGTTCATGAAAGCATCAGGGTTGTGAACCAATCACAATTAATTTGAGATTTCAAATCTAGAGGTAAAAAAAGATGCACAATTTCAATTTTAACTAATTTGTTTATTTAATTTAGCCTATTTCATTATAATACATAAAAAATTTTTAAAAAAAATTATGATGAATTGCTTGTTGAATGTATTTA
Source organism: Rutilus rutilus (assembly GCF_951802725.1). Taxonomy (NCBI): domain Eukaryota; kingdom Metazoa; phylum Chordata; class Actinopteri; order Cypriniformes; family Leuciscidae; genus Rutilus; species Rutilus rutilus. The sequence goes on from NC_140221.1 coordinate 38,889,585, forward strand.
AATTCTTCTTCCTTCCGATTCAAATTCCAATTTGAATTTCCTCTGGCCAATTTAATTCAAACCCTGGTTAACATGCTTCATATATTACATATGTCATGTGTACAAATATAAGAAAACTATATGCAAGTCATATGTGAGTTTCTCAGAATTTAAACTTTAAGATGACATCACAAAATTGACATGAACTCCACTGGCTGTAGCGCACAAAAAGCAGGACTTGTTTGATACCTGCTCATCTTTTCCACATCTATTGCCATCGTGGCTCTCCATGCCCCCTCACACCTAGGAGAGGCAGCAAGGTCTACCTCTAAATGGCTCTTCATAGTCGAGATCCACTCCTGGGACCCTCTTATCCGGTCTCTCCCCAGCAAGGCAACACATCAGCGGGGTTCAGCGTCCCACTCTTTCGCTGCTCTCCAGTGCGGTGCTAAAATAACAGCCACTCTGGGTCTGAATGGGGCCACTGGAGAGGAAGGCTGTTAAGAGGCCTATCCTGTGCTCGGCGCAAGGGGAAAAGATGCCTGTTTGATTAATAGAAGACCACACAGACTGGGATTTCTAAAAAAAAAAATCCTTTCCTTCCCTTTTCAGCGATGAGAGCCTCACGCAGAGTGGTATTTGCGCCTTAGCGTAGCTCAAAACGATTAACGACTGTCTGAACATAAAATACGAGATCTCTGCGCAACGTCTCTCGCTGTAGAGCGTCCCTCTGCGGTTTTCTACCATGTGCTGATTTCAGGGCTAATTAGCTTAACCTCACAAACCGTCTCTGAGCTGCAAGACTTCAGTGTGATGAATGTAGATGGAATAATACGTCTGCGGAGTAACTTAAACGCACAGAAGCATGTGTTTGTACTTTCCATGGCGACGTGACATATCTTAAACACGAAATACGCATAGCATTGATAAAGAGCAAATAAAGCAATAAAAAAACCTGAATACTATTTTGTAGCATGACATACCACAACCACGTTAAAGCGCGCCTAAGTCCTTTGAACTCCAAGAAGCATGGAAGAGCTTTCATATTGTTCCTGGTCATGGAATTCTGTTCATTTAACCTCCTTCCTGTGCTCAGCCACAGAATTCCGGTCTTTATAAGATCCTTCTGAACCGGTTCCCGAAATGTCGAATCCATTACAAGCGTGTTTGCAATATCCATCCAGTCTAGCAGTTCGTCTCTGCCAGTGACTGAACATTATCCAAGATTCATGTTTGGCCACAAGCAACAACCATCTGGCTTTGCGAGCGAGGATAACAACGTCCTCTGCAAATAGCATTGACTTCAAACACAGGACACAATGAAACAAAATGTTAAAAATCTCATCCTGGCATCTCCTTCAAACGGGCGGTAAAGAGCCAAGCGTTCATATTTGATATTCATTGCCTATTCTAGCCATCCTGATAAAAAGCATTCTCGTTCTCGCTAAAAAAAATGCAGCTACCCTGCAGCTAGACTGATGGTTATCCCAGCCCTAGCGGGAGTGATCACACTGGGGATAGTTAAACGAGCTCCAGCAATCAACTCTTGAAAGAAACTGGTCATTAGCTGGCCCACGAGTGCTAAAATTACCCTGCGCAAATGCAGGCAGACTCCTGAGAGGGCCTGACCTCAACTTTACAAGCTGCTTTCCTCGCTGTAGGGCTGCTAGATCATCTCAAGAGCGCTGCTCCATCCCCGTCTGGTCCCAGGGCGGCCATGGCACAGGGTAAGGATGGTTTTAACAGGCTTGGACTGGTAGCCCAGGGAAAGCTTACTGAAAGGTATAAGACACTTCCTTTAAACCTGTAAGCATCAAATGTTACCATTTAATGACTTGGGTAAAAAGACAATTTGTAAATCTTGTGAAAATAGGTTCACTTAATATCTGTGTTAAGATTTATGTGCAACATATTTTCCATCAAAAGCCTCATTACCATAATACAGCTGGATGTTTTACCAGTTATTCTCAATGGGGTTTCTCATTCTTGTAATGAAATGATTTAATGATCTAAATAAGTATAAATTAAAGGAAGTACAACAAATACTATGATGGGCATAATACCCAAATAACCAAATATATATATGGCCCAGGAATGTCTTTTTGACAGGCATACTAGTGAAACCTCTGGACACTGTTCCGCAAAATCAAGTTAGTAATATTTGTATTTGAAAGGTTAAGTTATGTCTAAGAAATTATTGGTTTAGAAACTGTCCAACGAATCTCTGCAAATGAAAGCTACAGCAATATCAATACCCCATGCAGCTTAAATGCACAGCAACCGACAGCATTTCAGCAAATGGCCAGACGTCAACAAAATCAATACACCATGTGCGATCATTCGAATAAATTGGAATGAAATGAAAAGGGAAACGAACATGTCGAAATGTAATATTTTCTGAAACGCGTTAAGAAAAACAACTCCCGCCAGTTAAGATAATAGTTACAGCCACCGTAGTATAGCATGGCTCAGTGCCTCTCCATATAAATAGAACATGACAACAGAATCATAATTTAAAACATCATAAATATTGAAAGGAAATTAAAATAATTTATGGAATAGGTTGGTCGACAGGGTATGTTTTTCTGTTTGCACAGAGCAAAACGACGGGCGGAGAGGAAGAGGAAGATAGCTTTAGTAATTGCTTTTTCTACCCCTGAAGCAGCTTCCTGCCTTTTATCAAAAAGGCAATCTCTGTCAGTAATGGCTCAATTAATAATTAAACACATGTTTTATCTTCTCCACGCTCCTGCTATTTATTTTCATCTTCCTGACAGGCAGAACTACACAAACAGGGTTAGCGCTATCAATAAAGAGGAACATTCATAACACTCGCTTTCCAGAAATGAAAGGAAAACACACACACACACACACACACACACACACACACACACACACACACACACACACACACACACACACACACACACACACACACACACACACACAAGCAAGCTACCAAAACAAATGTTCATATGTTCTGAGATGTTGGAGAGAAATAATGAAAGTTGGAAATAATAAAGAGATATGAATGCCATTCTTCCATTTGAGCTGAAGTTGCAGTTCTGTTTCAGAGCCAAGTGGGGCCAAACGACATTTATGAAACACTCCGACTCTGAGAGAAATTTTCCTTGTCTAAAACAATTAAATTTAATATACTGTATATACAAAAAGCTTCGTAGAGTGGGTGTTCCTTCAAAGTAATTTACATGCTTTACAAATTGGTCAGACAGTTGGATCTCTTCCTGTCTAACTAGCCAGAATAAGTTGCAATATGGACCAGACTTTGAATTAATGGCAATATGTGTGTAAACCAAGAGCCAAAAAGGCGGAGAACAGAAAACAAGCATGAACAATCACCCAAACAAAAGGACAACAGCATCCTATGTTTATTAATATCAAATGACAAACTTGGCTAAATGACTAGCCACACCACAAAAAGAGCTCGGACAAAACAGCAGTGGAACATTTACACACAATAACAGCTGGACACATACAAATCCAATTCCACCTGTACATGCAACATTAACCTACACAATGAATGGTGAGTTTAATATTAGCTGCTAATCTTGGAATATCCCAAGTCTGTACGCTGGTCCATCCCTGACCGTGACTCCTCGATCTCTGCACTTTCACGATCCAACAGCTGCAAAGCTGATTAGCTGGTCAAGAGGTCAACTTCTATTCATTATTTAATGGGCAAGAGGCCACAAACACTGCAGCGCTAAGGTTAGCAATACATCAGCATTAACCACAGTAGAGGAGAAGAGCCGCATACAAACACACTCTCATTCTCCACCATTTCCCCCCAAATCCTTTGACCTCTGCTGGCCTCCACACATTTTTCCCTCCCTCTGTTTTTTCACCCATGCAGGAGAGGAGAGAAGAGAGTGCATTTTATATTCTGAAGGACTGAGGGGAGGGCGTGTGCGAAGGGGGGCTCATTCGCCGAGGCGGAGCAGGGAGCAGACTTTTATTGACATGCAGCAAATAGCGGGTAGGAACAAAGGCCACTCAACGGCTATTGAATCGTGGGCCTGCAGACAGAGTGCTTGATTAGCGATTCGACACGGAGACCCTGAGCCGTGTAGCATATAATGAGTGCTTAGAGAACGACCCTGCGGCTCCCTGGGGACGGTGGAGGGGAGGCAGGGCGGGGGGAGTAGCACCCATCCTCTGCGGAATTGATTCAGCCAAATGCTATCAAGAAAAACAGAGTATAACGTGCGACGACCAGACATGGCTCTTAATCCGGAATTACATACGTTACGATAACGGTATGGACTGTAAATATTATTCATAATAAATTAGTTGGGTCAATTTGTTTTCATGTGTTGGCGAGCAGACAGATTTTTGCAACGGTGGATTAACAAAGAAAACTGGCGCGTTATCAATTTGATATTGTGAGGATGTAGCAATGGCTGTTACCCCCCTTCTTTTGTTGCTTTCTCACTCTCTTTCTTTCTTTGTTCTATAGTCCTAATCCACTATGTGTGGGCCGGTAAGTTTAATGGAAACAATTTATTAAGTCCGGCTTAAAATGCCATCTGCTGTTAAGCCTTCCAAAGCCGCTAAGCTCTCAGTTTGGCCCGAAGCTGGCGGTGCTTCTCGCGTACAGTAATACGCTGTTTAAAATGAGCACAACGGGTCAAAATTAATCAGGATTAGCAAACCAGAAATCCACTTCACAAATGGCTTTTCACCACAATCTTCCTTCGCTATCCCAGCATGCCCCGGGTTTGCCTGACAGACCTCACACACAAAATGGGTGCGTCACCGCTTCACTGATGGGTAAAATGAAGAGAAAGAGAGCAACCCCCCTCCCAACTACGCTTAAAGCCTCTAACCTCATTGTGCTGCAGGCAGATGCTGCACACGGTTCTAGGTCCAACAATCACCATATATAGCTCTGCATTAGCTGTACTCCAGCTCCACACATAGAGTAAATAATACATGTAAAACAGAGCTATATTTCATATGTGATAGAATGATTGACAGAGAGAACGACAGATAGAACGATAGATCGTACAAGCAGTAGATAGAATGACAGAACAAACGTTAGCTAGACCAAACTCATGAGTGATAGCTAGAAAGAAAGAACGTCCCATTGATAGAATGAATGATCAATCGATAGACAGAATGAACGTTAGACAGTTCTACGAACAATAGCTATAACAATAGAACAGATGAACTAATATAAGTATATAAGTTATGATGAGCATGAATTCACTATGCTTTCATTCAGGGCAAGAAAACCCTGGCACTGCTAGATGGAGAGCAAGCCTCTTATAAAGTTACGAAGAACACAGCGATTGTGGTAATTATGTAAGAACAGATTACAGTAAAACTAAACAGCTGTTAAGCTGATACGAAACTTGTATGTCACCGCAGTACTTGACTGAGGGCACAAAATCAATCAAATCAAGCACCAGCGTGCACGAAAGCTGTTTACAGAAACAAAGACACATGCATATTTGTGCAAGCAGCACCACATTCATGCTGAGGTATTTCCCTGTAATGCAATTCTCCAATGCAAGACGTGAGCCAAGCGAGTGATCAGTCTGCCAGAAGTTCTCCAGGGCAGACCAATTTAGGGATCAGAGCTGAGCGAGCTTTAGATTGGTCTCGGCGGACGTACTGTAATGGGACACATATGCTCCTATACCCCCAAAATCTAGAATAACAGTCTGAAGGAATGGTGCATTCCATGGAACAAAGTCTGGACAAACCCACATTCAAAAACGACAACAGGAGAACAAGGGTAATAATACTATACATTCCTTGCCAAGTGCTTTGGATGCTATTGCCAGAAGAGTGATTATGGCAACTGCAAAAGCGAGTGAAAGGCCATGTGACATACATGAAATGCAAAAAATAAACTCAACAACAACCACGATTTCAATTAATTTCACTTTCACTTGCAGTCAAGGTATCTGTAATACAGCCCCAGAAATTCTGGACCAGAGAGCCAAAGTTTTCCAGGTGATACCTAAAAAAAGACCAAACTGGAACTACTGTGATACCACTGGATATGAAAGGTTACGAAGACTGAACTTAAACTACAATGCAATTTGATGGATTTCAAAGGCTATGAAGTCCGAACTCAAAGTATTATGCAACTTCTAGAACATTAAAAGTTAAGAAATCCACACTGGAAATATAATGAAACTTAATGGATATCAAAGATTACGATGTCAGAAATTGAACGATCATCAAACATCATGGATTTCAAAGGTTATGCATCCTTGAAAGATCTGTAATCTCTACAGTCTGGGCATCAAATTGCTAGTACGATAATATTTATTTCCTGCAGTCCTAAATCACTTAATCCACATATTCCCACTCTTGGTTTTGCATTCTTTTAAAATCCAAATCTGCTTTCTGCTATCTCTGTTTCATCCCTGTGATCCCTGGGAAGAGTGTGTGCTTGACACACATTAGCAGGATATTAAGGAAGATGGAGTTTGTCTCGCCATCAACCGTAACAGATTAGGGAGCCTGTTATATCAACAACAACAACAAGCTCTTCTGTTGACATCTGAAGTGCTCAAGCCATGTGCTCTGATCTACTTTTAAACATGTAAGTTGTTGCACAAGTCTTTTCCTATGGTTATGTCTGGAAGTCATCCAGAGACATGCATAAAAATGACTTTAATATGGAACCCGACAGCAGTCACAAGTTCTACTCTTCCTCTGAGCTCGACTTGTCTCCTCTCACTTCCTCTTTTCTGCGTTTTCAGAGAGTGGGGGGCAAAAGCTCTCCAAAAGACTCATGCAGGGCATCAGAAGTGTGGCATTAAACTCGACATCTCCTCCGCACTGTGCAACAAACAGAATTCGTTTCACAACTTAGTTCCCCTACAAAACCTGGATGTGGACCAACTAAAAAAAACTTCAAGGGGCGACTTCCTACTGCTCTCAGCTAAACCTTAACTACTGCTGGAAACAGTAAAAAGTAGCTCAAAAACGCATTAGAAGCAAACCTCTATCAGCAGCCACTTGAAAATGAATGAAAACAAGGAAACAAATAAGCACCATTTAACAGTCTCATAGGATTTAAACAGGCTTTTAGCAGGATTACAAGACATCTGAGATTTGCTGTCTGTCATAGAGGTCTAAAGATGCAAACACACTCAACCCAAGCTTCTGATGAGTCTGACGGCCCAGGACTTACTGCTACCGCATTTAGCACCATGTACATCTACATGTGTGCACCCTAACATTTGAGCATTTGAGGGGAACCTGAAAAGATGGTTATCTCTTTGGCTCACAAGGACAAAAACCCTTCCACCTCTAACATTCATTTAAAAAATGAGAAAAACAGAACAGCACTAGTCCGGCAAGAGTAACGTTACTCTTCTGAATGATGTATGGCTCTGAAAGTGAGCTTAGAGTTGCCTGTGGGAACATATTGCATAGTGTCAAGTTTAGGGAGAAAAATATTAACTTCAACACCAATAACCTAGACTATCTGAACTGTGGCCTAGAACAGACCTTCCTAGAATGGAAAATAAGTGAAACAAGGATTTGGTTGCGTGAGTTTTACTACAGTGCAATTTGCACAATGAAAGTTTCTTATGTATTTATTGACAACCCTGAGGTATTCTTTGTTTCAAAACCAGTTTATGAATGGTGTAAAAGGTCAAATCAGGCTTAATCATGTCTTGAACATCCAATGCAAGAAAAATGACATTAGAAACATTTATATAGCACCCACAACATGCTCTTACCTTTAGGTGCAGAAGGCGAGAAAAGCTTCTCTGATCCTACATCAGATGCCTGAAAAACAGAAGTAAAACACAATTAGACCATTTTTAAACAAGTGCTCTCCTCCTCCCCTTTTTTGGGGGTGTAAAGACAACATCATGGGAACAGCTGTTGTGCCACGCTAAAGATGGCTACCAACAAATAAAAAAGAGAGCAAAAGACAAGGGGAAAGACAAACCGGAGGGGAATGACATACAAATCCAAAAGACAAGTAAAACACTGTCCAAATGTTTAGGTGGAGCCATCTTGCACTATTTTCCACATCCCTGCTCTTAATGATTTAACAAAAGATCACTGATGGATGGTGACTTCACAAATCCTACCCGCAGACTACAATAGGAAAACAGTAATTTCCCTACAAAGTGACTTAAGTGCTATGTAGACTAAACATGAGCGTGCTTTTCCTTCCCCTCCATGTAGCAGAACGTGTAGTTTCTGGCAAGCAGCAAGAGAAAGAAAACATGCCATGCTCCTACCAAAACACACAGTCATTGACAGACAGGACATGGGGCTCTTAACGAAGAAGGAACTCTTAAATTCTTCACACACTATACACAGGGGTGGCAAAGAATGCCAGCACACACATTCCAACTTTTTCTTAGAATAGAGCACTAGTGACAGCTTTTGTACCTTTTCTTCTGAGAGTACATCTCTCTTCTTCTGAGATACACAGAGTCAAATGCAAAACAATGTAAAAGAGACCATAAAAGAGAGATGAGTTCAAGGAATGTGCAAAAATACATATTCTGAAAAACAACTAGCTAGTGGGTTGCGTGTTGGACATGTTTCTGAGGCTCTATTCACACAGGAGGTCATGGGTCACTGCGCTGTTGTTTTGTAGGAGCGTTCCTACTCTGTTATAACTATATCCGCTGGTGAATCATGATCTGCACTCCTATGGCAGTTGCCACACCATTTCACTTCCTATTTGCATTAAGTTGAGCGAGAAGAAAACAGATGTAGAAATGCTTAATTTGAAAATGTCACTATGGCTCATTTTTATAAACAATATACTGTGGACACATAGGCCTAGTATTTTCAAATTCTGCATGAAAATGGACCACAGTTTGTCTATTTGAACCTTGTGTAAGCCAAGTTTCTAGCTCCATTAATAACGTGTTTTTATTATGTGTACTCAGTCTAATATGCAAAACCTCCTGTGAGACCAGACCCATGGCGTGGCATAATTTCTGAGACCTCCGCTGACGTGAATCCTGGACTACATTAATAAAGAGCTCTGTTTCGGCCCCATAATTCACCACGTCAGGGGACTAATTTTTCAGCAAGTGGGATTTTTCACTACACAAGCTCTCTGTGTCTGAGAGCTGGAACACTTTAGCTCACACCCCCGTAGGATTACATGAAAGAAAAGAGGTTCAGATGGAACTGGGCCCGTAGCATATGTATAAGCCTCGGGTTTGGGCAAAGACTGCTGTTAACGTTCGTTCGGCTCATGCCTTTAATGTTGAAAAGAAACTTTCAATACAATGATCCGTCTATGAAAGGTATTTTTTTGAGAGCTTGAAGCAAGAAAGGAACTGCCAGAGCGTAAAAATAATAATAATGGCGGCTGCATTTCACTGTTTGTATTTTTTTGCCAGTGAGCTGTTCTACCGAGCAGCCTTTAAACCGTGTCCCTCCAGGCCAGAGGTCAGAGATCACCCATAACAAATTCTTTGCACTCTTACGACGCAGGGGGCCCGAGCGGTGATTAAAGGACAGCGCGATCAAAATGAGCAGGAAAAGAGAAAGGACAGAGAGCGAAAAAAAAAAAAAAAAGCAAAGTCCCTGCCCACTGAAGGAAGCAGAGGGGCTATAACCATTTCAAAACGGAGGAAATTGAAGCCACATTGCTGGGAGCCAAACAGCGCTGGCGGGGCCGCAGGAGGCCTGACCCGAGAGGACGTGTGATACTGGATCTGGAGGTAGAGAGGCCAGACCTGGGACTCTGAGATACCAAAACAGCCCTCAGTTCACTTCTCCCATTGCACTCATTAACTACAGGCAATGATGCACCTCCTCTGGACCACGACCCGACTCTCACAGGAGCCACAGAGGGAAAACAGCCAGAGGAGGAGGTAGGGAGGGAGTTAGACAAATAAAAGGGTCATGGTCATGTGTTGAGACATGCTGCCTACAGCTGTAAAGTGCCACTGGAAGAAGGAACAGGAAAGGGAAGACAGGGAGGCGAGGTCGATTTAATTCCAGCAAAAGGGTGCTAAGCCGTAAAAATAAAACAATCACAACAGTCAGAGTTCAGGCTACACCAAACACATAAATATTTTATACAGCTTCTTCTAATGCTCCACAACAAGCCAATGAAAGCAGTCTACATAAAAAACACCTTTGGGAAGTTGATATATTCTGTGGTGTGACATGCTACACTCCCATCTAGAATTTAAACATCAATTCTTTTGAAAAATGCATGCAGTTTTTATGACCTCAGTAATTGAGAGAATATATGGAATATTTGTACATCTGCCACACCACAGGACCAAAAAGCACTCTAAAAATGTTTTATGGACAAACCCAACCATTGGATTTAAAAATTGTATTAAAAAAATTAAACCAATGGTTGGGTTTGTCAATATTTCACCCAACCATGGGTTGAAACAACCCAGCAACAAACCCAGCAACCCAAACGGATGTTACTGTAAAAAAAACCTTACCATGGGATCAACATGGAATTCCTATCAAATAGAATTCGATGGGATTGGGGTTCCTACGATTTTTTTAAAATGTTTTTTAAAGAATACTACAAAATAAATACTGGCATTTATTTGACCAATAATACAGTAATATTGTGAAATATTACAATTTGAAATTCTGTTTTCTATTTGAATATATTTTAAAATGCAATGTATTCCTGTGATGGTTAAGCTGACTTTTCAGCATCATTAGTCCTTTCTTCAGCCACAGAAATCATTCTAATATGCTTAACATTTTTGTGGAAACCATGATAAATAATTTTTCAGGATTCTTCGATGAATAGACCATTCAAAAGAACATTATAAATGTCTTTATCATCACTTTGTATCAATTGAATGTGTCCCTGTGAAAAAACAAACAACAAAAACACTTAAATCTTTTGAACGGTAGTGTAATGGTAAGACACCATGGTATTAGTATCATTATACTGCTAGTTTCTAGTGGTTAAATAAAAAATAATTGAATAAGTCCACCTCAAATTCCATGACCATAACCAAAATTCAATACTGTATAAATTCCACTGAAATACATGATAGAACCAACAAAATAATAAGACAACTGATCGGTTTCGTCCTCTGTTCCGCCCACCCCACGCCCCTCCGTTCATCTCCGACACCCCATGGGTTCAGTGCCAGGAGAGGGTGGCACAGCGGAGCCACTGGAGGCTTCAGAGGAAGCTATGGCACTGACGTGATGTCATGCTGCCAGGGGCAGGCAGGCGGGCCAGATGGCATCAATTATCAGAGAGGAAGAGAAAAAGAGGGTCAGCCTGGCCTGAAGAGAGCTGCCACAGAGTCCTCTGATTAACCTGACAACAACCGGATGACCTCTACAACAAACACAGGTTTTAGCATGTGGATCATGCCTGGGATTTATCATTGTCACTCCAAACTCCTCCTCGTTCGTTCTCTCTACCATCAGTAATCATTCCTGACCCATCTTCTTGCTTCAGTCTCTCTCTCTCTCTCTCTTTTAATGGCAGGATGTTGTCCAGAACCTTACAGGCTTCTATTTTCTAACTGTTTATGTAACATCATGTTGAAGAGGGACAGCAAAGGGCTGATAAACATCTCAGTCATCACCCTCTTAAAAACCTGCAAGAGCCACAACTACCTCAACATTTTGCTTGTTTATATTTGTTGAGTTTGAAATGTGTGTCCTGATGTGGTACCCGATTGTGGATAAGATACTGTGTATGTCTGTTATACTATGCATTATGTAGGTGTTTGTGTGCTTTTATTGTTCACAAGCTTCTCAATTATATTTAATTTAATTATCAACTTTGTCTCTGACGTTGTGGGGGATGGAATATACCCCCCACTTTCTCTCTCTCTCTCTCTCTCTCTCTCTCACACTATATATATATATATATATATATATATATATATATATAAAAAAAATATATATACATATATATATATAATTATTAGTTGTTAATTATTAAGCAAGTTCCCCAGGATTGCGTGATCATGTGCGTTTAACCAGCCGATGCACCAATGCAGTCATTCAGGCATACAGGTTCCTGCTAATGAAACTCCAAATTAATTATCTTCACTGTGTTTGTCCTTCTCTCTCCCATTTCCCTCCCTCCCTCTCTCTCTCTCCTCCTCTCGCTGCTCTGCTTAATGACCTCCTACATACTCGTTTATCATGAGCTCTGCTACATCTCTCCCCCTGCGCTCTCATCCTATCAGCCGCAGCGCAGACCGCCTCCAGTCAGAACAGGTGTGTGTGTGAGAGAGTGATTACAGCTCTCTGCCCTCTCCACTCCACAGGAGAGTGACACACACACACACACACACACACACACACACACACACACACACACACACACACACACACACAAACTCCCACACCAGCGCATTAGACATGCATCTGCACCTAAAGCATCATTAAGATGATAATGTATTCCACTGGGTGACCGTGCAAAATGCAGTCCTACCCACAAGTCTGTGCTGCTCGCCGCGAGCGCCACATTCCACGTCAGCCGCGATTGGCCGAGGGTGTGGAACGATTCCTCCGTTGAACTCTTGCTTGGCAACAAAACGACAAGAACCTGCAGCGGAATAACAGCACAGCTCCTGTGGTTTGCATTTCTAAAACGCCTGCATCCTACTCGCTCTGATCTCTCTTCATTTATCTTTCTGTAGTAATCTTCCTTATCCAGAATCCTCCTTTTTTTACATCTTTCTCACTATAATTTAATCTCTCTATTTCATTCACACATTTTTCTATCTTTCTTTTTTTAATCATTTTCCCCTGCTTTTGAGCACTCACAGGTTGTTAACGTAGCAGCAGGTTGGTGCGAAATACAAATTAGAAAGCTATCCGGTGAGTGAAGGGCAGAGTGAGATCACAGGCGAGGAAGAGAGATAAATGGAAAGACAGACAGACAGGCAGAGAGAGAGACAGACAGGCAGAGAGAGGGTAAAGATGTGTCGCATAGTAACACTAAAGCCAAACAGCGAGACAGAGTCACAAATCAGCACAGTTGTTGTTGCCTCCAGGGCTCGACACATGGCCAGGCATAAACATATGAGAAACCAGGTAAAAAGCAAAGAAAAACAGAGTGGAGGAAAGCACATTCATTCACATGGTAGGCTGCTTCAAAACCTAGTAAGCTGCCTAAATAGGGATCACTGATACATTCCCAATGCAGAACGCAATGAGTAGAGATCGACTGATTTTGCTTTATGATACAATAATATGTCTCTGTAAAAAGAAAAAAAAGAAAAGCAAACAAAAACTGCACAATGATTTAATAATTTTTTGTCTTCTGAAACAACGAAATAATAAAAAGCAAAATGCATTTACTATTGTGCATAATTATAATATTACTACAAATATGAATGTTTTAATAAAGTATTAGTATAATAGTATAATAATTATTATTCATTATTTTTTGTTTTAAATGTCCAAACAAATTAATTATTTTCTGTTAAATGCAGGTTTTTTTCTTTTGCCTTTTGAGACAAATTGAAATGATAATTAAATAAAACATGCATTTGCATTATTTTTTATGATTTTAATACCACAATATAGAGCTGCTGTCTTTGTAGAGCGTTCCAAATCAGTTGCTTATGAGGTTTCATTTCAGTTTCCTATGTAGGCAGAAGACAAGTTGAGGCAAGCTCACAATACATGATTTGTAGTCTCAGACCGTAGATTTCTAAGGTCTGCAACGAAAACCCCGGGACGAGGTCAAGTCGGTGCTCGTTTGCGGTCGCCGATGCTCATTAAGTATGAGCAGGTTAGCGATGTGATCTGAGCCAGTCTCGGGCAGTCACAAACGCTGCAATATTTTCAAACCTGTTTGAAATGATCGCCACGTGATCTTGTAGTGTGTGTGCAATGCAACGGCAAGGTGAAACTAATCCAGCCAATCCCAGTGCAGATGGTATAAATGAAAAAAAAAATCTTGTTTTTTGTAAGAAAACGTTGTTCGCCTCTTGACGTCTAGGTTGTGTTGTGTAGCATGCACACTGCTAAGACAAGACAACATGATTTGGACAACTAAGACAACGACAGATGACAATACACCTTGTTGTGTAGTGTGAGCACCACAGCGATTCAGGCAGTCTTACAGTCCTCTAGTGTGAGCTTGCCCATAGCTCACTAGGTTTAGGAACAGAGCTAACATATCTACCAAAACATTAATTCAGCAACTTGGTGGGCTGAAAAAGCAGCATGACAAATTATCATTGTATTTCTAAAGCGCTTTTCATGATATTATCTCAAAGCAGCTTTACAATGATCCGTGACCTTTAGTAAGCAAACCAAGGGCATACAAAGCCGGGACAGTGAAGCCAGTCAAAATTAAATTCCGGTACAAACCAACTACTTGTGCAATGTTCCCATGCTCCTGGGTGACAGACAGTAGCCACACAGGGGCTGTCACGGGTACAGGCTCTCACAGGCCTCCTCGTCTTTAATGTGAAAGCAGGGGAAGATAAAACGTGGCTTATCAGCAAAGGAATCAGAGCCTGTTCTTTAGTAGACACACTGCAGATACAGATCTTAGTCCAGAGTTTCTTTCTCCTGCCAACACATGTGAGATAAGGAGAGTAGCAAAGAAAGAGAGCGAGAAAGAGATAAACAAGCTTCCATTCTGGCTAACCGGACAATTCCATTAGATGGTTATGTTATTCAATCTTACGCGACTCAAGTAGCCTAATATCTAAAACTCTAATAAAGCTGGAAGAAACCGAGAAGCATAACAACTAAAATTAGGTTATCAGAACGAATAGTTTCGTATATAGTGCAAATCTACGTGTTAATCGAGTAGCCACAAGGGGGTGCTAAAGGGTGTATAAATTTGAGTTAATTCTACCGTCAAAATGAACTTGAGATATTTATTAACTATCACATTTATTAAATATGCATTTTTATGTAAAATAAAAAATATTTTACATAAACTATATAGCTTTACACAAAATAAATAGCTTGACACCATAAAAAAAATTCTGATATTTTTGACTATCAAATTATATCTCAAATAAAATAAAGATCACAACAAAATGTTAAGGCTACTATGTAAATGATCAAATATTTTAATTGCATAAATAAAAAATATATTTTAAGTGTAGTTTTGGATTAAATAAATAAACAGGTCAAGCAAACATGTTGCTTTTATAATATGATGATTAATATTTTCTCACACTATATACATAAAATATAAAGCTTGACTTCAAAAAGTTTGAAAACCCTTGCCTTGTGACAAAACATTTTAAATATTTCTTCCTAAAAAAGCAGTGGTTGTAAAAGATAGATGAGATCAAGTACTTATTGAACGACATATTGAACGGCCTGTACTTCAATCTCTCACAGCCTCATTACCATTCACATCAAATTAAGTATGACGTACTCTGACTAAGGTCTACGGTACAGATCACCAATTAAACGCATCCGATTCTTGCGAGACAGCTTGAAGCGCTATTCAGCGCTGTCCTTGTTCACCTTGTTTTCATCAATGAGAACAACGTCTGAGTCATTCACTACCTCAGGCAAGTATGAAGGAGAGCAGAGGAGAGTTGCTTTTTCTTTGCAGATCTGCTTCGCTACAAGGGAAACCCATCCAGGCACATTGAATAATTCATAAATGATAAAGGGTTTATGCCCCTTGCTGGGCCTTCATGTGCACTAGGTAGAAGAAAGAAAAGGATGTTGAGGATTGTTCAGGTCTTGTTAGACAGGGATCACAGCGGTCTGACTGCGAGGTAGAGCCAGGCCTGTCCTGCCAAGCACTGACGCCTTTAATGAGAGGAAAAAATGCAAAGCAAGACGCCCTGCTTTCATCCAACCGTGATGCCATGTGAATCTTACATGAATCATCCCCTTGTAGCGCAAACGGCACAGTCGGCCAAAATAAGCAGGCATCCTAACCTGAATCAAGGGTGCATTCAGAACCAAAACACTCCAAGAGCAGCACATTGCGCTCTTGTAAGTGAGAGGTCTTGCTGAGTAGGGCACACGGTGGCCTTCGCACCCCAGATCCATTTGACCTCTGACCTTTCGTGCTGCCCTCACTCTGAAACTGCTTTTCAAACTGGAACCGCTTGAAATAAAGTCGTTGCAGAATCTTGTAAATTAGGGCTGCACGATATATAGAAATAAAACCGATTATTGCAATATTGTCAAATTGCACAAGCTGCAATTTAGGTAGATATCTGTGCTACCGGTTTCTGAATGAAGCGTGTAATTTACACAAGTGTAGTTTGTGATACAGTAGCTGCGTTGACATAGACCCTAATAGTCTGATTGTCATTGGACTACTAGCACTAAAAGTCACGTCACCATGTCAATCTGACCCGAAATCAAAGAAAAGAAGCCATTTCGGAGAATAGTATGCGCAATCAACAGGAAACTCAAAAAGAAAGAAAAATCAATTCCAATTTGAAGCTTGTGACATATAAACGCGCAAATCAACTCGATCACTTTATTTAACGTTCACGTAAACTGCGTTCGGATTCATCAATTGATTGATTGAAAGAAAAGGAGTCCATGTAAATGTAGCTAGTGTTCTCAGAATGGCTACCGCGAATGAAGCCGCTGTGAGTGAAACCGCACTGCACTTAGAAAACAGCAACCTGTAAAAAAAAAAAAAAAAGCTTTATGGTATACCGTTTGAAAATTAAGATGTAAATATCAGTATTGTAATTTTACAGAAAAAATAATATTTTTTTATTTTATTTTAGAATACAGCAGAATTATTACAACCTATTTCTTATTTTGTTTAATATTAATTAATAAACACAATAAAATTATAATTATTATTTTACTGTATTGGTCAAAAACAAAAACTCAAGTGGAAAGAGATGTTTTTTTAAAAATCTGTTCACTTTATGGTAAACCTAAGTATGAACACCCACATTATTTATTTTTTAATTTTTTATTTGTTCAGCCCTAAAAGGTTTTTCACTTTTAAAAAAGTCTTCAGATTAAAAACAAAACTTTTTTTTGCAGATGCACTCCCAAACGAAATCACCCCAAATCATACTAGAATGATTAATTCCTTCCAAATAGACATCCGGTGAAACAATTAGTATTTTTTTTCATATCGCAATATACATCACAGAAAATATGACGGAGAATATTGCCATGTCAGTTTTTCCTATATCTTGCAGCCTAACTGTAAGTACATCAAAGCAGACACTGCAGGAAGTTGTAGGTGAAAGAGAAGGAAATGAAAAGGCAAAGGCAGGGGGAGGTAGAAACTGACAGTGTGCCAAAGACTAATCCCCCCAACCTCTCGCTGCACAAACAGACACGGAATGTCCTATATAAAGGAAGCTCAGAGTTGAGCTGGGCTCCTGTTGGGAAGGGACGCGCCACATTAAGTGGAATTTACTTTTAAAGCGGACACCCCTGCTCGTGTTACCGTGTGCTGTAACGCTATCCCTGTGCCACGGCCTCTCGCGGGTCAACCCAGCTCTGCTCACGCCTTTAAAATCACCTCGCAAGCTCCGCTGTTCTTAAAATAGAGGGAAGAGAAGGATGAGGACACGGGCACCTGCTTCTCATTTAAGGGATAGTTCATCCAAAAATTGAACTTCTCTGATCATTTACTCATCATCATGTTGTTCTAAATCTGCATGAGTTTCTTTCTTCTGTTGAACACAAATAAATATATTTTGAAAAATATTTCAACTAAAACAACCGTGGGTCCCATTCACTTTCATTGTATGTACAAAAAAAGAAAACAACTTTTCAAAATATTTTCTTTTGTGTTTCACAGAAGTCAACGTACATACACAGTGATAATTGAACTACGGTGTTCAGTCTTCATCTGTCTGTCAAAACATGGCAATCAATATTTGTTTTTTCTTAGCAAGTGCAAAGTGCTCAGTTTGATTAAAATGTAAACAATCCTATTGAGAAATATAAAAAATTATCATCATTTTTTTTAAATAATTAAGAAAATAATCAAAATGGTGTTTTCATACTATTATTATTATTAATTGGCAAAGTACATTTGTACATTTGCACCCACAACAGTATAACTGCAACCAATATTTCATAATATTTTTATTTTATAATATTATTATTATTATTATTATTATTTAAAAAAAATACTTTTACTATTATTATTATTAGCCATTCAAAGCACCTTTGTTTCCATCCACAACTGTACATGTAAATCTACGAAGAACCTGGTGATCCTTTTAGCAGACATGTATAATCCTATAGCATTCTAGCCTAATATCTATTCACATTTTTTATTATTATTATTCTCATCATTATTAAAATTAATAAGTAAAACTATGTTTTTATTCTTTATTATTATTATATCTTTTTAAAAAATATTATCATTATCATTGTTATTCAAATAATAATTAAAATTATATTTTTGTACGTTTTAAATATTATTATTTACTATTCAAAGTACCTTTGTTTCTACCCGCAACTGTACTTGTAAATCTACGTCTTGTGAAGAACCTGGTGACTATTTTATCGTCCATGTTTGGTCCTATAGCGTTCTAGCCCACCAACAGGATTTCTTTATGGCCTAACTGATGTCTTTATTCACTGCTAGGAAACTTGACTAGAGGACACAGTTCAAGCACGCTGGATAGCCAGTTTATGGAAGGAAGTTTGGGGAAGGCTCGCAGCAGCTGCCGCAGGCATGTCACATTTATCTAACGCTAACCCCGGGCACATTGTGCAGAGCTTCTTTTATCACCCCGGCCCCAGATGTGCATCTTATGACGGCACAAGGTGTATAAATAAACACCCAAGAAATGTCCTGTGACGAGCTCTAGCCATGCAAACCCAGCGAGTTACACTCGTCGGGACAAAACGCTACATCCCTGTCCGTTTATCATCAACCCGACAACTGTGCTAACCTTGTGAGAGAGATTATGGCTCTGGCTTTCACACTTACCGTTTAAACCTCACCCATGCACATACCAGCGACTGAGTCAACCTTGTGACAAAAGGCCTCCAGTGGGGTTTTCAATTACATTCAAACTCTATTCTGCGCAGAACTTGCGTCACTTGAGCCAATGTTAGAGGCAAAGAGCGGGTTAAAGCACATTAGATATGCAAAAGTGAATTGTTTTATCAGATAGCACTGTTTACACAACATACTACATAAAAATTGTAGGTAGTCAATGTTGTTGGCTCCGCTACGCCAAAGTCAGCTAAGGTAAGCAGACAGCGAATTGGGAATAACAATTACATACTTTGTAAAGCGCTGTGTACATATTTGTTCATGTTGTTACAGCCTTTTGTGTTAAATAAATACCTGGTAATTAGAGGGCTGTACAATGAAGTGTAATCTACACAGGCTAACACACACTGCGTAAACCAGCTGAACAACACACCAGGGCCCTCCAACCGCAAAAAGGAAAAAATATCTTATTTAAACAAACACCCTTATTAGCTTTGAGACATTTTGTGAGGACTTCACTGAAAAAAATATTGATATCAGTTGGAACGAACACTGCCAATTAGCACCTGTATGCTGTACGAATTTCTGGAAAAATGCAATAAAGGCTTCGGAAAGAGCGGGCTGACGAGGGCGTGTGTGGGCGCGGTTGAATTACAAAAGACCCCTGTGGAAGAAAATTGAAAGTTGCTCTGGATGCCAGGAAAGCAATGCATAAAGTTGTTCACTTTGGATTAAAATATAATGAAGCAAGTAAATGCATCTTTGTCTGACATGCTACACTTTCAATTATTCATGCGGAAAGGGAGAGAGAGAGGAAAACAACAACTGGCAAACAGATTCCCCAGGGTGTTCAGCCCATCTACTAGGAGGCACATGATGGCAAGGGTGAATTTCTGTCTCTCTGCCTGTTAAAAGCTTTAATAGTCCTTGCGAGGCTCACAGCACCAGCTCTTTCTAGTAGAGATGCATTTACTGGCTGATACCAATAAGATGATTAATTTCCAGTATTAAAATTCAGTTAAAATTCTATCTATCTTGCATGCATGCACTTTTGAACAGTATGTGTCAACATTTATTAAATATATGAAAAATTGTGCATCCCTTACAAACAACTACAATTAACACCATAATGCCAAACTGGTCATTTTCTCTGCATCTCTTCTTTTCGATCCTGGCACAAGAGCATCATGCCGTCAATTGATTGGTTTCGTATCAGATAAAAAGCAAGGTTAAGCAGCTAATTAAAGAAACCTTTGATCGAATAAGCACAAACCATGTCCGTTCAATAAAGCAAACCATCTTGCATCATAACAGTACTGGAATAGCATTTTAAAAGCGGAAAAGCTCGTGAGAAAAACCACCTGAGCTCTAATGTAAGATTAGTGTTGGTGATGCTAACATTCCTGACAGGGAAAAACCCTTTTCTTTCATTTGTCACTGGGATTATCCTCTAAGACTCAATCGACACACACTTTCCCCCGTGGATCTACGAGAAATCGGATTGGTGAGTCGTTTAGACATAGTCCTGTTTGCATATCATGTCTGCGGACATAGAGGAATTCCACTCAACATCCTTCCGGGATTTGCGGCAAATAGCAAGGAGATAAAAGGCGGATAATCCTGGAATGCCAGAATCCCTTAACCCATCATCCCGGATCCAACCGCGAGGCATCACTGAGAGAAAAACCCTTCTGCGAGCACAGATTCAGTGGCCAAGATCGGCTCCCCCGACTCCCGAGTCCCCACTCTATCCTCACACTGCTTAAAAGCTTTACAGCGAGAAAGAAGGGGATTTAACTAAGTGGTAAATGCGGTGAAAGGCGGGGAGGGAGCGGGCCGGGATGGGGGGCATGTACTGTAGGTTTCCCTACTGAGCAATAAAAATGGCTTTACAATGATAAAAGCCCCCTAACGTGCAAACCTCACCTCATACAAAGACCTGGATCATTTGAAACTCCAATAAATGAAAGGCGGTAAGAGAGGTCTTGTGATTTTTGTGACATGTTTAAAATATATCTGTAAAAGAGACCAATCACTCTGTGTTTTCATGTGGCTTTTCCATGTACTGTCCAATTATTGGACCTTTGTATTCTCTACGGGGCATTAATTACAACTAAAATCATGACTTGTTGAGAAGTAAGCTTTACAGCATCCTGGTTTTGCACAGAAAGCAGCATTCACATTTTCTCAAAAACAATTTGAACTGTTAAATACAGTACCTAAGAACAATGCAGTCACTTAAATGTGAAACAGATCCAAAAACCAAGCTAGAAAAACATGTGCATAATCTTTGAATCTGTGACCGATGGCAAGATATCATCACCTCAGCCCTGGCCCTTTCCCTCGGTCTTGCTCTATTTACAGTGCTCCTCATAGCAGACACAAGCAACTTGAATGCCAGCCAGCCACATCAAAACCCACCCAGACCCAGGCCTTGAACCCACCCACCTGGAGGCTGTATATCACACAGCCAGAGCTGCGCTGAGGAAATCTCACTAGATCAAACAAATACCAGGAAGGGGGCAACTGACAGAAATACCCCAGGAATCACCTCTCTTCTCTCTCTCTCTCTCTCTCTCACTTTTTACTGTCCCTCAACTGATGAACAGGCACTTTGTGAGTTAGGACCGAAAGCTCCCTGCGGGTAATCAGAGCATTACAGAAGTTGGACTGAACGCGGCCCAATTATATTCAGTGTACGTGGGTGTGCGACACCTGCCAGTGCCCTTCAAACCCTCAGTATGACGCAGCAATCAATGATAAGCCCACCGGGCTCCTTCTGCTCCTGACACCTCTCCGTCTTCCACTGCCTTCCCTTCCCATTATAGCTGGCTGTCACTTGTTGGATTATTACCGCTGCACTCTGCACCCGGAGTATGGAGAGGGGGTGGACAGAAATGTCTGCCTCCTCTCTTAAAGTCAGCACTACCTCGCTGAAATTGAACAAGATAACCCTGCGGAGAGCAGTACAGGAAGTATGAGACAAAGCAGAATGACAAACATGCATGTGTGCGCGCACCTGAAAGTTCAGTTTTTCATTAGTCATCTATCGACAATCTATCTTCTTAATGTTTGGCTTATCTAATGTAACAATCAAAAAGCTCTCTAGTACAGGTCTTTTAATTCAATAAAGCTTTTGTTTCTGCTCAGATATGAAACGGAAAACTTCTTACACGTGGCTTTGGAATTCTGCACGGCGTTCCGGATGT
The DNA here is from genome assembly GCF_951802725.1 of Rutilus rutilus. Taxonomy (NCBI): domain Eukaryota; kingdom Metazoa; phylum Chordata; class Actinopteri; order Cypriniformes; family Leuciscidae; genus Rutilus; species Rutilus rutilus. The sequence continues at coordinate 38,911,638 of NC_140221.1, forward strand.
CACGTTGAACGAACACGCGCGGAAGCGTGAACCAAACCCTGACAGTTTTGACAACGTTCCACACCTCAGACACTGAAAACAGCATAACAAGCCCTCGTGCAATACTCGCAGCACAATTTAATATACTAATAATGGTTGCATATGTGTGTAGGAAATTTTTCCTGACGTGCACAAACCAAATCCAGATGTTGGGCATCTGTGCCCAGGAAAAACATGATGGATAAACACAGGGAGCCAGAAAATGAAAACAGTACACATGAAGTATAATCAAGAAGAAACAGGCCACTTGTGTTCTCACATATAATTTGTTTTTGCGGGAGCGAGACAAAGCTTTGCCAAGATGATCAAGGAGAGGGCACTGAAATTATATGAAGCAAGTCCAAAGCCTTGCTGACAGTGACTCTTTGGCAAACGCAGTTCAGAGGAGCTGCTAAACTCTTCAGATCGCAGGAGGCTGGGAGCTGAGGATTTCCAGAATCTACCTTCTCAACCCCTTAAGGCACAATAAAATGAAATGCTATATATAGCTAACAAAATACATATGTTCTTCAAGGGCAAACTTTCTATAAACAGTACAAGGTTTCAACTTCTTAATATAGTTCTACACTGTCCACTCTCTAGTGCTCTCAAAAATCATCTAAATACTGGTGCTTTCAGGAACCAGGAAACCAACAGGCTTATCTGAACAGTGAACAATCTAATGTAACATCAAAAATTCAAAATATTCATATGGGCAAAACACAATAGATAAGAGAAAATGGTAGAAAATAGAATAACCAGGAAATCTTGATAGCTAGGAATCGATTGCAAGCGCAGCAAGCGATTTCTGAGAAACGCTGTTGAAAGTGGATCGGAACGAGCACCACAAGCATTGCATGTTCGTGCATTTTGTGGGCGGAGCAATGAAGGGAGGAGTGTGTTTGTTTGGGTGTATTTCAAATATCAACAGTATCACTCAGAAATCCCTTATTGCACAATTTATACGGTTCTTATGAGTATCAATAGTGATATTTGTTTAAAAACTGGAAAATTGATATGCAAGACCAGTTTGTAATCGTTTTATCTTTGTTACAATATTACCTCTGAATGTGATGAATTTGCTTTAATATTCCATTAATAATAATAACAAAAAGTCAAGAAATGTATGCAAGTAACATTCAAATATTACATAACTTGACCTGTAAACAATGGCATTGTTGGGTGCTATTTTTAAAGACTTACCAGATGGCGCCATTTATCTGTAAATTCAATATTTAAGAACAGATCAAGTAGAAAAGGATGAAAATTGACTGTCCGACTAGTATCCTTTCTACAGTTGTACTCGTTTCAATGACTTAGGCCTAAATTCCCTGATATTTCCTGGTTTTACTGTGGGATGCATTAAATAATCTTTATTTTTAAGAGTGTAGCTCAGACAATTATCTACAACGTAGACTAGCTGGCTACCAAACTGCATAAAGTAAAATTTATAGCCAGAAACACCTCCTACACAAACAGCTAGTGGCTTTTTCGAGCCAAGCTTTACCGCACACGGTGCTTGGCGGACGTCACGTACTACAGAGTGCGGTTTGAGCACCTATCTAAATAGTGGTAGTCTAACTAGCCCAGCACAGGCCACTGTTTGTACAGGCTCTCTCTCAGATCTCTGATGTTGCCACAGTGCTAAACTGCACAGCTGTTGTGCAATCTGTGGCGGTGTTAATTACCCTAATGTGAACGGCAGCTTGTCAGCCCCACACTAACAAAGAGGCCTTATGGTTTTAATGTTGGCCATCTTTCGTTCACCCTCCCCTTCTGCTTTTCGCTTTCTCTTTGCCCTTTTGCCATCTTTAACCTTCTCTTCTTTCCCTCTCTTTTGCGTCTTCTGTCTCAGTCTTCATTCATCTCCCATTTCTTACTCTCCTTACCCTGGCGGACCACCCGTCGCATATTCTACACATCCCTGGAAGAAGAAAAAAACACACATCTAATGAAACCTCCCTTCGCAAATCTACTTAGTAAGGAGAGAAAGCGGCTAAGGGACCAGATTAAACAAGGATTTAATCCAGTGCCAGTGAAAGGTCTTAAAAGGAAATATGAGAGCAGTGAATGGTAGAATACAGATGCCCTGAAAGGAAGGGAAGGCAGTAAATCTGAAACAATCACTGCACATCTGACTTAGCATCTGTAAAAGCGACAGAGAAAGACGTTTTTCACAAAACTTCCTGGAACACTTTGTTTCAGTCCACTTCATCAGCCAGATTAAAATCAGACGAGGCTTCATACACAACAATTTCTCTAGTTTAAACATGCTTAAGATCTAAAAATATTGCAAAATGCAGGTACAGCTATTTTTCTGATTGCTGGGAATCTAAAAGTCTCAACGAACACCACAGTGGCACAAATGCTTTAAATGGGTTTTGTTAGGAAGCACTTCCTAGGGGATGTACTGCACATCATTGCTAGATGTACTTATCTAAACTCTTAACATCCTAAAGGAGGTCTGAGATAAGTACAAGAGCAAATAGCTTCAGCAATTAATTTCTCAAACAGTATAACCGTGAATTATACCAATGTGGCACTTCTCTCAGGTGGCGTGCACTTTTACTCTTCCTTCCTCTCCTCTTCAAGTCGCTTTCCTCTATTATTAGAGGAAAAAAACAGCTGGTAAATAGCATGTCTGGGCTGTGGGCTTTCATAATTTTCCACATCACACAAGGTACATTTAATTATGAGCTATAAAGGTGACAAAAGACACGCAAGTGCCTGACCGGAAAGCACAGCGCTGAGGAATGCAGGAAAAAGCCACATTTGGGACAAATAAAATCTTCATTTGTTCTAGAATCAGTCTAAGGCTATGCCCACAATAATCTGGATATGTCTGAAAACTGTCCTCTTTGCATGAATGTAATATGAAGATTGTACAAAGTAACATTTATCCTTAGCAACACTATTAAAGTGAATAGCAGGCGCAACAATGCCGTACAACCACATGGGTACACAATATGAGTGACTAAAAGTGTCCGTTTTCACGGTCCAGTGTTTTCAAATGTATGCTTTTGGGAGACTAGGTCTTCAAGAAGCTCAGTTTTTGCTGTTTTTAAATGTATCCGGGTATAGACGTAGCCCAAATCCTGATACTCACTCAAGAATCTAGACACTCTGTGAGGCCTGCAAATAGGCCCACCTTCACACACTCAAAATATACTCCAGATAAAACACATTCAAGGTAGAGAAAGAGACACCATGCACAAAAGAGACAGGACGCCTTTGGTGCGCCATTCTTTCATTGCACAAAAAAGCAGGGCACTATGCTCTCGTACACAATGGCTAATTGGAACGGGATCACACAAGATTAAAGAGCGAGGTCTTGGAATTATTCATCCGCCTGCCTCTGTGTTTGAAGTGTAGTGGCTGTGGTTAATCTGCAAGGCTTTGACAAAACAGCAGCAGCACAGCCGGCCAGCGTGACCCAAGCAGAGAGGAATAACTCCCTGACATCCAGCTTTAGCGTTTCCGTGGCAGACAAGCACAGTGTGCCGTGCGCACCGGACCCCGTTCAGCTGTATCCGCTGTGTGCAGCCAGCTTGAAATCCAGTGAGTCACTGACCTATGACTTCAGCAATACCTGGAGGTATTCAAAAGGCCTCGGCACGATGCTGTTGTGCTCTCGTGTGAAAGCGTGTGTGAGCGTTTGACATTTAGAAGAAAAAAAAAAATGACAGGATAAAAAAAAGGACAATGGGACATCTCAAAGCTTAGAGGGCTTTACCAAGAGTGAGATGGGGGGAAAAGAGAAAAAAGAATGGGAAAAATGGCCTATATTGTTATGGCAGTCCATTGTCTGGCCATCTCAAAACTCAAGGCATTTTACTAATAGGAAAGGTCACTTTCTATAAAAAATAGAGTATAGCCTCACATATATATTGCCTTTTACTAGAATAATATAATATAATGAGGAGCACTTTATTTTAAGGTGACGTAGTTACATGTTACTACATGCACTTACTATAGCAAATATAGTAACCCTAAACCTAACCGTAACTCTATAGTAAGTACATGTAGTTCATTAACTTTAGTCAGTACTTATTTGAGTAAGCACAATGTAACTACGTCACCTTAAAATAACCATATAGTATAATATAAAAAAGCTTTATATGCAATTATTTCTCCAGTTTAAACAAGCTTAGATATAAAAGCTTGCAACATGTAGTTTAGTTTTTTTTTCTGTTTGCTGTGCATCTAAAAGTCACAACAAACACCAAAATCTTCTTCATTGACAATGGTAAAACACTCAAAAACAAAAGGTCCCAAAAAGGGGATTTCACAGTAATGCCATAGAATAACTATATTTTCAGTTCCCCTAAGAACCTTTTAATGAACAGGTCTTGAAAGAACCATTTTAAAAATCTAAAGAACCTCTTTTCCACTATAAAGACGTATTTGGGGAATGGAAAGGGTCCATGAATGTTAAAGGTTTAGTAAAATTTCATATCTTTACAGGAAAAACTCTGGGTAGTTTATCTTACATGATAGCTAATGTACATGGTAACACCCTTGATAACATTAACATTTAACAATAATAATAATAAAAAATAATAACTCTCTAATCACTAACATTAATGAACCCTTTTTACAACCGAATAAATCAAGTCATTATGGAGAGGTGAAAACATACATTTCCCTTCCTGCTCCATGCTTGGCTACTTTTACAAAACTCCATTTATTTCTCTTCGGACTAAGAGGACTCAAGATGTTAGCTTCGTGCCGGAAGGTCTGTCATATCAGGCTAGGTTGTGATCCGCCTCGTCTCTTATATTACAAATAGCTGGCAGATTTTTCCTCACCCTCTTATCAGGACTGCGAGCCAGAACCCCGCCATATCTGCTCTCCGCGCCTGATAAGTGGAGGGTTTGAAGATACGAACGAGGGAGCGTTTGCAAGCTAATTCCAGAGCTGCATCTGCACAAGATTAAAGATTAGCTTCTGGCCACGAAAAAAAAAAAAAAAAAAAAAAGAAGAAATACACATTTGATTTGTCGGAGAGGAAGGTGAAGGTGAACGGGCATCGTTTTAACAGCCACTGCAATTCTGCTACACTTACTGCTATTTCATATCGCAAATAGTCTATGAAAGCCTTGCTACTTGGTGTAATGAAAGTAGAAATCAGAGTAAAAATCTTTCTTGACAAAAATCCACATATTTACCCACAAATCCTGTGAAATTTAAACCAGCAAAGTATACAATATGTACTCTTCCCCAAGTAAATACTGTGACCTCACAGCCACCTGACCCAGTCTCAAAAGTCCCTGACAGTTCAGAGAGGAGAAACTCTTATGAAATAGGTAGTCTATATCTTCTTATAACTTCTGGGTGTAAAAGCTGTAAATCTGAATGCATTCAGCTGAGCAATGCAGCAATCAATTTGTTTTAACTGTGCGTTCATAAAACATTATGCAATGCGAGTAACATATAATTATCATATATCAACACATTAGACACCCGCAATGTAAAATGATGCAGTGCAAGCCATAAACATGATTTGTGAAGGTGGCGACGAGTATCTTAAATGGCCTCGATGCAAATCCTCTATGCAAATCTCATTCAAAGTGCTAATGCTGACAGACAACAAACCACCACAATCCCTGATCTATGCACTGCCCAGCCTGAGGCAAGCTGTTTACATCACCATATGGAAGTCTGAGACGTTTTAGGCATTCTCTCAACTCAAAATAAGCTAAAACTCATTTGTTTCCTTTGTAAAAATGTCCTATCCAGACATGGAGCCAACTATAACTATTGTTAAAGGTAGATTTGCTTAGGAACCTCAAACAACCAAGGCACAGCTTATATGCAAAGGGATTTTGGGTAACCTTGTGAACGGTTGATTAGGTCTAGAGTCTAGATATCCTATGCAATATGAAATGAATGCAACTCGATATACAAAGCCAGAGCTTGACAAATGTAAATCGTATGTGTAAAGACACAGAAAGAAAGAATGACAATGGGTCAATAACAAAAAAGGAGATAAAAAAAGAGGAGATGACATTAAACAAACGTTTACAGCATATTCAACAAGAATGACTCAATGCCAATACAAATCAAGAGGTGTAACCAAGTACAAACAACTCAAATATTTTATACTAATATTTCACACCTTGAAGACACATAAGTGTACTTAACTTCATTATTTAAAAATATATCTTTTTTGAAATAATAGATTTCATTAGTTGTATAAAATAAAAGTAATAATAAAAAAAAGAGTTACTCTATTTGACCTGAACAAAAAGCACTTCTTCATAAAAAGGTCAAATATTTAAGATTATGAAACTAAATGACCATGAAACAATCATCAGGGCCCAAAGGGGTTGATCGTATTTGAATATTTTTATTATTATTATTTTTATTTTATATCACATGACAACAAAATGGCTTCCTGCAGGTTGGTAATACCACACTGACTTGTATTTTGTGGACCAACATTTTTCAAATATTAGTAGCCTACTTTAAAACTGCTTATTCCTAATCTGTATTTTTTTTTAAGAAATAGCAATAAAAGATAAATGGCAAACAAAGTTTTTTTTAGATTTAAAAGTAAATAAATGAATAAAATAATCCCCTGACGGTTACACTATCTAGACACCCTTACTTAAACCTCTACAAAATGCCAAAATGAAATTTAATTCTGATTCAAAGGTGTAATGAAATTTTTATTTATTACTGAATAACTGATTAGATATAGACAAAATAAATAAGAATGTCAGTGACCCAATTGCAAAGCCTGAGCAACAAATTAAGAAAAGAAAAAAAAATCTTAATACAAAAAGCAAGACCTTGACAGATGTAAATTCTATAGAAAGAAAGAAAGATTTCAGACGCTTATTTATCATTTGATTCGGAATAAAAGCACAACAAAGCTGCAAAACACAAAGCGCACATACACAATACTATGGCATTAAACCGAATGAAACTCAATGACTTCACGTAGTAAATTGCTTGTGATATCAGCGCGTGAGGGAAATAACACATTCAGTCTCTAGAACAAAACCTGAACCGCTATTTGGTTCAAGCAAAGCCTTATTCATAAGTCTTCAGACAAATGCGGTGTGGTTTTCATTTGCCGTTCCCCCCTCTTTTTCTTTTCTTAAAAGCATTTAAAAAAAACATTGTGATTAAATTTTCTTCGGCAAAATATAACTAGGTTTCAGAAGCATAGAAGACATTCATTAACGTGGGCTCATTCTTTATTGAAAACATATCCTTACCGAATTCTACAATAGATTCGCTTCCATCGGAGAAAAATACTTGGCAAAGATGACAAATATAATGCAATTCCGTTACATCCAGTATATGCCGTGTGAAAGCTACGGCAGATTTTTTTCTTTTTTCCGCCGAGCTCTCTACGTTACCGACTGAAGGCGGACAAGAAATACGAACCTGTCCCAACAATAAATCTTCAGAGGAACGTTTTTAACGACTGCGGTGGCGAAAGCTGTCAGAAGCGGGGGATATTTTTAACGACAGATCAGACAGATTGATATCTGTTCAGCAATGAGTCATACATTCCTCGCTCAGGTGAACAGAATCGGGTTTTTAGTCAAGGTAAGGTGAAGGCGATAGATATGAATCCCAAGTCGTGGAAGCTCCTATGACAGATCATTAACAATAGATTCCCAGCAGAAGTACCGCTCGCTTTCACAGCCAAAAACAGCGCAGAACAACATTCCATGGATTGGAGCTCTTGGTAATCTCGTTTAGCTCGAATAATTGAGCGAATCCTTTGGTTTTCGACGTATCTGGAAGGTTTTAAAAGTCCCCACACGAATTGAGCGCGTCCAGCGCCTCCGCTGCGCGAGGCTCTCCAGGCACATACGGGAGCGAGTGTTCCGTGAGCGCGCGCTGAAGTGCGCTTCAAGCGGCCACTCCGCTGGGTGTGCTGAAAAAAAAAAAAAAAAAAAAAAAACATGCACAGGACAAGACCAAAGCAATCGATGTATGAGAGGCGGAGTTTATGCCAGCCTTTTTTTTTAAGAAGAAGAAAAAATAATAACTCGCTCTAGCAGACATTTATAAATGTCATAGGGACGCCTTTCAATTCAATGCAAAGTATTACTACCTTTTCTCCTAAACCTTTTCATAGATGCCAAAGTATTAGGCATATATTGTACAATGAGCTGTTCACAAACACAGGGATATTCAACCTTTACAGACCCAAAGACCACCAATATAAAAAAGACTTGACAATATGACTTGACAACTTGCCCTTGACTTTAAAAACATGCCTTCATTTTACTTGATCCTTGCTTTAGAATGATCACAGTATGGTTTTATTCACTTCGTTCATCCAACGACTATTATATATAAATATAAATAAATACTGTTAGAGAAAACAAGAATTTGCATTTTCTGTAAAGCTGCTTTGAATCTATATATTGTGAAAGGCGCTATTCAAATAAATTTGAATTTAATTTGTGCAAATGAAATATTCACTCAAAAGCACAGTTCACAACTAGATGAGACGGGATCCGACAGTTTCTGAATCTGTGTTCAAAAAGAATGATAAGTCTGAATCTATTCTGCAAGTGGGTCAAATTCAGTGAGATCAAATTTGCTCAGCAGTCAAATCAAATCAATGGGCAAAAGCGTCAAAGACAAAGAGTAAAGGGCACAATTTCTAAAGAGAATAATTTCCTAAATGTTTTCAGAAAGAAGAATTGCACATCTTGTGTTTTATTGAGGGCTTGACATATAAACTGTGCAGACAATGTAATGCAGCTTGACTGAATCAAAGCCATTTTCTCACCAAGTTATCCAAGCTGCGGCTGGCCTTAATAAGAACCAAATGAATGGCATATTTTAAACACTGAAACAGTGTTGCAAACTAACCAAACAATGTTCTTGTTTTGATTTGACCAGTGGACAAATAGTGTAGACTGCTCCATAAAGCATGCAATGTCTGCGGTACTTCTAGGAAGTTTTTGCATGGAATGCAAAGCTTGTAATTATTTGCAGCTGATTGTGATTATAGGTCATCCCCTTTCCTACACACTTCCTATTAAAACCATCAGGCATTCAGAGAAAAACAATACATGGAATGGAGAGATCGTGAATCAGGCAATGTAACAAATGTCATACTATCTTTTATCCTGATTAGTTTATTGCACTGAAGAATATCAATTAAATCTTGCAAATGACTACAGCATCATACAAACGTAATTCGGAAAAAAGTTCAATCTCAGTGCCAACAACGACTTGAGGCCTTTGAGTTAAGCAAGGGTGATAATGCACCAATAAACACATTATTTACAAACTTGTGCTGTATCTTTGTGAATCATTGTTCTAAATCATTGTTCCCTGCATAGAATATGTTCGTGAAGATGCAAAATTACGTTATGGCACTAACCACAGAGACAATAATAGGTTTTCACTTTGCCTAGGGAACTCTTGGAAAATATGTCCGTAGGCACATCTGATGACAGAAGAACGATTTTAACTTTAGACAAGATCTACGGCATGAAGGACAGAACTGGAAATTCAAAGTCATGTAAAGCTTGAAAGAATGAACCACAGGGCAAGCCTGTTTGCAACAAAAAGCACCATCAGACGCACACACGTTCTGAGTGCTATGAAGACAAAATCTGAAAGAAAGAGGCGAGACCAAGCTAGGGATAGAGATGGAGAAAGAAAGAGAGAAAAAAGGCAGAGTGAGGGAAAGACGCTCCAGTTGCCTCAGGTTGCCTTTCAGCTATCTTTTCCCTGTAGATTCATCTGTCAGAGCTCAACCAAGAGAGAGACAGAGAGTGAGAGAGAGTGCAGGCCTCATTGGGCATCTCATCCTCAGGCTTAACAATCCAATATTGGTTGTTGCCGAAGATAATTATGCCCCTCTGATGATGGAACACCTTGGGCAAGTTACAGCAATTTGCATCACCAAACATGGCAGATCAGCATAAAGGGAGGAAGGTTTAAAGGGATAGTTCACTGAAGAAATGAAAATTCTGTCATTACTCACCCTCACGCCATTCCAAACGATATGACTTTCCTTCGTCTGTGGAATGCGAAAAGGAGAAATGTCATTGCTTTTCCCCCAATATATGAATTCATAGTTTCCACGTTACGCTTTAAGAACGAAACAAATAAGCACAAATATGTATTCCAAGTCTCTGAAAGACATACAATAGCTTTGTATGAAGAACAGACCAATTTTTAAGCCGTTATTTATTGATATACTTGGCCTGCACGTGACTAGCACTCGAATCAGTCAGACTTCAACTGGCTCATTAGACAGAACCAGCTCAAAAGAGCAATTTGTTCATGAAATCAGACTTATTTGGTTCACAAGTTCAAATCAAGTTGCACATTAAAAGCTCACTAGAGGGCGAGAACATCAGTGAACACACAAATAAGGCATCAGGAGACTTGGAAATACTGTAGCCATATGAATTACTTTTATGGTGTTTTTGGAGCTTTACAGATGACTGTCATTGTATAGAAAAAGGAAGAGCAAGACATTTCTCCTTTTATGTTCCACTAAATATGGTTATGTAAATAATGACAATCACATGCATGTCTCTAAATTCTCTGTCCTTTTTTAAACCTCCTACCACTTTCCCTCATTTTAAATAATGTAAATGGTAAAAAAATAAATTCTACGCTGACAGATGAGGTCAATGGTCACTTCTGTACTCTCCCAAACACCTTTGCATCTACTTTACATGTCTTCTGTTTGTGTCATTCAGAAGAGTTAAATGAGTTGTTTCGATATGTGTGTTTGGAAAGACTTAGCCTATTGAAAATGCGTTATGAAAGGACGTTCACTTTAACTTGTGTGCAAATAAATAAATATATAATACATGTGTGGGGGCACAGAGCGTTATTTAAAATTGTGGCTATAAATCACTCAAATCAGCATCTGAAATTCCATGATAGAAGCCATTCCAGATCTCTGCTCTGCAAATACAGGAAGTGATTTATCAAAGCGCTTACACAAATTTTCTTTAATCATCGGTTAGTGTTTGACCACATGCCTGCAAAATTATACTTTTTGAAGTCGCTCGGCCTGTTGGCTAAAGAATGCGCGAGATTATACCACACATTCCACCAACCGTGTTTCATAATGAATGCGCACTCGACGAGTACAGCGTTTGGAAACGTAAACATTTCAGAACCACAGTCTTTTAGAACTTTGCAAGAACTTTGAGACTAAGCAAGAACCACCAAGACTAGACATTTCTGTGGCGGGGACAGACTCGGAAAAGAACTCAGAAAAGCAGCCTAACATAGTTATCGTTCACATGAATATTTATAACTACTCATGAGCGATTTCTCATTTTCATCCTATTTTTCTGCACCATTACTGCAACCATTTAAAATGGATCAGAGAGAGAAACTAGGAGCGAAAGAGAGAGTCTAGGGAGAGAAAAAAAAACAGTGGCATTATTTTTCCATAATAAAATTTCCCTGCCTTAACAAGATAAAAGTAAATTGCGCACTGACTCAGAAAGTGTGAAAGGCATTCTAGAATGAATTTTTCATGTGCATTGATAATTTAATATGTTGTGGCGCCAATTTATCAGATTTCCGTGTCGTTGCAGCTCTTTTTTTTCCTGAGGAGAATAACAAGGATATGATCTCGCTTTCTGAGAGCTTTCAGAACAATGTCACAGAAAAAAGGTGTTCACAATGATTGGATGAAAAAAAAAAAACCTCCTCAGAGAGACTTAATATAACTTGCTCTCATTTTCCTACTACTGAACGCACTAACAAGGCGACGAGGCGGACTCAATTGAACAACATGTGTTCTAAATTCTTCACATTATTCATGCAGGCTGGAATGCTATCGTTCCATATGGAGAACATCCAAATTAGATGCCCAGGTAAAATGCTCATGAGACTTGCGTGGCATGTAAATGTGGAACAAAACGCTATAGATCCAGCATCGTCATTCCAGGTGCGGATACATTATGACACGCGTAAAGACAAAAGCATCACATTGTTTTTCACGGAACGGAAACAGTTAAAGCAGTCTGGCTGCGCCTGTGGCTGAGGATGATAAAGTATTATTTATCATGAGGAACAGCTACTGGCCCAGCGAAGGGAGAGAGGGAGGTAGAGCAAGAGGTAGAAAGATTAAATATAAGGTTACCACAGCTAGGACCTAATCTATTCAGAGACAAATGCCGGGTCTCTGAAGCACATTTGTTGTGCGCCCCCGAGGTTTAACAGCCGGCATTATGGTTCCATTTCTCATCATTAGCAAGCCTACATCAATGTCCCCACTAAGGGGTCAGCTCTGGGAATAGATCCAAGGGCTGTGTCAGGCCAGGAAGAGAGAAAAAAAGGGGAGGGGAACTGAGAAATGTCTTTTTCTTTGTGCGCGTGTGCGTGGGGTACGTGCTGTGTGCCATCTCTTATCGTACTACGAGGGATCCATATGGTTTTACATCCTTGTGTACATGAGTATTTGCATAAGCCACTTTGCATGCACGTTTGACACAAATGAAGGGAAGAGGCAGAGTGCAACAGGGACAAAACAAACAGATAGAGGGATGGAGAGGCAGAAACGAGAAAGACAAAACACAGGAAAATCAAGTGTGATGTATCTGGCTGCAGCACGTGTGTCCCCTCGCCTACCATATGCTGCGGCATTTCACGCTAGAAGATCTGAATACGGACACAAGCATTTCAGGGTTTGTTTTTTCATCCAGCAACCCTGCCTTTCTCCACCGTGTTAGTAGATATGTTAATCCGCTGGCATTCATCTGAACTACAGCGACTCCGGAATAGTTCTCCAGACCCACGCGTCAGAGCTCCAACCCAGCCGCGGGCAGCAGATGCTCCTGCAGACTTACCCCAGCCGCAAACTGGGCTTTCAGGCTTCCCACTGAGAGCTTCCCTGCCTCCTCGTAGAGCTCCAGAAGTGTATAATAAGCCCCCTTGAGGAAACGTAAGGGATGGAGAAAAAAAGAAGAAGAAGAAAAAAAAGACGTGTGGAAGGTTTAAGAGCAGGAAAACAACGGCGTGGTTACACTAGAGGCTGCATTAGCACAGGACTGGTTTCTGATGGGCAATTGGAGTTTGTTCAGCTAAGCAGCGGTTACTATGTCAATACTGTTATTCAATTAGAACTCAAAATCTATGACTTCATCACCATCACCAATTTTTTTGAAAAATAATGTGTATACACACAAACACACACATACATACAGACATTCCTACTAGCTAGTTTGGCGGGTTGAATTTTATATATAATACAGTATATCGATTTTTCGTCTTTTAAAAGGGAATCTGAAATAGTGCAATATATTATCGACTGATTGATTTTGATTTTTTGATGCATTTCGATACTGAAATATCTGAAACGCTTCCAATACTAATTTTCCGCAGAACAGATACACGATCTCTCCGACAGTGAGTTGACACACAAACCCTCCTTCCCTTATTCACTCGTTTCATTTGCTCCGGATGAATATTGTTGGTGTTACAGGGCTTGAAATTCAGCATTGGATTGTGCATAATTTTACTCATTCCCACAGATTTTGTGCTCACACCCCAAGTGTGCGCACATAAAGCAGCCTCTCAGTTTAGAGTTTAGAGTTATTGCACTTAAACAGTCAAATACACACAAATAATGTCCAAAAAATTAAGTGAACGTAAACAGTTGAGTAAGTAGTACAATGGATCCGTGTGTCAGGTCTTAAAGTGACAGTAATACACCTGCTGCCAAATTCTGAGATAATATTACTAATATCTATATGGCAGTTTTTCCCCATGGTATCGATGTAAAAATTGTGGCCTATATATATATATATATATATATATGTTTTACAAATAAGAATATTACACACATAATATTCCATCGATCCATCTTGTAATATATTAAAATATTTCATCATCAGAACAAAAGTCATTATAACTTCTTGTTCCATACCCATTCTGATGAATTGAGTTAATTCAGTGAACAATTCACCAGACTAATTAAACAAAAAGTTAGTGAGTCTTTTTTAGTGAGAAACGGACTACAAAAAATAATAACTATTACATAGTTGATTCTAACTGTAACCTGTAGGGATGACAGGGATAATCAAGTGGACCACTCAGGTTGTATTTCAAAAATAAAACCTACCGAAATTAAACAGACACTTTTCATTTTAACAAGTTAAAACAGGAAATCAAGCTTTACAAGGAAGATAGAAAGGAAAAGTAAAGTTGAAGAAGAAAAAAAATCCTCCAGTGAATAACAAATCAACAGCAAGCAAATTAAATGAATTGAGTTAGGAATATCACATTACGATCATTAAATTAAATTTACGACAGTAGATTTCAAATCGAATTACCGAATACAAGCCAGCTGTTTACAGGGCCCTGCTCTATGAACCGTAGTTGTAGACTCGGAACACCAGTCGACCTCGGAAACTCAACATAAACAAACCGCAGGGTCAGCTAATCAAATTCAGGTGAACTGTAAATTCTGTGTTGACTAAAAAAAAAGAAAAATCATGAGGAAAAATAAACACGTGTAACAAGCTTTCTGCACTTAGCATGTTGCAGTGGGCTCAACTTTGCAGGCGGGCTGCATTATCCTTCCCCAATTCAATCAGCAGCGAGCAGCAGTCATGCCAGGGATGTGAATCCCCTATTCAAGTTTCAGTTTTTCATACAAACCATGCACAGCTTGTCCCTCGCATTCCCTTTGACGTTTGTCTGGAAGAATAGCCTCTTTATGCTTATTGCATTCAGAGGTGGTGGCAATAGCATGACGCTAATATCAATAAAGCAGTGGTTGACTCCAGCAGCCATGAAATTTGAGTCACTTTCTGTGCATTAACTGCAAAGTGGCAGATTAAATCACCCAGCAAATGATATACAGTCAAACGAGGCCATTACGGGAATGAAGCATGGGGCGGATGCCTCTCATCAAGATGGTGGTACACAAAGAAAAAAGAAAAAATCAAAAAAGAGAGGCAGTTATAGACATGACAAATACTGATGGAGGCAGTTAAGAGGCTTGCAGTAACAATGCTTTCAAGACACTTATGTGGAGGACTTGCTGAGCCACTACTGAGTCGAGTATATGCCATTGGACAGATATATTTCACAGATGATGCTTGATCAGCAAAATGCTTATTGCTTACTGCAAAGATAAAGCTTGATGCATTAGTTAAGTGATAGTCAAACCCCAAAATATTGCAATACTATTTATGTTAAATCAGAGAGCCCGGTCAATATTGCACACCTACTGTAAGAAAATCCCATTAGCAGATGCTAGTCATGCAGGCTAAACGATCTTATACTCTGCTGCCAAAGAAAGCCTGCTTGCCGCTGTCAGAAGGATCCACGTTTATATCTATTAGCACTTTACCTTGATGCTTTCAAAGACTTAGCATCTCAAAATGTAGGTCTACTCTTTTCTCAAGGTCCATTAGACAAGGGAAAGAGTCTTTGACTGGGGCGCTGAAGCCTATGAACGGTTAATGTAAGCTTAACAAGAATCAAGATGTTGGCTTAACAAGAATCAAAGCTATCCTGGAAGGAATAAAAAGAGGATATCAATTGGGTAGAGAACTGTCAATTTTCCGGCTTTCCACTCTTTCATATTATGATCACAACACTGCAGACAAGGCCAGCCTAGGAAGTTGTGTTGCAGTCCAATTTTAGTATTTTTCAGTACTTGGGTGTAGTGCTTCAGCTAGGCTCATTTTTAAAACACGCCTACTGTATGCCGCCAATTTTGCACAATGATATTCCATTGCTTCTTGCACGTTTTGTGACACTTTCAAAGTAAAATGTCCAGCCAGTGCTGCTGAAATTACATTCAGTTTTATCTGATGAACATGAATCTGACAACGTGGTGCTAAAAGTTTAATGCTCCATCGCATTTGAAAATAAAGTACTGCCTACACTAAACCTACCCTAACCAAACCCATATTAACAAAAGCAAACAATGTTGCTATTTTAGCTTGGTTTCATGAGTCTTTTAGTTAGTTTCTTGTGACTCATGCCCAAGCGTTCCACATCGCAAGTGCCGTGCTGTAGCAGATGAGCGAAAAAGCCATACATATGGATCTGTTTATGTATGCAAAAGTCAAAATGTATTAGTTTGCAAATCGTGCACTATGGTAAACATTTTTGAGGTCATAACATCATAATAATCATAATTTGTGTGAAAGGGAATCAAAGTTGTTGGTGTTTTACTGCCACTGATGGTCGTTTCTGCAGGAAACTGCAGTAAGTTATATTCAAATGTATTGTATACGTTTTTGGAGTTAGTAATCACTTTTTTTTTTGTTTAGAATGATACCCAATTTCACAACATAACATAAAAACACCATAAAAACAAAAATATGATGTAAACATCCTCGCATTCCCATTAGTTTCCATTGTAACATTATGTCTAAACTGGTGCTGACTGAGTTTGAACTTTTATTGAACCTGGATTTTTCCTTTAAAAACTGCACAACATAGATGCATCTCTTAAGAATTTAAGAGAAAATTACTAGTAATAATCTTGAAAACAGAAGATTGTACAAAAGCGTGGAATTCTCTTTTCCCCTGAACTTCTTTTTCTCTGGTTTGTTAGGTCATATCAAAAGGTTTTAATGCATTTTAATGAACACACCCGTTAATCTGCTATGCTTTTGTGCAGCTAATATGGATTAGCCTCTTTTTGCATGCTAGCGTTGCCAGAAAAGACTCTCTAAATTACTCCCACGGCCATGTTTTCCTTCCTCCTCCATCTGGACACAAGCCTGACATGACTTTTACCCCTCATTTTCTTGTGGGACCAACCCTTAAAGACCCCAGACACTCATCTGAAAGGGAGGGTGCCCTTGCCAACCTCCTCCTCAAATCCATAGGGATGGGGGGATGAGCAAGGAGACGAGAATATAAAGAGGACAGAGGGCAAGAGGGCCTTTTCTCTAATTAGTGCTACAGAGCCCAAGAGACAAGGGTTGAAACAGTCTACACTGAGTTCATATTGGTCCTTTGTTTCTTTGTTCCATAATGTATTACCCAGAGCTCCGAATGCACAGACAAGCATGCCTGCCACTAGTGTTTTATTAATATGTGCAGAGACTACACACACACACACACACACTGAATATAAAAGCAAAGAGAAAAACATACATACTAAAAGACATCTGCCCACAAATACATTGATTTATAGACGCAAACACAAAACCTATAGCTAATTTCGGTATGTACTAGGGTTGCACTAGGGTTGTCCTGCATTTAAAATGAGGTAGCAAACAGGATGCAGAATTGCAATTAAAATTTGAATAAGAGGAAGCAGAATTCAAAGGAATTTCCATTCAAACAGACAGACAGACAAAGAGAGATAGATAGATAGATACAGACTAGATGGATAGATACAGACAGACAAAGACACAGATTATAGAAAAACAATTATAGAAATATCACACTACTGTACCCCATTCCACTCATACCAACTAAAAATACCTAATTCATTTATCCATGGTATGAAATATTAAACAAAACATAATTGTTTTTCCTTTCTTGCCACTCCGTATGACCCCATTCACTCACTGTCAGCAGCCTAGGGAGAGTCACATAATGCCTAGCTGTCCAGCAAATACACTTTACAGGTTATTTAAACTCTAACACACTAAAAAGTGCAGCCATGCTGGGAGGCATTAAGCCTGTCTGATACGCACGCGAAAAAAGGAAGAAAAAAACAGCAGTCGGCATCTGACTGTGCTCGAGGGGATTGAAAACGTTATCGGTCATATGTGAAACCACAGCTCTGATAAAATCAAAAAATGTGACCTTGCAAAGAGCTTTCTTCCCCTCATGTATGATGGTTTATGTGTTCACGAACATTTGCATTAAAGGTGCTGAAGAAAACGTATATGTTTTATCGGTTTATTTCCCCAAACCAATGCCCTCTAGGAAAATATCAGACTGTTTTCACAGTTGAAAATTCCTGAGATACCCAATGTTCACCTTGGAAATGTCACGACATTCCTTGATGGTCATGGGACAACCATCTGCATGGTCAGGCCCACATGCTCCTATTTTTGGAAAATCTAAACTTTCAATTAGTTCCTTAGAATTAGTTCAATTAGAGACAGGATAGTCTAGTGGTAGTTTTTATTTTGATGTTCACATAAAAGTATTTTAATAAGCCAAGCCAACATGCTACTGACCTTAGAAAAAGTACTAAAATTATAAAAAGCTTTGCGCAAAAAGATTTGCAGAAGGGGCGACCAAATGTGAGTGGGTGACTACAGCCATAGTGTTTTAGACAAACACCTTAAAATCCGGTTTTAAAGTTTCAATGGACCTAACACATCTGTGCACTGTTCTTTGGTTTGTAATTCGTTTTTATATATCGATTAGCTCCAAAAGGTGTAGGTATTGTGGCCCTTGGTGTGCAGAAACACAAGACAGCCCAGTAACCCAAGCTTTGTAACTTAGTGTTTAAACAGTAATAAATCTTGATGCTTTCATAATGCACAGAAAATGGCAAAAGCAGCAGAAAAATGTACCACTGCACACTACCACAAGCTACCCTAACCCACCTAACAAGAAACAGGAAAAGAAAAATCTATTCCCTTGCAGCCTGATCATAAAGACAAACAAGCAGTAACCCAGCTGTTTTAAAAAGCATCAGAGTTTTATTTAACATCTTAAACCTTTAATTGGAGGCTAAGTTATTTCCTCCATGAGGATCACGGAAACCGCACACCCTCTGGTCTATAGCTTTCCATATCGAGAGAGGCTCGGAGGAGCTCCCCATCTGTGATTCTAACCAATTGAGCTCAAGAGGGTGCAGACCCCCGTCCCGGCAGCCCTTGACAATGGCCTCTTAAACTGGGCAGGGAGGCTAACAGGTCTGGAAAGGCCCTGTCAACCCTTTCCCCCCTGGGGTCACACATGGAAATGACTACGGCTATTTTTAAGCAAGGCCACGGTAGGAATAAAGGAATAAATCTTGTGCTTTAACTAATAAGAGAGGCCCTCCTCACCTTTAGGGTATGTCTGAAAATGTTATGGTGTCCATTTCGCCCTTATTACCCCAACCGCTCCCTCTTTCTCTGTCTGGAAGTCTGTAACATCCCACAAAACAGGAAGTAGAAAGCATTCATGTAATTGCTTTTTGAACAGCTTCAAGTCTGGGTCCCCTGGTGGTCTGATTTCTCATCTTACCTCTTGCTCTCTCAAAACAGATGTGAACACAGGCTAAAATTTAGATGATACATTACATTTATGCATTTAGCTGACAGTTTTCCCCAAAGCGACTTACAAAGGAGGAACACTGGCAAAAAGCAGTTCGTCACAGCCTTAGCCTTCAAAAATGACAAATAAACATAGTAAAAGTAGTCCATGTGACTACTTACGAGACACAAGAGCCAATGATGCCTGGTACACACAATGTGTCCATTAGATTTATTAGTCTATTTCTATTTCAAAAACACTATTGAAATATTGTCTCGTATTGTATGATAAATCTAATGTACACTTTGTTCTTACCAGGCATCATTGACTGTCTCGCAAGTCATATGGACTACTCTACTTTTATGATACATTGCGGTATGATAACTATAAAGATAACCTTTTTATTCTAAGCGCACTCTGCAGGTAAATACAGAAAAATCGTGAAATATTACTGCAATTTTAAATAACTATTTTCCATTTTAATTTATCTTTAAATGTAATTGCAAAAATTAAATATAGAAATAAAATAAAAATCATACTGACCGATAGCAGTTCCCTTAAATAACTGCTTCAAATTTCACATTCGGTATCTCTAAGACCATGAAACTCCCAATAACATACAGAGTCACAAAACCCGTGCAAAGTGTGAGCTTGCTAAATCCGAAGGTTGCATGTGTAAATCTAATCTCATTCGTTCGGAGAGTACAGCGGCCTGGTCTTCAGTCTGAGCACTTTATGGCTCTATATGCCATTTCACTTCCCATTTATTCAGTTGGAGCTGCAGTACTCTCCAGAGGAAGTCACAACCCTGCAGGCCCAGTCTCTATACCTTTCATCTGATTTATACCATAACTCTGGCCAAACACACACACAACTTCCAAGGACGAGAAGTGCATCATAGTGAGAGAAAGGCCAAGGAAGAGAGAGGGAGTTTGTACATGTTTACAGAGCTAAATCAATAGAGGAGAGGACAGGAGAAGGTTGAGTCTAAACGAAACAGCAGTTTTGGAGGACTGACTGTGTTGTCTCCTTAAGCTGTCATTTTTAGATGTTACAAATATTTTCTTCCATTTTTTTGATTTATTAGTTTATTTGTCAGGGACAATGCAGCGCACATTATTACATACATAATTATCACAGTCAGAGCCATAACAATATGGTGTAGATGTGTTGCATAAAAGGTTTCTAGCCAATAGGCTAATTTGCAACCCCGGTCCCTGGTCCTGGTGGAGGTTAGTTCAATAGGCTAATGAACTAACCTCCATCCCAGTTTAACGTGGAGGGACAACTAAATGTCAGTCAGTTGTAAGCCGATTTCCCCTAAACGCGGTCCTTTCAACATTGCTCCATTTGTTTGAGCAGTAGCATGAATTTTAGGATCTGTTTGGAAACAACTAATGTTTTTACAATTCAGTTTGGTGCCATTAATAGCACAGAAATTACACACTGCAACTTTTAGGTGGGAACAGGTGGAAATCTTCTTTGCATACTCTAAAAAATACAGTTGATGAAACACAGAACAATGCAGTTAGTCCTGACGGAGGAGGTACAACCCTCCTGAGTTCAACCACACTGTTTTGTTCAATGCTTTTCAGGAAACACAGAACAACAGACAAATAGATAGACAGATAGACAGACAGACAGACAGACAGACAGACAGATAGACAGACAGACAGATAGACAGACAGATAGATAGATAGATAGATAGATAGATAGATAGATAGATAGATAGACAGCTATGAGGAAACACTCCATTTCCCAAAATGATCTTAAACTCTGAAAGCTCTCTTTCTCTCAACTCAGGAACATAGAAATTAAAACACTCAAGTATCTCCACATACCCTATCCTGACACACTGATGGATGGCCAGGATGCAGAACCTCTCCCAGTAAGACCATTAGTGGAGTGAAGTGATGTCCAAAGCACCAGTGCATGACTGGGCCAGCGGAGTGCCTTTATAAATGAGTCTCTGCTGAGAGCGCTGGCTGGACAGCTCAGAGGAAGAGGAGAGGAATACTCGCTTTGGCTCTACACAGCTACTAGGAATTGCCAAACACACAGTGAGGAGTGTGATGCATCAAATTAGTTCCTGTTTAAAAAATGAATCATTACCCTACAAGTGTTTGGTATCTGTACCTACTTTTAACAGAAAATCAAAAGGTCAAGGATCTTTTTAAAGGTCAAAAATTACAATTCAAATCTTTGACATTACCACCTGATATGCAATGACGATGCAGAAACCTATGAAACGACACAAATAGCAAGAACAAAGCCCAGTCAAGATACATTTAGGATTTTTTCTCCATTTCAGGCCTTAAAAACGAAACAAATGACAGTTTTACAGATGCAGCAATAAACTTGATCTAGTTTTACATCATGCCAGCAACTGCAAACCGACACTGAGCATGATTCTATCCTCCATGAGGTCCATATTATTCTTTATGCTTCTTAAACTAAAACTATTTTATATCATGCCAGCAACTGCAAACCGACACTGAGCATGATTCAATCCTCCATGAGGTCCATATTATTCTTTATGCTTCTTCGAATCCAGATACTATGATTCCACCCTGGATGTAGACGTGGGGTTTCCCGGCAGGGGTTGGAAGTGACACGGCCTTTTGGAAAGCTCCGCGGGGGCGCTTTGACAAATGGACTGTCTGACGAGCACTGCGTTCAGGGAGCAGGACCCTGTGCTCACGCCTCGTTTACCTGCCGCTACGCTCACTCGCTCATCCTGGTTCTTAGACACACACGCACACACACACACGCGCTTTCTCTAGCAGCGACCCAGTTGTTGAAGATGTGAAAGTCAGGGAAGTCAGTGTGTACTGCAATAGATCAAAATGTGGCAACAGTGACTTTGTCGCCAGTTTGTTTTGGTACAGCGTCACGATGAGTGGAACACTATCCGGTACATAGCCCGAATTCCCTGATTGGCTATAATATAATTCTTCATGTTTATCCACCGACCATGAGGCACATTTGACACATTTGACACATTCACATTACAACTGTTTTTTTTTCATGCCTCCAATTTACCTGTAGATGTTTATCTTTGGTTTATCTTCTTAGGTTTATTTTTGGACCTTGTGCATCTTTTCTTGTTGTTCTCATCTTCATTTGCTGTTGTTTTTATGTATTTATGTACCCAGAAGTTAGCATTCCCTCAACAAAATCTAGAAGTAAAAATCAGAAGAGGTTGGATCATTGGGCCTACTCAACGAAAGCTGATTTAACCTAAAAATAAAATAAAAATTCACCTGAATAAATGTGAAAGGTGGCCTACATTTGCACCTCCCACCACCCGCTTGCTCCTCGTTATTTCACTGTCGAGATTTATACCCTTTACATCTCTTCAATCCAATCACGGTCTCGTTTCGACGGGACTCCTCAACCGCACTGCCACAAACATTGACAACTGCAACAGTCGTCTCGACAGATCCGTAGGTGTGTAAACAACCTCGCTGCGCATGTGTGTTTGGGATTGTGACAAATTCCCAAACATGTCTCTGGCGACTTCCCGCTGCTTTGGTGTCAGCCAGACACGTCAGACACAGACGCAGGGCCCCGTGGGACGGGCGCGGAACAAGATGTCGCCTGTCAAGCGGGGAACATTTGAAAATAAATAACATCAGTGATGATTTGGGTTTACTTGTCACCGACGAGCTGGTGTTTTTGAGAAGTGATGCCGCCGCTGATCCTCTGGGAGAAGCAATCGCTCTTTTCCAGACCGGCATCTCCAAACAGATGTGCCTGATTTCCATTGCAGATCTCACTGCATAAATCCACATGAGGATTTCAATATTGGTCTTAACAAGCAGATGACAGCAAGCAAGGGGGTGATCATTCATAATTGGAGATTGGAGGCGGGGAAAAAGCAACGGAAAAAAAACCCTATGCTACCGGATTAAGTAGCTCTGAATATAACAGTAATACCAAATCTAGTTAAGAGCTTAGTTGATGCACAATGGCATGTTTTTCACCAGGTCTGTTGATGGACCTCATGAATATTAATAAGCAATTCCCCAGGAAACAAAAGGTTTGTGATTTTGTATGCAAGCTTATTGAGAGCTAATTGTTCTTGGTTTACCAACAGTTAGAGCTTAAATTGTGGCACAGCAAAGAGGTTTTAGATAATGACTACTACAGTGGATTACCAATTAGAAAGCAGCTGGGGCTTACAAAAATTGAACTAATTAATCAAGTTCCTAGCCTGCCGGGCAATATTTTTGTACACAACCATTGCTATGATGTTATCATGTTTGTGCAATTCTTATAACATTTCCAGGTTTAAAAGCCAGAGCTTGGAAACATCATCATATTCTGGAAAAACACAAAAAGGTTCACAACCAAGGATGTAATATGTATAAGCGTGTTCAGTATTGCTCATATTTCACGTTGCAGATCCCATACATCTACAATTAAAGATGATATGAAATCAAAATTGACCGTATTTTTTTTTTTAAACGTATTAAACTTTCACAGATAATTTTATATTAAAAATTATAAATATATACATTTGAAGATTAACTGTTAATATCAAAGCCTATCGTGATTTATTATCTGGTATTGAAATGCTAACACCAGTGGTTTAATCCTCGGGGAACACACAGACTGATAAAAGGCATAATCCAAATGCACCGCAAGTTGCTTTGGATAAAAGTGTCCAACAAACGTAGAAATGTAAATGTGAATTCTGTTTTATCTTCCACATCACACTGCATTCTCTCAGACTAATTCATGAACGTTATATAACTGTGTACCTGCGTGTCTGACTACGACTGCAGTATTTCAGAGTGCAGAGGTGAAACACAAGGTCTGCTTGTAACAATAGCAATCATCTCCAGGACCTTAAGGAGAACCAGCTGCTGAAAGCAGTCGATTAGAGGTTAGGAGCTGGATGAAATGCACTTGAGTCATACACATGAATCTCCCTGCCTCGGCTCTATCCAGAGATTACATATCATAAAGCAAGGCAAAGTCAACCAGCTCCAAGCATGCAGCAGAGATTTGACTTCCTCTGGGAGACTCCATTAGTCATCAACACAATGACTGCTTCTTGGGAGTGGAAACACCTTCTAGAAGGAATAAATGGAGAACATGGAGGGGGTGGGGTTTCTGAAAGAGTGCTGGAGTGTTTTAGTTCTGTGGTCAAGGCGGAGGTGTGGCAAAAATGATTATTTGCCTGAGCTTCCTGTCTCTGCAGAGGATACAGTATTATTAATGGTCACATGAAGGAACCGAAGAAGAAGAAAAGGTTGAAGATAAAGGATACCCTCTTTTTGATTAAATGTTAATCTCTTTAAACCATCAACAACAGAGCTCTACCAATATTTGTTTAACATCCACTATCAACACATGAACTTGGACACTAGGATACAACGTTTGTACACTCAACAAGACAGCCTTTACAGCTTCTGTTCTAAACTGTGATGAACCTGTTTTTTTAATGACCAATCAACACAGTTTGAAGACTTCTAACAAAAAACTGTAACTATAGTGGTGTTAATATCAAGTTACTTTAACATTACTCTGAGAATTTTTTAAATGGTACCTTTAGAGGTACAACAGCTTGTCACTGGGGCAGTACCCTTAAAAGGACATCTTTGTACTGTCACTTTTGATCAATTTAATGCATCCCTGCTGAAATCTTACGAACCCTAAACATTTGAATAGCGGTGTGTTATATTTATACACATATAACAGACAGATAGACAGTGTGTTATTCTGTGAAACACAAAGATGAATAAAAAAAGTCTGAACAAAGATTTTGGATCGTGAACTGTCTGTACCTTCAGGGTTTAAGCAAAAGCGAAGGCTGTTGAGATCAAAGTGAAACATAGTTAAATGGGCCCTTAAAGAAGGGCCCGGACAAAACGAGATCAGATCATTTTTGATTAGTCTCTCAGGTCTTGGGGTTTGAGCCTGGTTCAGAATAATGATTTTTAGCTTTGGGTTAATGAAGCTCATTCACTGCTGCTGTTGTGACAGCTTAGCACAGCCTTAATAAAATAATCATCCCCTTCACCTAATTAAACCAAAATAATCTCACCCACCCGCTGACCCTGACAAGCCCCTAACCTCTTGTTCGGGGACTTTGGGAAATGGCGAGATCGTTCACACCATCTCCTTTTCTTTCACTCTTAGAGGAATGCAATAATAATAAGACAGTGAAATCCTGATTATCTGTAACAGTACTGCCGGCTATAAAACGCAGGATTTTAAAATGGCTTGTTTCATTGAGCATCCCCTGCCACCTTCCCAAGCTTGTGTGAGACACACTCTCCGCTCGGCTCAGGGAGTAATTGACTCTGGTTTGGTATCACACGCTCATTGCTAATTTGGCGGTCTGTCTTATCATATTACTAGTGAGAATAAGGGGCCTCCCAGCGTCCACCCCCTCTTTTTCCTTTAAGGTTACACTGCAACAAAATAGCTACAGCAGTCATTATTAATGAAGGTGCGGAAGAATTCATTTCTTATTTATGAGAAGCTAACCAACTGGCAAGGCTTCTGACGGCCCTATTAATGATCTTTAGTGGGCCTCGGGCGGATTCTGCTCGCCCAAATCCACTGTTTTCTTCCTCTCAGTCCATCTCTGATCAACTCCCTCACCAGCACACAGAGGGAGGTGCTAATTCGTATGGAGGATTTAGACATAACGGGGGGGGGGGGGGGGGGGGGTGCGTTGATCAGGCTCAGCTCTGGTGGAGAGAGGCAGACAAATAACAAATGACAGGTCTGTGATTAAATCAAAGCTGCAGCCGTAAGTGTTGAAGTATCAGCCTGTCACTAGCAATCTAGAGCTGGTTACGCCACTTTCCCCATCTCTACAGCCTTGTATACTCTATCTTTACCCATAATGCACCACCATTGTGCGTATCTCTTTCTCTCTCTCGCACACACACACGCCTACACACGCACAAACAGCAATTTATTTGTGATCAGTCTTTTACATTACTTCTAAAATTCATAGGTTAGTATAGAACCCAAGGTCAAACACCAAATCCTAACCCTTACATACCCCAATGAATGTGGTCTATTCCACTGAGATGATGCATTGTAGACCACAAATGGCATAGCAACACCCTGGCAACTACCAACATGATGGTGATGAGTTTTGCACAGGAAAGCACCACAGAATATGTGCAGGGTGAGAGGAGCTGCATGCACATTTAGTAAAAATGTTCCAACGAATTTGTCCACTGCTTAGTATAATACGCCTGGTGCAACTGCAATGTCCATTATGTGATGTTTTACAATAATTACATACATACAAATAAAATGCCAATTTTGCATATAATTCATAAAGTGCACATGAAAGCAAAAAGGTTTTGGTGCTACGTTTTCAGATAACAGTACAGGGGAACAGTAGCGGACGTAATCATATTGATGGGAAGAAGATGCATGTTCACAGGAATTTATAAATAAAATGGAATGAAATCATGTGCTTTCTGGCAGAAAATAGTAGCATCAGCCAAATATCTCAATATCTAACTTCTCATTTCATAAAAGGCCACCGAGTGAATTCAGAATAAGACATTTACTTTATGCACATAGTCCAGGGCTTCTCATGCGACCATAATACCCGAGGGCCCAGAGGCTTATATGTCCTCTTCGCTGACCCACTGAAAGCTGGGACTGCCGCACAACAGGGAGATTGTCTGTAGCTCCAGATATGCATCAATACCAGTGGCCCACAGCCAGACTGAACATATCTCAAAGAATCTGAGATGGCGCCCTGGGTAAACGGCAGTGCATTTGGTATGGCAGACAATAAAGGGCATTATGTTAGCACTTGCTGTCCCATTATGGCGCATTCATTATAAAGTCTGTTTCCCTCAAATACCTGAACATCTAATACCAAAGTACTGTTAAGACAATACTGTAAGCCCTGCTTTATACTGAACAACAGCATCCAGATTCACTTTTTTTTTTCCAGAAATCCTATAAAATATAGCCACATAATTTTTTATAATTGTAGCAAGAACCTAGAAAATCTGGCCAATTACCCCAACTGACCAATGTTGTAGCACTGCTAAACACTTGTAAGGGATCGTAATTCTAGCCTACTTTATTTCAAAGTTAAAACGCTCTTGCGACAGAACATTATGCCACAGATAAAAGGCTAAAAGACTTTTACACCCTCTATAGAGAGCATTCAATTTATAAATTCAAAACGAATGATTACCAAGGTCTTTTCAGTTCTTCTAAAAAGTCTGAGAATTCGAAGGTTCAGAACATTCTTCAGTTTATGGAGTGATGCACCTGGGTATTTTTATAACACTGAAAAAAGGTTTTGTTAGTGAACCCTCATATAGTAATATTGACAAACTGGTTTCATTATTTTTTTTCCCCCATTATAAAAAAACAAACAAAAAAACATTGTACAACCTACAAATGTACAATCATCATATTCAAATATAAAAAATAAAAAAATAAAAAAGTCAAACCATTAAGTAACTTCAGCAAGATTTACTGGCTTTTAGATGCAATCAGAGCAATATTCATGTGGCACAAAAACAGTAAGCATCTCAGTTAGGGTGAACGCATTGGATGCTTTTTTTTGGATACATAGCCATGCGATAGATATCTAGATATAATATTTTTACATTTTTGCAAAAAATATAATATCACGCTTAACAAGGAGAGACACTGTTCCAGGAACATCTAATATTTACAGCCGAGGTAATAACCAGCACAGTGGAGAAAAATAAAGAAGAGAGTATCTCTCTCACTGCAACACACATACACGACTGCACAATCAGACAATGGAGGCTTACTCTGGATGTGTGCAGTGGAGAGGAAGTGACCTTATGAAACAATCTGTCTGAATTGCAGTTGCTCATCGTAATGTTATGGGTCCCTGAACTGGAAAAAGATTTAAAAGACATTTAAACCTGATGGACCAGTGAGAACATACTGAACAGTGATTTTAAATGCAATAACATGGACTGTGCAGCGGTTATGTCTATGTGCCCTTTTCTACCCTTAACGTTACATCATAAAAAATTGCTTCAATAATATCATATCACCGTAACACAAAACAAATTCTAAGCTTTACTACAACAAAGCAGCAGTCATATTCCATTCTATTCCAGTAACAAAGTAAGTATTCATGTAAATATAGCTATTGTAAGCATACAGACAGAGACATTTGACATGCTGATTTGATGAGTTTTAGGCAATATGGGTTTAAGGCCAGGCAATAAAGCCTGTGTCAACTTACATTGTATTATGTCATATCATATTATGAATACAAAAGTCAAATATCATGAAAAAGACAATACAGTGTGTACAGTTTTGTCAAGACATGTGAAAACATAATGTATATACTTATATACTTATATACATTATGTATATAATGAGGGAAAATAATTTCCCCTCATTATATACAATTTCATCACGGGAGTCCTTTTTTGTGGCACATTTCCCATGGTAGAAAATTACTGTGCATTCATCTTTCCTGTTGGTTTGTATTAATGCTCTTCCTGCTCTTTGCCTACACTTCCTAAAAGTGCATGGATCCAACGAGTCATCAAGTACTGCATTAGTTCTGAGTGCACTCCGAGTTTCATTCACTCATTTTCTTTCCTCACTCACACTCTAACACACAAACCTGATAAATAACTCATGTTATAGCCCTCAAAGCTCTCTTCTATATCCCCTTCTCCATTCATTTCACAGTCCCAGAAGCCTCCATGTGTCCTGTGCTTCAGACACTCTCTGCTCTGGAAATGAAAAGTCCCCTTTGGGCTTAACATGAAGGTAATATTATGGATGGGGAAAATGGAGGGAGGAATTGATTGGGGAACATCAACAATCTTTCAAAACTCATCCACCATTCCCTCTTCTCTATCCTCAGCAGGAAGGAAAAAACAAAAGGATAGGCACAATAGGAGAAGTGCAAAAGGAAAAGGAGGCATCTGTGGTAAAGGCATCAGGGCCTGTCTCTGTCAAATTATAACACATCCAATAACTCGATCCTTTCTCACACTTACAAATTAGTCCATTAAGCTGTCGGCAGCAAACAGAAGAGGGGACAGATTTTGAGGAATACAAAGACAAATTGTCGGCTGTTATTCAATGTCCTGTCAGCCGTAACAGCACTTATTGATGATGATCTGGTGTAGCTAGCTAAAGGGATATGACAGAATAAATATCAATGTTCAGCAGTGGTCAGGGTCGACAATACCTCTGGATAAAGTAGATTTCCAATGAGATTTATAAACACACTACATTGACCTTAAAGGGTACACTGAGTCATTTTTTTTTACTCATGTTTTGCTTAAGGAGGTCTGCAATACCTGGAGAAAGCTATTCAGCACTGGTAAAACCTCAATGATATAATATTTTAACACACACACACACACACACACACACACACACACACACACACACAGACACATTTATATATTGTTATTTATGTGTATCTTGCAATAAATATATATTTTTAATGGCAGTGGAATGTGGAAAGATGTTGTTACATCATTTACAAGTAGGGGTTAAACCAGACAAAGTAGAGGTCTTCACGGGTCCTCTTGGAACCCGAAAACCCGAGATCCGACCCGAGACCAGCGCGAATTTGGGTCCAATGACTTCTATGAAAACATTATTGTCTCACTTTTTCTCTCTGAATCCGTGCTTCTACATGCAATAGGGTTTGAACACATTTTTTCTTTTTTAAGTTGACATTTATGATGAAAGTCGAGTTGACGTCAACTAGTTGCTGATGACGTCATTGACGAACAAATAAGCCTGAACCTCGAGCTGAGACTCGAACGTGGGTTGCCTTGTGCACAGCTATGGCATATTACACAGCGCTCCTACACAACCGCTTATTTTTATCAGTTCTTTTGTCTTTGAATCGTTATATTTCTCTCAGATTTCTGCTTGTTCTAAATCAGATATAGATAAAGTAGCACAGTAAAGATTACATTTATATGAATGCATTCGTGTGAGAGAGAGCGAATTGCACCTGGCAGCGTCTCTCTACTAATAGTGAAGCTGTGGGTTTTAGTTACTTTAGCCACGTTTCCACCGAAATTACCCGGAACAATTTGTCCCAGGAACTTTTCCCCCCCAAACATGTTGCTGTCTGTGTTTCCACCGCGGTCTTAAGTACCGTGAAGATTAGGCAAATAGTCCGGTGACGTAGGACTGCACGCTACTTTACAGTTCTCTATGGATTTTATTCTCTGAATATAAGCTTGATTAAGCCTGAACCTCTTCGGTCATTTCGTGTTGGGTACAGATTTTAGAACCTGCAAAGACCTCTACCCTGTCCCAAATGGCACCCTAAACCCCCACTGTCTTCTTACGAGTCTGCACTTTCTTTGACTGTCTGCTGCGGAGCTCGCTTCAGTGCGGCCTTGACAAAAAAAGTGCGGATTGAAGGCGCATATTGACAGCAGAGCTTGTGAGCACCCTTCTGAAACCTACAGTTATTAAACTTCGTAGACTTCGCAATCACGTGCATGTGGCGGCCATTGTTAGTCCACAAGACCGTAAGTGCATATGAAGTGCGCCATTTGGGACAGGGCCAAACCCCGTTTATTCATGTCTTTCTTCTGATCAAGGTTTTTTTTTTTTTTACATTATACAGAAAACAGAACACATAACCAAACCCCCCATCCCCCAAACTTATTCATGTCTTTCTAACAGCTGAAATCAGCCTCTCTGTTGCCTCCAGCTCTGGAGCATGTGTGCCGTTTATGAGTACGTTCTAAAGCTTACATTCTCTCAAAACTGTCAAAGTTTGAGTTTAATGTTTAAATTAAATAAATTGCTTAAGGGAGTCATGACATGAGAAATCAAATTTTCCTTGATCTTTTGGCATGTAAGTGATCTTTGCAACATTAAAACCTCCTGCAAGCTTTATAGCTTAAACCCCCTGCCTCATTATAAATATATAAAAATAGCATTTATGTAACAAAGCTCTAAAAATGGCTCATTTTGGATGTTGTGGGATCTGTGATGTCACACAGGCAATAATATTTGACCAATAAATCTCTAGAACAATAAATCAATGAATAGTTTTACATCATTGCCCACTGGCATTAAATCATTAAACGACACATCCGTCTACACTATGAGCGTTGTGTTGCATCAAGAAGGAATAGAACCAGTGTCCTGTCTACACTGGACAGAATATGTAGATGCTTGTTCAATTTCTTAAAGTGGATCATTTCAGACAGGGCCAGAATAAGGGTTGTGGACATATGATCGCTTATGTGCAAAAAAACCAGAAAAAAAACACGGTTGTTATAAGCGAACATCAAAGAACATAGAATTTTTTTTAAATCCATGTCATGACCCCTTTAAAAGATAGAAAAAAAAAAAAAAAACTCATTTATAGGTAACCCTTAAAGGCTTCAATAATTATTGAAGTGTAAGTGTAAGTGTAAGTGTACATCATTTTCAAAAGCTCTATTCTTCCCTTTACGTGCAAAACCTTTTTAAGTTGAAATTGGAAAATGTGGAATGAATACTAACCTTACTTGGTGCATCCTTGAACTTTTAACTAAAGCATCTAACACTGTAATATTTGTCTCTTTTTTTGTAGAGACAAATATGTGTCCTCGTTTTAAGTCTTTCAATATTAGACGCATACAAACATGAATGCAGTTATTTCTACCTTTGACTCGTTCAGCTTAAACACAGAGCACAAAAGCACTCAGTGATAATTTAATATTAACTCAAAACCCACATAACTACAATTATAGAGCCACTCTGCTGTTCATAAAGTGTAAAACTTACAGTCTTACAGATTCAATACTATTCCTGTAATCTAATTATCAACAAAGAGAACATTCACACCTAGTCAAAATTTCTCCACCCAAGCCATGTGTCTGTTTTAGTCTCTGATTAGTAGCTATAGGAGAGAGTGCTGCATGTATCTGATTAATCACCCTAGTTCCTCGCTTCGCTTCAGGAAGTGCCGACAACTAATGAAATCATGCAGGAATTAAGTTGTTAAGGAGCTAAACATTGCTGCTTGGCTCATCATAACAAGCATGAAAAGAAGGACTCTCCCCAACCCAACCTCCCCTGCTTTATCCTCCTGCTCTTTCGTATTCCATCTCCAAAACCAAGCCAACAACAGCTTTCATCCAATACATTTAAAAAGCCCAAGTGAAAAGCCTAAAATGAGAGAAAAAAAGAAAAATCTGTGTTGGATGCTAGGATTGAGGATTCAAGGCCTGTGGGAAGGAGAGAAGGAGACTAAAGGGAGGTGGACAGGAGTGTGGGTTGGGCTTAACAAGCCAGGATCTCGTAGATTTAAAGGCGCTTCTAAAAATTTATGGAAGCGTGTTTGGACAGAGGCCATAGCGAACAGCTTGGCCAGCTGAGCGGCAGTGCAGCGGGACGCCTAATAAGCCCCGCGCAATTTTTCACCCCATATTTTATCAATAAAAAAGCAGTTTAAAAAAACCCACCGCGGACGCAGCTCTGTGCCGTCCACCATCTGGAGCTGCCTTTCATTCTCTAATCCTGCCGTCATTAAAACGTTTCTTGGCAGTTTGAGGCTCGTTCCCCGTGTGCAGATGTGGAGCGAATCTTCAGACGCTCTCCTGATCAAAGAGCTCTCACGTCTACGCCAGACAGAGAAAACTTACCGCCTTCTGGCTACCGCAGGCCAGGCTGGAGTTACAGCTAACATTATTTATTTATTTACAAAGTTATTTATTTATCCCCACATGAGCACAGGTCAGCGCAGAAAGCCAGCCTCCTCATCTCTGCTTCTGTAGGCCATAACAGTGTTCTTTCATTACGTGTTCTGTGATTTCACTGACACTGTTCAAAAACCGAAGCCCTTGGATCTGCATTTGGCAGGACCACTAATTCATACGTCACGCTTTGATTAAAAGGCCCAAACTGTAGTTTCACAATCTAAGTACTCTTAACCCTGACATCAAAATGACTAAAATACATGCCAAAAATCTGTTTTACACAACATCAGCAATTCAATCAACAAACTCACCAAGGCTGCATTTATTTGACCAAAAATACAGTACAAAATATTATAATATATTAATTACAGTTAATCATTGTCAGTGTATTTACCTATTAGAACCGAGTACTATTAAAACCTACCATTTCCCCCACTTCTGCCATAAGTCTACATGTTGTTAAAATGTTGTTTGTCAAAATGCTAAAATCAAGCAAAACAATTATAAGACAGACGAATGATAGACTGAAGCATCTGTCCCAGAATGCTTTGTTTGAACATTTGTTCCAGAAAACCAATTCGCTCTATTCCAGCTTGTTTTATTTGACAAGATGCATTTTAGGTCAGAAACCTTTTTACACAAGTTCACAGATGGAAATGCAAGGGCCTGGCCAATGCACTGCCTATACAGTCCTGCAGGGATGACTGGGGAATGAGTTAGCATTTTAGCACTTCCCGTTTCATTGTCCCAAAGTCAAGTTTGTTGGTTAAATGCCTGAAATAAGGTCTGTGGCTAACAAGCTATTTTACACTTTTTTAAGAGGTGGTAAAGTGAAGTCCAATGGTGTTCTTCGTTTATAGCCTACGTTTAGTTGTTTACTTCTGCAGATTGTATTTTAGGCTTTGAAATTCATAAAAGTTGTGTTAATTTGTGAAGATTATCATGATGAACTAAACATTAGTTGGTCACAGAGGTTATTTTCTGCAATAATCCAAAAGCCATTAGAAAAATCCTATTTTTGATGAGGGAACTGGGTGATGCTAACTGGGTTAGCCTACAAAAATATGTCATCAGTACAACACTATGTGCACTCTTGAATTAGTCTGGCGCTAACTAGGCTCAGCCTTTGTTGCAGTAAAGTTGCACAACGTTCTCAAAATGAATAATTTATTAAATGCACGCCGGTCTGTTATTGTAGGGACCTCGGCTTTATATTTTCACGTCCTTAAACATGACGCGGAGCAAAACAAACTGTGATTGGTTGCTTTACATGTCGGTCAGACGTCCTCTTGGGTGGTCCTTGGCCAATAAAAGTTGCAATGGAATCCAGACCTTCTGGCTACGCGAGACTAGGCGCTAACTAACTCAAGTACTCAAGGGGGCGATAGAATAATAAAAAAAAGAATTCACATTTAAACCAAATGTGTAGTTATTCAGGCAAATTTTTGCTCTGCTGTAAAAGACATAAAAATTTACAACATGTAGGTATTGCGAAATGAATTGATATGTGGAACACATTTGGAACCTAACTAAGCGTAGAAGAAAACATATTTTTACATACTCGAGTAGAGTGTGTCGGGCCTAACGTTTTCCTATCCATCATAGCTTTATCTAGTGTGTAAAAATTTCCATTTTGCCTCCATGTATAACACAATACTGTTGTAAAACAATGACACGGCATGTTTAGGCCGGTAGGTCCAAACTGACAGAACTAGCACTGGATTGCAACTCAGCATCATAGACTTATGGGGCATCAGGGCTCAGGGTGGGCGTTGATGGAGCTCCCCTAAAGCTACTGACGCACATCACACTCATTTGGCAGCCATCCCTCCGTCCATGGGCTTGCATATTCCGGCTGTCAAGGCCATGTGTTAGCTTTCCTACGATCCTCTGCCAGGCGTCTCCCAATGCCCCTCTACAGCAACACTGCGGGTGCTCTGACTGTAGCAGGTTTCTGCTAATGAAGTCAAATTAATTTAATCGAGGCCCCATCTAACCTATCTGTGCTGCCAGCAGGGAGGTGGGGTTAATGCCAGTCTGCTGCTGATTTCGCTCCAGAACAACCCTGTCAGAACTCATAAGAGTTAGCACTCGCTGCTAAGTGCACTAAAACGCACACGCTATCTAGCATATGAAAGTAAATTACGCAAATGAAGTTGCAGTGTGTTCGGGCTCCTCTGAAATATAACAAAGGCACAGTGAGACACAGGCTGCCTTAAGTTATAAAACAGCCCAGACTATAACCAAGCCATTAAAAGCTGCTAAAAAAGGAAAATCTGGCAAATGAGCGCTAGTGACTACCATCGTTAGGACTTGCTTCCCTTCAACCCCCTGTGCCTCAAAAGCCTATAAAGTTTTATGTGGGCCTCATTGATACAATAATTATTTTTTTCCTGTAATCTTTCACGGCCCGCACCCTTTTCCCCTCAGTGGAATGGATCAAAGCGGGCTCTATTATTTTCATGAGGGACTCAATCGCTGTATCCAAACTATAATTGAAAGCAGTCGGGCTTGTGTGTTTTGGTCGTCATCTCCGAACACTTGCTCTCTAGAGTGTTCCCCCTTTCTGCATACATCATCAACATACCTGGAGTTCAGAACAAACTAGCATATTCTGGGTTTTGAAATTTTATACTTTAGGGAGTTAGGCACATAGAAATCTTATTTAGATTGGAATTACAGTACCGGTCAAAAGTTTGGTACCTTTACTATTTTTTTATATTTTTGAAAGAATTATTTTATATATAACCTGCATTTATTTGATAAAAAAATACAGATTTTTTTAAAAAAAAATTATATATATTGTGAAATGACTACAATTTAAAATAATGGTTTTCTATTTTAATATACTTTAAAATATAATTTATATCTGTGATGCAAAGCTGAATTTTCATCAGCCATTACTCCAGTCTTTAGTGTCACATGATCCTTCAGAAATATATAATATAATATAATATAATATAATATAATATAATATAATATAATATAATATAATATAATACATTGGCCAAAGATTAACGTACAAAAACATGCTTTGTTTTGAGTTAAAGTTAATGAAAACCATCAGAGCGGACAAACAACCCCTGTGAAGACCACAAAGACAAATTTCAAAAACTACACAAGTTTCTATATAAAATTATTATATTATGCATAATATATTAAAATATATATTTAAATATAAATATATTATTTAATATCCACATATAAATACATATTTAATATATAATATTTAAATGTTAATTTATCTCTTTAAGAATATGACTTTCCACATGTAATGTGACAGAGTGACAAAGATTAACATGCAAATTGTGTTTCTTTTCAGTTCCAGTTTTAACAAGAATCATCAGAGCATATAGGCACCCCTTGTGAAGACTACAAAGTCTTCACAAACTGCACAGGGTTCTACATTCAATTGAAATATGTACGAAAGTCTTTGATTCTGTCCATAGAAAGTCTCATCTCTCATGGGGTGCATCACAATCAATGAAATGGGCTAATAGTCGCAGCGAGCCCTTCTACGAGTTGCCTCTGATTGTCTGTGTCATTTCTTGGAAGAAAAGTGAAACCTCAGCTCATGTAAAACTTCTCCAGACAAGCCCTGGCTGGGACAAATCTTGGTTTTCAAGCTCCAGTTGGAAACACAAAGCACTGGCAACAAGCTGCGAGTAGTTAACGTCCGCCAATGTTTATTGAATAAGAGGCACTTAAGCATCATGTTTATGTAAGATCAGAAATACTCCAGTCTGACACATGTGCACACACACATATGCACCAAATGTTTTCTTAGCAGACAACATCTGCATCCAATATGGACTCAATTTAAGTTTTATTACTGATGTGGAAAAATGTTTATAGCGCTTGGCTTGTTATTCACACACTGTTCCTAGCAAAAGCACTGGGTAGATTGCCACGACAATCCACCTTTAAAAAGCAAACTTTAAAATGCTCAGATTGCGGGAAACACCTGACTTTGATCCACAGTTTTGTTCAAAAAAGAATAACAGACACCTAGAATTCAGATAGAAACCCACAAGAACAGCAACCAAGTATCACAGAAACCATTGCACTAGCACTGCTTACTATTCTGCCTGATGTTACATTTTGCTTAATTTGGTTGTTCTGAAATTGGCGAGCAAATTGCAGTTTACTTGGAAGTTTGGTCTAGAGGTTTCAGAAGAATTGAATCAAATTTGGTTCAGAACAAGAAACTGAAACGTGTGCGAAAACACCCTAAACACAATAATACGCAGACTGTTCGTAATTTCCGCTAACTAATTCTCTTTTCAGACAATACCTTGAGCAACTGTTCCAGTCCAACAATAATTCACAGCGTGATTAAGTTTGGCCTCACTCAACTTCTCCCCGATGCCAGAATAAACAGACAATATAATAAGCGCTATTTCACAAGTGTATGTCAAAGTGTCCTTGCCAGCCATCTATGATGTGTATTTGTGGAGACATCATTTCAGCGATGATGCTTTAATGAGGTTGGCGTCAAGCCCTACAGGACACATTACTCTTTCATAGTCAAGTCAAAAACATGAATGCAGTTAAAAAATTCTGTAATTACTCACTCACCTTCATGTTGTTCCAAACCCGTAAGCTGCTACATTTTCCGTGGAACACACAAGGAGAAATCTGAAGAACGTTTATCCAGCTCTTTTTCAAACAATTCATATAGTGACCACAGCTGTCAAACACCAAAAAGGACAAAAACCACTGTAAAGAAACCACAGAAGTTGGCCATATGGCCCATGCATTATTTATTTTATTAAGTCATCTTAATTCATACAATACCAGTATGTGTGGAACAGGCCAAAAGCCCACTTCAGCTCTCAAATCTCATTCTCCAATATTTAAACTGGTGCACTCATCATCATTTACAAAAAAAAAAAAAAAAAATTATGTATGGCAATGACGTCTAACCTATTGCAACGCATCTAAATAATGTTTGGATTGTTCATGAACAAGATTTGTGAGTTTATGAATAGAAATTTTAATTGCAGCTTGTTCATGAATAGCTATCATATGGCTAGTAATATGGTGCACATGCCATATGGTCAAATCTTATGATATTTATTATAAGACGTTATAAGAAGGTGCTCAACAGGGCTCGTTTTCAAGGTATGGAAAAGAGCAGTATGAATGTGCTGTAAAACATCTCCATTTGTATTCTAGGGAAGGATGAAAGAGTTTGAAACAACATGAATGTGAATGACAGTAATTGAACTGCTTCTCTATAAGCCTTAAATGTTCTCATTTGCATGTCAAAGTAAATTCAATGCATACACTTTTTCTTAAAAAAAAAAAAAAAAAAAAAAAAAAAAAGCCCTAAAAGTCCCATAGTCACCACCCATTCAAATAGAAACACAAGACCAACAAGAAACATTCAAATTCCATTTAGGGTCAGATCTCTTCTTCCATTCTCGAGCTGCATATAAGTAGCACCGCAAAATAGCGAGGGAAACATGGACCAGATGTAAGTCCCGACATTCAAAGAAAACATTTTATTTCAAATTGAAGAAGAGAACATTGGAAACAGTCATAATATAAATAAATTCAAAAGAAAACCTCATCCAGAGGTAACGTTATGATGCCATTAAGGCATCAGAGAAAGAGAAATAAAGAAAGAAAAACATACACAGAGAGAGAGAGAGAGAGAGAGAGAGAGAGAGAGAGAGAGAGAGAGAGAGAGAGAGAGAGAGAGAGAGAGAGAGAGAGTGAGAGTGAGTAAATTGTAGGCAAGTGAGGGAAACCAATGAGCTGAAGAAAGCTAGAGAAGATAGAGAATGAAAGCCATGCTGGACAGAAGAAAAATGGCATCTCCATATTAAAGTGTGTGTCGAATGTGTCAGTTATAATTTCACGCCGCCCGCGGGGAAGAGAATTAAACCCGTCTGTGCCAGTGTGATCTCATTCACCCTTCGTTCCGACTGCATGCTGAATCCCAGGCTGATGGCGGAATATAGCAGGCAAATTGGTTTTAAATGAAAGCTAGCGTCCTAACCGGCGTTCGGCCTCCCTCTCCTCAGCCCTTCCCCAGGTGCACTTAATCTAATTTCATTAAAGAGATGAGGAGCGATGATTGCTTGTGTCGAAACATTAAGCCGCTCCATCTTCACCTCCATAAAAAAACTATTAGAGGCCTGTCAGCAAGCCTGTGGGTGGCCTGTTTATGACTGAATATGAGAAAAGGAGGATGATAGGAGAGATAGAAAAGACAGCTGAGAAGGGTCTAGGGGTAGAGGGTGCATTACAGATCATTAGTTCCTTCAGATCATCCAAACGATGCGGAGAGGAGCAAAGGAGGAAAACAGCACTAAAAAGGGGCAGGGAAATCATTTGTCAGGGAGAAAGACTGTAGAGAGACAGGCAGAGGTGCAGAGATATAGGAGGTACATGTGCAGACTAGTCTGAAAGCGTGAGTGACGTAAATGGACGAATATCACGAAAACACGTCTGGGTCACATGGTTACCTAAAAAATGTGATCCATTTTGCATGAAGAAATTAAGCCTATTTAGGA
Source organism: Rutilus rutilus (assembly GCF_951802725.1). Classification (NCBI taxonomy): domain Eukaryota; kingdom Metazoa; phylum Chordata; class Actinopteri; order Cypriniformes; family Leuciscidae; genus Rutilus; species Rutilus rutilus. Next base: position 38,950,996 of record NC_140221.1, read on the forward strand.
GCAATCAAGTTTTTGCAATGTGATAATATGTTAATTAAGCATTTTTTTTGACAAATTCGAATCACTATACATTAATTCTGTACTTTTTTTAATGTAGATAAATTAATTCAATAAATCATTTAACTGATTACATATATTTAATTATGTATTTAAATCAGCATAAAAGCACAACAACAAATACTACCACGATAGAACAATACTTATTAAATTAACTGATTTTTTTGTTTGTTGCAATACTAAATTAAAAACTAGACGGTTGGTTTGTTTATTTGTCATAAAAATAACAATAATAATAATAAACCTTATGCAATATCAATGGTCCTACAAATAGGCTTCAGATTTTAGGCTTCAGAATGTTATCACATGTATGAAGGAATAGAAAAGTACCTTAAAATAAATAAATTTTCTGCTTTTTACTCAACACGCTCAAATTTAGCATGCTAACATACGTAATAACTCACACATTAGCAATAAGCAAGCTGATGTACATGATACAACTTACCTTAATCTAGTACTTCCATTACATGGGTAATCATGAGAAATCACATTTTCCTTCGATCTGAGATAAAACAGCTTGATGTAGCCTACTACAAAAACACGCTAGCATTCAGATCTCAAAAGAATGCTAGCATGGCGATTCCATGCCAGACTGTGTAGGTAAAGGAGTTAATAAAAACGGGTGGGTTTTAAACAGCAGTGGCCCATCAAATTGGGGCCAACACGAAGATAAAAGCCAAGCGTGTGGCGCTAATGCTTCCAGTGTCACACTGAACAACATGATATTTGACAGGACAAATAGCTTGAATTGAGAGATGGAGAAGGTTAGGGTGTCAATAAAGACAGCAATGCTCGTCAGCCGTAAAGCCCTTCAGTTAAAGGAGAAAAATGTCTGTGTTTACCTGAAGTGGCTGAAATGGCTGGGTGTGTTATGTGACATGCTGTCACACTGATGTAACGGACAAAGATACAAGAGGAATGAAATAACAGAAATCTCTTTAAGCTGCCCAACACAACAGACAGTTTTCAGTGTTCACTTGTCAGCTGAGATAGAATCACACCTGACAGCTCTGTTCCTGATTCATGCAACTGTGGAAATCTGTGACAATGCAGCGACTGGACTGAATGGATTGTGTTTTGGTTCCATTGCCAAATTCATATCCTCATATGCCTTTTGATTCTTTTTTCTAACTGCAGAACTAAACTTTAATGATTGATTTGATCCGTAAGCATTTGAACCATAACCAATGCAACATTTAACACAACTAAGGTTGGGAAAAGAAAATCGATTGCAATTCTGGTATCGGATACTTGTTATACATTTTTTTATTTTGATTCCACTTATCGATTCCTGTGAGTGCATTTTAATGTGATTTTAAACCATTTAAAAGCGAGAAGACACGAAAGATAACTCAATTCAGCACTGTTTTCTGTGCTGGGACATTCAGAGTGTGCGCACAAAAAGCTGCCTCTCATATCAAATGCTGAATTGAGTTCTCTTTGGTGTCTACTTTGCGCTTGAACGGACATATACACACACTTGTAAACAAAGTCAGTTATGTTCACCTGTGTTGAAAATCAAGCTTTAAAAGGATTAGTTCACCCCAAAATGAAAATTTCCTAATAATTTACTCACCCCAATGCCATCCAAGATATCCATGTCTTTCTTTCCTCAGTGAGGAAAACATTTCTGGATTTCTCTTCTAACAATGGACTTCATTGGTTACCATCATTTTAAAGTCCAAATCAATGCAGTTTCAAAAGTCTTTGAAGTGTTTAAACGGGCTGTACGCGATCACAGCTGAAGAAGAGGTTGTTATCTAGCGAAACGATAGGTCTTTAAAAAAAATAAAAAAAATAATTATAGCCTTTTTACCTTCAATAGTTCGGATTGAGCTGATCAACAAACGGACAGGGAACTACGTCATCACATTGAAAGCATGCTTAATAATTATTTTGTTTGTTGTGTAAGCACCGTTTAGCTTCTAGGTCTTCAATGACAATTGTATTGAGATATGTGAAGTGTTTGTCGTTGTTTTCGGAGTTGTCTTAAAGAATAGAGTAATACCTCGTAGTAGCCTACTGCATTTTATTTTAATTTTTTTAAACGTTATGTTTATGCATCGGGCTAACGCAAACAAAGACTGATTGTGCTTTTACAATATGAACTCTAACATAACATTAAATTCCTTATCTTATTTTAAATTTTTTACTACAAACTACAAAGCAGTGCACTATAATCATTATTATAACACAATTTAATTGATAATAGCATCATTGTACTCCGTGTTAAACAATATAAGTATTATCTCTGTAAACAGTGCTAACCATTTGACTGGGTCATCGGACCAATCACCGCAGATTAGCGTCACGTAAAGGCGGGGTTTTGAAAAGTGATTCACTAAACGAATCATTTGAGAATCGCGGTCAAAACAGGTAAAAATAAATGCATATTATAAGAAAACTAAAGTGTTTTTTTGTCATTGCATGCATGCAAAACTGTTGTTGGGGACTTCTAAAACAATATTAGGAACATTTTAAATGCCATAATAGGTGCTCTTTAAAATCGACTTCCCACTTTGCCACATTCCTGACAATCAATCTGACTCGTGTAATATAAAATATGACATTTAATGAGTAAAATTCAAAGGACCTGACTTGATTTTACACATATGGAAGTAACTGGACCGTGAAAAGTGGACATTACTAATAACTATTAGAACAAGTATCCAATAGTCCACAGCCTCAATGCCATCAGTGGAAAAGTAATCTTGTAAAAAGAACAATGATTACAAATGACAAATACCTCCTTTGGAATAACATGCACAGATAAGATTCACAATAAGAAACATGCATTAGGCAATTATGCAAATGTTGACTTTAAGACTGTAAGACTTAACATACCAATATAAGCTAGAAATCTGCTAAAAGAAACCACTGAGAAATACTGGTGGCACGAAAATGAATCCAGATAAAGAGTTGAATCACATCAGATGGGTTCTTTATCAAAATCCATTTTTTCTTTACAGAAACCTTTAAAAGAAATCATTTTCTTTAGAAACACACACAAAAACAGCGGTCAGCCATTTCAGAACAGGAAATGATTGTACAAAACAGGCAGAACAATGAAAACAAAGACCATACAATATTGTATAAGAATACAAATACAAAATGTATCAACTATCTTCAGCTAGTTCCAAAACTTTTGGCCACAACTGTTTATATTATTTCAGGGATGGATCTCGCCCTCAGGTGGTATCATCTGTATGCTGTTTTCTTTGAACAAGTCGTGATGTCTGTTAATAAGTGGACTCGATCTATGAATCAATTTATTCAAATAAGCCCAACTGATCACGCCCCTCCAGCGCACCTGTGCAACTGTTCAAAGAAGCTATTGTTCAAGAGTTACTATTCAACAGGAGGGAAAGATTAATGCTTTAGAATAGATGTGATTGTATATAATTACAAATAACCGTGTTTAATCTTTTTTAATTCAAAGCAATTATGAAAGACTGATTTTTGAAGAGGTAAATATGATCTTGCTTATGCTCATAGTTTAAGACGGATAAGCGCGTAGAAAAACATCTATGAGTTATTCAACAGCGCACTTGGACACAAACACCATGACAACCAACATAGAACTATTATCTCTAGCACAAGCTCTCGGAAAAAAAGGACAAGAAATCTACCTAATGAATTCTTTTTAAGAGACAAACTCTTTCTGACTCTGAATGCTGCAATTGCTTCCACGTGTTCTTCTCACTGATGTAAGAAAAGTCTGCTTCTGCATTTAGCATGGACAGAATTACCCTCCATGTGCTGCAATCTTTATTTATTCATTTTTAACATGGCAAAATAAACTAAAAACTGAAATCAGTAACAGAGCAGGTACAAAAAAAAAAAAAAACCTTGGAAATTAGTTTCCATATAGGACATACAGTACAGCAGCCATTACATACTACACATATACACTGTGTATGTGAACGTGTATACGTGTGTGTGTGTGTGTGTGTGTGTATGTGTGACCGTCCTGAAACCCTAAACCCTATGGCAATTCCATAAATCTTTGACCTTGTGGGGACATTTTTCATCCCTATGATAAAATTAAGTTATGAAAATATATACATTACAGATAAAATACTTAAATAGTATTGGATTAGCATTTCCATGACCAAAAAAATATGATATTACCATAGTGGCATGCCTGAAAAGCCATAGGATTATTATTGATTTGGAAAATAAACTTTTAACTTGAAGGGGTCATATGATGCTTTTTAATGTTTTCCCTTTCCTTAAGTGTCAATGAATCTGTGCATGTTTATGATTTGCAAAGTTACAAAACTCATAGTCTCCCACAAAGCGATTTATTCGATCTAACAGAGAACACTGATCCAGACCTGCCTAAAACATCCCGATCGATGTCCAGATATTACTTCTTCAAACGTCTACGTCACAATGTGAAATATTAACATGATGCTCGCCAAAAGGCATGCACAAAGAAAGAAGGTGAGGTTTCAGTGAATTGAAGTGTTGTCGTCATGACACAGAGATGCTGTGTGCTTGGATGCAAAAGCAAAACCGCTTTGTTTGATCTTCTGAATACAGATGAAACTAGGAATTAGACGTTAAGATTTATAAAGCTGTTCCCGATCAGTAAAACCCTAAAGCGGTTAGAGAGGACAGCTTCCTGAACCCGAGAGAGTACAACGCCAGTTATGTACAGAGACTATACTTACACTGTAAAACAGTGTTTCTGCTCAAGTCGTCGTCGTCCCTTATGACACTTTGCTGAATCTGCTGTGGCTGTTCATGTTTTGAAGGAGACGCTCTGAAGGGAGGACGGGATCTAATGCTTTCAAAGCTAACTTGCTAATGCTAGCCTCTCCGAAAGTGCCTACCCTACCTTTAATAGTGTAAAATAAGGCACATGATTATTAAAACTTACACTTTATGTCTTAAACTTGGCTCCGACTACATGCCACAAACTCTCTATTTTCCCTCCTACTTTGCACTAGATCTGTTACGATCAGTTCACATGCATAGAAGCACATAAACAAACACATACATAACTTGTGACCAAAAAGATGCAGGAATTTGAGGAACATGGGCTGGTAGAGAGAAAGAGGCCCACAGAGAAACAAAGAAAGTAAAGGGCCCCAAAATTAGTGTGGAATACCCCATTTCTCATCTCTCTGAAGCCTACTAGAGTTAAAAGAATAGCAGGCTCTAAAAGTCCCTCTCTTCATCGTGTCAAATCCAAAGAGGTTTTCTCTTACCATCTGCCTCAATGAGGAGAGAGATAAAAGCCTATTGACTAGCGTGAGCTGCGGTTAATGCAAATTGCTGCTTGCTATCAATGTATTATTTATAGAGCACGCCGGAGACGTTTTCCACTGAACTGGGAGCTTGGCTTACAGGAGATTAGTTATGCTATCACATTCATTTAGCAGGGAGTAATTGCTTAACTGCAGGGGAATTAACACGTGTTACACTTCCACTGGAGCTACATGCTGTTTATATGGGTGACAGACATATTAGGGTTATCAATATTAAAAGATAAACAAGCGCTAAAGGTGCTGGGAAAAACATTCCACCAGAAAAAGATCTGACAACCTACAAACCGCTAACCAAATCTCAACAGCATTCGTGACCAGAGCGCATTTGAATAACAAATTAGACATAATGGTATAATCTGACAAGTATCTATCCATCACTATATGTCTGTAGCTGTTGTTTATTTTGGAAAAAAAAATATGCAAATATAACACCTTTTGAGGAGCTTGTGGAAAGCTCAGATGAAAACTACTGTCATTTAATGTCCGCTGACACGATCACAAATCACATTATAAACCAGAGATAAAATTTCACTCTTACATCAAAACTACTGTCCAGCAAATTATGTATATTGTTACACAGAAACATGTACTATCAAGGTTGTGGTCAATGTATCAGTGATGGGAAGTCTGATTATTCTTTCGGAGAGTTAATTTCAATTAACTGGTTAAAAAAACGATTCACCAGTTCGTTTCTATAATCACTCAATGATGTCACATATACGCAATTCTAATATTAAAGGCACCAATAATGACGTGAAATGTGAAAGTTTTAGATGTCTAAAGCATATATAGTGAATAAACTAGTCTTAATCAACTTTTTACATAAACCATGAGAAACCATACAAAAACCCTTTCATTTCACCCCTCATTCAAATCAACTGCCCAGAACCGTTGTAACCATTAACAGGCTCTTGACTCGAGAGAGAACTGCAATGTATTGCTTTTGACTCGAGAACTACTGCCATCGGATCACTGTTATATTTCCAATACCTTTTATTTGTTATACTTTATGCTTTTTAGCAAAAGACATCAGAAACATCTCATACATTCTCAGTATGTCGGACTCAGACATGCCAGAAAGACTGTTCTCAGTTCAGTTTACTGTTGGACTAACTGGAGCGCTGAATGAGTTGGTAAAAATCGGCATCATAGGATCATATACTCTTGAATATTGGCTCATTTCGAGATGGAGTGACTGTCAGAGTGTCTGAAAGTGAGTTTGATTGAGTAACTTGTGCTGACTTGAGCCGTGAACTATTTCAGACAGTTCAGTCCGATTTGGACAAAAAAAAGTGATCAAAAGAACGATTCTTTCACGAACTGGACATCACTACAATGTATGATAGCAATTTCACCCTGGTAGCTCTTTTCTAATTGGTTAAATCCATGGTTCTACAACGTCTGCCCTACAATAATTGTTAATTAAAAAAAAGAAAAAAAAAGAAAAGGCGTTTATACCATCTTTCAGACACAGGACAAGGAAACATAAAATACTAAATATTATAAGAATTCCAATTACTTTAGCTAACAAAGGATAGCTTTCCCTTCATGTTTAGAAGGTGCTCAACACTTTTGGTGAAGTTCACAATAGTTCTTCCTGTCTATAATTAACTAGCACACACACATAAAGACAGGTGACTACTTTTCTTTTCTAGTTCAAACAACTTCAAAGCAGTTGAATTGACACACCAAACACAATGACACCTCACAGAAAGCTTAAAACACTGCAATAAGTGCACTTGCTTTCTATCGCACTGCGTTTCCCTTTGTATTCCTGTAATATGCAAATAATCAACAATCACAAGACTGGCAGCCATTTTCTGTCATCTACACACATACACAAACACACACATGCAGAAAGACGACAGCCTTTCAAACTATAAACTCCAAAATCACTCTTACTCGCTGAACAGTGGGTTAGGTAAACAGACGCACACACACAAACACTCATGAAAAGAAGTCTTACCTTGTCATCGATGTCACTCTCGCTGTCACACTGTAAGGAGATAGTGAGAAGAAAAAGATATGAGAGAATTATTCAGCATTATCCGACCTCATTATCGGTTCAGGTATGATTTTTACGGCTCCTCTTTTTTTCGTTCTTTCAGTGACACCTTTCAACAAAAATGGAGGTGATGAAGGGCATAAAGTGATACATTTGAAAGAGGCTGCCATGGTTTAAAAGCGAGACACCATAAAATCTAACTTTTCCATCGGTTTTTCAGTTCAGTGAATGATAATGGATAGTAAGGTAAGGGGAAATTATTCGTATACGGACAAAACGCTTTCAAATTACTGGAAAAAGGATTGTGCAGCAGCCTGCCGGTGCTGAGACGAAAACGTAAAACTTTAAAAGTGAATTTCACATCTGAAATTGTCTCATACTTTAGCTCTATGGTGCGCTGACAGCATTTAGAGGAAAATTCTAAGTTTTTTATATACAAAGTTTCTACATACATACAGAAGAAAATTATTTCACTGTAAATTATTTCGCCTCGGCTCAGAGTTTGGCCTATGGTGCTTCCCGATCCCATTAACTTCTCTTTTTCATTGACATTTTCCACTTACTCTGTACTATATTTGTCAAATACAGAGGCAAAAACCCCCAAAAAAGTGCATTTAAACTGTCTTGAAAGTTGAAAAGAATAATATAACAATAAATAAGTACAACAGATCCCACCAGCAACTCATTCGCATCTGTGTGTCACTTCAGCCAAGACATTTTCTTCTGAAGATAAATCATTGAATTACTCGATCCAGATCAAAGTAAATCTGCGGTACTACAAAGCTAGTTGAGAAAGGTGAAGGTTGCAGGGAAGAGGCTTTATAAAGGACTAAAACGAATTAACAAGGGACAGTGGAGCACAGAATATGGCCACCAGTACAAACTTTAAAACATCAACAACAAAAAAATGACAAAAAAAATTCTCACATTAGGATACAAGGTCTCCCTCTCTCCATGTTACAAAATACCCTCTAAAACACTTAGCAGACGCTGGAGTGCCGTATTCCTCCATAAATTTTTCATGCCAGGCCATTATTGCACACTCTTGCGCTTCTAGCCTTTCATTTGAACGAGTGTTGGAGGACATTTAGGGTCTCGCGGCATAAATGGACTACAATTATGCATATGCAAATGAGCAATTACAAGCCATTTGCACTTAAAGGACTGATCTCAACCACTCACTTTTGTTTTCTTAATGAGGATTTGAAGTTTGCTTTTTTTCTCATCCTAAAATGGAAATTTTCCATTCAATCTTCTTTATTCTCCATTTAGAATATGATTGTTTGTTTAGATCTGTGTTTGCATGTATTCGTAAATGAGAGACATTCACGAGTGTAAAGTCTATAGGTAAACGCGACTCCAAGACTTCCCAACCAGCTGGCCAATTAACTGTTGCGAAGAAAATCAAAGTTGTGGGTGACGGAAGACTGTTGTGTAATACAATTGTACAAAAATACACATCTTCACAAATATCCAGTGAACAAAAATGATGTATGCTCAATACACACATACTTAATTATAACAAAAATTGAGAGCAAAAAGGTCTGTTATACTCATATCACTTCTATAAGTGCTGTTTCTAATGCCAAGTCTGTCTAACCGTTTCTCCTCCTAATCTCCTCCATAGCTTTAAAATATAGAATTCTGTGTAGAATTCAAATTGGTCGGATACATTTTGTGGCTTGCACCGACTCGTTCATATGATCTACTCTGTGCTATCATGTCTCTGGACTGGAGCAGACTGTGTGTGCGCTCTGTGGCGGTTCGCGGTTCGTGTGACACTAATGGAAAACCAGACTTCATTTGCCCCAATGGAAAGCATTATTACACTGTCTGAATCATTCCCTATCCCCTATATTCACCGTATAGAAAGTAGTAATTGTGTGAACAATTTGTGTGACGCTTTAGATTCTAGAGAGCATGTGATTGGACAGAAAATCTGATGAGAAGCTGGAGAGCAGAATGATGTCATCAAAATCGTTGATCCATATTGGCCCATCAACTGTTTGGTTACCAACATTCTTCAAAATATCTTCTTTTGTGTTCAACAGAAGAAAGAAATTCATACAGGCTTGGGAAAACTTGAAGGTGAGTAAATGATGCCCGAATTTTCATTTTTGGGTGAACTATCCCTTTAAGGCAAACATTTTGATTTCATGGGGACTTTAAACTAATGTGAACGAACAATGGCAAGTTGTATTTTAGTATTGCTAACGTTTACAAAGACTAATACTGTAACAAATGTATTGTTCATTGTTAATGCATTAACTAATGTTTACCAATTAAACCTTACATTAAAGTGTTACCAAACAAAATGAATAAAGAAATCACTATTGTCTCCAATCTGGCAAACATCTGGTCATCTTTACATTCAAATCTATATCAGGAAACAAAGGAATGACTGGGGAGAAAGAGACGAGGAAAAGCACATCTCTGTCTTTGGCTGTTGATGCCCATTATCACCCTTTGAATATGTCTGAACCAATAACGACAGGTCCTGCTCAAACCAGCAGACTTCATAAGCAGATTTTTCGTGGTTTAATTTGTTTGTGCGTGCGTAGAGTCTTTGTATGCAGAGGCTACGCTCAACGCTCATCCTCCCACACAGGGTTTTGCCGCACTCTTTCCTATAGCTAGCATGAAAATAAAGATTAGACAAAACCTGCAACCAGGGACAGGAAAACTCTCAGAGCGGTCTTAAATTCAAAAGCCTGCATTCGCTCTATGGAAATTCAGCACAGTTCAGCAGCAGTGCGCTTTTGTGGGTATAGATGTTTCAAGTACATTTGTGTGAGTCTGTGCTGTGGATTAGAGGCACACATTCATTGACTCTGTCCTTGCAACACTGGCTAAACAAATCCTAATTGCTCAGCTCTACTTGTCACAAGTCATCCACTGTAGGTCCAAGGCATTAGCACAAACAATGTGGCATAGCCGATTGTCAATCATGTTCTTATTCAGGTGGGATTTTCTTGTTAGGCGATGTGGATGTTAAACAGTTCAAAGCAAACAGCTCTGTCAGTGATTCAAACACGTGGTTACATTTCTCTGCTCTAGTAAGTAAAGACAATAAAAGGCATGTTGTGTTTGACTGTATCCTGCATAAAGGCCATTGCGGCTAACATCCAACCCTGAATGTAATGTTTGCTAGCCTATAATACGATTGAACGCATTCTCGCGTGTGTGTGTGTGTGTGTAAGCATGTGGGTGTGAATGTGTGTGCACTTTGGGCACACCTACATCCTGTGCGGCAAAAAGAGGCCCAACTGAACCCAAAAGAATAGAAAAGGTAGACCTGAGCAAAGAGCAAGAGGACACAAACAGGAAGACAAGGGGAAAGATCATTCAGATTAGACCGCACACGTTTAAATTCTGAGAAACAAACACTTGGAGTGAGAAAGGCATACAATAGCAACCTTTAAAAAATTGTACCATGAAAAGACCATTAAAAATACACTAAAAAATTATTCTATTGTACCATTTATACTGTAGATAATTATGGTAATCAAATCGTATCAAAGTATCATGGAATTTTCACACGATTCCATAACAAAATTATATATATATATATATATATATATATATATATATATATATATATATATATATATATATATATATATATATATATAAATAAATAAATAAATAAATAAATATGTATATATACACATCTGAATATAATTTTATTTAAAGAAAAAGAAAAAAAAGATATAATTAATGACTTATATAATTATAAATTATAATAACTATATATAAATATATATATGGAGTAATATTTTATTTTACACATTTATATTATACATTTTTTTTTTTTGTATATAATATGTACATATAAAAATAAGGTAAATGTAAAGGGGCTGTGGACATATAATGTACATATCCATCAAAAATACCTAACTATATATATATATATATTTAAAGTACCATTATACAATGATGAATCCCATGGTACTTAGATAAGATACTAAAGATAAATTACTACAATATTAAATCGGATTAAAAGTAGTTTTTTTTGTGTGTTTTTTTTTTAGTTCTTGTTCTTGTTTGTTCTTTTTTTTTTTTTTTAAGTACCTTGGACTACTTTATAAACACCATACATGAATTTTAGCACCATGGTAAAAAAATAAAACAAAAAAGTGCACAAAACATAAATCTTTAAATATGACACACCTGTGGAAAGGTCGTGAAAGACAGTAAAGAAAGCCAAGACAGAAATCAAATACTGCTATAAACGTAGCAGACGCAGGCAGAATAGAAAAACATATGAGAAGGACACTGAGCAATACAATTAAATGTCGTGTTATGTTTACTTTGGACATTACTGCTTCTCCTGTCATCTCCCGTGAAGATGGTTTTGACATTTAAACAGCTTTCTTCACATTTGGTGTGCGTGTTTTATTTACAGACTCCCTCATGAACACTGCGGCACGTCCGCGTGTGTGTGCGTCAGTGAGCGAGTGTGATTTATTCACAGCGAGTCTCACTCTGGACCCCGTGGCTTCAGTTTTGGCCTGCCGACGGGCTCATATATTTCAGCTGAAATGGGAATGGGAGGAGGGGGTGGGGGGGAACTGTCTAATATTTCAGAACATTTTCCTGGCAGCATTTTAATAGACACGCACACCAAGGGGGGGAAGACAATAAGCGTTGCGCATCCCGGAGCACATTAAAACCGACTGCCCAAATCAATAACACAGTTGCACCTGTCACATGCTGAGGAGATTGGGAATGAATTGGCCTTGGAGGGGGAGTGAGAAACTAGCCTGACGACAGCCATGCTGGCTCAACATCAGCGTCTGCCTGGGGATGTCTGGATGAATACTGATTCCAGCAGTACAGGATGCCAGAAAGACCAAAAAATATGCAAAACCAGATCTCAGCACCTTCCATGAATACATTTCGGTGTGAGCGCCATGGCAACAGAACAACAGTGACATCATCGGGGGCTGTCAGCACGTGCAATAATAATGAGGCCTGTCTGCTGCTAATCTGACACAACAATAACCATCTAGTGATCTGTATTACAGACAAAAGAACACTGACAAAGGTAAATGTAGACATTTGTCTTAAATGTGTTTACTCAGGGAATGTCCTCATCCAAAGTCTTCTTTATTATTTCGAATGACGATGTTTTAAAGGGTTTGTTCCCCCCAAAATGAAAAATCTGTTCTCATTTACTCACCCTACTCATCCAAACCCGTAAGACTTTCGTTCATCTTCAAAACACAAATGAAGAAAATCTGAGAGCTTTCTGTCCCTCCATTGACAGTCTAAGCAACTGCCACTTTGACGCATCAAAAAGTTCATCAAGAGATTGTAAAACTCGAGAGATCTCTTAGATTCATTTGTATTTCAAAGATGAATGATAGTCTGGTTCGGAATGGCTTGAGGGTGAGTAACTGATGACACATTTTTTTGGGGGGTGAACTATCCCCTTAACATATAGAGATAGAAAAATACCTCAAGTTTATACTGATGTCCAATTCAGTGTTGTTTTTGTTAACTTAAAGGGATACTCCACTTTTTTTGGAAATAGGCTCATTTTACAACTCCCCCAGAGTTAAACAGTTGAGTTTTATCATTTTGGAATCCATTCAGCCGATCTCCGGGTCTGGCGGTATCACTTTTAGCATAGCTTAGCATAATGAATTGAACCGGACAAGACCATTAGCATCTCTCTCAAAAAAATTAACAAAGAGTTTCAATATTTTTCCCATTTAAAACTTGACTCTATATCATATCTGCGTCATATCATTACGCCTGCTTCACCCATGGTACTGCAGCAAAGTTTCTTGATTATTACGCAGGAATGAGAGTATAGTTCCTAGCCATATCAGCCTAGAAAATTGCAACTTTACATTTTCCGTCGGTCTTAGTACACGATGTAACTACAGAAGAGTCAAGTTTTAAATAGGAAAAATATCGAAACTCTTTGTTCATTTTTTTGAGAGAGATGCTAATGGTCTTGTCCGGTTCAATTCATTATGCTAAGCTATGCTAAAAGTGGGACCCCCAGACCCGGAGATCGGCTGAATGGATTCCAAAATGATAAAACTCCAACTGTTTAACTCTGGGGGAGTTGTAAAATGAGCCTATTTCCAAAAAAAGTGGAGTATCCCTTTAAACTCAATACTTGAAATACATCTGAAATGAAATACAAAATTAGATGAAAAATGTAGGCTTAAAAACGTAAACAAAACTTAGAAATGTTGCCTTGGAAACTAACTAAAATAAGTTAAAATAGAAGTTGAAGTGTTCAAATTACTAAAATCTGAAATTAAATTAAATTATTTAAACCTAAATGAAACCTGAAATCAAAAATAAAAGCTAAATCAAAATATTAATAAATATGATAACTAGTCCAATTCAATAACAGATACAGTAGGATTCAGTTCACAAAATATTTGTAAATGGCTGTAAGGAGAACTTTTTGGAAACATACTTGAAATCGTATTTGAGCCATAAAAACATTAAATATTTTTTCTAAACTGATCAAAAAACTCTGAGTCACTGAATCATTTTATTCTTCTTAGAGCGAACCAACTTGCTCAAGGTCAATCGAGCAGGATCGAGCTCGGCTGTTACCTCATAATATATAATCACAGAAGTTAACTTCACCCTAGAAGGTCAAACTGAGGTGAAGGTCAAAAGTCAAAGATATAATCTAGGTTATCAAATGTACACTTTGCACGCACAATCCATTGTAGCAGTGAACGAGTCGGTGAATACAACACTACAGGCTTTAAATAATTCAACACAGGACTGTCTCTGTTAGTGTTCACTTCAGGCGACTCTCCCTCTCAGCGGCCCAGCGGGAACTTGAGTCACTTTAGACAGTCTCGGGGGACTGAGCGGACATCGTCGTAGTGTAACTCCAACTAGCATGACAAACAACAGAAGGTCAATGCTCATAGGCATCGGTTACATTACTTTCTGCCCAACCACTCTATTAAATAGTCTGCGACGAATACTTTACTACTACAGACTGGAATGAGTTTTCCCCAAAAAATATTTTGTAACACTTTAGTTAACATTAGTTAACATGAATTAACAATGAACAACACTTCTACAGCATTTATTTATCTTAAGTCTGGTTTCACAGACAGGGCTTAGATTAGGCCTTTTGTTCAATTTAAGGGTAGCTTTTATAAATTTGCCTTAGAAAAAAACATTACTGGTGTGAATCTTGAGACAAAACAATGACACTGACATAATTTAAGGTATGTCAATGCAAGATGCTTTCAGTTAAAACAGCTCAAACATACATTTTAGTCTGCGACTAGGCTTGAGCATTGTCTGTGAAATAGGGCATAAATGTCACTTTCTATATTTACTAATACAGTTCTGAACCAACAAGAACAAACAATGAGTAATTATTTATATATTTTGAACTAGCATTAAGTTAATAAATTATGATGTTCATGTTAACTAATGCTAACGAATGAGACCTTTCGTAAAGTGTTACCAAATATTTGAGCATATCCCAATTGAGGGGTAGGCAAGTTCGGTCCTAGAGAGCCGCTGTCCTGCATAGTTTAGCTCCAATCCTAATCAAACACACCTGAACAAGCTAATCAGTGGCTAAATTTGAAATCGCCCCCTAAACCCTCATTCACTGTTCCCTACATCAGTCCACTAAAACTGTTCACTTGAAGGAGTGAGCAAATTTAGACAGCCATTGAGCGTACATCAGTTGTACACTTGTTAATGCTGTGCATTGTGGGATTGACTAAGTGCACTCAATAACGTCGTCCACTATGGTTTCGGAATTAATTCATGAATTAATGAATGAGCTAAGCACTCACCATGCTGTGACATCATCAGCACATTCAAAACTGTCGCCCCCCTTCAAAACATGTTTTGGCGCCACCACTTTTTAATACAAAGCCAGTGCTAAACATCTTACCCCAAGCAACGGAAGGGCCAACAATTCCTGGAGCCTCTCACACACAAAGGCACTCTAGAAACAAAAATGACTGCTTACAATGGCAAAGGAAAGAAAAATAATCAAAACATTTTTTTGTCTATAAATACATCAACATCCCGACTTGAGGTCAACAAAGAGCTTTCACAGAACTTTGCCAGCATAATATTTCAGTCATGCTGCTCAAGCGCCAACCCTTCAGAGATGAGAAGACACCAGCTTTCCTTGACCCCGGCATAAATGATGGATCAAAACCAGACGCCCACACTTTGATTTGATCAAGGCATCAAATTCATGCAGCAGTTTGACATGTGACTTTGCCTTTGGGCATTATGGGAAGTGACTGGAGCAAAGAAAAGATGGATTAAGAACTATTGATCTGATCAGGGGTTGAAGGCAGAAACTGAGAGAGAAAGCTAATGATGCATATAGGAAACCAAGAGTGTGAGTTGATGTGGGAGGGATGGAGAGAGAGAGGAAAGATGGAGAGAGGAGATACAGGAAATACTTCAGAATTAACAGTCTGTTAAAGGGTAATGGACAACAGATGAAAAAAAAAATATATATATATATATATATATATATATATATGCAAACTTATAATATAAACCACCAGTCCAAAGCCGTTACTTTAGTTTTCGACACGATCCTTCAGAAATTCAATATGCTGATTTGGTGCTCAATTATTAATAATTGTTATTATTATTCATTTTGACTTTTTGCTAATTAAAAAAAAAGAAAAGAAAACCGTGATACAATTATTATAATTTTTTTCAGGATTCTTTGAGAAAGTTCAAAGGAACAGCATTTATGTGTAACATTACAAATGCCTTTACTGTCACTTTTGATCAATTTAATGCATCATTGCTGAATAAAAGTATTAATTTATTATTTTTCTTTAACTGGTAGTTATGGCTTTTTCAACATCGATAATGATAATAAATGTTTGAGCACCTAATCAGCATAATAAATACATTTCTGAACGATCATGGGACACTGAAGACTGGATTAATGTCCGTTAGAATATATAATATAATATAGTATAATATAATAAATAAAAACAATGCTTAATTACATTTTTCAAAAGCCTGAAGTGCTTTTTTAACTATCAGTCTTTGAATGTCATCAACAGACAGCACAGCTTTTCTTGTTGGTAAATTAATAAAAATAATATTTTATATCCTCAGAGGGTCCTGTGGGAATCACAGATGTGTGTTTGAGCTGCCCAAGTCATGAGATAATTTACAAAGACATTACATTTAACTACTAAAATGTGTCAATAGACATTCGCTGTAGATCTTATGCACCATAGAAACAAGCATGCAGCCATCTTCAGAATTTTGTGTTTGAACTTCCATTTTTGCGGTGGCTCTGTATATTTCTATGGCATCGCTGTCTAAGAATAATTCGCTGGTAAAATGGATTTACTTATTGTAGAGTTAACAAGTCATCATGTGCATTGTAGGGTTTAAAGTGGATGTCATAAATGTCAGTAGACAGGTAAGATTTTAAAACGAGCGGTTCATTCCTAAATCCGTAAGATCTTTGGTAATATAGATCTTTGGACAAGGGGCGGAGCTAAAGAAGGTATGGGATTATTCAATGAGACTGAGTAACATTTTAAAAGCTACAGTCGGAGGCAGCAGCACGCAGAAACACTCTTTGGTTCTAATTGTTATCTTAGCAAATACCCAAAGCTTTCAAAATTAACAATTACTGTATGAATGAGTGCAAAAACTATTTTGTATAAGAACAAAATGTAAATGACATATTTGACAAAAAATATTGTGATATTTCTACAGATCATAAATAAATGCCAAAAAGCAAAGGTCATTGGCATCATTAACAACAATATTGACTCTGTTTGTGTTCTTAATAAATGTTCTTATTCTTACTGTGCATGATATTAGTGCATGCTTGGAACGACCAACAACGCAAGCCAACAGTGATTTAATCACATCAGGATGGACATTATTTAACTCAGAAATACATCACATTATAAAAGTTAAATGTATTTTGAATGCCATTTCATGCTGTTTTCAAGCTATCTTGCTAAACACTGGATTCATTTGGTCGTAATCACTGACTAACGTCTGCAACCGAGCCAAAACGGTGCCGCTGTTGTTCTCAGCTGCCGGCCCATGAGAACATTCTGGAGACGTCTAACAGCATTTGGCTATGTGTGATGTGACAGGGAATCTCAAAGGAGCGTTAGGGAGTTTTTACAGCACTTAGGGCCTATTTACACTTAGTCACTTCATGAGTCTTTATCGATCGGACTGCTATCCATTTGGGTCCACTCACACTTGGCCACATGAATGTGTGTCTGCAAAAACGATCTAAGTTAAATTAAAAAATGTAAGTTGCTGCCTTACATTTTTAAGTACAATCAACTTAGATGTTGAAGTCATTTAAACTTATATTACATTAAACTGACTTAAAAATTGTTGAATCTTTTGATGAGTTAAAAGCAATGTAAATAACACGTTCACATAACTTTTTGATCTTTTACAGTGTACCATATCCTATTCCCCAGCTTAAGCCTAGTCCCATCAGATTAAGTTCGAACTGTTTTAACTGAAAGTAACTTGCACTGACGTATCTTAAAATATTGTTCTGTCTCAAGATTCATACCATAATGTTATTTTTTTCTTTTTCTAAGGCACATTTATAAAAGCCCCTCGTTTATAAATAGACCCTCAATGAACTAAGGTTTATTCCTGGCTTAATCTAAGACCTGTCTGTGAAACCAGGCCTATATGTAGTAAAAAGGCTATTCCCAGAATTATTTTATATAAATCATTTTGTTTCTTCAAATTTTTGTTATCGGTAATAAGGGTTATAATACCATGAACTAAGTATTAGTTCACTCAATTTGATAAATAAGATCAAATTAAACCGAAATAAAATCAAATATAAAAACTAGATAGTTTCCGAGGCAACATTTAACATATTGATATGAATTAAAACCATTATAGACATATTTATTAAAAACAAAATGACTAAAACTTAAACTAAAATTTAAATTAAAACAGAACGGGCCTATAAAAATAAAAACATACAAAATATGAATAAAAACTACAACAGTATCTCGAAGATATTAAAATAACACACTGTCAGTATTAAACATGAGGGTGTTTTGTGTTACATTTTCTTTTATTTAGTAAATGTTATTGTGTTACTTTAGTGTCATGTGAGTTACCCTGGTGGTGTTTTGTCTTTGTGTGTATGCAAATACTGGCCATTTATGAACTCTGATTCATCAGAAGACTTTCTATTAAACCACTAATGGTTGTTATCAGTACATTTTAAAGTAAAAAGCCAAAGTAGATGGGTATATTAGCACTAAATCACTTGATATATGCATATGATTCTAAAATATACAGGCACCAATATGCTATCCCATAATACCTGACTATAGTAAATGTAAAACAATTTTTTTTAAAGCAAGTCTTATCCAACTGTCTTGGATGTCCCCCCCCCCACACACATTTATGAATGGATTGCTTTCTAATCAGTATAAAAACCCAAGTGTCCAAGTTTACTGCATGTAGCCCATTACATCAGGCACATAAAACAGCAGCAAAACAGAAGCATGCAGCACACACACTCACACACAAACACAGAGCACTAGGCCGTAGGAATTTAAGTGAGGGTGCTGAAGAAATTAGGCAGGGAAGGAAGGAAATGGGATGTTGACTTGAACTGGCCTCCAGGGCAGCAAAGAGCCTGAATGTGTGTGTCTGACAGTTTGATCGAGTGAGTGGAGGTCTCCCCATGGCCTGCGTGTAGCGCACCACAGAACAGATTGAGCCTACGGGCATTTCTCTCGTCTTCAATCTCTCTCTCTCTCTCTCTCTCTCTTCTGTGTCCTCGTGTGGGCTGCAAAACACTGAGAATAAAGCGAGGATGGATGGATCAGAGACTAGACAGAGCGGGAGAGAACGAGAGAGAAAGAAGACTCAGCAGTCGAGTCATTGGTCCTCTCTGTTCAGTCACTGTGGTGTGTGTGTATGCATGTATCAGTTGGTAGGAGGCTCGAGCTCTGATTTCTGGGGGCAGTCAGCCGTTTCACGCTTGACTTGTCATTCAACCACAGGGCTCCTCACAATGGGTGACAGAGATTGAAGGAGGAGGGCTTTCTTTTCTCCTTTTCCCTCTTGTTCAATTTAAAATTTTCAATTTTGTGTGCATCATAGGCACGGCAAAAACACATTTGAGTACATTTATTTGGCCAAAGAATAATGTAATAAGTATTTAAAAAATTATATTAAATATCCAAGTGGTGTAACCTAGTGACAAATACAATCGAACAAAGTTGTGAAATAAAAAGTAAAACGCAAAATAAAACAAAATAAAAAATGTTTAATAAACGTAAAAAAAAGTAAAAAAAAATAAAGATAAATAAAAATTACATTAACAATAACAAGTCAAAATGGAGTAACCCAGTGACAAATAAAATAAAACAAAGTTGTGAAATAAAATAAAAACAAAGTAAGCTAAATGAAATAAGTCCAGGTGGAGTAAACTAGTGACAAACAAAATAAAACCTAAAACATAAAAAGTTGTGAAATAAATAAAAATGCAGAATGAAATAAAATGTTAAAACTAAAATAAAATGTAAAAATGAAAATTGGGCCTTTGCAGTCGGAAATTTTTTTGCAGTGTAAGATCAATGAAAGAACCCTCAGGGTTAGTGTAGGTCTAGAGGTTTTGTCTTTCCTCGGATGAACAGTGACAGACTGGTGAAAGCAGCTCATGATGAAGCTTTAGCCTTAAAGATTTACCAAGACATTTTGTTTTTGTATGTTAAATATTTGGCTCTTGCATTCAGTCTCTATATCTTGTCTGAGCAGATGTTCTTGTGCTCTTCCAAATGTTTGGCTATAATAAATCAGTCAATGGTGAGGGCACACAGTCACACAAGTACAGTAAGTGCTGAGAGAGTAAATAGGCAGTGACCCAATCTGCTGACTTTTTTAAGGCTGATTAAACTGTTGGGCTTTATTCCAAACCCTAACTGTATCCCATCCATCCCCTCCACCCCTCCATCCAACCATCCACAGTGTATGCACACACCCAGTAAGTTATCTGAAGTGGAATATGCCACAAACAGTGACTCTAGTGCTCACTTTATTCCAATACAGTCTTACACTACCGTTTGAAAGTATGGGGTCATTAAGACATGAAGAATATATAAGATATAAGAATTTGTATTGATTAGAGAAGTGACAGTAAGAATTGATTAGTGGTGAGAGTAAAGACATTTATAATGTAAAAAAAAAAACCTATAAAAAATGTATTCTTCTATTCCTTAAAGAATCCTGAGAAATATTAAGCAGCACAACTGTGATAACAATAAGCACCAAATCAGCATATTAGAATGCATTCTGAAGGATCATGTGACACTGAAGACTGGAGTATGATGCTGAAAATTCCCCTTTTCCATCACAGGAATAAATTACATTCTAAACTATATTAAAATAGAAATCACTTTTTACAAAATTACCGTTTTCTCTTTGTGCGTTGAACACACCTCTTAAACTGCTGTCTAGGAAGGCAGATTTAGAAACGGAGTTGTTGTGTTTCTATCAGAGTGGATCTGGATGTTGGGGTATAAGGAAAGATCTGTATTGTTTGTATCTGTATTTGTAGACATGCAGTAAATCAGTTTTTGTTTGCCTTGTTTTGTTTTTCATCATCGCAAGCTGTCATACGTTCTCAGTTTAGCTTCAACTGATGAAAACTTGGAGCGCAGCCTGTGAAGTGTTCTCCAAATAAAATTTAAAAAAGAGTAACAAAGAAACCAAGAGGGGAAAAAGAAAAAAGAGTGAGAGAGAGAGAGAGAGAGAGAGAGAGAGAGAGAGAGAGAGAGAGAGAGAGAGAGAGAGAACATCCTAAGGCATTGAATAATTTAGAGAACCAAAGGGAGGACAAAACAAAAGAGCAAGAGAAAAACACCAGCAGTTTGACCCAGCGCAATACACCAGAAATATCACAGACAAGCTCTCTCTCATTCTCTCTGCAGAAGACATCAACTAGCAGCCATATTCATCAGATCTATCTCCTCTCAGGAATAACAGGACAGCTGACAAGTCAGTTCTGCTCATCCTCCCTGTGATCTTTCACCTGTGCTCTTCTATTTTCTTCCTTCTCGTTTCCTCTTTTCAGTAGTTAAACTGTCAAACAAGGTGCCTGGATCTCAGTAGTATTGAAATCAAGGAAAAACTGTATAATATAAATGTATTTTCCTATTGTTATAAACATAAAGATCTTTGATGAAAGGCCATATGTTGATTTGGTTTAAATAAACTTCTCCCATCAACAAGTGTTGCTGGATAGACCTTTCACACCAGTGATTCCTTTTTACAGCCTTTCTCTTCTCTCACTGACTTCCTCATCTCTCTTACGATCTCCTTTTTACAACAACCTCTCCTTTCCTCTCAAGTTTGTCTACAATCCATCACTTTAACCTAATAGGCCTGACTGAGGGCAATCTGACAATCTCTATGAAGGCCACTCTCTCAACAACTGCATTTCGTGAAAAAGCCGAGGTTAGAGTCAACAGCAGTGCTATCCCCTGCTCCGCAGCTCTGAGTGGGTCAGATGAAGAATGAGTCCATTCACCTGGAGTCTCAGAAATAGATGGACTATGTGATGTATGCTGCACATGAAACAGCAAGAGTGGGCTAAAATAGCAGGTTTCAATCTGAGTGACTGGCTTCCGTGCAATTTCCAGGAGTCTAGATGCATAGGTTGTTGTTTTTTTTAAATGTCCACCATGAAATAAAGTCATTTCCTGTACCAATTTATTGTACCAGACTGCTACAGTAATCTTCCGAACTAGCTGTTGAAAATGGCAAAGATTGGACATTTTACCAGCAAAGACTACACACATTTTCAACTAATTTCGCCTGTGTTGTCTAAGGCACGGAGCCATTATTTCATGAGCAACCACTCTGTTGCATGATGTTATTGTTGTACCGCTGATTTCATATTTACCAACCATAAATATAATATTAATAAAATAATAATAAAAAAGTACTTACACTTCCATTCAAAAGTTTAGGGTCAGTAAGATAATTAAAAAGAAGTAAAAAAAAAAAAATAAAGAAATTCAGCATGCATTAAACCGATCAATAGTGACAGTAAAGACTTTTAAAATGTTATAAAAAGTCCTGTTCTTTTGAACTTTATATCCATAATATACAGTTCTTGGCTACAATAAGCAAAGTGAACCAGACTTAATTGTTCTTTTGCTGTAACAATCAGAATATTTAATAAATCTATTTATTGTATTTCATATAAATAATTACATAATGCCTATTGGTAATGATTATATTTTATTAATTATGCATTAAGAGAACCATATTTTATTTATTTATTCATTATGCAAAAAAACAACAACAAGAGAGACAAACAATCAGGATTGGAAAAAAATGTCAACAAATTGTACTACTTTGACAGCTCCCTCTCCCTCTCGGTTTCTCTCTGGGCGTATATTAATGGTTTGTCCCTTGTTTGTAAATGTGCCAGGTTGTGTGAGTGGCTGCAGGCTGTCTATTACAGCTCTCCTGAGGGGCTCGGCTCCATATGGCCGCGCATATGGCACTCAGCACCATCAATTAATGCTGCTACAACTCCGATTTTCTACCAGCGCTGTCTGTCTTCCGCCTGTCGTGTCTCCTCTTCTCTTCATCTCTCAGGGTTTGCCGTGTTTCTCTTTTCCCCCACCGGGGAATCGAGTGTCAAGTTGATGGTCTCAAATCTGATAAACGCAAAGTTGTCTCACGTTTGAGACATGTCTCATAAAGGGTGAAGCCGATTGGAGGTTGCTTTCTGATTTGAGGAGATGTCAGTGTGGGGGAACGTCTTGGATTCGAGTTAAAGTTGTGTGTCGGAAAGGTTGCAATTATAACATTGTATGGTCTTATTTTTAGTTTCACTACATGCACATTTAATTTGAAGTGTGTGATTTCACGTGATACATGTGGAATTACAAAAAAAAAAAAAAAAATTTAAATAGCTATGTTTCCCGAACCCTCCAACATCCGCAATTGACCAAACAACTAGATAGTAGGAAAATTAGGAGTACAATTACACTAGGTACGCCAGTAAAATAGTGATTGCTTTTCGAAAATAATGAATGAAAACTGGAAGTACAGAAAAAATAAAAGCTGATGCCTGACATTCAAATGTAGTGTATGATGTTGAATGAATTGAGAAATGAGTACCTCCCAACGGATGAAGTCACCTTCTAATGCCCTATAGTTGTGTTTTTCAGACCGTGTGCAATTAACAAGCTTATTTGAATGGCAGAAGTTCCCACTGTGTGCTCCAAAAAGTCTCATTTTAAATATACTGTATGCGCACACAAAGGAAGTTCTGGAAATGTTTTGGACAGCTAGTCATTTTAAAGATCAAAGTGAAATTGTGTAGAGTGACTCCAGCTCTTAAGATTTGAATTGTTTCTGTTGTCTGCTTTCTGAGAGGTTTCCATCGGAAGCTTGAAGGTGCTGTCAGTTCTAGAGAGAATGCCTCCATCTCATTAATATGTGATGCAACTCAGATGCGTGATGCGTTCAGACTCACAAGCACATACAAAAACAAACCAAAAAAAAGTAGTTCTGCTTTGCATCGAGAAAGCAAATCACTTGTCTTGTGTATCTTATGGTAGGCGAGGATTTTCTCTCTTCAAAGTAATCCCTATTCACAAAAACCCAGGAAACCCAAGACAAGACATTAACGCATCACCCTTTTCTTGATCGCCTTCCAAAAGATTTTGCATGCCTGCCAGGGCTGTTCCTCCCAGCTCTCAGTGTGTAAGCTCAATGTCTAAGATTGATTGAGTCAAGCTGCTAGTTACCATGCGAACCTAGACCGTTGCCTGGGAGACCATCACAAAATGCTTCCTGGGATTTTCAAGGTCACTGGTTGGAGCAGGTCTTGCTGAGGGGGTGGACTCCCCAACTATGAGGGCCTTGTAGGGGGGTCTTTCACAAAACCTAGAGAATACCCCCATTCAATCTTCTTTTCTGCATTGGTCATGCTTGGACTCCACAGAGGATCCTCAACAAATTTGTTGTAATGCGCTGGCATTCCTTTATTGTTAGAATTCTGCAAATAGAAACGATCTTCTACATTTTGTGGCGCCTAAACATCTATAGCTGCCTTAAGTATTTGGACACAAGTCTCAATAGAACAAATGTCTTAACTTTAATACATTAGATCAGCGGTCCCCAACCTTTTTTGCACCATGGACCGGTTTAATATCAGATAAAATTTTCACGGACCGGCCTTTAAGGTGTGACGGATAAATACAACAAAATAAAATGATACGACCGGCATAAAAACTGGGGTATATTTTAAATATAATAATAAACGTGAATCCAATGTGTAGGCTTACTCGCAATTTTATTAGCAGCGTCCTCGTAACAAAGGCAACTGAGAAAGCCTGAACACAAACAAAATGCCCCCCAAAAGAAAAAAATCTCCATGTTTTCGGTGCTGATGCGTTCATGTAGCCTAACATGTAAGGGTGGCGCTGCCAATAAAGCACCTAAAAGCTGACACAAAGAACCGGCAAAATTAATGATTATGAATATATAGCAGGAGACATTTTAATTGTTTAATAATAAGTGTTTTCTGTGCAAAGATGAAGTTGACGATGCTGACTCGTGATCTTCGCAGTAGTGAACGCGCAAGAGAAATGCACATTTCATACGAATTAGCCTACATAAGCAGAGAACAGTCAGTTTTCTTTCGCTTTGAATTGTTCTGTTTAAAAGTATGTCTCAGGTCTGTGAGGCAAGTAGGCTACCTTATCAATGAGTTTCGGTTAATTTATGAGACCAGCTCCAGTTCACGCGCCGGCGCCTCCGTGTCGTGATGATCTATTTTCTAATATATTTACTTCTTATTTATTAAATCCAGGCAATTGGTTGATGAAACATATATGTTATGTTGTATCGACCGATATAGATATATATATATATATATATATATATATATATATATATATATATATATATATATATATATATATATATATATATATATATATATATATATATATGTTACATATATGTATGTTTTTTCTTCTTCATGACGCATTTTTTGACTGATGCGACGTATACTCCGGAGCGATTTATAGTCCGGAAAATACGTTAAGTTATATATTCTTTCTGTCCGGGGGTTGGGGACCTCTGCATTAGATAACAAAATATGAAACCAAGTGGCATCTGCGTCTTCAACATATAGTTTTACAATTATATTTCACCAACTGGACTCTTTTGATGGATCTATTAAGTTAGGTGTAGATCATCACATTAACATCACATTAACGTAGCTTTTCACACGTAAAAGAGTTTACCCTAGGTCATTCTTAACCTTGGGTAAACTGAATCCTGGGTTGTCTTGCTTCAAATATCACACTGTTCATACTTTATTTAACAATTAATCCTGGGTATTAATAAACTGACATTTCACACTACATCCCTAAACCTTGGTTTAACGTTCTTATTTGCATATTGCTTGTAGTGTCAGTGTCATTGGATGAACACTGCAATCTTATTACATTAAGTCTCTAGCAGTGCTCATCCTCATATTGTATATTGCTGACTGCCATCAAGTTTTCCTTGAATAGACTTTCTGAATTATAAAGTTAAGAATAAAACAGTCCCTCGTCTTCTCTCCAATTGATGTGTTTTCCATCACAATTTGACATTTTCCCCCTCAAACACTGAAAGGCGTTTATACAACACGTTATATACACGTGCAGTGTATACTAGTTTCTGTGGCACGTGAATATGAGGCACGCGATTGGTTGTCAGAGCTAAGCATCTAGTCGTAACATTCTAACACTGCACATGCGCTGCAAAAGCAGGGCTTCATAACCCCGGGTAAAAAGCGGTGCTAACCCCACTTCTAAATTATAAACGTAAAACTTTCCTTTACACAAAGTTAAAAGCGAGGACTGAACGACAATAACCCAGTGTTGGGTTTAGCATCGCTTTTTACCTTAGTTATCGTTGTTCAATTCAATTTAATATGAATAAATATTATACAGTATGTGTGTACACACACAGACACAAATACATTTCGGCCACTGTTTTGGGAGAAAACAGGTTTGCAGAACGAACACTGTTGTGATGCTCAATGTCAGGTTGCTTTTGTTTTAGCAAAGAACATAAAATATCCAATTTCTGCTAGTTCACAGCTTGTATTCAAGCCATCCTTCACCGCACTAAATTAAAGTGGAGCTAAGGTAAGCCATTTAAAACCAAGCTGGTTTCTTATCTGATGCAAGACCTCATGAATCCAGGATAGTGGTGCCGACCATATGCCAACTCAACAATGAACGACACATACTTGTTGAAAACATTGGGCCCCAACGTTGGTCAGTTCTGCGTACAAAATCTTTCTAATAAAACTTGAGCTCAAAATAAATTTCTAAGCAGTGAAATTATCATAGTTTAGTTAAATGACTCTAAAGTGTTAGAAATAAACTGTATAAGTAACAAAAATAGTGGCCACATATCATTATTAGTAAATCCTCCCAACATTTTATCACTACCAATGATCTGTTAGTATCATGGAAGTTATGTTGGACTTAAAACAAACACACTGAATTGACAGGATCCTGAACACTAGCAGTACTAGCTAATATTATCAAACTGAAGAAGCAGAATCCATGACACCTGACACACCAATATAAACAAAACTAACATTTCATGTTTCCATTGCAGTAGTTCCTGTCAGTCGGATTCCCCTGTTATCTAGTAAGAGGCAGCTAATTATATCAGCTTGTCTCTGCTGCCCATTGAGCTTAACATTAGGTGCTGACAAGCTAATACAATCATCTCTCCTTTTCCATCCGCTCTAAGAGAGGGATTTAGCCCTATGTTCCTCAGCCTAGTGGACTGTTAAATTGAGCGTTCGCAGAGCAGGCAGTCGAATGAGATTTGGCATGTTTAGAGCGTTAACCTTGAGAGCAGACAGGACTCTTTTACAGAAAGAAAGTGGTCATTTACAGAGATGGGGTCAGTTCCATTTCAATTCAGGAGATACAATGGAATTCCACGTGTAGTACTGATTGATTCCTACACTTCTATGTACACTTCTCAAGTTGCCTAATGAATTC
The DNA here is from genome assembly GCF_951802725.1 of Rutilus rutilus. NCBI lineage: Eukaryota > Metazoa > Chordata > Actinopteri > Cypriniformes > Leuciscidae > Rutilus > Rutilus rutilus. Next base: position 38,978,400 of record NC_140221.1, read on the forward strand.
AATTCAACTCCTCTTGAACTGTCCGAATCAAAAGAATTGACCCATAACCTGGAAAAATTGGAAGTTGTGGTTCTTGGTAGCTAAAAGCAACTCACTTTCTGGATTCATATCACGGTTTGCTTATAATAAATGCTATGGGAGTCAAACAGGCACAAGTAACCACCGAAAGATTTTGGTGTCAGAGCGATGATACAGTGTGTACATATTAAGATTAACCCAATTAATATTTCGTTCTGTTTATGGGGATCAGCCCAGGAGTACAAACCACCACTAATGGACAAGTTTTGGCCTAGGCTGCTGGAAATTGAGTGACAAAAGGACCGGATTCCCTTAGGTCACAGCATTTTGTGACATCTCTTTTATTAATTGCTGGTCAATGTAAACGTATGCTAGATGGACACATTTTGCTGCTGCATTGCATCTTATTTCCCCACCCCCAGAGTCCTATGGCATGTAGTGGTCGGCCGATATATCGGCCGATATTTGGCATTTTTTAAATATCGGTCGATACGTTTTTCTGATTGGCCGATGTGTTGGAAGCGGGACTTTTATTTTGACGGGTGGCGTCTGAGAAGAGAACGGCAGCGCCTGATCACACGCTCACTCACGTTCTCTGTCTTCATTAGTTTACGATCTCTGTCAGTCATACACTGTAAAAAAAAAGTGTAATTTTACAGGTAATTGTCTGTATTTTTTTACAGAATTTTACCGTTTTGTCATTATACAGCAAATATCTGTAAAATAAAAGGCATTTGCTGTAATTTAAAGGTCCATTGTTAAATTTACAGGTAATTGCTTGTATTTTGGTTTTACAGCAATTTTACGTTTTTTAAAAGGAACTTGTCTGTATTTTTACAGAGTTATGTGTAATTTTACAGAAATTATTAAGTAATATTTTACAGATTTTTTCTGTGAAATTAGAAAACAAAGAAAAGAAGGTATAACTGCGGAAATCAGCATCTATTCAATGTTTTCCTTACAGATTATTAAGCATGTGGGGGTTAAAGTGAGTTTTTTTTTAAGGTTAAATAAAAGTATTTGTACCATAGACTGTGATTTGTACATACAGTACCCTACATAGGCTACAGTAGGCCTGAATTATTTTTTATTTCACATTTTATTTTATACTCATTTTGATCATTATTATTCTCAGTATAATAATCTACACTGCATGAAAAGTGGGATTTTCGACAGTTACCGGCGCTGTAGATTGTCGTGGAAGTTCAGGTTTACGACTGCAAACGGCAATTTACAGGCAACACTGCAAACTGTCGGAAATTGTCGGAAATTGACGTGGGACTTGCTTGCCCCGTGACCCCCCTCCCTCTAATGCTTTAACATGTAAATGAGATTTCTGTGAGCTTTACAAATGCAAATGAGGGTAGCAGGGGGAGTTTTATCCCAGGTGACTCAAAGGTATTAACTTAATTCTAAAAAAAATACAATATTTATTTATAACGCAAAATTAAAAACAGCCAAGGCTGACCAAAGTGCTGTACAGGGCAATAGATAAAATGCAGGGCAGAAACAGGACAATTAAAAAACAAAACAATAGTTGTGTCAAGGGGTATTAAAGTTTTCAAGGATGTTTTGAAGATGGAAATTGAGGGAGCTAGTCTGATATAGAGGGGTAGACTGTTCCAAAGTTTTGGGCCTGCAGTCGCAAAAGTGCAGTCGCCTCGTTTTTTAAGTCTGGATCTGGGCACGATGAGAAGACAGTGATCACTGGATCTCAAAGTACGAGATGGAGTGTACGGGCAGAGGAGATTGGTCAGATATTGGGGGGCCGGTTTGTTAAGAGCTTTATACACAAATAGTAACATTTTAAAATCAATCCTGAATGTGACAGGTAGCCAGTGGAGTTTGAATAAAATAGGGGTGATCGACTCATATTTGCGTGTCCCAGTGAGAAGTCTAGCCGCTGCGTTTTGAACTAGCTGTAGACGAGAGAGAGAGGCCTGAGATAGCCCAAAATAAAGTGAGTTACAATAGTCTAAGGCCATCCTTAAAAATATTCTTGTTTGCCGTAACCCGATCGACCCTGTCAATTTAGTAGCCTACCGACCCAATTATTTATTTTTTCCCCCTTTTAGTCCGACAATCTTGCCGGCTGAAACTTGTGTTAAGACCGACCGCTTTTTTGTAACTCTTCAAACAACTAATTTAAATGCAATAAAATAATATTAGTTATTAAGTATTGTGAATATAAATTCCGTAGGCCTGCATACAAACATAAGCTATAACAGTGTGATTTTTATTTCAAAATAAGAGATTTTTGTTTAACAGTAACACCAGTGACACAACTCCAGGGGACCACTACTTTCATTATAAATTTTATAATATGTATTCTGCATTTTTTTTATATATATCATTTACATAATATATTTGATAGTTATGTATACATTATTGTATTTTAAATGGTGTAAAAATCTGTTACTGACCTCAAAATAAAGCATTTTCCCTCTGTACATGACTGGGGACGAGCACTTCTGTGGTGCTTGAAATTCTATATAATTCATAAAAATCAAATATTGCCACATTGATGGCTCAAGAGGGTGTAATTGTTCAAATAACATATTGTTTTATTTTAAAATGTAAAGAAATTGTAACCCTAAAGTGTTTTTTAAGTGTAATATTTCTGTAAAGGCTAGGGACAGAAAAATGGACATTTTCATAGAATGACCCTCTTACATTTTAGCTTAAATTGATATATTTAATGAAAGTAGCTAGATTAGTTACTATGTGTCATTAGCAATAGCCAATGTTATGTAAAAAAGACACAAAACCATTTATTTCAACAATTAATTTCAATCAGGCTTTGCCACAAAGGTAAAATGTGCATTCCATGCAAACAGCATCACAATCTCTTAGAGCCCAACCACTGTGCATAATACAACACGAACAGAAGATTGTATTTGACTCATGCTGCATACACATACGCAATGACAAGAATTATGCCTACTGTACATATAGAGTTACAACTAAGATTAGAGTTGTTTACATAAAATGTACCTCGTTTCTATTTTGCATTAAAAATGTTTGTGGCCCCTTTAAGAAATCCCTCTCTTCTCGCGATACTATTCACTTGTGCTGGACGCGTGCGCGCGACCAGAGAACGGCAGCCATTTTTCATTGTTCAGGAGAGATCCATGACGGTGCGTGCATCGATCGGATTCTGTGTTATACGTTCTTCTTTCTTGGTAAATATTACTCCAATATCTTTAATATGCACAAATAAGTTGTGAAGCGAAGTTAAAAGAACATTTGATGTGTACATTTTTGTTTATAGATTTATTTGGAGCGCATGTGTGACGAGTGAACCTCGTGGTGATCGGACGGTAAAGGATTGGGTATGTATGTTTCATGGTTTATGGGGGAAATTACTGATGGCATGTTTATTTGATAAATCTGTAAATGAGTTGAATCTATATTCTGTGATTATACAGTATAACTTTATGGTTAAATGCATATTTCTGGTTCCGCATGGCATGATTAAACGTGGGTTGTGGCTTTGTTAAAGTGCTTTTATTTCTCTTGTAACTTAGGCCTAAGTTACCTCAGCCACTGCTATTCCAGTTTGTGTTATCGTATTTAATTGTAGCCTAACATATTTTGGTTTGGAGAAATCAATTTAAATCTGACCAGTTGCAGTGTATTACACTGCATTTCAGTTTGAATTGAGTTAAGTATTCTGTGGATTTGGGCATTGATCCACTGGTTAAGCTTTTTGTGACATTTGATTGTCATCTTCAAATTTACTGTAAACTGTTTCTACAATTTCTTCTTTTTTTTTTACTAGTAAAATCTATTTTTTTTCTTGTGAAATCTCTTCGAACAAGGCAAACTTTTTTCTTAATCAGACTTGTATCTGTTTAATTGTGCTTCCATTGACCGCTGTCACTTATTTTAAACAGCAGTCAGAATAAAACCCCAATTTCAAAAAGCATAGTTTGCTTCCGGTGTGTATTTCTGCAATTTCACCCGGTTGCATTTTTTCTCCTTTGTTTAATTTTACTGTGACTTATGTTGTTCTTATTAATTTTACTGTGACTTACGTTGTTCTTATTAATATCACTCTCAATTAATTGTTTTCCAGCTGCCTTTAAGACATAGGCCTATTACACGACAGTGCGCAGGAGCTTCAGGTACAAACAACCAGATCTTGCATTGCAGGCGGAAGCTGTGGTGAATTCAGCTCGGAGTCGAGCGAGAAGAAAGACGGTAAGATTTATTAGATTAGATTCGTTTTTGGTCAATGTGACTATTTTTCAGGTGCATTAATAGATGTGTGTTGTCCATACGCAGTGCATTGCGCAGTATTGATTGTCTTTATTGGTTTTAACAGCTGCTAAAAGCGAGACAGAGTGTGCTAGCTGAGGATGAGGTGGGCCTTCGGAAGTGTGCTACCATAGACCTGATGTCTGATGAGGAAGACGGCATCATCGGCGGGGTGTCTGGATGGATTGTGCGACCTCCGTCCTGTCGCAGCCAGGAGCTCACCGAGCTCTGTACCACGCTGCAGTCGAGATTAGAGGCGACTCCAAAGTACAGGGCAACGCACCACAGACGTCTGCAAAATGGACCGAATTCAGACAGAATGCTGCTAGTTACCTGCAGCTGTATTTTGTCAGGCCTTGTGAAATGTAAGAATATTCTGTTTTTCATGATTTCATCATAAAGCAAGAGGTCATGGGATTGATGGCTATTATTTGTTTAATAATTGTAAATAATCCTGTAATTTACAGGAAGCAGTATGCCATCTTCACAACTCTGAGACAAATTGTGGGCGCTACGAACTGGATCAAGGAAAAAAAAAAAAGAAACTTGCATTCTTTTATTTTTTTACTTTCATAAAAACTTACAAACATTTTAAAGGTAAGATTCGAAGAATATGCTTTCATTCTCTTGTATAAGAAAATAGATCCGTTATAGTTTACGATCTTAATCATACATTTTGTTTCCATAGAGTAACCTCGCCTCATAACGAGGGCGTAACCTTACATTTACTCAGAGCTATGTCTGCAAGTCCAGATTTTCATGACGCTGATCATGACGACATTGTAAGTAACTTTTACTATTTTCTCCTTGTTTCATTTTACTGTGACTTGCGTTGTTTTTATTCATATCACTCTCATTTAATTGTTTTCCAGCTGCCTGTAAGACATACTACGAGACAGTACGCAGGAGCTTCAGGTACAAACAACCAGATCTGGCATTGCAGGACGAAGCTGTGAAGAGTTCAGCTCGGAGTCGAGCGAGAAGAAAGAGGGTAAGATTTTTAGTCAATGTGACTATTTTTCACGTGCATTAAAGGGATAGTTCACTTTGAAATTAATTTTTGATATGTTTTAGCTTACCTCAAGGGCATCCAAGATGTAGGTGTCTTTGTTTCCGCAGTAGTTTCAATTTTGATATTTTTAGGTCAAACCGTTCTTGTCTGTCAGTCATATAATGCAGGTCTATGGTCACTGTCTCAAAGAGCAAGCACAAAGTCCAAATTAAAACAATTCCCCATCGTCCAAATTAAACAATTCCCCATCGTAAGTACACATTGATGGCCTAAGACACGAAACGAGCGGTTTGTGTGAGAAAACGAACAGTATTTATATCGTTGTTATCTCTTGAAAACAGCACAGGTCCAAATGATCTGACGGCGCGGGCGGGTATAGATATATACATAGATGTCGCCTTCGCTACTGCAGTTCATTGGAACGAAACCGTAGCCAAGGCGACATCTATGTATATATCTATACCCGCCCGCGCCGTCAGATCATTTGGACGTGTGCTGTTTTCAAGAGATAACAACGATATAAATACTGTTCGTTTTCTCACACAAACCGCTCGTTTCGTGTCTTAGGCCATCAATGTGTACTTACGATGGGGAATTGTTTAATTTGGACGATGGGGAATTGTTTTAATTTGGACTTTGTGCTTGCTCTTTGAGACAGTGACCATAGACCTGCATTATATGACTGACAGACAAGAACGGTTTGACCTAAAAATATCCAAATTGAAACTACTGCGGGAAAAAAGACACCTACATCTTGGATGCCCTTGAGGTAAGCTAAAACATACCAAAATTTATTTTCAAAGTGAACTATCCCTTTAATAGATGTTTTGTGTCCATACACAGTGCATCACAGTACTGATTGTCTGTATTGGTTGTTTTTACAGCTGCTAGAAGCGAGACGGTGTGCTAGGTGAGGATGGCGTGGGCATTTGGAAGTGCGCCACCATAGATCTGATGTCCGATGAAGTTCAACCACCAGCCAGGAGCTCACAGAGCTCTGTGCTACGCTGCAGTCGAGATTAGAGGCGACTCCTAAATACAGGGCAACGCACCACAGACGTTTTCAAAGTGGATCGAATTCAGAGAGAACGCCGCTAGTCACCTACAGCTCCGAAGATGAAAACAGACACTGAGCTTCCAATTTGTTGTGTGTGCAGATGATCTATGCTTAGATAGGTGTATACTGTTTTGTGTCTGTGCTAATAAAGCTCTTTCTTTGAATAAACAGCATGTCCCTGGCAAATTTTCCATTCCTTTATAAATTCATGTCCTTGATGGTAATAATAGTGTAGTCCATAGGTTAACAATGACATGAATATACCACAGAATAGCATATTATGAATATAAAAAATAATTTATATATTATTATTTATATGAATATTATAATTTTTTGAATTTTTAATGAGCTAGGGTGACCAATAGTAACAGCTCTGCCAACCAATCACGAGTGATTTTTCTTGTTTAACCCACGTGGGTTCAACCAATAGTGAGTGAGGAAATTCAAGCCTTTCTCTGGCGGGAGCTACTATTCATATGGTAATTAGAGCCATTCACACCTCCGGCGCGAGCGCTCTGCATACGTCATGGTTCGTTTCCGACAATATTCGGCACAGACGAACGCGACGTTCACAGGCTGGAAATTGTCGTTAACTGCCGAAAATTAGGGAGATTTGCGGCCGTTTACGGGGTCGGAAATCCCAATTTTCATGCAGTGCTAGTATAGTACAGTATAATAATAAACAGTCTTATTCTCCCATAATTTCATGTATATTTTATAAATATTTTTCCAAATCTCCGTTGCTTCACATTCAGGGCTTTGTGTGTGTGTGTGTGTTTGAGTGCGCGCGCGCGATGACGCAGATTCAAATTCATTTCCGCTGTTTACTCCCGCCCACAACGGTTAACGTTAGCTGATCAGTCGAGTTTGGGCAAGCGGGAGATTTGAATTCAGTCTACTCTCGTGAAGTGGATTGTGAGATCAACAGTGGTTCAAAGCAATCAAATTCGTCGAGAGCAGCCGTGAGCAGGAGCTGTTTTCAGTCAGTCCATTTGGATTCTTCGGAAATAACGCCCTTTTCAGTGAGCCTTGTTCGTCACAGCGAGCGGACATCATGCCAACCGATCACCGGCTGAGGTAAGAGTCTCATTATACTAAGTTACATGTGAACGATATTTTATATTACATTTGTGTTAAGTTTACAGTTTTCAAGCTAACGTTAGCATTCTTAAATGATGTTCAGTTAACTGGCGAGAGCTGGAGGCCAAAACACTGAAAATGTAGCATGCGTCTTTACATTTTCCATCTGTTTTAAGAAAGATCAGTTGAACCCACACCTCAAAAGACCTAAAACGAGCTTTCGTAGACATGTTATACATATCAAAGTCCGTTTAATTGTATATAATATCTTCGTTAATACGTGATAGTAGGCCTATCTGTCAGTAAATCAATCTCTTAAATGGCGGGACATTTTGAAACACTGTCTGGAAGCTGAAAACTCCTGAAATATCCTTGGTTTTAATTATAGTAAAATTATAGTAACCACGTTTTTGGCGGATTTTTATTACCATTTTTAATAACCACAGTTATACTACAATAGGCCTACCATGTTTGTTTGTTTTTTTGTTTTTTCTTTGTGGTTAAACCATAGTTAATTTTCGTAAGGGTTAACGTGGCTATCAAGACTGTTAAGAAAACGAATTCAGTAGCCTAAATACTGTACTTGATACAGGAAAGCACATGAGACTATGAATATGAACACAACATGATAAATTGCATATTCTGGCTGCATCTGCTTGCCAACACGTAACGTTAGCTATAGAATGCATACATGTGCATATATTAGGCTTATAAAATAAAATTTGACAGAATGTTTGTGTTCTGATGAAGAAATTAACTTATCTACATTTTGGATGACCTGGGGTCATCATAGTAGCCTTTTTCATAGGATACTTTTGATCATTGGTTATGAAAATTGCATTGATCCAGATGAACAGAAAGTTACACCCCTAGGTGTCTCAGCTCAAAACATCACTGTTAGCCTTTCCTGCTCAGCTTCCAGATCATAGTCAGTTGAGGTTTTGCATTGTCCCAGTGGAACATATTCTGACATGTGTAAATGTAATACTGAGTTGTTCATTTTTTTTTTTTTTTTTTTTTTTTTTTTTTTTTTTTGTGATTTCAGGTCAAGTGGAAAGCAGAATGATCATGGCAAACAAGGTATGGGAAGAAGTAGGCTAATTTAAAATATTGTAATGGCCGAGTCTTCTGATTCCATATGATTGCACTAAAAGTGGCAGAACATTTAATTTGTTTTATACTGTATTTTCCCATGTGAATATTCATTTGATCCTTGTGAGGCCACTGGAGCTGCACAAGGTTTGGTTTTACTACAGTAAGACCACGATTGTGTTAGATTCCACCCATCTATTTTTTATTTTTTTTTTGTAGTGTAACTAGGCTCTGTCATTTAGAAACATGACTTTTCCTATCACTTAATGACACATATCTCTAACTTTCATTCCAGCCAGAGGATCTGACGGTTGCTGCTCGCATCTCAGCCTACCTGATGGACAATTCTTCCTTCACCTTCAACTCAACCTTGCCAAGACAGAACTGCTTATGGTTTCAGCCAAACCATGCGATCCTGCTGATTTGCCTTATACAACATCAGAAAGATCTGGCCCTTCCTATCGGAGCCACACAACTCCTTGTCTAAGCTCTTGTTCTATCCAGACTGGACTATTGTAATGCTCTCCTGGCAGCTCTTCCAGCATCAGTCAAACCTCTGCAACTGATCCAGATGCTGCAGCAAGACCTAAACTCACTGCTTCAGATCTGTGTGTCTCCAGAAGCTTGTGTTCTGCAAGTGAACGGCGCCTTGTGGTGCCATCATCCCAAAGAGACACAAAATCACTTTCCCTGGACTGTTCCCTGCTGGTGGGATGACCTGCCCAACTCAACACATTTTCAAGAAACTGCTAAAGATCCATCTTTTCATAAACACTTGACCCAATAATACTAAATCTTTGTTTTAATAATAAATAAATGAACTTGTGTACTGTGCTACACTAACTGGGACTTGTCGCTGCACTTGTTGCTTCTATTGTTCTCTTAATTTTAAGTCACTTTGGATAAAATGTAATTGTAAATATTTGAAATAAGTTATATTAGAGTATAAAGGTATACAGCAATTGCCTTTTAATGTGGATATTTTTACGTTCTAAATGATATACTAAGCCTGTATTTCCTATCATTCACGTATCTTGATGTTCAGTGTTTGTTTAATGAGTAATACTGTAAATGTGCAGGTATTCCGTACTTGTACGTTTAGTTAATTTAACAGAAATTGACTGTACATTTGCTATTATTAAGTACTTAATTAGAGATTGGTCAAAGTTGTGAAACTGGATCTGCAAAAAATTAAAACTGTAAATATACAAACTTTGTATTTGAATTTATGTACTTATTACATTTTTATACATAACTTCATAGTTATTTTACACAGAAAAACTATATATTAAAAGATAATTACTGTAGATAGACAGAACATTATTATAAAATAAATGTATAAAACCCTAAATTTACAGTTTAACCTTAAAGTTAAATGTTCTTTTTATGTAATTTGACATCATTTATCTGTTTTTCCACGGTTTAATAAGCCATTATTAACAGTAATGTACTGTAATTTAATTAATTTTGACCGTAAAGTCAATTCTGTATTTTTACGGTTTTTGCCTGTAATTTTGTGAAATGGTTATTTGCTGTAATTTAACGGAACCCGTCTGGAAACTTTGCTGCCAGAGATTTACCGTTTTTTTACGGGATTTTTTTTTACAGTGTATCTAATACTTTGTTAGACAGAACTGGTAAACAAAGAAAGTAAATGGTATGCGAAAAAGTAAAGCATTTGCTTTTATATTATTTGTAACAGAAAAGGCAAACATTCAGGCTAAAATACTTTCTCATTTACCATCAACATTCAGCAAATGCGCATCCACATCATTTAAACAAATATCTGAATATCTAATAAACATTTAATTTCACAAACCTTGAAGATTTAATCGAATCCAGCTGTGATATCTTGTGAAGTGTGCATTTGTAGCCTGCATAAACGTGTTACTGCGAGTGACGTTCTGTCCGTGCGAAGTGAGTGAATGCGAACAGAAGATCAGCTTCACAGGAGATGCGATCGAAAATGTTTAAATCCTTCATTTTAAAATATGCTGTGCTATATCCAGGTGCCCACTGTGTCATTTTAATATTGTTTTCACTGTGTGCTGTATGTAAAATTAGCATTATCTTGTCTTTATTTGAAAAAATATGATTACCAGTGTGCACGAAATTACCAGATTACTGAGTGCCCTGTTACAGTGTTTACTTCCTTTTATTCACATATTCATATCTTTAAACAATTACTTTATTTGAAAAAAAAAGAAAGTTGCCATCTAAAATATAAGCATGTTTATTTTAAAGATTTGTTTTCTAATTTATTTCAAATTATCGGCTTTATATCGGCCATCGGCCACCCTGCTCTCTAAGATATCGGCATCGGCCATAAAAAAACAAAACAATATCGGTCGACCACTAATGGCATCACCAAAAAAATAAAAATAAAACTCAGCCCTTCCATCTGGCTTTTTTTTTTATGCAAAAATGTGCAACTAATTCAACCGCAATGTACCTCCCAATATACTATCGCAACCAATACCAAATTTAAAAATGAACAGTCACAACTACTGTGTTATCATGATCCAAAACATTTCACCTTCAAAAACAAGTGTGTATGCCTGTTCTTAGAGAAATGTAAAATTGGTGTCATGGTGGTTGATACTGATAGGAAAACCCATCTAAGCACAATAAATACAACCTCTATTTCTCTTAAACCTCACATTCATTGAAACTAATTGCATGCAGAACAACTTGCCTCATTATCCACTTTGAGAAATCCCACAAAAATTAAACTCAGCCCCCTCTCTGTCACTAACAGACAAATATAACCCCTAATGCAACATTAATATTGCTGTGCTGAAATGTTCTCTTCGAAAGATTAGGCAGGTTTAAAATCTGAGTTAGTGTGTGGGGACCAATGTCCCCTCAGGCTCAACACTATCATCTGCAGCGAAATGACTTCGGTAATGAAGAAGTCAGGCGCATAAATCCTCTACGGCCTCACCTCTCCTCTGCCTCCTATCCTGCTGAACAGCTAGTAAAAATTCCCTTTAAAAAATTCATAGTGCAATTTTGCTCAAATCCCTCCCAGCAAGCACAATTATGGAACTTTCATCTCAATTGATTTATGTGTAGGCCTGGAAAGGAAGTAAAGAGAGAGCGAGCGAGAGAACGAGAGAGCGAGAGAACGAGAGAGAGAGAGAGAGAGATTACTATGGGAACACATACAGTAGGTCTGATCCAATATTATGGATATCTGATCTATATCATCATATTACAAGAATAAGGATATTCATATAAAATTAATAATCTGGCCTAAACATAACTTGCTCTGTAGTAGACAACATCTGTGGCCAACAATGAATTTTACTCATCTCTTAGTTTTAATAAAATAAAAATGCATGAATGTCCTTTCAATTGAAGTGTAAGGGATGATCAGCACTGAAATTATTATAAAGGATATAATCACACTTTGTTTTTCAAACTCTAATTTGTTTTATTTCATCCACCTAAAACAGACTACAGATCAAATAATGTAAATTTTTACTAAACAACTCATAAGTGATCTAACAAAAATACAAGCTGCACACTTTAAAACCATCCAGTATGATCAACCCAACAGACTTTCTTTGAAAGTCCACCAGTTTTACAAATGAACCCCTAACAGAATTATTCAACGTATGCCTGAGATCATAAGGTCTCAACTTATGACGAAAACACATGAAATAGTGAAAATATCCAACTTCAAACAACTCTAATAATAGACATGCAGGAGACAAAGACAAAAGGCAGAATGAAAAGACGGAAATTAAAACATCAAGCTGAAAAAAGTGAATAAACAAATAAATAGATTTCAAATAAATTTCCTGAAATTAACAACAACAGAGTTGTGAAGGAATAAAGAGTAAATCCATCATCGACTGATGTACCGCTGTGTCACACTTCATTGAGTTCAAAATATTTCCTCTTCAGGAAAGCGATTTATCAAAAAGCAGACACATCAACAAAAGTACAAAACAAATTAAGTCAAACATTTTCAGTCACATTCCACAAAGAGTGCATCAGGGTGAAGTGAAATTTAATTTGATTAAACTTCCTGTTATAATTGGCTCCCTTTCCAGGCTGCAAAAACACTGTTGACTGCCGTGCTGAAAACTCAATCAAGCCGCATTACGTTTTTATCAGATAAAAATGTAATTGATTTGAAAGCAGACATGATGTATATTACAGTGGGAGCGCAGTGGAAAGCCTCCGTTGGGGGCGGCCTGTGGGGATCTCATTAACTCTATCTCTGAATTGCTGAACATAAATGAACTGACATTGAGGGATCGAGGACCCACTGTGACAACATCTGAAGTGTTTATCTCGACTTTAGAAACCAGACTATAGTCTCAAGCGCAAACGTGCAGCGTTGCAACGTGCATGCGGTCTCGTTAAGCCTGCACACCTGTTTTGAACAAAAACAAGTTCCGGTTCACTTTTTTTATTACATTAAATATTACAGTTGAAAACCCAGCTATGTTTAGGATGAATTTACTAGTAGATGTATTTTTAAATGGTAAAAAGCCATTTATAAAGTAATTTATGAAAAAATACTATTATGCTAAATGCCATTGTTGAGTCAAAATGTACATTTATGTTTATGAATTTATGAATACATGTATGTTTTAGAATAAAAATACATGCTGATATGATCAGCACTGAACAAACACAAAAAATATAGCATAATAAATTACTTTTTTCTAAATTACCATATAATTATTATAATTCATTCACCTAGAACAGACTATAGATCAAATATTACGTAATTCAGTAAAATGTATATTATTTACAAATTAAGTGTATTTTTATAAGTAAAACACTTCTTATAAAGTAATATGCTTATCAAATTAATGCTAACGCTAAATACCCTTTGTGAGTCAAAACTTCCATTTACATTGATGAATATAAATTCATTAATCAAATCCATCATGAAAGTGACCTGCACTTCATTCAAGGTAAAAATAATTATGAGTTTGTTTGTTCCCTGGAAATTAAACCCATGACCATCATATACTCTGCCAGCTGAGCTACAAGGAACTACTTTAGCACAATTACTGCACCTTGAGGCATTTCTTGATACATTCTTGCACTTGTCTATCAACAAAAGTGGCAAAAGGGCCAAAAAGAGACATTTCTTGATACATTCCTGCACTTGTCTATCAACAAAAGTGGCAAAAGGGCCAAAAATGAACTTCTGTAAGACTTCGACTTTAAAAATCACGACTGTAGCGCTGCTTCGAGACTTTGACGTCTCTCCTGCGGGAGCAACTCATTTCCTGTCTGATCCTGACCGCACAGCTTTCTGTCGTTAGTAACGGGGAGACCGGTCGCTAACGGCTAACGAAGCCTCGGCGGAGGAGATAAAGACATAGTGAGTCAGGGGAGGAGAGCAGGCCGAACAAAGCCCGGAGGGATTTGCTCATCACTCTCTCTCTCTCTCTGCCTCATGTGGTTTGCAGTCCCATTGGCTTGCTAGGAGCTCCCAGTTTGATCCCAGACACTGAAGCGGCCCTGTGAAACGAGGACTCAATTAAAGCAAAATGAGGGCAGAGGGGGAGCAGCTATCTGGAAACAACAGGAAAAAATCCCTCCAGAGCTATGGCCTGAATACAGCATGTGAGTAATGTGATCCATCACGTAGAGCTAAGAGCACACGGTGCTAATGCATTCTGAATAGCTGACAAGAGATCTTGATGTACGACGCAATAGCATTTCCATACAAAATCAAGGGAGGAAACTTAAAACAAATTAGATTTTATATTGTAGCCTGTCAGGGTGAAAGATGTGTCGCAATAAGAAAATATGCGCAGAATAGTAATAAATATTTAGCACAAAAAAAAGCCTTGTCGACTAATAAGGGCATATATGGTGTTGAATTAAAGGCTTGTCAATTACATGACACAGATCATTATTTTAATGGTATAATTCCCCCACCAAAGTCATGATATTTATTATTAAAAATAATACATACTATAAAACTAAGAAAACAAAAACTAAAAACTACCACACTAGGTTATTTAATGCTATCTATGGATCCATGAAGAACCTTTAACATTCATGGAACCTTCCCGTTGCACTAAAGGTTCTTAAGATTAAAATGTTCTTCCTACTAAGAAAAAAAAATCTTTATTTTAAGAACTGTTCACTGAAAGGTTCTTTGGGGAACCAAAAATAGTTCTATATGGCATCACTATATGGCAATCCCCTTTTGGAAAAAAAAAAATGTGCACGGGGGGAATCTCCTCAACCACAACCAATGTGCAGCGTCCGCAGCCATAGTGCGCCAGAACTCCCACCACACACCAGCATCAGTATATATGGGGATGATTAGGAGGCCATTTTGATGGATAGAGGCCAATGGGCAAATCTGGACAAAGGACATCCTGGGATTTTTTATGACCACAGAGAGTCAGGACCTCAGTTTAACGTCTCATCCGAAGGACGGTGCTTTTTGACAGTATAGTGTCCCCATCACTATGCTGGGGCGTTAAGACCACACAGACCACAGGGTGAGCGCCCCCTACTGGCTTCACTAACACCTCTTCCATCAGCAACCTAGCTTTTCCAGGAGGTCTCCCATCCAGGTACTGACCAGGCTCAACCCTGCTTAGCTTCAGTGATATGGCTGCAGTGCACATATACTTTCATAATATATCATGAGCTATTTCACAACGTTTCACAAACTGCTCTTGCCAAACACACTTTGACTTGTCTCACTTAAAAATGTATAAACCTCCCTTGAGAGGTTTACAAACAAACATAGCAAACTGAGTGTAATAAAAGACAGAGGGAGCGAATGTGGAAAAGGAGAGCGAGAAAGGGGCCATTAATCAGGTTGTAAGTATCATGCTAACTTGTTGGACGTCCATGTGCTATATAAAGATCTGGTACCACTGTAGAGTCAGCTGATTTTCCCCTGGCCTTGCAGAAAGCCAAACCCAACAGCTGCCTAAGAGAAGAAATCCACTCTGAGGTCAGAGCGCTTTAACGGGCTGTTACACAGGAAGGAAGAGACAACAACTGCATTTCAGGTTCAGGTAGCAATGAAAATGAGCCCAATGCTATTAAGAAAGTCGAAGTGCTGTTTAACAGCAGATTTGTATATTGCAGTAACCAAGAACTTTGGTGGGATAGTGGGATAGTGATGTCTGATTTGCAAACAAATCATTAGTTTGAATATGTTCTTTACAATTAATCAGTTTTCAATTAATCAAATGGTTCACAAATTGATCCGAACGATCCGGACCTATAATGCTTTTCTACATTTTCAACTTTCTTTACTGTGTAATGTTGCTGTTTGGGCAAGAAAAAGGTCTGCAAAGTTACAAAGCACGAAGTCCACTACAAAGGGAGCTATTCTCTATATCAGTACGCACTGTTTCTGAGTTTGAGTTGCGTTAGTAGTGTGTCGTCGCCATGTCCAAGAGACACAATTTTTTCCACCCCGGATCTAACACGTGGTTACGGTAAGGGGCGTGACATTTCAGTAACACACTCGAAGCGGTTGGCCCATCACAACACACTGATTCAGCTGACCAATCAGAGCTTTTCAGAAGAAGGGGCTTCATAGAGACAGAAACTAAACAGAGCGCTACTGACAAACTGGGATAGAGAGTTGCTGCAATAATAAAGGAATTCATTAAGGAATCTTACTAATGCTTAAATATGACTGGGTACAAAACTGGCTGAACTGGATGTTGGAGAAGCAATAGCGGCAAGAGATGACTGCAGTATCTGCCAATAACTGTTGTAGAACATAACTCAATCTAAATAATCTCTTCACAGATCAGACCTCTCACTTAACTGTGACAGTTTTGTGAGCATACCTCATATCGCTTTAGAAGATTGTAACTCAGTACATCTGACCAAAACCCTAAACGGAAACGTGACTATGACTATGTGACTAAAGTGACTATGTGACGTGACAAACAAAATGTTGATACCAGGAACTGTGTGGAACAACTTTTAAAGAAAATGATTCAGAAACAGTTCTTTTAAATTATTGAGTGGCCAGTACACAGATGCTTATAGAGGTCTGAGGAGGCTAACAGGGTCATACTTCGAGAAACAGATTGAGGGGAGGATTGAAAGAGGGAAGTTCACAAGCTGCGTAAAAGTGGGAACCAAAAGAAACAGGCTTGCCTCATTTAAAAGGTAAAAAAAACAACAAAAAAAAACAGTTTTAAAATAAGCAATGGCTTTATAAATGCCTCTGCGCTTTATCTATAAACTGAAACTACAGCGAAAAACCACAAGACCAAAGAGCAAGTGCGTAAAGCAGTCATAAGACACACACACACGGTCAATGGCTTAAAGTGTTCTGCATATTACAAATTAAAATTAGATCTGTCTTTAACACTCTAATAAAAAGCCATATGAAAGTACTTTTAACCTCTTCCTGTTTTCTCTTCATTTCCCTTTCTTACTTCACAAAGATGGGTCATACACTAAATTTTATCATATTGGCATTCCTTTACTTTCAAGTATCATCCTCTAATTCTTGTGAAGTACATTAAAATCCGGACAGGAGCGGGTTTGTTCACGCATGTTGGCCCACTGATGTCTCAGACAGCAGTAAAAACAAAATGAGCGTGGAAATGCATTTAATGAATTTAGCCTCTTAATGAAAGATGTTCTTTGTGCCTTTCAAAATCATCTGACAGTAATACTGCGCTGAGGCTTGAGAAATCATCCCAATGACCTCCAGCAAGAAAAGTATTTTAAGTGTTGAGAACAACCATCGACGTGACTGATATTGGTCAGCCTTGTTTTGGGGAACCACATGGTCTTTCACCACGCGGGCGAAAATGGTTAAACACAATTACATGCCTCGCTCACCAGCTCTCTCATTTCAACAGAACATACAGGAAATTCTGAAGCGCATGAGCTGTTCTTTTTATAGAATGTTTGTGTTTACCAAACACATTTAACCAAAAAGCAACCCATATTAAACCCAAAAGGTACGCAACTGACAATTAAGCACTTATTTTAACATAGTACACTTCGGTTAAAATTGACACGCCTCTCTCTCTCTCTCTCTATATATATATATAGAAGTTACGGTAAACGATTATGCCTTTTAACCTGTGGCATAACACCGGGTTACAAAATGACAGTTTTTAATCATTAATGGGATATTTGTGCTGAACAGTAATGGGAAAGCTGAAACAATATCTTGTCAAACTGCAAGTTACTTATAACTGAAAGTATATCAACTACAGATAAGATACCCATTTAAAAAGCCATCTAAGGCAGCAAATATCTTCAAATACACAATATCTACAAATAAATAACTCTCAGATGAGACCTCAGATCGTTTAATTGCATCATACCTAAATTTACAATAAATACAAACTAGAAAACTATTTATATAACCAAGTCATAAACGGCAATGTTTTGCTAAATAATTAGATACTAGGGTTTGAACGATCGGTTTTATGAAGTCTATCTGTGCATCTCTGCATCACAATATGCATCTATTTGCCATTCTAACTGATGGAAACGGAGCGTAAAAGTGGACTTCAAAGATTTCTTATCCAGTGTCCCACTCTATAGGACAGCAATAGGATTACAGCCAATGTAAATCTATGGGATTTTTTAGGAGCTTTGTTTGTAATTTATAAGAAAACTAAGTCTGATCAGTTAGAAAAGATATAGCACACTAAGTCTGAACACTCTAAAGGCCTTTTGTCTGTTGTCTACTGCATGGCGGTCATGTTGTTAATGTCAAAATCACATGATCAGTGGCTAGTCGACGTCAAGCTTAAAGAGTAATTGCAGAGCATTAAAGTCTCTGCAACCCCTGTTAGATACAAGAATTGTTCTTTCTTTTGAAGTTTTCTTTCAAACTTTTTCATTTACATGAACCGGCTAAACAAATCAATTCACTAAAATGAATCAAATGTAAAATGCGACATGAATGTTTGATTGTTGTCTGAGTTTACACGGCAGGTATTTTTGATAGCTCTTAAAAAAAAGTGTTCTTTGTTCACGATGCATAGCAAGCAGAGGTGGCAATTTTACTCAGAACATTAAACCTTTCACACCCTTGCAAACAAAGCCATAGGAAGCGGTTTGCACTGTGGTTCAGCCTTCTCCTTTGCAAAACTAAAAGCGCACTAATCAGCTGTATACACACCCGATCTGTGCGATGGAGAACCATTTCTGTGGTTTTCAAGGTGCGTCTGTGTAGCAGGAATGAGTCAGATTGAGACCAACCGTGCGGGCTGACTTTAACCAGTGGTTTATCTCACCTGAAACTTGCAAGTTAGGCGTTATAAAGAAAGGAAATCTAAATCTGAATGTAGGTTGTATTACCTCACAGATTCAAACCTTATCATGCCCCTTTTCTTGCTAAATGAGTGTGTTTTACGAGTGAATAACCTTTATGACTCTTCTTCTCTAGTCTGTGAGGGAAAAAACAGTCACACTTGCAAGCCGTTTCAAAAGTATTAGACAAATTCCTCGAATACAATTCAGTTCTGTGAACCTGGACGTCAACGGGAGACATCATCCCTTTCACATGATTTGCATTCGTGCAGCCCAATACATTGAACTTTTTGGATTGAGGTGTCAGCAGCCCCACCACAATGCACGCCAGTAAAGTGTTTTCAAACTATTTCAACTTTGACCCCTCTCTGAATTTTCAAAGTGCATGCGATAATACCCATATGCACCATCTTTGCACCCATTTGCGATTTCCAAACATTTTGTCTGACCATAATTTAGAGAATAAGCAACAAAAAATGTTGCACTCCGTTACATATGTTGTAACACACATATATATTTATTTGTAAAACTTTCTCATCTATTTTCTTGCCATCATCACAGATTGTTTACTATATTTTCCTTCAACTGCTTTTTTTCAGCAATATATTTGAGTGTTTTGTCCCTCCGTTCTAAGCTCAAATACATGTTTTTGTTGAGTACTTCCCGCTTTCTTCCTAGAAACCTTGTAAAATTGTAAAAACACTGACTGCACCATCATGATAAATGAATTCCATCAGCTGTGGAGCGAAAGCCACAATTACAGGTTGTTGTAGCTGTTGTAGAAGAATAGGTGCTGTGGCTGAGGAGCACTGAAGCATGGTTGAGAAGAGCTAACGGGAGCTTCTTAAATAATTGCACCTTCCATTTCTCCTCCACCGTGGGCACGCATCAACTTGAAATTTTGTAATTATAGTAATTGTGAGCTCAACGAAGCAGCCCTCTAATACTCTCCTCACAGGAGTAAATACATGGTACGCCATTCCAAGTGGAGCCAGCCAAACACATCCTCGGCCAAAGCCACAATTTGAGAGCTCTATAGCTAATGGTGGAGCTAACAAGCACTAATGCCACATTGTCTGAAAGAGAAGAATTGTCACCCCTGCTAGAGTGGCTGCCTACTGCGATATTGAGTGTACTAGCGCACATGCCTGGTGTTCAAAATGACTGCTGCCATTTTGAGGCTGAAAGAATGTCAGCATGCAGGGATCAAAGAGGACGATTGCGATGAAATGTGGGGGAATTTGTGGCACAAAAATATCAGGCTCCTAAGATGACACAAAATGGAAGACTTATTCTCACATACACACGCCTAGGCAGTTTCACAGCGGAGAGAATGAAAGATGGATCAGTTACAGTCGGTGAATGTTAATTACGGTGGCAATGCGATAACGCGTTATTGCTTTCTTTCACGATAGCCGTGCAAATTTATGAGACTTGAGTTCTGAAACAATGAAGCGTGGCACGGCATGTCAGTTCCCTCCACTCACCTCCCTTTGTCAGAATGATGGGGCAAATTAATTTCCCTTCAATATTTCCTCCTGACTGTGTCAGAAATGAGGCCTTGACCAATGAGCCTGCACCTTCCCTCCCTCCATTTTATATTCAGGTTATGCTGTGAATCTTCGATTTAAAATGGAGGCGCAGAGATCTTTATCTGCATATGACATTACGGCCACCAAGAACAGAAATAACTTGAATAGAGTCTAGGTATCTCTGTCTAACATCATTTTCGATTTGGAGAAGTGAGGCCTGTGAATAAGAGAAGTGCAACTATACATTTAAAAATGCTTGTCTAAAAACAGCCTACATTGCAGGTTTACACTTTACTGTCCTATGTATTTTCTTGAAAATACTGATCTTGCACTACACATATTTATGGAAAAAATATTTGCAACCTTCATTCTGACCCTCTTCTGAGATGATACATTTTTAAGGGGCGGCTCCTTTAAGGTGTGTCTGTAAATGACCACCGTTACGATTGGCTAGCGTCATTGCATATCAACACCCCCTCGCTATAGCATGCGAGTATATGTTTTGAAAACATTATCCATATAAAACTGTCATTTACAGAAAAGCATTATGATCATTTACCTATGCTTTGCAATGGAGCTGCTGTCAGATCATCTTTTAACAAAAGTTTCTTTGCGAACTCTCCATTACACACAGTGCCTTGTTTACAAACAATCTGCAGTCAAATGCTCCGAACAAACATAATCCTCTGACATGATCCGGGACGGCAATAAAAAGCAAATGTTTCTGACGCTGGGATGTGGGATCTTTCTCAAGTCTGTACAGAGACACAAACGAGCCATTTAAACAGGACATGTCAAAGCAAACAATTCCTTTACTCTTCTTTGTCTGTGTTGTCAGCAGACTCAAGTGTGGAGTACCTCAGGAATTGAACAGGCATCTGTACTGTATTCAGTGTAGACAGCATCAGTGATTATAATGGCTTCCATTGGCTTTTGACGTGACGCAACGCTTGCATCCGCTGTAGGCAAGTGTCAGGAGTTAAGCGACTGAATGCCAATGAGCGGGGCCTATAATGCAATGATGTTTAACTATAACTATTAATTGATGTTTTGCTCTGGAGGCAGTCATTTGCAAATATATCTGCCCGTGTGACATCACAGAGACCACAATATTCAAACAAACCGTTTTTGGAGCTTGATTTAAATAAATGCTTTGTTTATTATGAGGAGGACGTTTTAAGCTATGAAACTTGCAGGATGTTTTAATGGTACAAAGACCTATCGTATGTCAAAAGCTAAAGGAAAATGTGATTTCTCATGCCATGACCCCTTTAAATGTTCCAGACATTCACTAGGAGTGAAAGTAAAAGCTGAAAAGATTTCTCAAATTTCACAGTAAAAGTGGCCAGCACTGAGCTGGGCCATAGATCTAGGTTAATGGATGAGGGGAAAGCGCTAAGCGCTAATACAAGAGATGCTTAAGACAATCCATGCCTCAAGATTTAGCCAAATCCAAAACCAGGACTTCAAAGCGTAAGTCCTGACCCTGACAAATGCAGCAGATCTACAAACACAGTCTGAAGGTTTTAACTCTGTTTAGACAACTATCTCCCAGGCCGCACCCTTAATCTTTCTCTACAGAAACATACAACAGCTATTATGAGATGAACTGGGTGCCATGGAATGTTACAACAGACAGACTGCCTAGAAAAACTTGAGACTGGTCCATTGCCTTTATTAATATATCTGACTGTTTGAACTGCTTCAAAAGCTCAACAGACCATATGTTGGAAGCCTAAAGCTGAGATGGACTATAATCCAACCAATTCAGACTACATTTCTGGAACGGTCTATTCCAGCGCACATTTCTAGCTACATATTTGTATAGAAATAAACAGACAAGCATTATTACAATCGGCTAGCAACATCAACAGAATGAAGGCTGTACTTAATGAACTTCACAGAGGGAATGCAAAAGAACTGAAGCATAGAGCCAAAAGGCTAAACCCATAAATCTGTCTTCCAGGAAAGATCTGCCAAAACGCTCATCCAAAACAGATAAGATTCACAAGGGAGGGTATGAAGGCAGATCGCATCAGACTGTGGGAGCAGGAACTGTTCAAACTCATCTCATATGTCAATAAAAACAGGTGTCAACCAGATTGGCTAAAATGCTAAAGGCTTGGCAAATCCTAGAAGAGATCAAGGAAAGATCAGTCATCACTAGCATGCTAATGCTGTGAATGCTGACATAACCAAGCATCTACTCTGTGTTTTTGTTTTTGTTTGTGTGAGTCAAAACTGGGGCAGATTGAATTGTTATGACACATTATGACAAATATAAAGTTTTAAAAAAAGAACGCATTTGCATTCAGAGTCAACATGCTGCAACATAAATTAACATAACAATGAAGTACAAACATATATTTTTTAGTATCCAATACAATGAGTGGCATATTTAAAGAAATGAAGAGTTCAGATGCAAAAGCCTCTAAGTGCCATCTGAAATTTTCTTCTAGAATGATCATTTTTATCAAGCTTGTATATTTAAGTTCAGCAAATTCACTTAAATGGCAATGAAAATGACCTATTAATTGTCATTTAAGTGAAATTACTGAACTTAAATATACGAGCTTGATAAAAATGATCATTCTAGAAGAAAATCTCAGATGGCACTTAGAGGATTTTGCATCTGAACTCTTCAAATACTGTAGTTCACACAAAAGTTAAAGTTGTGTCAACATTTACTCACCCATATGTCGTTCCCAAACCTGCATGACCATCATATATTGACCAAGCGTGAATGCTTCCATCTCTCTATTCATTCATTTTCAGAATTACATGGAAAAGAACGACCAGAACTGAATTTTAAATAGTACAGTTTTGGAATAATATGAGGAAGACGAAGGGAGACTAGGGGGAATTTACCTTGTAAATCACATAAACATTAGCATCGACTCCAGGTCTCTGTGAGGATATGAGGATCAATCTTAAGGCGATTCAACGATCAGTGCAAGTGGGTTTGCTAACATGATTTTAGTCTGAGTCTCAGACTTCGTGTCAGACCACATATATCATAATCAGTTTAGTCCTGAAATAATTTTAAAGTGCACTCTTTCCCAACTTGAACTTGAAGCTAATGAAACATATCTGGTAAAATCTTCCCCCCAAAAATCCACTCCAGAACCATCTCTACCATTCATACTAACCCACATCCAAATAAAACTGTAGTATTCCTTGTCTGGAAAAATGGTAATAGTGTAATCTTATAAATATTCATACAAGAATACCCACTGATAACTCAGATTCTGTGAACTGAATCTGGGGCTCAATATCAGATCACTCTCATCCAGGGCAACTCTTGCAAATGAAATTATTACATTTTAATATTCTCCGCCTGAGTCTAACATGACTCAAACAAAATGAATATCCCACACATCAAAGTACAAACAATCTTGAGTAAGTGAATGAGTAAGTGAACTACTTAAAATACTACATTTACATTTATGCAATTTGAACATTTTGTTATCCAAAGCGTATTCCAATACATTCAAAGTACTGCATGCATTTGAACAGCTTCGTGTGTTCCCTAGTATTAAAATCCATGACCTTGGTGTCACTAGTGCCATGCTCTAAAAACCAGTTGAGATACTGAACTTATACTACACAATGGGAATTTTCCTTGACACTGTCATCTAAAACCCTATAAAACAACTTTATGTGAATCTCTATGGACCTTTGTCAGGATAGACATGATATTTCATTTTTCATTAATGAAAATGAGACTAGGAGGAATAGTTGAACAATCTGTTCAGTGGGTTGTAATGTAGCGTACCTTGATGCCAATCACTTAGCTGACGCATACCTGGAAATCCGACTTTGTCAAATATCTCTAGAATTCAATCACGTTCGCAAAACTGCAAAAACATACTAATGAACATAGTGGCAGTAAATACCAATAACTATTCTTTTTCACACAAATTATAATTACGGGGACAGATTTTTGATTAATAAAGCCTTCATTTTGTGCAGTTTCTTGCACAGCACTATGATATGATGACTTATGTTATGATTGTTAAACTAATGCAATTTGAGATTTGGTTCACATAACCAGGTTCATATGTGGCTTTTCTGAAATAGTAAACTTGTAAAATACTAAACTTTATCTGTAGAAGAAAGTTAAATGGCATGGTTTGCTTCAGCAAATGTTTTTTTTTTAATCTCACATTTGCTTTTGTTGACGGAGTTAGTGTTTTTGCGTTTTGTAGTTTAGGTGGTATGCTATTTTAAAACACAATAGAGCATTAACCTTGTAGAGCCACTCACACAGACATTTATTTTCCAAAGTTCCGCAAAACGTACAACAACCAACATAATACAACGTTGCATTCATCTTTTTTTGATAAAACTCAACACACTTTTAATGCTACTCACTGGAAATTTCACTTTGAAAGGGTTGTGAAACCTGCAAGAAGCACAGACACGTTTTTCCAATGAGCCTGGGTTGAAAATATAACAAATGGCATCTACCCCTAATAAGGGTGTGTTCACACTTGTAGTTCGATCGCTTGGCTCGAGAAAAAAAAAAAAAAACTTTAGTCCAGGTCCGCTTAGCGTTCACATTGGCATTTTAATACCGAACCTAAAGGTATAGAGATATGTTCACAACCTGATTGGTCGACTTTTACTATGTTTATTTTGTGACAGAAGTTACCGAACATTCAAAACAATGCTGTGTGTTGGGATAAATGCACTCGCTGTATGTGGGTAGTCTACAGATGATGGTATTTTGACCAGCTGAGAACTCGAGAAGAGCTTATAAAATGTGTGGAGGAGTTAAAACAGTGACAAGATTCCCTCCGTCACACACACACAAACGAAGATCTGCTGCTACTCGACTATGACAAAAAAAAACACAAAAAACAATAAGCTTGAGCATTCTGTCCTTTTTAGGGTCACATCTTGTGATATCAGGTCCCGGTTTTGGTTTGTTTACAGGTCTTTGGTCCGTGTTGTGTTCATATTTAATTCGAACAGCACCAGAGTTCGTTTGGAAGCGGACCGAGGCCCATCTTATCAGTGGTCTCGGTCCACTTGTTTGGCAGTGTTCACACGTTTAAATGAACCGCACTAACAGAGCAATCGCACCAGAGTTCGTTTTAATCGAACCGAACATGACAAGAGTGAACACACCCTAAAAGATTGAAAAAGAAAACATGATCATACTAGATGACCAATAACACACTGCCTGAATTCAAAGAAAAAAAATTCAGTTACAATTGTCACTTGTCTGAATATCAATACAGTGTTTTTAGAGAACGTTAAAAAAAAATTGAAGGGGGGAGGGGACCGGAAAAAAACACAATTATAAAGCTTCATTTCTTTAGAGAACCATAAAGTTCTCTCCCTGTAGAGCGTCTGAGCGCAAATCAATTTCTTTCAGTCGATTACAAGCACCGAGGTTCTAACCTTCATTTGTGAGTCTAATACTCCGACAGTTATGTAGAACACATACCAATTAAGCAATTCTGCTCAAATAAGAGGGCTGTGAACTGACGTGATTATGGAGGCCAAGCCCCAGGGGACTCTGGGTTATCGGCTCAGGAGCAGAAAAGTGAGCAAGAGAGAAAGAGAGAGAGCAAGGGGAGCATGAATAGGGAATAAGAAGAGAGGGAGGAGGAGAGGAAAAGTCATTTATTAAGTCTAATACTGTGCGAAACGTTCCCGTGGTAATGAGAAGGGCAGATTGTGGTAATGTTGGGAGCTGAGCAGAAAAGGTCAATCTATATCTGTTTCTGCCCACAGGAGCCATGTTGATGAGCAAAACGTGCATGCTCACCCATAACATCCCTTAGACTTTCAATTAGAGAAAGATTTAAGGTCTACCTGTTTGCTTCCATGTGCTTGTATCCACCCTTTTTTTTTTTCTTTTCTTTTTTTTTACATAAGAGCAGGTGCAGCTATTTTTAACCTGCAAGGCTTCTAATGTCAATAACCCTCTCCAGGTATTTTACACTTCCATGGTGCAATCAGAAATTCACATTTGTAGTTCTTGCAGTTTTTATTCAGCATATGCTATCAAACAGAAGAACAACATACTTGCATAAAACCCCTGCATGAAATATGCACGCTTCAGCTGCATTTGTATCTAGTAAGCAGAATCTACATTGCAATTCAAAACACCAGAAGCCCAATGCATATGAGAGAATGACAAGACAATGACTTTTTTTCCTTTTTTTTTGTCAAATAAATTGCCTAAGCACCAAAAAACACCCTAGCACAGGGGGTGAATGCTACTCCTACCTTTCTTTCAATCTCAGTCTACATGTACAAAGACAGAAATGTATAATAATTCCTGACAAGATGCGTAATGTAAACCTTGGGCTTGCTATGTGTTTCTATGGCAACATTGCCAATGCTATGGCAATCCATGCATTGTAGTGTCCTTATAGGTGGGATGCCAGCAGTGTTGCTCATACAGATCTGCTAAGCTCTGCTGTCCTTATGTTAACATTTATAAACGAATGAGCACTGTGCCACTGTTCGTCCGACTGTTTGTACTGTACTGTATTTTATTTTCTAAACTGTTTTAATTATTCTTATTTCTTTTTATTATTTTAATTTCTTCTATGTAAAGCACTTTGAATTGCCATTGTGTATGAAATGTGCTATATAAATAAACTTGCCTTGCCTTAATCAAAAATAGATGAAAACAACGGTGGCCGAGAGAGCTCAACACGCAGCAACTGAAGAAAACGCATGCAAATTGAAAAAACACTAGCAAATTAAGAAAACATCAGTTTGACAACATGTGCTGCAAATAATCACAAGCAACCAAATACAGAATCGCGCTGCACAAAGAAAGTGCATGCAAATAGCACATGCAAAACTGTCACACAGATTGGCTACAATGCATAGCAACTGCAGTGAAGAATAAAAATACATACACACATATCTTATGCTATTTTGAACCTCAAGTAAATCTGTGTTGATTTAAGAATGTTTATATATTTGTACTGAAAAGCAAGGAAAAAATACTGAGGAATCACTTTTTGCAGTGCATGCAGTGCAGCCTTAAATGTACAGAGTCCTATTTCCTATTGGCTAGTTTAACTTTTGTTCTCATTTGTTATTTATATCCATGTGTCTGCCATGTGAAGCCAAACTTGTAAAGCCTAGAATGTCCTTCCATCAAACGCTGATACATTTTAAAACGCTGCTCGTAAAATTTGGGATAATGATCACGTTGTAAAATTTTACTAGTGATGTTATGTGTAGAACATTCCATTTTCGCTATGCCTACATCAGAAGAACTGATTTCTGCTCCTGGACATCTATATTCCAGTTATTCACAGTTCAGTTCTAGCTCAAGTCAAACTCTCCTAAATCGGCAAATCAAGAGTCATATTGCATTCAGAAGTTCCAAAAGGAGGAGCTTTGAAGGTTTAAAGGTCATTTTAAACATATTTTGAAGCCAATTTATCAATCCATTTTAGTTTGCAATGTTAATTTCAAATGGACTTTTAAAGCAATTTAAATACTTGCTTTAATACTTGCATAAATATATAAGAAATTAATTTTGAGAATTGTGTGTAATGGTCCCTTATGCAGGCATCATTAATAACGTTTGGACAGGACTGTTCAGAATGAAATAATAGCATACTACTTTACTGAATACTGAAATGTGTAGTGTATACTACCTAGTACCCACTGTTGAAACAGTTAGCATTTTGCAACCAACCTTAATACGAAATTGTATTCAGTTTTTTTTGTAAAAAATCTTCACTTTTGGCAAAAAAGATGCAACAAATGTGTCTAATGTGACACTGGAAATAGAAAGAACATTTAAATGCAATGCATTCGAGGATACTATATGCTATATTATATATGGCATATTATGGTATCCATGTATTTTATTAAGAAAATTCAAATACTGTAAATATACTAGTTATTCTAAAATAATAGTATGCTCTTCTGAACATAGCCAAGTTCTTTGGGATTACTTGAACAGTACTAGCATGTCTGTTTGAGCAGGATTTGAAATAAACTAAGGAGCAGAAGTGAGCACCCTTGACCGAGAACTCGATAAGGTCGCATCCCAGCACCTTAGAACAGATGCACATTATCTTATATGGATTCATAACCACCTCCATCCAAGCATCTCTAAAAACAAGCGTGGAAGGTGGAGAATGTAAGACGATGGTGGGATATTAAAAGCAAATAACAGAAGTCAAGGGAGAGTGAAAAACAAAGCAGAGCACTAATTAGCCAATTAACGAGCAATTAAACTCCTGGAGCCTAATGGCCTGTTGTCTGGTTCATTAATGGAACCCGTTAGACTGACAACCCAGTTGTAGTAAAGGCTGTACAGCAAGAGACAGGGAATGAGAGCGGTACACAAAGAGACAAAGGCTATGTTCAGAATGGAATACTAAAATATACAGTACTACTAAATACTAGGCCGTATACACCGTTTACATTGACTATTTAAAAAATACACTACCACAGAAAAGCATGAAAAAAAAGTGTCTTATGTTCAACAAAGCTGTATTTGTGCATATACATTTATTTCACACACACATACATACATACATATACATATATATATATATATATATATATATATATATATATATATATATATACACACACACACATACATACATATATATATACACACACACACACACACACATATACACACACACACACACACACATATATATACATATATACACATATTATATATATATATATATATATATATATATATACACAGAACCTTTCCAAAAAATTTGAATATCATGGAAAAGTGTATTTATTTCCATAATTCCATTCAAACCGTTAAACTTCCATAGATTATAGATTCAGGGCCCACAACTTAAACGATTTCAAGTATTTAGTTGTTTATTTGTACATAATTTGGGCTTCCAGCTCATAAAACCCACGAAAACAGGATTTCAAAAAATTTGAATATTACATGAAATCACACAGTAATTACACAGTGATACCATGGTCATTGAACCAGGTTTTGGTTATTTTGGCAGTGTGGGCAGGGGAAAATCCAGCTGGAAAATGAAGGAAGCATGAAGTGCTCTGAAAATGTCCTGGTAGACGGCTGCGTTGACTCAGGATTTAATAAAGCACAGTGGACCAAAGTCCTCTTTTCTGATGAGAGCAAATTTTGCATCTCATTTGGAAACCAAGGTCCCAGAGTCTGGAGGAAGAATGGAGAGGCACACAATCCAAGATGCTTGAAGTCCAGTGTGAAGTTTCCACAGTCTGTGTTGGTTTGGGGAGCCATGTCATCGGCTAGTGTTGGTCCACTGTGCTGTCCACTCAACGCAGCCGTCTACCAGGACATTTTCAGAGCACTTCCTTCAGCAGACAAGCTTTATGGAGATGCTGACTTCATTTTCCAGCAGGATTTGCACCTGCCCACACTGCCACCTGGTTCAATGACCATGGTATCACTGTGTAATTACTGCGTGATTTCATGTAATATTCTAATTTTTTTAAATCCTGTTTTCGTGGGTTTTATGAGCTGGAAGCCCAAATTATGGACAAATAAACAACTAAATACTTGAAATCGTTTAAGTTGTGGGCCCTGAATCTATAATCTATGGAAGTTTAACGTTTTGAATGGAATTATGGAAATAAATAACCTTTTCCATGATATTCAAATTTTTTGGAAAGGGTCTTTATATATAGTTAATGAATCACACTCCATGTATTAATTCCATTCCTATTTACATTATTCTTTTAATTTACATACTTTTTGGTTTTTAAAATACACTTTGCAGGGCTTCCAAATCCTAACAGTAAATAGGGAAGGAACGCAAACACACAGTCCATTAAAAGAGCACAGCAGTCCCTAATTAAAGATAGCAAATTGTGCTAATACATGTTAATGGAATGTGAGCTAATATTTGATGGTTCCACACTGTCAGGGTCTCTATTTATTAGCCGTAGATGAGTGAAATGTCTCTTCATAAAAATGCATGCGAGGCAAGAAAACAAGAACTTGCAGGTTTTGCAATCCGTAGAAATGAGCTATGCTTAAACATGCCTTTTCAACTTTCAGCTTTATTAGCTTTTGACTAATTTCCTTGCCTAATTATATCCTCTTTGAGGAAAATTTCAGAGCTATTAATAATGTACTTGGAGTAATTAGCAACATAAATATTTATAATGAACTGGATTAGCCATGCACTGGTGTGTGTGTGTGTGTGTGTGACAAGATGAACAGCCTTAAGAATTAGAGGAGCTCCATTTAAGCTATTAAACAATTACACTGTTTTGTTTTGGAGTACAAAAAGTACTATAGTATTACCATGTTTTTGGACATGGCACATATTTTGGTAGTTTGGATATGGAGTGCCATTAATAAACCATGATATATGACTTTCAGTACCATGGTATATTTCGAAGTACTTTTTTGTAAGGGTAGTCATTCTGTACCATGGTATATCCCTTAAAAAAGTACCATGGTATAATCATGTTATCAGATGCCAAATAGATCTACAATAGTAAATTTCCACATTACTGATATTTGTGTGCCATGGTATTTACATCGCTAAAACTACCATGATATTTTGGATGATTGGTGGCAGGTAAACAACAGGGTGAATTATTTTTCATACCGTAGTATATTTCAAAATACCATAGTCTATGGTACATCCCTTTAAACAATAGTGGTGGTACCATGGTACAGTCATGGCATCAGATAGTAATACAGTATTATGGTAATTTGAACTTTATCACATACAAAAAAGTACTAAAGGTACCATGGTATTTTGAAGAGTACATAGAGTATCATGTAAATACTGTGGTACTATGGTATATTCCAAAGAACCATAGTTTTATCTGATTATCCTGTTTATTTATTTTTAAGAAATTGTATTTTATAGTACCATGAAACTGTGGTATCAAATCAATTGAATATTTCTATAAGAATTATTAACAAACAAACAAGTAATAATGCAGTCATTCTCTCTTGAAAAGATTTACAACTGTGCTGTGCCATACACAATAAAGTTTCTAGATCGTTAATTTGCTGTAAATCATAACTACACCTGTGTGGTCACAGTTAGCGCCAGTGGTGATTTTACCTGACAAAATCTCATCAGTCATTAGCGTTAAGCTCCGTCCCTGTGCTGAGAGGCTACAGACCTCCGACTGAACTGAGCCAGATGGAGGGCCCATTAAGAATTAATTGACTTGTCAAGCGGTCAGACCGTTCTGTGGTGGAGACAGAAATAATTGCAGATGGGAAGTGAAAAGGGCTGTGACGCCCAGCGGGCGGCCGTGGTCTCACACAGAGCACGTCTTCTACGTGTTCAGCCGAACATGCCTCCTGGCCCGTCTGTCTCGCCCTTCTCTCGTTCACTCTCTCTGACCAGTGCTAATTACAACGCCCTCGGAATGTGCTACACTAAAAGGTCAATGCAAGTGGCAAGCCGACATTAAATATCAAAGTAATCTCCTTCTAAACCGACACGCACAGCGAGGGAGGGCCGTTACTGCTGTCGAGCCGTGTTAATCTGTTCAAGTCTGAGGTTATCTTGAGTCACGCGGATGATGTTTACTTTGAAGACGCCACCAAAGGGAACAATCGCAAAATCTCCAAGAACATCGCTCTGAGAGTAATAAAAACTTAAGATGATGCATTGCATTGAATGGTATTGAATTGATCACACAAAAGAATGGTCATATTTTCATAACAACGTTGGTAACGTCAAAAGAACAACGGTCTTCATCATTGATCCATTCAAAAATTCTTATATCTCAAATCACCTGTTATTTGATGGGTTCTGAACTATATGAATTAAGCAATACCTTGGAGAATAACTGTATACACTGCCTTTGATTCATGCAGACCAGATCGAAGACTGTTATTAAACAAGCAGAATTTGATCAAGAACAACAGAACATTTTGTCTAAAAGAGCACCAAAAAAAGTTCTGGGACTTTAAGGCAAATACGAACCTGTGGAAATATAAACATAAAGGGCTGTTGCGTAACTTGCATGTTTGGATATGTCTTAAAAGACTCTCATAAATGTGTAACATTTTGCAACCCTGAAAGATAGATGGGGATCTTTCACAACTGTATTTACCGATCAAACAAAGAGATAAATGTGCTAAAATAACTCATGACAACTGTGACATCGTGTACTTATTACCCCCTAAACCTACCACTAAACACAACCCTCACAGAAAACTTACTGCATTAAAAACAACCAAAGAAGCGGTTTTTCTAATGGGAACCAAAAAATTTGCCCATAAGATCAAAAATCCCTGGTATTATTATCCCACAATGTAGGAAATCCCTGAACCACACACACACACACGTTCAAAAGTTTGGGGTCAGTAAACTAGTCCTAAAGCAGACCTCTTCAGAATCTCACCTACAGTTTCTGTCAACTTCCCATTCAAAGTTACTGTATGTTCCAATTAACAGACTTGTTGACTGTTGAGAAATAAAACGCATGTGTATCAATATATTGGATCTGTGCTTTAGCTCAGCCGAATATTCCTGCTGCTGAAAGTTGGGGGAAATCAGGTGTGTTAAAGGGTTAGTTCACCAAAAAATGAAAATTCTGTCAGTAATTACTCACCCTCATGTTGTTCGAACCCCGTAAGACCTTCGTTCATCTTCGGAACACAAATTAAGATATTTTTGATGAAATCTGAGCCATGTTTCACTCCTCCATAGGCTTCTAGGTGACCGAAACTTGCTGGCCCAGAAAAGTTATTAAAGAGATCGATAATATAGTCCAAGTGACTACAGTGGTTCAATCTTAAGTTTATAAAGCGACGAGAATACTTTTTGTGCGCAAAAACAAACAAAAATAACGACTTTATTCCACTTTTCATTTCCTTCTCTCTGGGCCTCGAGTCTTTTCATGTAGTGTTTTAGCGCAGCGCGTCTGTGTTGCACGTCACCAAGTAGGCTCACTATTGGGCGACGCTGGTCATGTGTGTGATATGTGGTGACGTGCAACACAGACGCGCTGCGCTAAAACCATAGACTGTAAAAAAATATGGACGTAGTGTCCGTGACGTCACCCGTAGGTTTCTGAAGAGCATTTTTGAAGCCTAAAGTGGGCGGAGCCGGCCGTCGCCATCTTGGCCTTGCGTCACTCCCGGATAACAGAAAATAGGCAAACAGGCGGGGCGTGAGTGGAGCTGAGGAGCCTGGCCTGGCTATCTGAAATCACCTAGCTCGACGTGATCGAGTTAGCTGATGATGTAAAGCCATTAAACGTTCCTATTTTTGCCCTTCGAAATATTATAATAGTTAAAAGACATGGCTACAAGTGAGACTGTGTATTACTTCGAGAGTGTTTGTGTGTGACAGTGATTTATGTGCATACATGTCCGTCACTCTTTCATGGTCCGTCAGCGCGGCATTGCTCAAGTTCGTAGAGAGCTTATTCAGTCCATTTTAAATTCTGATTTTGGCCGTCTCTCAAATGGGTTAAACCATAGATATATTGCCTTTGAGTGAAAGTAAATGCGCTAGAAAATCCGCGCTCATTCATGTGCATTTATTGCACGGACGGAGAAAGCGCCGACGCCTGCATGATTTCATCTGACGGTAACTTACATAAGCATATTATTATCCATCTGTTCCGTGAGAGCAGAACGAACGAGTATTTATTGACGTTTTAAATTTGAAAACCCCAAAAAGCAACGAAATTGTCAGACATCCATTAGTGCAGGTTCACGGAGGAAACCAACTGAAATACAGCGCTGGTTGTTCTCTCGGACGATAACAACGGAATCCAAAGACGTGGCTTTGTACCCAAGTATTAAATTGTATGAAATAATCCCGAAAAAAAGCACAAACACTGCAGAGATGGCAAGTTCAGCAGCAACATTTGCTGAGGTGAAGTGACGGCTAGTAACAGCAGACAAACGGCTAGCACTGACAGCGGCAATCCATCTGTCACTCAAGTGGCCACTGGCCACACCCTTAAATTTAAATATTAATCAACTAAACGGACGAGTTATAAAATAATTCACCCCCCTCACAGTTGTTATGAAGGGCAAAATTAGCTGTATAGACCAAAGCCACATAGAGATCCAGGCTGTAAACATATTTTTTTCTGCTGTAAAGTTGGTAATTTTAACATGAGGGAGATACAGATTTGACTCACTTCTGCAGCCAGGCCAAGCGGCCAGTCAATGAATTGCAGTTTAACTCACTTCCGTGTTGGTTTCAAGAGAGAGACGGGGAGGTTGCCGCTTGGCTAAAACACTACGTGAAAAGACTCAAGGCCCAGAGAGAAGGAAATGAAAAGTGGAATAAAGTCGTTATTTTTGTTTGTTTTTGCGCACAAAAAGTATTCTCGTCGCTTTATAAACTTAAGATTGAGCCACTGGAGTCACTTGGACTACATTAACGATCTCTTTAATACATTTTCTGGGCCAGCAAGTTATAGTGTCTTAGAAGCCTATGGAGGAGTGAGCCAGCTCTCAGATTTAATCAAAAATATCTTAATTTGTGTTCCGAAGATGAACGGAGGTCTTACGGGGTTGGAACAACATGAGGGTGAGTAATTACTGACAGAATTTTCATTTTTGGGTGAACTAACCCTTTAAATAAGAGAGACATAAAAAAAAAAAAAACGTGCAGAGCAGTGGGTCCATAGGACCAGGATTGAAAGCCACTGCTCTACACACATGGAAACAAGTTTATAGATTAGCTAAACAGGTCTAGATAAATAGGGTGTTGAAAAAGTGTTTGGTTTTTTAATCTATAGAATCTATAATAGTGTTGAACACAAATCAATGAGAGAGTGCGATAATACCCATGCTTTGCTAAGCACACTGTAATGTCTACTGCTGGGAACTAAGGTACTAGGTTTTGCAAATCAATGTTTTCATACAAGACCGCTTATTATGACAAAATGAAATAAGTGTGAAATTGCAGTGACCAAAAAAGGAAAAACAAGAAACGATAACCTTATTTCATCCTTTTCTCCTAACACTAGCCCCCTCCTGTTTTTGTAGATGCCATTATTGCTTTTCCCCCAAATGAATAGCAAAATGTTAAGATTTGCATTACAATCTGGCAACCCCCTCCTTCTAAAGCGATAACAACCTGTTTCCCCCCCAGCACCGACTCCCATTCAACAGCCAGCTCTGTTTTGTAGAGCTGCAAGGCCCTGCAACAATGTAATTGCGGTTTCCCTCTCCATCATTATGGGGGAAGCTTTTGGCGGCCTGTTTACAAGCTAAATAAATAGCTACACAAAACATCTGGAGCTACAGAAGAGGCCTTGAGTGGGCTCTTCACAGAACCTCAAGAGCGTACGCAAAGAAGCAGCGAGAAAGAGCTCTGGGTGTTGAGGGTTAACCCTTTGAGACAGCACAAAAAAAACACGACACCACCAAAACCACTTCAATTATCTTAAAAAAAGGGGGAAAAAAGAAAAGAGGATTGGGGCGCTGGAGTTGCACGAGTTTGCTTGAGAAACATTTAGCGCAGGGTCGTAACTATCTGACTACCATTTTTTTTAACCAAGTCTTTTATTATTTTTCCTGCTATTCATGAGAAAATAAATACTGATCTTCACTCGGCAAATACACTCCCGGACAATAAAAAAATAAATGGGACAAGCCAAAAATGGCAAAACATTTAGGTGTCTTTTAAAGGTCTTAACCATTTTAATCACAAATCACCGGTCAGGAAAATATCAAGAATTGCACAAATACTGTAGATAAAGTAACTTAGCATGGAATAGCCTTCACCAACTTGCAGACAGCTTTTTACAGGAAGAAGAGTCAGTGTTGTTCCACTTAATGTTAATGGCTTCAAGCAGTTTAAGAGTAGTTGAAAAATGTCTTACAGTTTGAGTTTAATGCGAGACCAAATATTCACTATATGGTTCTAATCTTTGCTCTGACCAGGCCAAAAGCCTGATGGACTTGTTCTCAAGCCACTTCTTGGTTGTATTTTTGTAAATTTTGGCAGGAGCATTGTCTTGTTGAAAAATAACACCTGATCATTCCTCTTTAGATAACAACTTTTCATGGGAAGAAAGCTAGCAATATTCTCCTGAACTGCAAAGCATTAAATGTCTTTTCACAGTGAAGTAGCTTATCAATACCAGCAGCTAAAAAGTCTCCCACACAATGACACTCTTCCTCCATTCTTCACTGAGATAGAGATGCTTTTATTAATATATTTCTCAGATGCTTTCTTTTGAAGACACCGCTTTGGAGCATAAACATGCAACTCGTGTTTCATTATGATTCATCACTACACACACACACACACAACTTCCCATATTCTGCCAAAAACTTTATTCAGTCTTTGATGTTTTTCTGAGAAAGCATTTGCTTAAACTTTGCTAATTTCCTGAACAATAATTTGCGGTTAAAAGACAATTAAAAGCATTTTTTTGTAAAAAACATGCATGAAAGTATGGAAAACTGTCAAGAAACAGCATGACTAAACATTACAGACCTGATAAGAGATGGAACTTTTCAATAAAGCTGAAAGAATGTCAATAAAAGGGAGCTAGTGTCATGTTACAAGAAATTCTCAGCAAAGAAGCCATAAAAATGGACGCAGAGCCACATATACAATCCCATTCAAAAGTTTGGCAACTGCAAATCTTTTTTTTTATGTTTATGAAAGTCTTTTATGCTCACAATGCTACATTTATTTGATCAAAAACACTGTAATAATATTTCACTGTTTTTACTATTTAAAATAACTTAAAATGAACATGCATATGGAACAAGTGTGTGCAGCACTTTGTTCCCTCAAAGCAAAAGTTCCCTTTTTCTCCTTGCAGTATGTGATATTGAATAATTTCATTATCAGTTGTGGCTTTAACACCGTCTTGTAAAATTAACATTATGTTCGACATCTTATGGTTGATTATTTGAATATCTGTAAACCACCTGAAAGTTCAAATAAATGCAAATCTTTATATTGCCCACAGTGTCAGGCCTTCATCCTACACCAGTCCCACACCACACAACTACACCATACAAACAATATAGATACAATTAAAGCTACCAAGATCGTTACTAAATACACCAACATCTCTTTTATTATAAACTTACATTTACTGCCTACTCTCCTAACCAAATCATAGTGTAGCACTGAATCCGGCACACACTATATACTGTACCGTATGCGCCAGAGAAACAAGCACAACCCTTTTTTTGCCTTTTTGCGGTAGTTCTGTATAGCATCGTTGTCGGAAGAGTAATTAGCTGGTGAAGTGGATACTTATTGTAGAGTTTACAAAAGTTATCATGAGAATTGAAATGTTTGAAGCGGATGTCATAACAAATGTCTGTAGACTGGGAAGATTTTAAAATGAGCGGTTCATTCATAAAACGTAAGATCTTACCTTCATGCTGTGGAAATTTACAAACTGCAAGACAGAACACAACGAATATAATGAGCTTCATTTACATAGGGAGACATATTTGCAGTGGAAAAAATTGCAATGACTTATTTTAAATCTCTACACTGGTTGTAGGGTTGAACAAAAATTCTGAATTAAAAAATTGGCTCTTTTTTAAGCACTTTACTAGAATTTTAGGAAGAGGATGTACAAAACTGCAATTCAACTAAATTCAACACAGGTAATACATTTTGAGAAATGTTCGTAAAAAAAAAAAAAAGGTGTTCTTCTGTGTCCTTATTCCACCAAAGTTAAATTATTAAAGGGTTAGTTCATCCAAAAATGAAAATTCTCTCAGTAATTACTCACCCTCATGTTGTTCCAACCATGTAAGTCCTTCATTCATCTTCGGATCACAAATTAAGATATTTTTGATGAAATCTGAGCGCTGGCTCACTCCTCCATTGCCTTTCAGAGGGACCGAAACTCGTCGGCCCAGAATAGTTATTAAAAACATCGTTAAAATAGTCCAAGTGACTACAGTGGCTATACATTAAGTTTATCATACGACGACAATACTTTTTGTGTGGAAAAACAACAAAAATAACAACTTTATCCAACTATTAAGTGTTCTTCAATGTGGGCCTCTGACGAGAGTTCACAGGAGCGCCAGGACGCATGCGCGAGAACTGAGATTACGGCGTTCTTCTTCTACAACTAACTTCGTCCCGACATTGCCGGAAGCGCAAAACGGTCTGTTTATAAGCAGAGGAAGACGCGCGCTGTATGTAAGCTATTGAATTAGGTCTTACTTATTGTGATTTAGGTCTCGATGATGTCGGGACGTCATCATGTACAGTAGATGGCGGTAATACTCCCAAGGAGTGAGCAGCCAGTAACAAGTAAGTTAGTAGTAGAAGAAGAACGCCATAATCTCAGTTCTCGCGCATGCGTCCTGGCGCTCCTGTGAACTCTCGTCAGAGGCCCACATTGAAGAACACTAATAGTTGGATAAAGTCGTTATTTTTGTTGTTTTTCCGTACAAAAAGTATTGTTGTCGCATGATAAACTTAATGTATAGCCACTGTAGTCACTTGGACTATTTTAACAATGTTTTAATAACTATTCTGGGCCGACGAGTTTCGGTCCCTCTGAAAGCCTATGGAGGAGTGAGCCAGCTGTCAGATTTCATCAAAAATATCTTAATTTGTGATCCGAAGATGAACGAAAGACTTACATGGTTGGAACAACATGAGGGTGAGTAATTACTGACAGAATTTTCATTTTTGGGTGAACTAACCCTTTAAATACAAAATAAATTCTAAACTAAATACAAATTTACACAGGCATTTCAAACATATTCTGAGGCCTACATGCCCTCAAATTCAAGGCATTTAAAAAAGAAAATTAGGCTTTTTGCAAGTCCACATTCAAAGCTTGTCTTCACAAACTTTGCTTTTCTAATTTTTGATCACAGTAACAAGAATTTCTTTGAATTTCAATTATTTTAATTCTACCTCCTTACATTCAAATGGCAATTGTGCTTACGGTTTGCTTTGAATTCAGGAATTTAAAAGATATTCTCTCAATTCAACACAACCCCGACCAGTACTAATATGTGTGATTTCTGGTTCCTTTTTTCCGCAAAACTGACTCCTCCGTGTGGAGTCTATTGGAACGAGGTTATCAAAACTTCACACGGTGGCTTAAGTTGCAAATGTGACCATGATAAAAGCCCAGCCAAAACAGTCTTAATACAGCCCTCAGAAGTACCCTCACGTCAATATTTATAAAACACAACCTCAGTTTTCTGCTGCTCCATGCCAGCAGCCTTAATGTAATGATATGGTGGAATATTCTAAAATGCTGGCAGATGTGTTCCTTGGAGTTTCAAACCACAAATCTCTCCATCTCAAGTGGAGCAGAAGCCATACAAGCCTCACAGAGAATAGAGGTTGTGTAAATATTGGGAA
The DNA here is from genome assembly GCF_951802725.1 of Rutilus rutilus. Lineage (NCBI taxonomy): Eukaryota > Metazoa > Chordata > Actinopteri > Cypriniformes > Leuciscidae > Rutilus > Rutilus rutilus. Next base: position 39,017,991 of record NC_140221.1, read on the forward strand.
AACACCAAGACTAAAGGAGCGTAATAACTCCTTTGGTAATATTTCATGTCTTAAGTTCCAACACAAAATAAGCCAAGAGAAATCCAGCAGCCCACATGTCATTTTAACCACATAGGGCTCATCCATACATAAAATATGAGAATCCCTATTCCCACATGACTCCACATTTACCACTCCCATAAATTTCATTTCCCTTAAGAAATACTTTGTTTCTACTCTTGGGCATTGAGTTGTACTTGAGATATGTTGCTGAGTTACGCTGAAAGTATCAGATGGCATTACATGATATAATGAGAAAATAACTAAAAGAAAACATGATAAATTCCACTCGAAACATATTGCCTATTAGGATTCAAGGATGTGTTTTTGGACTTCCTAAGCAGACAGAAGTCACTAATGAGGGGGAAACTCAAGTGTTGGAACAATTTCACCCCAAAGACATTAAAGTCTTGACTTCACAGCAAGTGACCTATTAGACAACAGGCTTCATGACGTGTAAATGGATTGCATTACATTTTATTAGCATTTTTACTTAATTTCTAGATTAAGAAATATTTACAATGCACAATATTCCAATTCTGACTTTTCTATTTTAAATTTTTTTTTTCATGACTTTCCATGAGTTTTGAAACTTACAGTATGTTTTCTTAGTATTAACAAACTGTACATTTCCGAACTGGAAAGCCATGAAAATAAAAAATAAAACCTAAAATAAAATATGAAATCCACATTTTAGTTTCAGGTAATGCATTAGAATCATGCATGAATTCTTATTACCAATACATGCTGTAAAAAGTCAGAAGTTCTGAAGTAGGCCTAACTAATAAGTAAATTAAAGTAAAGAATAAGCAAATATGATGCACACCATAATGCTCTTTAAAAAAGACACGTATTACTTATTGATTGCATCTTATGTAAACAAACCCTGCGTTAAAGATGAAAAGGCTTTGTAAACGGAGCCTGAGAAAGACAGAGAATTCACGCTTGAGTTAACCAATGTTTACAATAACATTTCTGGTTACCAGCCAAGAGCTACCAAGAAATTCTGAAGAAACTGATTAAAAAAAAAAATCCAACGTCACGTGTCATAGTTCCTGTACTAAACATTCCAGCCAGGAGCCATTATAATGTTAGAACGGCAAACTCAGAAATATGATAGTGATCTTTCCTCTCCAATCTCACTGGGGTCTTGATGGATTAAACAAGGCAAACGTGATAAAGAGGGAGGAAGGCAGGCAGGATGAGATGAGAACAGAATTAAGTGCCAGGTGAAAATATGAAACCCATCCCGCAAGCGAAAGAACGATCATCTTTCATGTCTATACCGAAAGGTCAATGGTGTGATCCTGCTGTCCGGGCCAGCAGCCAATCCCTTCACACCTAATGCCACACACGCACGCACACACACGCACGCACACACACGCGCGCACGCACGCTGCTACCGCAGAGAGTTACAACAGCTGTTAAGTGTGCATAATGAATGCTGTAAACCCAAGCAGTAAAACCAGGCACGCTGCCCAGGGCGGATGAGAGAGACGACACCAAATCCTAGATCAAATTCTAAACGGAACATTAGAACTGAAGCAGAGGGCATTTAAAGAATCTTAATGAAGTAACAACTGCACAGGGAGTCAAAGCGCTGGCTAGTTCTAATAATAAAATGTTATTTACATTACTCTTATTCCATCCACTTATCACATTCTGGTCAACAGATGCATTCAACTAAGTACTGATCTGAACTCAGGAAAACATACCTGAATGTGTTCCTCATTCTTTCTTTCAAAAGAACAAAGTCATAAAGAATTAAACGTGAACACATGGTCATCCAAACCAGTGACAATAACATCATTGAATATTTAAAATCTTATCATGCAGTCATTTATTAATATCCTCTCTTTACTGGCTTTATTGTGAACAATGTATTGATGCGCATTATACCAAAATGTAAGGATGCATTAAATTGATTAAAAGTAACAGTAAAGACAGAAAAAATTATGCTGTTCTGTTGACCTTTCTATTCACCAAAGTATCCTGAAAAAAGATTCCATAAAAATATTAAGCAGCACAACTGTTCTTGTTTCTTGAGCAGCAAATCAGCATATTAGAATGATTTCTGAAGGATCATGTGACACAGAAGACTGGATTAATGACATCACAGAGACACTTCATAAAAACACATTACAAAAAAATGGTAATAGTAAAAAGATGACGACTTGCCCTAGTCCTATATCGAATCCCAATAGAAAAAAATTATGATACACTTTACAAGATGAATATCCTAATTCACTCTGAGTCTGAAATGTGCCATATTATGGAAGTAAAATGGGCTGTAAGTGCAATTGCATGATTAAATAAAGAAATTTTATATAGTTTGTTTATATAGTTTTGCACTAAGCAGGCATCTACTGTATCAGTGTGAATATAGCATCACTCTTCATATCCTGCTCTCCCAGCTTCAGCCCTCATTGCACTACAATTCCTGATGTGTCCTACAGACATCTCACTGAACATCATTAACAAGCTCTTATATTTCAGAAAAGTATGGCCAGCAGTAACTGGCATAGTAAAAAAATCAACCGTAGTGACCTTGCTGTGACGGACACCTGGTTTTCCTCTCCTGAGGGCGGCTTTAGCTCTTTGCAGTAGCTGCAGTGGCCCCTCTCTCTCCTTCTCATGTTCTTTTAAAAGTAGCATATATACTAGAGCAGTCAATTTAAGAGTAGCATTTAATTAATGGAAAGTAAGCATGCGTTTTATAGAGCTGTGTGTCAGGGCGAGTGATAGAGTGATTAAGTGGAAATGAAGTCGGCCTACGAGAGGACATAAATCTAAAGGAGACTACACTTAACCTCCAAGCCACTGTAAAAGACACCGAAAGAATTACTTCAAGGAAGAAACAGCGAATTGCTCCGCTGTGTAAAAACACCTGATAAAATGTGACACCTCAACTAAACAGCTCCCACATGTGTAAACCCATAAAGAGTTATTTGACTAACCAGAAACATGAAATTCCCCAAAATATAGAAAAATAGACTACCGGTACTAGGCATTTGTTTGAGTGCTGTGAATCAAAAGTAGTCAGCCAAAAATCAAAAGAAAAAATGAAACCTATCCTAAGAATTTTTGGATTGTGAAGATTAAATATATTTGTCCTACTCTATGTAGGTTAAGAGTATATCGTTAATCATATTCGAACAAGGCAGCATATTTAGTTCTGGGTAGATTAGATGGCAAGCAAAAAATTCTTGGTTGTGACTTCTCGTTCTCATAATCAACATGTTGGTTGCAGGAGAAATGGGTAGGAATAAAGATCTTAGAGACTTTGACAAGAGCCAAATTGTTATGGTAAGGCGACTGGTCCAGAGTATCTCTGAAACGGCAAGGATTGTGGGTTGCTCCCGGTCACTAGTGGTGAGAATTTACCAACAGTGATCCGAGGCGGGACAAACCCCATACCGGCGACAGGGTGATCGAGGCTCATCGATGCACGAGGACAATGAAGGCTATCCCGCCTGGTCCAAGCCAGCAGAAGGTCTACTGTGACACAAGTCACACAAGATTTGAATTATGGTTATGGGATGAATGTGTCACAACACACATGCATCACACTATGCTGCGTATGGGGCTGTGTAGCTGGTCAGAGTCCCTATGATGACCCCTGTCCACCGTCGGAAGCACCTACAATAGGGACTCGGAAGTCGGAAATGGACCTTGAAAGAAGGTCGCCTGGTCTGGCGAGTCATGTTTTCTTGTACATCATGTGGACGGCCATGTATGTGAGTGGCGCTTACCTGGGGAAACGATGGCAACCAGGATGCACTGTGGGACGTGTGTACACCCCTTCATGACAATGGTGTTACCTACTTCAAGTGGCCACTTCAAGTAGGTAACACCATTGTCATGAAGGGGTGTACACACGTCCCACAGTGCATCCTGGTTGCCATCGTTCAGGAATGGTTTGAGGAACACAATGAAGGGCGTTACCCTGACCTCCAAATTCCCCAGATCTGAATCCAATCAAGCATCTGTGGGATACCAACAAGCTTGATCCATAGTGGCTCCACCTTGTAACTTGAAGGATCTGCTGCTAACGTCATGGTGCCAGACACCACAGGACAACTTCAGGGGTCTTGTAGAGTCAATAGGGGCTTTGCAACGGAGGAACCTTTTCATAGTTCCTTGAACTATAGGCGGAAGTACCCGGATTTTGGCGTGTTCGCACCGCAGGAACTAGGAAGGATTTTAGTTCAAGGAACTTCTTTTGGAGAAACTAATTTAGGTCCTACTTCAGAGTAGGGTCTAAACCAGCACTATAGGATCTACCAGTGAAGTAAGTGTACACTGATTGGCCGAAAGCATGCGAAAGACCAGCAGATCTGTGTAAACAGATTATTGCCTATATATTTACTCAAAAACTAAAATATGAACATGGAAAACAGTGATAAATGGACCTCTTAACCTATATGCTAAGGAGAAAATCCAACGCAACTTTAAAGGGACCAAGAGAAACATGATTATGCTCAGCTAGCAACACTGGACATAAACCACACAGCATACACATATGTGAATCTGACATCTAATCAAATCATTTAATACTTTGCATTTCATTTATCTCTGCCATTGCTTGTACAGTTTATTCAAGCTCTTGATCAGCAACAGACTATTTTGAGAAATGTTTATTAATTATCATGTGACTTTTCTCAGACGTGATGCAGGACATAACCAGAGAAATTAAACGGGTATCAGCATTAACAAGAAATGGCCTTTCAAACGACAAATATGCTCAACAGATTACTCTAATTCTGGAATTACTTTATCTGGCAAATAAGATAATTCTGAAGAGATGCATCTCATTACATTGGTGATATGCATGTGTGCATGACCAAACTTTACACATTCCACTTTGGAATTCAATATTGCACAAAATCAGAGCATACAGAATATTGTAGATATGGCTAAGTTTGAATACTTCACCATGTTTAGTGTCTACAGATGCACTTTTCTGAGAGCGCAGACACAAGATATGTGCTTACCCAGTCTCTAATTAGTAAACCACATTACATTAAAAAAAACACACAAAAACACTTGATATTTCTTTCACAGGACAGTTCTAATCTTATATGACAGCTGTAATTACTTGAGCCTTGTTTAACATTCATGGATATGATAACTGAAAATTATTTACAGCCAACCAAATGCGGAATGCAATTGCTAAAAAGACTTTTTTCTTTCTGGTTGCACAGTTCTTTAAGTGTGTTGCATTCAACCAAGGAGGGAAAATGAAAGTGTGTGTCAATGGGAATTCTGAGAGAAAGGGATGGAAGAGTTGGAGTTGTGTCCTAGGAGTTAGGCTTGCATCATATCCTGCTTTGCTTTTCCTATTTTTTTATTTTCTTTTTCTTTATCTACTATCCTACCAAACAACCAACAAATAAATAAATAAGAAGTACAAAGTACTTAAAATGAACACGATTCGGTGGTCACAGCCCATTTCACTGACATATTTCAGAGAGAAACCAGATATTCAGTGAAAAAAAAAAATATGGGTGGAAACTGATTCCATCCATCTGGAATTAATTGGATTGTGAAAAGCGTATTGGCCTACCAACGTAATTTCAGAGGCAGAACAAGTCACAGATTTTTCTTTAGAATACTGTCCACTGACAAATGGTTTCAAAATAAGACCAGAAATGTATTATTAAAACAGTAGATACAATTTTAAGAATTAAAACAGTGATAGTAATTTAAGACTAAAAACAGATTGCAGGATGGCGCCACTGGAGAGAATTTTCCAGCACACAGGAAGAGACGAGAAACCTGAACATGTTCTCATTTGGCAACTAGTCAATGAGCAGATTTGGAGAACACTAATTGCAGGCAAAGTCTCCCAAGAGCAAACTGTGGTTAAGCGGTGAGCTCAGGGGCACGAGTGGAATCTCCATGGACTCTATCCGAAATTGCACCTGCAGCCTTTTTTCATCTGCACTGAAAATTTGGAGGAAGGTGGAAAAGGGCAACGTACTGATGCTAAACCCACAATCCGCAAGCATTCAAACCAAGCCGCCCCTGTGTATGGAAACCCAGAGCTCTGAAACCCACTTCCCTATGGTATCCACGCTCCCTCTGCTGCTCCAGCCCACAATCTGACAGCACTGACAGGTAATGATGAATCGCAGCACTTTAACTAGGGCAGGACTCTCAGCATGCTAATAAATGGCCTGCCCAAACTGTGGATGATTTCTTACTCAAGATATGGATTAAAAGGGAATTGCGTGGGGCGAATTCACTGAAGGCCCATCACTTTTCAGAGCAGCATTTCAGCAAAAAATATAAATAAAAATATTTCGCATGCAATACAACTTAGGCTAAATGCAATAAATTGTACTGCATCACTGACATTCTTTTTTTTTTTTTTTATAAAATCTGTCATCCTTTCTATGTAAATTAGTTTTCAGTGAATTTGCCCCTCTGTGGGGGGTAGGGGTGGCCAATAAATACTGAATAGGCTACTTATAATTTATTTACTTATAATTTAATATAAAATCAAGCAACACTGTGAATATTGTGACAGCTGTATTGCACTTTTTATTCAGTCATTAACTTTCCTAAAACCATTCCAGTAGTTTCATGATGATTTATTTGCATCACTCAAAAATATATTCATACTAAGGGTACGGTTTCACATCAATGATTTCACATCGGAAAAGTTTTTCTTTTGTGTTTTTCACATACAGGCTACAACGTTGTCAAAATGATCCATGTTCACACATTCACTAATACATTATTAAAATCAAAAGCTGTATTTTGTATATTATTTAATGGTTCTCCTGAGATAACGAACTAACAATGATCTATTTAATTTTTATTAACGAACATTTACAAAAATTTAAAAAAGTACTGTAAAAACATATATTGCACATTGCTAGTTAATGCATTAAATAAATGTTAACTTATGGGATATTACAGTTTATTCTATATATTGCTATAGTATCTAAAGCAAAAAGCAGAAAAAAAACATGTCTTAGTAGATTAAAACTTTCTTTAAACTGTACACATAAAATGTAGACATCTACTTGTGGCTTCTATGGCTTTCTGGTAACAATCTATGGAAAAATCTATATGACATCAATCTTGAGATATATATAATATAATATATAATGCAGTAATTTTTTCAATGGGAGCGTCGTGTTTTTAAAACGCCAGGTGCGTTACGAGGTGCTGAGCATCTATTTAAAAAAAATTTTTTACCAGTCGCGAGAGTTGAAGAATGCTCAACTTTGGATAAAATGCAGCGCTCATCACTGTCACTTTTTACCCGCCGTCCAATCACAGTGGAGGAGGGGCGGGACAAATACAACACCAACCAACTGCCGCATCCTGCTGCTTGTACAACGTCATCAACAGACAACAAAAACAAGCATAATATCAGAACAAAATAAATTTAAAACAAGAGCCAGGGTAAATACTTTACATTGTATCGACATTCTTACATAGAAACAATACAGAAATAAATATCTGAAATGAGATACTAGCAACACTTCCACGGATATTCCGAATCATAGCAAGCAAAGCGTCTCAAATGAAAAAAAACAAAACAAAAACAGTGCGCTGCCAAAACGCTCTCACGCACCCACAGCTAGCACTTTCAGCAGAGCGCCTAGCGTTTTTAGCAAGGGTTTGGTGGACCCGCGGCCTTATTGTGTGTCTGCGTGTAAGAGCATGCGTGTTTGAGATTGTATATGTGTGTGTATTCTTTAAGACATGTTGCTCTACCCTGTAGTTGGGCACATCTCCTAAACACTATGATCATTCCCTCTTGTGAACACAGACCCAGAATGCATTGCCACAGTCACCCCTCCCTAATTACAGCTGTCCCATCAAGCCAAGGGAGGAAAGAAGTGTGGAGGGATGGAGGGATGGATGAATGCAGAGAGGAGGCGGTGAGCCAGCGGCAGGATCTCTCATCAACCGAGCGGGGAATACGTGTTTTTCCTTCCTCTGCTTCTCATCAGCCATTTTATCACACTGTGTAATTGAGGCCTTGGCTCATTTGGGTTTTTCACGTCTGTAGATTAGGCCTTACAATACAGATGACAAAACTCGCAAACATTGTCATCTTGAAGGATAAGGACTGCTAACTTAAACACATCGTTAACCTAAAATGTAACATTCTGACAATATTTACTCACCCTAATGTTTACCCAGCTTATAATAAACTATTGTACTAGACAACTTGAAAGACAATACGCTGCGGTTCAAAAGTTTGGGGTTTGTTTTTGAAAGAAGTCTTTAATGCTCACCAAGGCTGCAGTTACAGTATCTGATCAAATGTACAGTAAAAACAGTCATATTGTGAAATATTATTTCTATTTTAATATATTTTAAAAAGTAATTTATTCTTTTGATGGTAAAGCTGAATTTTCAGCATCATTACTCCAGTCTTCAATGTCACATGATCCTTCAGAAACCATTCTAATATGCTGATTTGGTGCTCAAGAAACATTTCTTATTATCAATGTTGAAACCAGTTGTGCTGCTTAATATTTTTGTGGTATATATTTTTTTCAGGATGCTTTGAAGAATATAACATTTATTTGAAATTTGAAATTTCAGTTTGAGTACAGTTTCAATTCTATAAGTTAGATCATGTACATAAATAGTTTATTATGCTCTAAGATGCAAGTGCTAAATTAAATATTTCATTATGACCCTTGTAGGCAATGATTTATGTACATCCAATGTTTTTTAGCAACTCTTTTCATTGGCATGAAAACCAACTCAATTGCAAATATGAAGTGTTTTCAGGTTGTTTATTTTTAGAGTTGCCTATACAGTACTTTGTTTTGAGGAGCCAAACTCCTACAACTCTGGCGCTCGTGTCGGAACGAAGGGGAGGGATTCAGCGTAGGAGGTGTTTGTGGATCTACAATGTATCTATAAAGACACGTTCCAGTTCCTATAAAGAAACCAGAACAGTGTTCTGTTGGAAGCAAATCACAGTTAGCTCATGTTTGGGAAATAGCAGTTCAAGGATTCCAGCATAAACAGATTGTAATAATGGGAAAAACAAATGAGGGTTCATTTAGTTATTGGCTAACTGCTCAGGATAAACAAAAGATGATATTAAACGTATTTAAATGCTAAAAGACGACCAAGTACAAAAGGTAATGCAATTGTGTGTGTGTGTGGGGGAAGGATAATTAGCGTTTGACGAGTACAGGAAGAACGTGAGACAGCGTGTGTGTGTACCACGTAGCTTGGCTGGAAATGAGAGAAAAAGCGTGTTCACAGTTCATTACCACATTTCTTTCCCGTGTTAATAAAAAGCTGCACGTTACAAACGTGTCAACAGGGAAGTGTTTTCATTTACACCGACGGGTTAGAAAAAAAAAAAAAAAAAAGAAAAAAAAAAGGAAGAAAATTAGATGCTAAGTAATTTCAAGTGGCGGTTTGTCTGCTTGATAGCAATCGAGGGAAAGCATCTCAGATAAAGAGAGGTACGGTTTCCTCCTGTGAGGTAGCAGACGCTTTTCTTTTTTTCTTTTTTTGGCTGTAAAAATGGAGAGAGAAGAGTAATTGCGAACAAAGAAGTGGTGGAATTGTCATCACTCCATGGAGACTGAATTTCATGGCCCGATCTGAGAGAAAAGAGGCGAGAACGACTCTTTCATGCGGCTGACTGAAGCGCCTAGGGAGAAGAAGATTTCATTCGAGCCGTTCTCAGAGGCTAGCGTCAGTTATCAGACCCAAATCAAATGATCCTACAAGTGCCACAGGCAGACACGGAAAAGCTTGCTGAGAGAAAGGAAGTGCCTCTATTAGAGTGGACTAAAGGCATCACACGCGATTGATGTGCACCATCACGCTGTGAGGATCCGCGTTCAGGAAATTAAAAGTATTTTTCATCCCTGACTATGCCCTCAGTCAGAGACAAAACTGGAGAGTAATGATACAAAATGGCTTTTAGAACTTTTAAAGACAGAACTCAGTTAATGAACAGGAACTATTCCAGCCCTCGAGAGAGAGATTTTCAAAAGGACTTTTTTATATGAGAACGTATCCATCAAATACAGTCAGGTGATAGACCTTCACAAGAGAGCAGAACTTCTATGATACTCACAGAGAGAAACAGCATTGTATTTAATGTAATGTCAGCATCACAGGACTGATCGTGCTCATTAAAAATACACTGCACAAGCAACACTACAATAAGGTTCATTAGTTAACGTATTAACTAACATGAACTAACCATGAGCGATACCTTTGTTACTGTATTTGTTAATCTTTGTTAACGTTAGTTAATAAAATACAGATGTTCATTATTTGTTCATGATAGTTAGTATATAATTCAAACTAAAATAACCGACATAAATGCAGTAACATCCTGTGTTTCACATACTTGGATACGTCACAATAGGGAAGAAAACACCATCGCAACTTCCGTTTCAAACCACTTGTTACGTGGACCTAAAATCAACAGACAAAGACAAAACTGACCATAGAATTATACCAGTTGTGCTAATATCTGCAAATATCTTACCCTGCAATCACTGTCAGTCTTCGCTCACCCTACCACAGCTTCCAAACTAATATTTATCATTTATATACTGTAAATTCAGACTTGTTTATAAACCTCTGAAAGCAAAAACCCACTTAGACTGTAGCCTAAATGACACGCATTTGAGAATAAATTCTATAAATGCGGAGTTCTGTTCTCCCAGCCGACTATTGAGGGGCAATTGTGAAAAGCTTCATCTAGTCTATTAAATGTTCATTGCTCATTTAAGATCACCAAAGGGATCACATTAGACAGACATAGTCTTAATGTGAGGACTCGCCTCATTGGCGCTTGTGGTAAATGTTCCCTCCATTAACCACAAAGATCATGGATAAAGTGGTTTTAAATTGACTGATTCTAGAAACAGACAAAAGTTGTACACTGATTCCATACCAGTGAAACACTAACAGTGATTCTTTTATATTAGTTCCATTTCCAGTAGCTGGAAAGTTCTGCGAGGCATCACACTCAGAAAGTTAATGGAAAATGCATTGTGGCAGTATCATGGTACAGTATTGGATGGCAATACTGTGGTACAGTGATGGTAATATAATATACGAATACTGTTTATGCACTTTTTATACAGTATATCTCAAGATTCAACATTTTGGTATTACCATGGAATCACTTTCAGAATTCCAGTTAGTGTCCAAGATAACCAAATAAAATAAATACTGGCCACAAGGTTGTCTCTCTGCTTTGTCATTCAGAATCAGCAGACAAACAAATAAACAAACAAACATGCAAACAAAACAGGTTGGAGGAGATGCTCCACTCAAAGGCATATCAGTTTCGGCTTGATGCTATCTGTGCGATGTACCACGTCTCCTCCCACAGGGACTATGCTATTGGACTATTTCAGGGTATGTTAGTGCCTACGTGGTGATAGACTCATCTACCAGAGACCTGAATGTGTGTGTGTGCGTGTACAAAAATAAGTTTAAGGGGAATAGCGTATCCTGTATCCCACGCAGCAGGTTAGTTAATGCTTTAAGTAACATTAATTAATGGGACCTTATTTTAAAGTGCTACCAAAATGATTATGATTATTATTATTATTATAATTATAACAAATTATTATTATAGTTAACTGAAGTATATATATATATATATATATATATATATATATTACTTTCAGAGTCTCCTTAAATTAGTGTTGATGCATCTCCTGCATCTTCCAGTTGCATGAACATTTCAAACTTTTTCTATGGCATTTTAAAATTGCCAGCAATTTAGATAGCAATTTATAGATAGCATAAATGTGGCCATTTACATGCGGGACATCAGATCCTATCAGAATGGAAATTGAAACTCAGTCACCCAACTTCCTAAAGATCACAGCGGTCTCAGAGCATCTTCTGAACATCACTTCAGAGTGAGGAGGAGGGGTGTTTTTTTTGCTTTTCACTCTCTCTCACTCTCTTATGCTTGATAGTATCAGGCCAAACTGCTATCAGCGTGTGGGAACAAGAGTATGCGCCTATCGGCTCATCTTGTGGTGGGACGTTTTTCACTCAGAGGGGGGCGGTTGGTTTCAGACGAGGCGAGAAACTACACACAGCTGTCAATACTGCAAACCCACAGTGGAAACAGTTTTCTTTTTTTTTCTTGTTTCTGTTTTGTTCTCTGATCGGATCGTTTTTAGTCTCCCCTTTGCATGCATTTATACTGTGATTGAAAAGAGAAGCTATTTATGTACATAAAGAAAGCAAAACAGCTCTTTCATTCTAAAAAAAAAAAAAAGCGACATTAGTAAGCTACACTTTTCCGATGTACATGTCCTTCCTTTCTCACTCATTTAAGGAGTAAAGCACGCACGCAAAACTAAAAAAAAAACAAATAGCAGTTAAAGGGACTGTTCACCCCAAATTGAAAATTGTCATCTTTTACTCACCCTCATATCCTCCCAAACCTGTATGACTATTTCTTATGTGGAACACAAAAAAGGAATTTTGAAACACTTTTCAGATGTTTTTTGTTCATACAATGCAAATCAATGGGGTCCAAAACAACATTGGAACCCACTGAGTTTCACTATTCTTTTTTGTCTTTTTTAATCTAAAGAAAATGTTTGGAATGACACAAGGGTGAGTAAATCATGACAGAATTTTCATTTTAGGGTGAACTATGCCGTTAACAAGCAGTTTTACTAGATTTTTTATAAGGATACAGGAACATACTTGGACATCTTGGCAGTGAGACATCGCCTCTGGTCTAGCATATTTTTTCATGCTCTTGTTCTCAGTCGGTCTCTGTCATGCCTATAGCCTCCTTCCAGATGCATTAGCCTGACTGGCCGCACATGGCCCGAGCAGTTCCATCAGTACTGTCATAGACACTTTAGTGTGACGAGCCAGGCGGCAGTAACCCTGCTCTTGATAACACAAGAGGAGAGGGATCGACTTCGCCATGGCAAACTCCAGAACAGATGTGAGATCTTTAAGGGACATGGGGCTTTTGTTTGGGTGATCAAGCAATTTTAATTTAAATCGATAATTCTCAGTTCTGTGAGAATGTCAGGGTCTTTAGAAGGCTGAAAAACAACATACACAAAATCTAACGAGGAACAACAAGTGCACAACAGGCATCTTACCAGTGATTCAAAATAATCAGCTGAATACCTCATTTCATTGGGATCCAATTGTATGCAAAAACCAAAGCACTAAAAAGAAGGTTCAGCCCAAAAATGTAATTATTAATTATACAATCTCATGTCATTCCAAACATGTATGAGATACAAAATGTTGTGCTGGTCACTAACCCAGCCAATAACAATGAATGAACTGGAGCTCTAAAGCTTTCAAACGATTGCAAAAGCACATTAAAGACACATTGTAAATGAAGTAGCAACAGATCTTTTTTGTATTGTGAGTAAAATAGATAATTGAAATGAAACAATTTTTTTGGTTAAATTCATCGGTTGTTGATTGGAAGGAGGCAGATTTGAACATGAGCTTGCAGTTGATTGTAGGATGGGACGGGGTTTACGCGGACTAAATGAAAGGAGAAATCTGTAATTTCATCGGAAGATCAAGTTTTGATTAAAAATTTCAAGGTCAAAAAGAAGTAGACGGAAAAAAAAGAAATGTATGCAATGCATGGATGAATCATTCACAACCAGTGTGGAAACATTGAGATACTATTATAGGTTTTTATTATTATTTGGAATTATTTTTTATTTTTATAAACTTTTTAATGTCTATATAGTTTTATTTCTATTTTAGTTTAAGTTATATTAAATGAAAATAAGAAATACTGCCTTGCCAAAGCCTTGACAAAAAGCTCAAATAAAACAAGTTTAAGCCTTTTTTATATTTATTTTATTTCAGTTAATGTTCATTTTATTAAAGTTATGAAAACATTGTTTTATGGTTTTTAATTTCAGTTAACTATAATAACCCTGTTCACAATAAAATCAATAACAAGCATTTAGAAAATCGATAGGATGAATACCCGTTTCATGCCGACTTTATTAGTACCATAAAAGTAGTCCATATGACTCATGTGCAATATTCTGCAGTCTTCTGAAACCATATGAGAGCTTTCTGTGAGGAACACACCACAATTGAAGTTATTCACTGATCATCTTGCCCTCTAGAGAGCTGTGAACTGCTGCAAATGATTCATGAGTCAGAGGCACTGCATTTAACTTGTGAACAACTTATTCAGACCAGTTTTGTGAATCTATTAACTGACAACACAAGGGTGAGAAAATAATGACAAAATTTGCATTTTTGGGGTCAACTATCCTTTTAACTGATGGTTGTCATTGTGGATGTGTTGATCATCAAAAAAGCAAGTTTTATAGCATCGGAAGACTTTGAAAAGTTTATGAGGCTTTCAGACTTTGGTGTCAACATATGTGGCTGGGCTAATGGTTTTGGTTGTGTAGTCAAGGCAGATGCACATGTCTTTATCAACAAGTCTGCTGGACTGTCTTTTTAAAAGCTTTATGAAAAATCAAAAAACAACACATTTCACATTTCAATGTCAACATATGGTTGGGTGTCAATAGATTTGCTTGCATAGCAATTTTTGCAGCAGTTCAATGTGTCTTTATCAACACCTTTGATGTACAGACAGGGGCGCTGCCCATAAATAGCAAAAAAAAAAAAAACATCGCATGTTTTGAAGCTAGCACAGTTTGTGGCGTCTGCTTAGGCCACGTCAGACTAAATAAAGCTGTATTTGTAAAACACACTTGAAATGTTTTGAGAGCTATGATGTGTGATCTACTATATAGTGAGAAATCAATTTTTTTTTTTTTTTTTGCACTTCAAGGTGAAATGTCTCATTTCTGTGACAAGTGCATGACACCAAATGGAATTTCAAAAATAATGACCAGAGGTTTCAGGAACATTCACCCTTTCTGCCACTTGGCGGACAAATATATAGTCCACCCCAAACTCACTTGCTGTGACTGGTTTGTTTGGCAGGTTTTCTGGTAGATGTCATAACACCACCGCCTGGACCCCAAAAAGCAGCTTTCTATATTTAAAAGTTGCCATGTATTTGTTTTTTGGAGAGCTCTTAAGAAACCTTATAATAAATCCTCTCCCGTGACCATCAAATGTGCATCTCAGAATCTCTCTCTGAAGTAGTAAGTCATCCGGTTACTTTTTGGCGACTGTTTTAGGAATACTGTAAATTCTGACATACTACTTTTTTCACATACTGGTTTTCTCAAAATAAATTGTAGGGAATTATTCAATTTTGGATACAGGACAGATACTGATTGAAAACAAGCAAAAATGGTAGGGGTTCCTAGCCTAGCAACTACCGTAGAGATGAATGCTAACAGCTCCTTGAGGGAGGTGAAATGCTCAAAAAGAGCAAAGTTTTGATAGCATCACAATCGCAATGGCTTACTTAAATTCAAATCTGCATATTGAGAATTTTTAAGTATTTTAACAAAAAAATTACACACCACAGCTTTAACAAGTGCAGATTGCCATTCATTGCAGTTAAAGAGACTCATCATGCTACAATGCCAACATTTGAATAACGACAATTTATTTACAGTTTTTCACTTCGAGAAAAAACAAAACAAAACACACGTCTCATTCCCTTAAGTACAATTCTCGACCTCACTCTCCCTAGAGAAAACAATAGAAACATTCTCTCTGCTCTGAAAACAAATGCTCTGTTTTGATTTCTGCAGCCTTGAATGGATGGAGATAAAAGCAGAGACCATCTGTCTGGTTGGCGGAGCGGCACTGGGAATTGATCACAGTGAGTTACAGTAAGTGCATTTGCATTCTCGCCGCTCTAAACTGCTTTATTATCCCCACGACGACTCGCTCTTCCAGCTGAGCCCCTTGGTAACAGGGTGACAAAACGCCTAGTGGGTAAACACCTTTAAAAGGATTTGACGCACTATAAAGGAAAAAAAACGCTTCTGTTTTGTTATGGCCTTTCACTTTCTGTTTGGCTTAAGAGTAAAGCATTGTTGTGGTGCGCAATCAGATAAAGGCAGATGTATATAGCAGAGAATGTACAGAGGACAAAAGATGCTGCGCTAGCAAGTGCATGAAAATTGCACCTTTAAAAGTAAATAAGAAAAAAAGAAAACGCAAGTCTAAACTCCAAGATCTCACGCTAGATTACAGAAACCATAAAACCCAAACAGATATTTAATGAATACGGTAAGGACTATGATTCACATGTACAAAACATGAACAACATTAAACAGAAAAGAATGTGCTTTCATCCTTACCAGCCAATAGTGTGCATTTAGGGCGGGGCTATCTGTTTGTTCAACCAATGGCGGTGTTCAAAAACCGTTTGAAAACGATCCTTTTCGCAATTCCAGCCGTTAACACAGAAATTATTATACACTTCAGCCTGAAACAAATGCAGAAAAGATGCAAAAATGCAGCAAAGGAGAGGCAAAAAAAAAAAAAAGAGAGAGAAAAAGAAGTTATTTCCCATCTTGCTGCTGGATCCCCTTGGAACGAGCTCGATTTAACCTTGAAGAATAATGAGATCTGACGTGCTTAAATGTTAGCATTCTTAAATCACCAGGAAGTGCCTCGGCGGAGGCCATAATCACTGTGCCAAATTGCTGTGCTCGCTAATTTCATTTCTCCCTCCGCATTCACTGGCAGTTAGACTCCATTACTCAACAACAGCCATTTAATGCTCCCAGGTCCCAGAGGTGTTACATTAAAATGTAATAACTTGCAATGTAAATGAAAACAAAAACCATTATTTTTCCTCTCCATCCCCATTCTCTACCATCTCCTCCTACCTATCTCTCTCTGTGGGGGGAGTTGGGATCTAATTCTCAGCCCATCTGGCTGGTGTAATGAATGTGAGGCGAAGCCAGGATGCTCCGCTATTGACTCTGAGAGCATGGCGAAACACCTGAGTGGCCCTCCCGGGGTATTCTGTGACACTGGGCCAGTAGTAATTGGAGACCAATAACTCTGTTATGTATGGACTATCAATTTCCAAATTGGTCTGGCAGTATTTGTGGCACCGTTTGATAAGGCGATCTCCCTAGAATCGTGAAACCGCAATGTCGTTCATAAGCCAGGTAAGAAGTGCTTAGGCCAGGTTTAACCTCTATATGGAGGGTCTCCCTCTGAGAGGAGCAGCTTTAGCTATAGGAGTCCTGCTGCATAGTGGGCTTCATTATGATCAGGGCACTTCCGCACAGAGAGGAACCTCAGATTGTATTAATAACATAGCAGGAGGGAGTTAGTCTGGTCACTGAGCTGCAAAATACCATGTGGACAGTTTGCTATCTACATTTTAACTGTTAAATCATGCAAATGGAAAAATGGAGATTAAAATCAATAAATGGTAAAAAAAAAATCTTATGTATTTAAAGTGGACACATTTCTGGAAGAAATTGTGCGTGCGATTTTTTTTTATGATCATTCTGGATGATTATATAAGACGGGTGGGGCCTGGAAGCCTCTTGCCAGAGTAAAAGATTAAAGAGAGTAACTGTCAGATATGGTCAATCAAACAAAATAGTTACAATCACAAGAACTTTTTAACTTTTAAACTTTTTAATCAAATAGACATACTTAATCTAAAAATTCTTAAGATTAAGAATTCTAGGTAAGTAATCAAAGAAGTGAACGTATGACACTGACCATGTTAATGATTGTAACGGTAAAAATGTACAGTAAAAACCTATTGATTGTTCAACAGTACATTTCCTTACTATATACGGTGAATAACTGTAATAGATCTAACCTTATGTTCAATGTAATTTTATAGTAAAATACTGTTAAATTTAGAACAAGTCATTGTATAATTTACAGTGAAAAAACAAATTGACATTCCCAGAATTCCATGCATGAAATGTCATATTTGATGCATTTTCGTTGAAATAACTGTTTCTTCTTAGTTTTTTTTTCTAATCAGTTATGTACATTAGTGTTTTATGTTACACCTAATGTTGTTAAATTAATGTTTGTTCCATTTTTTTTAAATGTCATGTGTGTTACCATGATGGTGTTTAGCATTTGTGTGAATGACTGAGCACCATATTAGTATTTACCTTCTCAGCTTGTGGGAAAGCTGCTTGTGATGAGCTTGGATTCATCATGTGACTTTCAACACTTGTTTTTGCCTGCTTATCAGTTTATTACAAAGGTACAAAACCAATATTAGTATAGGTTGGTATATCAACATCATATCAGTTAATGAAATAGCTTTTTACTGTAAGTTTAAGTCAAATCTGTAAAACCTAAAAAGTTGCAACTGTATTTTTTGCTGTAAATTTCTGGCAACCACAGCTAGCCGGTTTTTTTTTTTTTTTTTTTTGTGTGAACTCATTTGTACAGACGGTCAAATGATCTTACAACATTTTGATTGGCTCATCCTCAAATCATGATCATCAGGTCCACCATATGCTGTCATGCAAGTGGAAAAGGGAACAAATCCAATACTGAAACGTTCTGAAATTCACAATACTATATAAAGCAATGATAATTTGTTCAGTCTACACAAACTAATGGTAAGTTTAAATCACTTATACAATATTCAACTACTAACTACTGCTCAAACCAAACGACCAAACCTTAAGTCTGTAACTGGTCTGCTTTGGGGACGAGTCTATGTAACCATTCAACATGAGGACATGATAAGCTCCTTTTCCGTAAACACTCAAACGCCTTCACAATCTAAGAGATCTAACGGGCATGAAAGAAGGCACGTAGCAGAGACCGGTCTGGGACATGCCGGTCCTCTTGCTGACTAGAGGGTGGAGATGACAGAGGAGCTTGAAACTAAGGGTTAGTAGGAGCATAGAAGGTGTTGTATGAGTTTGTGTGAAGACGCCTCAGAGCAGATAAACATGCTCGCTTTGCTACAGGAAATCTGGGTTGTACCTGGTGGGGTGCAACTGTTAGCCTGAAGCAAAGCCGCAGAGAAGGTGAGGTGAGACTGAATAGTGCTAGTGTTAAAACCACAAAAAAAGGTCTGCTTGTGTTTAATCTTTTCTTTCTCTCACTTTCCATTTCTGTCTTTTTTCCATGTCGTGCTCGAGCTCATTTAGAGCGGCCAGTGCATAAATTTACTGGTGGCTGCAACCTTTAACGCCTGAGAGGGGACAGTGTGATCTTACACACATAGTGAAACTAAGGTTGCGAAAAGGAAGCAACTGTCATTCAAAATACATATATGGAAAATAACCTTCGAAAGTTTGAGCACACCTTATTATACACTAATGTTCAAAACATTGGAGTCAGTAAGATTTGTGCAAAAACACAGTAAAACAGTAACATTTTGAATTTTTATTGTAATTTAAAATACCTGTTTTCTATTTTAATATTTTAAAATGTATTTTTTTCTTTGAAGGCAGATTCATTTTAGCATCCTCACTCCAGTTTTCACTGTCAAATGATCATTCAGAAATCATTCTATTCAATTTCTTCTAATTCGTATTATTATGATTATTATTATTATCATCATCATTATTATTATTATCATCATTATCATCATCATCATTATCATCATGAAAATAGTTGTTAAAATAGTTTAAGTTAAAAAGAACAGCATTTATTGTAAATATTTTGTAACTTATAAATGACTTTACAGTCACTTTTGATCAATATAATGTGTCTTTGCAAAATAAAAGTATTCATTTCTTAAACATTTATACTGACCCCAAACATTTCAACGGTAGTGTAAATATTTTCCACATTTTAGAAAGTAAATCTTAAATCTTAAATCCAAATCAAAATACTGTACATGGAATACGTTTTCTCTTACTTATTTTGATATGCTAAATAAGTATGATTAAGTGATTAGCGGCATTTTATTATTCACATTTAGCATTGCACTTTCTATCAGAACAGAAAAGTCGTGACCAACCACTGCTTTAAGGCTAATAATTAAGTGCAGTACAACTAATAAGTAGCAAAGGGTGGAAAATCATTATTAGGCCTACACCTTCAGAAGGATATAGACCCACAGCGTTCTTACAAACTAACACTTTAAGTGTTATAGGAGGTGTTAAAATCTCAGGTAGTGAGGATAGGAAGAAGGAGAGAAAAAAAAAAGCATGATGAAACTCAACTTCCCTCCCTGTAGCCCTGACAAAAGGCAAGATGCAGAGCTCTCCTCTCGCCCTTAGGAGAGACGCCATGTTGAAACCCACTAGAGCTATAAAAGAAACATTTTAGCTTGTGTGTAAGAGCCGTATCGCTCCGAGCGCTGCTTAATTTCTGCCTTTGTTTGGGTGGCAGAGAGGCTCTCAGGGTTCTGTAAGGCCTGCGGGTCTTTTGTCTCACAGTAGAGGAGGTCTGTTCAATGCCTGAAGCAGTTTTGTTCAGAGAAAGCTTTTGTTCCGCCCCTCATGCTGAGATTTGGCAATGGGTCTCAGGCTGAAACACAACCCAGACAGCAGCACAGGTATTTCCTCTGAGATTGTGTCCAGAACTAGCATGCCAGACAGCCTGAGATCATAAGAAAAGAACAGAAATGCCGTGAAGGAACATGGAACGTAAACATCTTTGCACTTTATTGCATAGGTTTTATCTTTTGATTAACGTTTTCTAAAGAACAGTTCAGTGGTGCTCACCCAAAACTCAACATAATGATGCTATAGGTTTCCAAATGGTTGTCAGGATGTTGCTTTGAGGTTGCTGAGGTATCCGGTGTTGTTGGTTGGATGTTTAAGTGGTTGTGTGCTAACGCAAGCAAAACGAGCCCACCTTCAGTTCAAATTCACCCTCAGATACCATTCTCAACCTTTCTGACTTCAAGACTCAAAAAGGCCACCCATGTTGACCCAGGCATTTGTGCTGTAGTTATGATAATGGTGCTTCTTTTCAATCTTTTTTTATAAACAGAAACTGGTGGTGTTGACATGTTATAAATAAATAACTATAATTAATTTAGTAATTCTAGAAGATTCATAAAATAAAAAAATAAAAAAAATAAATACAAAACAGTTTGTTAGATTAAGGGACACATCCTACTCAAATAAATACACAATAATAATAATAATAATAATAATAATAATAATAATAATAATAATTAATTATTATTATTATTATTATTATTATTATTATAATAATAATAATAATTATTATTATTATTATTATTATTATTATTGATAAATAATAGTTTACTAGATTAAATGTTTACTAGATTAAAGTTTACTTCATATAAATACATATTTTATTATTATTATTATTATTATTATTATTATTGTTAGTAGTAGTAGTAGTAGTAGTAGTAGTAGTAATACAATAAATATATAAATAAATAAATAAAAAATAAAATACAGTGTGCTATAATAAATATATATATATATATATATATAAATAAATAAAATAAATAAATAAATAAAGTGTGCTATAATACAGGACACATCATATTCCAAATAAATAAATACACATTTTTTTATTATTATTATTATTATTATTATTAGTAGTAGTAGTAGTAGTAGTAGTAGTAGTAGTATTATAAGTAGTATTAAATAAAACAAACAAACAAACAAACAAACAAACAAGTTTGCAATATTAAGGGACACATCTTATCCCAAATCAATAAATGCATACACTATTTTTATTATTATTGGAATAAATAGATAAGTAGGAAGTAGTAGTAATATAAAACATTTTAATTGTATTTGGTATTTTAATTTAATTAGTTTTTTTTTTTTTTCATAAAATTAAATGATAATACTGTAAGTCCTACATGGAAGTTTGCTGAGGCTCTTGGGTTGAGAACTATTGCTCTAAGACATGGCTTGAGTTCCTCTAATTTGTTGCACACATTTGGGTAATTTCAGTTAATTGAACACAGACTGCCTTTTTTAAATACTGAACCCTATGGCTATTTTGTTCTTTGTCTGCCCATATCCCGACTAATGAATGAGGTTGAGTCAATGTTAAAATGATAAGGGAGTTCAATGTTAAATGGTGGTTCTGCTCTGATAATGAGCCAGCTTTAATGTGCTGTGATTCCCAGTGGGGTGGCCAGAGAGCTGACGTGTTCCGGGTGTTTAAGACACCTGAGAGAACCATGTTATACGCCCACAGCTGCGTTATTAACTGGAGCGCTGTAAATCCACATGATTTATTGAGCTCCCTTTCCTGTGTAATCACACCGCGGTGCAACTGAGCACAGGGGGATGAGGAGGAAGAGGAGGAGAGAGCGAGGGGAAAGGAGAGAATAGGAGGATGGGTGTTGAGAAGAGGCGTGAAAATGAAAAGGACTACTGAGAGCCAGTTATACTTTTCCATTTCAACTCTCCCCCCGTTTCACATCAAGAGACCAGTCTGAATCTGTACAACTACAGTATTTACAAAGCATCACACAAACCTGTGTGGAGGAGACTCTAGATGAGAGTGGGGTAAGCTGTGCCACTTCAGCTTTCCTCTATAGGAAAAGATAAAACTAACAATAATTCAGCGCCATAGAGATGTGATTTCTCAAAAATAAAGTGTACCTCACTTTACATGTAAACTGTTATGTAAATTGCAATGCTGAATCAAAGAAAATTTAAAAATAAATAAATAACGAGAAACATTCTAAATCTCATTCAAGACTTGTTTAGCTTATGGAAATTTTTATAAAATCAAACTAATAATTTATTATTATTATTATTATTATTATTATAAAAAGACTTTAAATAAATAACAGTTAGCTAGATTAAGATACACATTGTACCCCAATAATTAATTAATTAATTAATTAATTAATTAATTAATAAATAAATAAATAAACACATCATACCAGATACATTATCATTATTATTATTATTATATAAAAAAAACAGTTAGCTAGATTAAGAGACACAGTGTACCCCAATAAATAGATTAAATATATTATTATTAAAACAAATCAATGATACTGTTATTATTGTTATTAAAAACTACATTAAATAAATGGACAAATCATACCAGAAATAGATACATTATTATTATTTTTATAAATACTTTAAATAAATAAATAAATAAATAAATAGGTAGATTAACAGACACATTGTACCCTAAAAATGTATTAGATTATTAAATATATTATTTAAATAAATAAAATGAATATCGTTATCATTATTATTATTATTATTAAATAAATAAACAAACAAGCAAACAAACAATCATTAACACATCGTACCCCACTCTCCACTATATGAGAATACACCAAACATTATCTAGATGGGAAGATGTGGATGTCCTGATAACTGCGGTAATCTCTCGACTCTCCGTTATCTACTAAAACCATCTCTATCTGCAAAAAAAAAAAAAAAGCAAGTCCAGCATTGGAGAAGAGTGGACAAGTCAAGGCTCCCTCAGTCGCTCAGCGCACAGGCCTTAATGAGCTTTTAATGTAGCTTCCCATTTCAGTCAGGAGACTGAGCTAGCAGCCAAACAATAAACTGAATAAATGCCTCCACCGAGAATAATCTACAAAAGGTGCTTGGCATCTCTCATCTCTCTCTCTCTCTCTCTCAGAGTGAATAAAAATCACACCGTTCATTTTCTCTCCCAACAGATAGATGTTTGTAATTGGAGGTTTAATTTATGATCAGGTCGTCTTTGGATAATAATAATCGAGCCATTGTAATTTGCTGATGCAAATGGTATTTTATGACAGTCTATAAAAATGCCAGTGCTATGCAAGCGAACAACCAAACATCCTGAGTGTTCATTACGCTCCTCATTAAGGCATTCAAGTCTCTGTTAAATGCTTTTTGAGGCGGAGGCAACATGTAATTAAGGCCTGATTGAGCAATAGCACATATAACTTCACACAGCAATTTACATTCCCCACTGTTTGTGCAGAGCTACAAAGACACGAGAGAATGTGAGAGGGCAGGACGTCCCAACGAACAATTTGCAGGCAATTAAAAAAAAATACGCTGCTTTGTTTTAATGAATATTGTTAAAGTGGCCAATTATATCACTGATATATAAATGGACATTTTAAATTAGAAAATGACAGACAAGGACATCATTACAACAGAATGAATAGTATGAAAAATCAAGCAAGATAGTAATATGCCTTTCAAGCCTTCTCTACTAAACATAAAACTAAACTTTTACTATTTTTTTTAAATGTAAACCTTTTACAGACATGATTTTTTTAAAGTAATTAATACTTTTAATCAGCAAGGATGCATTAAAGTGATCAATAGTTTATAATATTACAAAAGATTTCGGTATCAAATATCCCACAAAAAAATATTAAGCAGCACAACGGGTTTCAACATTGATAATATATTTTAATATAACAATTAAACCGTAGTTGCATTTCACAATACTGGTATTATATTGTATTAATAATAATGTGAAATAGTATTACACTTGGTGTTTATTACATACATACATACATACATATTAAAATATATGATCAATGTCAAAAACAGCTGTGCTGCTTAATATTTTTGTGGAAACCGTGATAAAAAAAAACATTTCAAGATACTTTGACGACTAGAAAGTTCAAAAGAGTAGCATTTATTTTCTCCTCCTTTTAATGCATTTCTGATCAAATAAATGCAGCGTTGGCGAGCATAAGAGACTTATTTCAAACTTTAAATTAACCTAATTATCTGTAAAGCAAAATATATGTAAAAATATGTAAATAAATCATTACTGAGAAATCTAGCTAGCTTTTTATATGAGTGTCCCAGGGTTAGTTGAGAGTCTAGCTTGGCCATGTTGGTGATGAAAGGGTTAAAAACATATTCTGACCTTTTATATGGCTCAAATCCCTCTATTGTAAGGACATAAGGCTTTTTCTTCCATTTCATCATCCGCCAGAATATCTGAACTGGTAGAGCATTGTGCAACACCAAGTTCATAGGTGCGATCCCCAAGGAAAACCCAGACGGATAAACGTAAACCTTGGATAAACTTTAAGTCACTTTGACTTAAATCTGCTGCCAAATGTAATGTAAATGTAGGAGTTTGCTGAAATCACTATAATACAGGCACTAAAATACAACAGTAATGCTTATGCTTGCTTTGGCAAGCACCATGAAAAATGAAGGAATGAAAGGCAACAGACAATACTAATACTAATACTATGAAAGAAAGGTGAAGAGGGTCACATTCTTATGAAGTCTGCCGAGACTTGAATACAGGCTGGATTTGAACAAAACTACAGATATGTTTTTCAACATTCCTTCTAAATAATATATTAATTCACAATGTCATAATGGAAAGCCTAAGTTGTTTTGAAATGAGCTGAAGAAACAAGCTTTAGAATATGTATTAACTTCCATCCGTGAGCTGCATAATAAGTCAGGCCTTGGGACAATCATTGCAGGCATATTTTCATTTGTAAAGCTTAATTCAGAAAGCATGCCGGACCACACAGCCATGAATAATTAAAGACTAAACAGCATTAAGAGCAAAAAGCTTAAACAGGAAAAGCAATTAGCAGTTAATTCCCAACATCTGAACTACGCTCGCATTTCCTTTCCATTCTTCCACTTTTAAGCCGACCCCAATGTGTGCGAGACAGAAAAGAGGGTCCATCTCCAGTGGAAAAGAATAGCAATCCAAGGTGAAAATGAAGTTACCATTCATCTCTATTCAAAGAGAAAAGCCTTCACCGCTGCTTTAACAGTACGTCGCGCGGACTGTGAAAAATATTTTCGTTTCCATTGAGTCGCTACATCTCAGAATCGCCTTTATGTTTAGCTACTGGACTATGCAAGTGTGTGTTTCATCTCAGCTCCCATGAAGGGACCAAAAGCCTCTTTTTGTGGTGTGTGTGTGTGTGTGTGTGTGTGAGGCCTCGAAGCTTCTACCTTTATCTCCCTGAGTGACTGATGTGTTGAAACCCTGCTGAGGTTAACAGCACTTTTTATCTGTTGCTAGCAGCAACAGCCCAGTTTCCCCGGTGAGAGGGAAGAAACAGGACCGGGCTATGCAGCGGGCCGCACACAGCGATAAACAAATATGGCTTTCACCCAGAAACACACCCCTCAGACAAACACACATACACACGCAAAGTGCAGGATATTGTCAGAGCATCAATATATAACCCCAGCACATCTTGTTCTCATGCACCAGAGGGCTGACATGGTGAAAATATCTCTAAACCAGTTGTTCACAACCCAAAAATGGGTTCCAGGCTCGCAGGTCTGTTCTTACAGGTGATATATATATATATATATATATATATATATATATATAAATAAATAAATAAATAAATAAATAAATAAATATATAATTGCTAGATTCAAATAATAAAATGCAAACAATAACCAAACATACTGTAGTTATGCTAGCAACAAAAGCAGATTTAAAAAAAAAGAAGAGAAAACGCAACTTGAATCTTTTGTTGCTGATGTCAAAAGTCATGCATCCAAAGTCAAACTAAGTAAAAAAAAAAAAACATTTATAACATGTTGCTTGATGTAAAAGTCTGAATCCTAAAGCACAACACATTTAATATGGTTTTACTATATTATAAATAAAGACTTTATATTATTTACACTTTTACACAGTTTAATAAAAACTACATAATATTATGCTATACTGAATTATATATATTTTTTATAATTTTCTTATATTAAAGGCAGGATTTTGCAAAAAAAAAAACTTGCCGACCGCTCAGCTGGAGGACGCGTTTACCAGCGTCGAGCGGAGAGGAGCGCAGTGCATGTAGTGACATCATGTCACAATCACATGTAATAAAATACCTAACTTTATCATTATGAATATAAATGACTAACATGGCTGTTAGTACTCACTATCAAGCTAGCATATCGATACTGGTAAAGTTTAAAATATATTGAGTTTGATTTGGTAACAAGCTAGTAACATAAGGCAAAGCTACAAACGCATTGATGCACGTTTCCCATTACCATCAGTTACACTGTGATGAAGGTGAATTTCGTGTAAGATTCATAACATATACGGTGTTTTGCATGTAAGAGCTTCCACGATGAAAGCACTGTTGGCTCTGATGAGGACTGACGTTACACTCCGACTCCTACCTTTCTACCTTACTAGTTCCTTTTTTTGCCTTGGCTGACTGTATATGCAGGTACTGGGAATTTTGACTGCTCTTTCTCTGCCATAATTGTGATTCTTCCTAGCTTCCGTGCCTCTTCCTCTCCTCGGGTCAAACGGGTGCGTGCATGTGGGCAGCTCCTGTAGCAGCAGGGGTGGTAGCCATGGTAGCAAGGGAGAGTGACAGTCGCCCAGCCAATCATTTCATTCGTTCCGAATGGAAATAAGTAGCTGTGTTTATTGCAGCCCTGAGAGGACTACAGACACTCGATTTTTATACTTTCTTTTTCAGAGTACTTACATTTTAATTATGTATTGGTATATAAAGAAAGTTTAAACAAATTTGGAAAACATTTTTTTGGAAAAAAACTGCCGACCCTGCCTTTAAAGGTCTGATATATTTTTAGAATTAATAACATTACTAGACATTTATTTTTATAGTATTATATTATACTATATTATGCTATATTAAATTGTATTATTATAATATTTTATACTATTAAAAGTCTAATATAAAATTAGACTTAATGTTACTAGACATTTTTTTTTTATTAGGTGTGTAATGGTACATGTATTCGTCCCGAACCGTCACGGTTTGGTGAATACAGCCAGACACAGGCGATCCACACTTTAATCCACAAGGGGGCGCGCACAGTAATGCAACGCTGTCTGCTAACCGCTACAACAGAAAAAAAGCTCAGAAGAAGGAGAGACGATATATGCACCAACCCAAAACAAGAGTTTTGAAGCTTGCTAGTTGCCTATACCCAGAGTTGATTCATTTTTTTGACGCGCTCCACTAACTTTACGGAAAGGAAACTTTATTTCTTTATTTTTCAAAAGCACAATGTTTTGTTTTTATTGTGAGTGTACAGTTTCAAATGATGTCTTACTCTTATCAGTAGGACCATAAATGACAGCATTTTCAGTGATGAAATATGCATGTGCTGGAAATGGGAAGCCTGAGGTGCCGCTTCTCTCGCCGTCTCCTCGTGGAAAGGTGAAGTAGATTGCTCTTTTTCTCCTTCTCGCTCATCTTTCTGAGATTTCTTGAAAAAGCGTAATATTGAACTTTGTGCAGCCTCCATTGTCACCGCATGTTAATGAACTCTCACTCGCAAAGAAAACTAAACTCTGCACAAGTTTACTTTTACTTTTCAAGTTGTACTTTCATAACACAAGATATGCTTTTCAGTTTTGTAGCTGATTGTGACCAAATACCTTTTGCTTTTTATCAGCCCTACAAAAAAAAGATGACCTATGCAAGAGTGCATTCTGTTTACTGCTTAGTGCTTAATACACTAAAGGAGGCTGTACTGTAGCAAGAGGAGAATAAATGCCACTAGGTGGAACTACTAATTTGCACTAATGTCTGTTCAAAATAAATGAAAAGAAACCTAGCATTGGGGATTTGTTACTTTTACTCGTATCAAACCCCAAAACCACAGTATGTACCGAACCTTGACTTCTGTGCATAATGTTACACCCCTGATTTTTATAGTATATTATGTTATATAATGCTATATCAAATTATATTATTCTTATCTTCACATTATTAAAAGTCTAATATATTATTAAACTTAATATTCCTAGACTTTTATTTTTTGTAGTATGTTAACAGTACAAAAACTGCTTGACAGTAACACATATTTGTAAAAACCTTGCGGATTGAGTGTGCGTGATCAATTAAACATGCAAAAAGAGTAAATTAATGCATACAACAATGTCCCCTAATTGTAGTAAAAATCAAAGCATGGCCTTTCTTGCTTTACTTTTGTTTTGTCTGGTCTGTTTGTAACAAGTTCAAGACTATAATTCTGCATTCCTCTGATTCAAAACGCATTACCCTCTCTCTAATCAATACCAACACATCAAACAACTCCAAAAAGAATATTTAATGCTGATAGAATCAGTCACATCAGAAAGCAGATAGCAGTTTCTCACCAATATCTGTCTTGTAGCAGAGGTTACTTTGCCCAAGGTTGCGCTGCTTCCCCACGTTCTCCACGTAGGTGGTGTTACAGCCCGCAGGTGCTGTGATCCGAACACCGGTGGGCGTATGTTGCAGAATGGAGGCGTTTGATCCATGACAAGATGATGGAGCCCATCTTTATTTGTCATTTTGGTTCATATCTGTGTCAGGAGTCCTTGATTCATGATAATCATGCAGGTGCTCCCTAAGCACATATTGCTGCATGTCATAGTTAAGTACCGGCAATATTTGCAGTCGTTTTGTGCAAGACACAAGAATGACACTGGCTCTAATCTTATGTGAACAGCAGCACGCATCAATGTTCAGATGGAATGAGGGGTCAGAATGTCTACAGAGCACCTGTTCAAAACAAGCTAGAAAGAGGCAGTAAAATAAAGAGATGAGCCACTTGATGCCGTGCATTAGTGTTTTTACCAAAGACAAGAGATGTTCTCAGGCAGCATGACCGTATATGACAAATGTTCAATCAATTATTAATGTTATTCATACTACTAGTACTGCTGCTACTGCTACTAACAATAATAATAATGAAAATAATGAATTGAACATTGTTGTCTTTTATTATATTACACTATCACTGTTTTTATTAATACTTATTGTTATTATTATTATTATTAATAATAATGAAAAGAATATATTGAACATTGTTGTGTTTTATAATATTTCTGGCAACATTAGTATAGAATAAAATTTTAATTGCATAAACTGTATAACACATTGTGGTATAAAAATACAATACAGATTGGAATAATCTTGGTTGAAAACAACGTACGTAATTGGCAAATTTATATTTCTATTCACTTACTGACAAATATGGCTTTTTAGCATTACTGCAAAAAAAAATGTGCAAAACATGCAAGTTGTGTCTAAACAATGCTTGATGTATTTTATCATTCTCATGCTGCCACAGAGAATGATGGGAAACGTAGTTGGGCTGCACACATCTATCAGCTCATAAATCATGAGTAGAACAAAACTAATAGCTTAATTCTTCATCATCAGTATACAAAATGCATACAAACTAAATGGTAAAGTCCGTGATCAGAATTACAACTTGCATCAATACAAAAACTATTTGTTTCTGCCATAAGTCCGAAGAAAATCTGAAGATTACAAATGGTAATTACACAAAATCATGCGCGTTCAACTCATAAATCCAGACATTCCGACACATGACTTTAATGTAGCAATTGCTAAACGATGTAAAAAAACATGGAACACGTGTTTACAGGTATACATCTATCAATGGATTTAATATGGTTCATGCAAACCAAATTCAGAGTCAAAACTTGAATAATCTGCAACTACTGGGGGCTGAACTCACAACTTTCCAGGTGGTGGCCCACTTATCCAACCGGAGGGAAGCATCTCCCTCCATCATTCTCTTGACATATCTCTCCCTCTCTCTCTCAATGTGTTAGCCTTTAGCACTTTCACTCCTAGCAGATGATTACCAACACAACGTGAAGTGTCGAAGTGGCCCCAGGGGCCCCTGACCGTGACACTGTGCCTTGAATTCTGGAAGATAAGAGACTCATGCACATAAACAAGTACACACACACAAACTTGTGCCTGGAGCACTTGGTTCTTTGTTAATCTCATGAGTACACACACACACACACACACACACACACACAGTGCGAAGGGCCAAAGGGCCTGACTACACATAACCAGATTTGATGGAACTACAGTGTCAAAGTGAAACACCCTGCCATATTCTGCCCTTTTCTTTCTGCACTTCCCTCTGTGTTTTTTTCTCTTTTATCTCACTCACAACATCATGTAAAGAGGAGGACAAGGTTCGTGGCTCTTCGGTCACGTTTTCTCTGCCTAAACTGAAATGACAGTTGAGGCTTACGGGCCTTTTACAGAGAGGTTTTCTTTTTTTCATTTTCATTGCCATGCCGGAATGTCGCCATAAGGCAACGTGAGTTTAACATGCTCTACTTTTCATGACAAGACTAAGATTGAGTCTCTTGCTGTCTAGAGGAGATAAATCATGAAAAAAAATAATTAAACTAACATTTTACTCATATGCTAAACGAAATTGAGCTGATTTCATTGCAGTCAATATTGCATAGTACTAAACTCGCAAACTTACAGTAGTATGGGACTACAACCAATAATATCAATACAGAGAATATAAGCAGCTGTCTAGGGATTCAAAGCATACATACATACATTTTATAAGGCGGGGGGGGGGGGGGGGGGGGGATGGGGGGGATGCATTCAATTGTTTAAAAGTGAGAGTACAAATGTTTTGGATCATGTGACACTGAAGACTGGAGTAATGATGCTGACCCTTCTAATAGCTAGAGATTATAGAAAATTATTTATTTCCCTTTGCAAATGGCCAAAAAATAAAAGAGGTTGAGTGCTGACTGCATGACAGAATGAGTCCTGAAACCTTTAAACTCTCGTCTCTTCATACTGACAAAACATATGAAATAAATAACCTGGCGGCAGTCGTTACCTGACATTCTTATGTGACATGTAATGTCAGCTTGTGTGTGTGTGTGTGTGTGTGTGTGTGTGTGTGTGTGTGTGTGTGTGTGTGTGTGTGTGTGTGTGTGTGTGCGCATGCATACAAACAAACATTTGAACATCTGATGAAAAGTGAGCTTTCTGTCATGCATAAATAGCGATCCTGTGACATGTTGCTTGACATGCCTGCGGAAATTTAGCATATAAAATGCACTGCTGCTTTTGAATATTTCACAAGGGTATACAACACTTTTTTTTTTTTTTCTCTCTCTCTCAGCTCAAGTGTCAAGTGTATACTGCACTTTTCGAATAAAGAAGTACAGGGAATATATTTATAGAGAATATGATTATCTTTAGAATGAGAACAGTAAATCAATGAATCCCTGCAATTTCCAAAGCTTATTTTCATCCATAAGAACAGAATATACAAGGAATAAAAAAACAGTTTATTTCAGGGTTTTGTTATTTCTATGTGTAATGTATTTATCTTTGAATAAAAGGTGGGAAAGTATGTTTTAAAAAGAAGATTATGAGCCTATGTTTGCAAAATGTGATTCACATATCTAATAAATCGCCTGTCCGTGCATAACTCTTCACATTTTGATAATTTGAACATTCCTACACACAATACAATCATTATGAAACATGAAAATCTTATGAATGCATAATACTGTTCTAATGAAGCAAAAAAAAAGAAAGATCTTGGAGATATTCTATTTTATTCAAAAATGTGTACCTTCCTAATAGGTATCTCTCCCAAATAATGCTGCAAACTATACAGGATACCCTCTCATTTGGTACATTACTATAATATTAGAGGTTAAAATTAACAACAGAGCTATTATATTCAACTGGTATTTATTTTAGGATATAATAATTACTCTCAAGTAAAAACTGAAATGTTTGTATGCAACTCGGTTGCACATAAGCTAGTTTTCATAAACACTTGTCTTTTTGACAAAGTTATTCAAGTATACAAATACAATTAACAGTAAATAAGATAAGATTTTCTTCACACACAGTATGAGTTGCAGTCTGAACACATTTTTCCGCCCCCTTTTGATTGATAAAAGCTTAATTGGCCGATAATAAAAATAAAAGATTTTATGATACTGATTATTGGCCGATATATCAGTGCATCTCTAATATAAAAAAAACCCACACATTTACAATGAGTATATGAGTATATGAGTGTATATATTATATATATATATATATATATATATATATATATATATATATATATATATATATATATACATACACTCATATACTCAAAATATATATATATATTAGTGTTGTCAAAAGACCCGGTACTTCGGTACCAAATCGGTACTATTTTCTTTTTAAACGTCACGGTACCAGGTTTTCTCAAACCCGGTACTTGATGCACGTGCATGCCCGAAGCGCGTGCAGTTGCGTCCTCTTCATAAAAGCGCTGATGGCGATCGGCGGTGCTGCTGCTGATGTGGTGCTGATGTTTTTGCGCGTGCAGATACGTTATTTCAAATGACAAGCGCGCTCATAATAGAAGCGGCGCGCTCGTTTTTCCATGCGCGTTCATGGATGCATAGCAACGACAGACGCCACGGGAGTACACACGCTCGTGCGAACAGAGTGCCGAAGTTATGACGTCACTTTGTAGGCCAAAACGTGGAAGTGAGTTAGCATTTTAGCACTACGGGTTCCCTCGCCCTAAAGTCTATGGGTTTTTTGAATGGGTTTTTGCTAAATCGCCTGAAATAAGGTCTGTGGTTAACAAAACCTCTAAATATTTTCACGTTTTGATCTATGACATAAA
The DNA here is from genome assembly GCF_951802725.1 of Rutilus rutilus. Taxonomy (NCBI): domain Eukaryota; kingdom Metazoa; phylum Chordata; class Actinopteri; order Cypriniformes; family Leuciscidae; genus Rutilus; species Rutilus rutilus. The sequence goes on from NC_140221.1 coordinate 39,051,266, forward strand.
ACACACCAGTTATAACCTGCTTGTGATTTTTTAAAACTTTATTGTGTCTTAAAAACGGTGGTTGCTAACAAGTTGCTAAAAGGGACTACATCCTTTGGCGGGACTTAGACGTCATCATGACAAACATGAAATCTCTCACTAGCCCGCGTTTCAGCTTCACGTTCTTAGAAGTTTACCTTTCAGTTAATATAGCCTACATAACGTTATTTTTGTTTTGTCCCGAGATGCAACCACTAGTCATCGAATGAAATCTCGTTTGTTTTCCGTCCGATGTTATCCAGCGGAGACTATGGGTTCGTGCCAGATGGAGTAAACAAGGCTAGCAGTAGCAAGAATAAACGTTTTTCATAGCCAAATCAACAGCTAAAATACCTTTTGTCTTTCTCTTAAAATATCTAAAAGCTTGTTTACTTTGCCACTGTTTAATAGATTAGATCCTTGTGGATTACCAGGTAAAAATAGAAAATGTTAACAAAATGAGTATATGGTTTATTTAGGGAACATATATGGTTTAATTATAATATATTATAATAAGCATTTGCTATTGACAATTCTCTTTAAATTCAACATATATAATTATATACAACTATTATATTAAATGTTTGGAATTGAACTGTGTTATGCTTGTTCAGAGATTATTTGTATAGTTATCTTAAATACATAGAACACTATTATAACTCCTCTATCTCTCCCTAGTTTTACTTACTCGATTAACCTTGTACCTCATGCTGGCCCTTACAATACCGGCAAGTAAACCAGCATCTAAGCTGCACTGTTCATGTCCAGATTTATAGTTGTTCTCTCTTCGATCGATGCTTTTTCTATCGTCTAAGAAAAAGGACATGGAAATTGATACGGCCATAGCTAACGTTAGTGCTTCTGAGATGGTTAAAGCGCGTTTTTTCCCTGGCGAATTAGCAAATGGTATGCAAACATACAATCAAACATAACACAGAGAAAGATAATCTTTAAAGTTTATTTGGGGCACAATGATCAGGCATAATAATCTTAATCACAAAGAAAATAATATTAAGGTTTATATAAACTAACAAAATAATAAACGAATAAATAAAACATTAACAAAAGATTAAAAAAAATCTCAGAGAGGCACGCATAAACAAAATTAGTTTCTGACATTTTTGGAAAAACAGAATGGGCAATATTTCTCATGAAAAAGTGGATAAGTGTTCATACCATAGACTGTAAAAATAGGTTCATACCATAGACTGTAAAAAATAGGTTCATACCCTATGGTTCATACACAGCGCAGATCATAATGAGCGAGCGAGTGAGTTTGAGGAAGCTTGATGATGACGTTGTTCCGCGACCATGGTGTGCTGTAGTCCGTTGATAGCCTACCGTTAGCATTTTATATCCGACGGCTTTATTTAGGCTTCAAAATGTATACATTTTGGATTAACTTGTAAAGATTATCTTGATAGACAAAACGTGTAAGGGTCACAACTCTTTGTTGAACACAGATCTTATTTTTTGCGATTTTCCAAAAGTCTATGGGGAAAATGCATTGCTTTTTGATCGAGGGAACCCATGCGCCGCTAACTTCCGGGTTGGCCTACAAAGTGACGTCATAACTTCGGCACTCTACTGCGCTCTCCATGACGACGAGGAAGTGTGACATAGGCCTATTAATTGATTTCTAGCCCTTGCATTAGCTTTACTACTAGATATATTTATGGAGATGAGAAATAAAAAGCCGTCATTAATATCAGTCCGTCAGAAAAGCAGTTCTAGTCTTATTCTTGTCTGGATAACTCTTAGCAGGTTTAAAAAGCCCTTTTAAAGTTAAATATGAATGCAGTTTTGGATTAAATAAAAGCATAGTCAAGTCAAATAAAACATATTTTATCTCCTGTAATGGTAATGCTACAATAAGATACCATTCATTAACATTACTTAATGCGTTATCTAACATAACACATTAAGTGAACAATATATTTTTACAACATTAATTAATGTTTGTGAATGTTATTTAATACAAACACTTGATTGGTCATGTTTGTTCACTTCATTCATTGTGCATTAAATAATGTTAACAGAAATAATGTTAACTTTTGATTTAAAAAATGTATTTTTAAATTAACCCCAAGGAGAATAATTGCGACAGTATATAACTATTGTTTTTTTGTTAGGTCATTTTATCTCTTATCTAACAAATGGAATCTTATTGTAAAGTATTTTTAATACTACAGTTTCCATCTTTGTAACTGTGATATACACTTTAATATAATTATGTAAATTTAATCTAAATTAAGCTTTGGTACCGAAATTGGTACCGAGAACCGTGGATTTTCACTGGTATCGGTACCGAATACTGAAATTTTGGTACCGTGACAACACTAATATATATATATATATATATATATATATATATATATATATATATATATATATATATATATATATATATAATAAAATGCAATAAAATAATAAACGATTAATCTCCAGTTAGCACCAGTTTGCAGGCCTCAGTTTGAAAACCCCTGCTCTACACAATTCTGCGATTCAATGCATTGCATGTATGGCGTCCAGTTGTACATGATTTCATGGGGCAAACTATCTACAAATGCCAGGTTGCTAGCTGTAAATATGTTGACATTTAACAAATGTGCTGAGCAAGAATCTTATCAAACGGTTGCTCTGCCTTGAAATGAGTTAACCTGAACCAACTCTATAGGACAGTATATTAGCATTAATGCCCACTATGGCGGCCCTTGCGACAACACTGTGAAATTAAAAATCAAACTTGTGTAACCAGAAGCGTACGAGTTCATGTACTCCTGTCTCAATGGAAACCAAATAAAACCTAATAAAATTCTATCAATGGCTTTCAGACAAGCTTTAACCAATGACCACAGCCGACTGTAGAAGAAGACATCGTCAGTGACACTTTAAACTACCCAAGCACTGAAAATAAAATAGCCATAAATTTAAAGAAAGGCTCATTTACCCAAGGTGCAACGGGACACCTTTTACCATTTAATCAGTCAGTCACCCAAGAGTGATGTCCCTAATATCATGAATTCACCATTTCTCTGTTTAACATAATTAAAATATCCGCTGCCGGGGCCATAAACGGGAGGAGAGGATACTGTAATTCTGCCGTAAAGCCGCAGAGCGTGAAAATGTCACTTACCGAGTACCCTCGTCCTGACAGAGAGTGAGTGGAGCTCTGGGGGAGAGAAAGAGAGAGAGAGAGAGACAAAGAAAGAGAGAACAACGTTGACCTTTGAGGGAGACTATGAGATGACAGAGACATGATAAAGTTCTAGCACTTTAATATCAATATTCACATTAACCTTTTTCCCACCCTTCGTTTCTCCCGTTCGCCTAATGGCACTCCTTATTCCTCCCCCTCTCCCACTTCCCTCTCCCTCTCTCTCTTTCTCTCTCTTCAAGATTTGCTAGAACACATGACTCATATGACTCGAGCACAATACAGCCCTGGACAAATTAGCTGTCTGGTCTCCCAAGGCCTTTTCTTTTCAGCAAGACCTTGGGATTATCTTAGCAGAATGAGCTTTTAGCAGTTTATATAAAAAAAAAAAAACGTATCCTGTGACAGAAAAGATTGACAAGTTGACACATTTTTTTACATTTTCTGACAAAAAAATGTGTATGCAGTTACTAAGGTTTTCATGTGTTGAAAGGGTTATAAAGCTGGTTGCTACAGTAGTAAGGCTGTGCGATATAGCTAAAAAATGTATCACAATATAATGTTTCATATCGTTCGGTATCGATAATTATTGACATTTTTTAAAACCTTTTTTTTTTTTTTTAAGACAAGTAGAGAAGTTTGAATTTAGTATTTTTTTTATCATCCACATTATTAAGTCAAACAACAAATTATATTAGTTTTAGCAGTCAAAAACTAAATAAAATTAAAAAATATATATCTTCATGTCTTATATTAAGATAAAAAAGTAAGTGTTAAAGAAACTGTATGAAATGTGTGCAATGTAAAAGTGCAAACGTAGAACAATCAAGGCAAACTTTGAGGTAGATCAACATCTGTAATAAGCAGGGGTGTAATGGTTCACAAAATTCACGCTTCAGTTTGATAGGACACAGTGGTGTTATGGTTCGGTACGTTTTCGATACAGCAAAAAGAAAGAAATGCCAGAGAAATTTCCTTGATTTAAATTTTTTTTAAAAATAAGTGTGAGTTTTCCTACATCTTGTTTTAGTACCATCTTCTAGTACCACTTCAAGTTTTATAAATGGGGGTAATCTTTGAAGGATAAACAAATAAAGTTTTGGTCATCACATTACACACACAAAAAAAAAAATTATATTTGAGTTTTGAAGTGCTGGAAAAAGATGTGTGACGTACTTTTTACTATTCCTGCCAAACTTTCATGGTTACAGTTAGTGTTACTACATTAAATCCATGGTGAATGCTGCTGATCTGTGGACTTAAAGCCTATAACTAGTTCATTCATGGCACAATTCTTCTCCTGGTTTCCACACCAGCGCTGTTTGATCTAATAGAGATTTACGGTTAATAAAGAAATTTGAATGCTTCTCACTAGGTCTCGCACTGATGTTATTACTTCTGTGGCGAATACAAATGCTTTCTTTATTGGATCTTGGCGCTGTGTAGTAACAATGACGCTTGATCAAGATCGGCTCGCGCTGCACTGACATTGGCACAAAATAAAGATAGGGCAGGTTTCGTTCCGCTTTCATTACGTTTGCCATTTGATGTTGGGCAACGTTGTGGTGGTCGCGCCATCTTTAACTTCGCAGTGAATCACTGTCGAATGGAACCGCACCTTCAGTCAACATGATGTGGAGAGCGCAGGTCATTGTCGCATAGCAACGACAGATGCCACGGGAGCGCAAGAGCTTTGGAAAAGAGGAGAAAGCTGCACAGCCGCGCCTTCCACGGGTTTTTAGACGCGATATGTAAACGGCCCTTAAGATCTACTACGGGCAATGCTATATCGAACATTTTTTATAACATTACCGACAATGGTGTACCGTCGATTAATACCGATACCGTTTTATCGCCCAGCCCTAGTTGCTAGGGAGTTCTAGGTGGTTGCTTACTAATCTGGTCTGTAGATGGCTTGGACCCACCTAAATAAACTTCTTTACCTGGTAATGGCATAATGGAATACTTCTCTTCAGAAAACATCACATAATTTCATCATCTTTCATGTAGCAGAAGCAGTTTAATGTGATACTTAATACCTGAACAAACCCCTAACTCTTGAGCAATAATAGCCTAATAAGATTTTACAAAAAAAAAAAAAAATAAACATTTAAGTCGTTCAGTTGTGTACTCTGCAGTCAAGTAAACATCAAGTAAATATTAACTCAGCAATAAAGAGCAGTCAGATGATTCTTGCACACCAGGTTACATCATTTTCAAGAACTCTGTCATAGATTGTCATCATAAAGGAAACGACATTCAGATCAGACCCAAGACACCCAGCATTTGCATCCATTTTCCATGCTGTTGCATCAGCCCTCGTCTGTTTATAGTAAATGAGGGGGAACGAAAGCATTTTATTTTTCTGTGACAGATTCCTTGTCAGATTCAGATTCATATAGGGGCCTTTCAAACAGTTCAGGGCTGTCTGAGTGAGTCAACAACTAGAAGTTACATGGAGTAGTTTAAGACTCCGGCATGCCATTGCCAAACAAGGGAAATAATTCAACAAATCTAAACAATCTAAACAATCTACACACCTCTTGAACACAGCATGAATGTCCTGAAAACTATAGATAGTTAACATCAGTAGTTCAAGAGATCAGAATCCAACACCAACACCGATTTTTACTGACATTTGACACTTGGTGAATGGTAATTTTAGGCCCATATATGTTACAATGGTAGACATTGTAAACAGACTGTGTGGTCAAAATTATGAATATGGGACTACTGATATATACGTTTATATGTACAATAAGCAGAGTAAAAAGTGGATTTAAAGCAACACCAAAGCACTTTTGCTCTTCGGTCCCCCTACAGGTTGGAAGCGGAATTGTCCATTACCGAAGTCGTAAATTATTTAGCCTACTGCAGCCTACCGTCGCACACGCTATTTGTTTATCCAGCACCGGCTTTGGAAATAACAATGTCCACAGACAAGGTAGAGTATGTTGCATAATTGTATTAAAGTATGATGTATTGCGACATCAGAAACGAAGAAAAACTAAATAATGACATTGTTTGCTGCTTTTTGCTATTGTAACGCTTGCCGTAAAGCAAGTCAAATTTGTAGTTTCTTATGTCTCATTCGATCTACAGATCCGCTAACCGATCTGGCAAACTTGCATAGTGTGGTTATAGCCGAGAGGGTCGCAAAGCGAATGCAGAAGTGCCGTTTCACCATTACGAGTTGATGAATCACTGAAACGATTTTGGAAACATTATTTTAAGGTACAAAATAATCTTTGGTGTTGCTTTAAGGTTAGAAAGCATGGCACTCGCGATGTCAGAATGCCAGTCTATCAGTCAAGTCCGGAGCAAGATGCAATATGTTATTGCAACGCTGTCTCAGATAGTCTGAAATAGTAAATAAGGTTACTTATAAAGTAACTTAATAAAGAACTTATTTTCCTTTTAATGGACATATGCTGGATTGCAATACACTGAACTTACAGAATCACAATATCATCATAATGAAGCTTATTGATACATTATTGAATAACCAGGTCACTTCCCAACCTTAGCTGAAAGAAAATGAACAACCGTTCTACATTCCACAGACAACTCAACCCTTGATCAACAAGTAGACATGATGCAGAACTCACACTAGCTCAAATGAGAGAAATGCAGCCTGTTCCAGACTTCTCCAGTAAGACTAGAAGACACCGTCCACATCCCAGCACTACAGACTAGGCCTGAATACCAATCTCCAAATCTCTCCTGCTCTACCTCCTATCATTTCCCCCCTCTTTTGCCTCTTTCCTCTGTGCGATTGGCAATTTCTGCTTCTGTCTCAGGGGGTGACTTTTCCGCAAGACCAATTTTGTCCTTGCGCAGGATTCAGTCACACACACACACACACACACACACACACACACACACACACACACACACACACACACACACCTGCTACAGGGGTTTAACCCTCATCAGTTCCTCGGTTCTCTCTCACACTCAGCACAAACTCCCACTGTGGCAATTAGAGAAGTGGTCTTGAGAAAACCCGGAAAGGCGGCACTGCAGGATCCAAATACTTTTCCAGAACCTCTCTTTTTTTCTCTCACAGAAAAGCGAGGAGGCGTAACGTACGAAGAAGAGCGAGTGAGGCTCACCGGGAGGCCAAAAATTTGTAGAGTTAGCCTTACAATGCCCCGGTTCATTCACATTGCCACATTCAGAGTTGAAAGGGAGACTTATTTAAATGATAATGAGGAACAATACATTGGATTTAGTGCTGCAGAGAGAGAGGGAAAAAAATCCATTACACCATCCGCGGTTCATAAGCCATGGGGCTGGGCCACATCTAAACACGCTCCCTTAAAAGCCATTATACGCAGCACTCAATGGATTTGCCTAGCACTTAGGACTTCAAAAAAGGATTAAGATGCAGGCTGGGAGAGAATGAGAGAAAAGCAAACGTGAAAGAGGGAGAAACGGGGCGGTAGGGTGAGCAGGACGGCAGCTGTTTTGGGGTTAACCAAACAACCTCTTTAAAAAGAAATGGGGGTGAACCCGCTTCTTAATCCAAGCCCATTTTCACACTGACTCGAACCCCTTCACCCATCCTCTTGCATCACTCTACACTTCTTGGGCCCCAGCAGATTTGGTGACAAGTGGGAGGAGGTGGATTGTTTAGCTGCGGCCCAGACTATTGGTTAAGATAGGGCAGCGGATGAAAAGAAGCCAATCGGGAAGCAACGGAGCGTGAAGCCAGTGAGTGAACAGACGGCTGAGATGCAGTAGGTGTTGGCGGGTCTCTGTGGGCAGCTTCTGTGACATAGTGGGTGGGTTCAAAACTATCAGTGTCATTACCTTCGTGCCTGATCCACCCCAAACGCAAAAACATCCTTGCTGTTCGGAAACACAAAAGCTTATATAGTCAGTTTAGATATAGCATATTTCATATATTTGATGCAAATGATAATGAGATTTCAAGAGGCAAAAGTACAACTCAATAAATAGTGTTTTTGAAACATGTCTCACACATCTGCTTTCATTTGATCAACAACACAGTAAATACAGTAAAATTTTACTGTTTTAATCTTTTAACATGTCATTTATTCTTGTTAGCTGAATGTTCAGTATCATTAAGTCAGTGTCACATGATCCTTCAAAAATTGTAATATGCTGATTTGCTGCTCAAGAAACATTTCGATGGTTATCGACGTTAAAACTGATTTTTTTTCAAGAATTCTTTGATGAATAGAAAATTCAAAAGAACAGAATTGTTGAAATAGAAATCCTTTGTAACATTATAAATGTCTTTACTGTAAATTTTGATCAACTAAATGTGTCGGTGCTGAATGTAATTTGCTGATTTCTTACTGGCCAAAATTTTTAACAGCAGAGTGTAGAAAAAATAAATAAAAAAAATAATCAAGCTATATCAAGTGACCAGAATATACCCCAGCAACCACTTAGCAATGCCCCAGCCACCATTAAGAATAATATAGTACAGTATATATTAGGGGTGTAACGGTACACAAAAGTCACAGTTCGGTACGTACCTCGGTTTTAAGGTCACGGTTCGATACGAGTTTGGTACAGCAGGAAAAATGGTCACACTTTAGATTAGGGTTCAATTCTCACTATTAACCCCTAATTACTGCTTATTAGTTAGTAAGGTTGTAAAGTTTAGGTATTGGGTAGGATTAAAGGATGTAGACAACAGTCATGCAGAGTAAGGCATTAATATGTGCTTTATAAGTACTAATAAACATGTTGTGCATTAGTAGTGTAACAATTTACTCCACTCAAGCTATATTTAAACATTCAAAGCTTAAGCCCAACCCTCCTATACTTAATTTTCCATGAGCCTTTCAAAGTATACTCCTTTGTCCGTGAGCGCAGAAAGATGCATTCAACGCAATCTAGGACTTGTTTTCAAGTGCTTAAGTCACTCGCACATGCGCTGTTCTTATTCTGCTCTTCCTCCTGCTGTGGTGGTTAACAAACAGCGTTGCATTACTACGTGGCCCCTTCTGGATTAGAGTGTGGATCACCTGTAACTGACTGTATTCACCGAAACCGTGATGTCCATACCATGACGTTTCAGGATGAATACATGTACCAACCTATATTATATATATATAATTTTGTGTCAGCAAATGAAGGAAGCATCTCCATAAAGCTTGTCTGCTGAAGGAAGCATGAAGTGCTCTGAAAATGTCCTGGTAGACGGCTGCGTTGAGTGGACAGCACAGTGGACCAACACCAGCCGATGACCAACACAGACTGTGGAAACTTCACACTGGACTTCAAGCATCTTGGATTGTGTGCCTCTCCATTCTTCCTCCAGACTCTGGGACCTTGGTTTCCAAATGAGATGCAAAATTTGCTCTCATCAGAAAAGAGGACTTTGGTCCACTGTGCTTTATTAAATCCAGAGTCAACGCAGCCGTCTACCAGGACATTTTCAGAGCACTTCATGCTTCCTTCATTTTCCAGCAGGATTTGCACCTGCCCACACTGCCAAAATAACCAAAACCTGGTTCAATGACCATGGTATCACTGTGTAATTACTGTGTGATTTCATGTAATATTCAAATTTTTTGAAATCCTGTTTTCGTGGGTTTTATGAGCCGGAAGCCCAAATTATGTACAAATAAACAACTAAATACTTGAAATCGTTTAAGTTGTGGGCCCTGAATCTATAATCTATGGAAGTTTAACGTTTTGAATGGAATTATGGGAATAATAAACTTTTCCATGATATTCAAATTTTTTGGAAAGGGTCTGTATGTATGTATATATATATAGCAGTGACGTAAAAATTTGACAGTCGTGCATAATTTTGATAGATTACACTGGGGATGAGTGTACTTTGTAGATGTAATTATCACCTCTGTCCACTTGGTGGCGAGAAGAGAGGCACAAATTTTTTTTTTATTGTTTGAATTTTGTGATAAAATGGACAGACTTTGAAAGCTGAGACTGTTTCAAATCAAAAGTATCAAAAGTAACAAAGCACAAAGCTTATTGCGATTTACTTGACAAACATTCATGATGAAACCTGAAAAGTAATGCAGTCTCTGATCAATTTTCTCATAAATAAATAAATGCATAATCTAGCCTATATGCTTGTCCTGTAATTTTGAGAATAAACATGAACAAAAACAGTGCCTATTAAATGGCTTATCATCATTAAAATATGAAAATTAAAAAGACGGGTAATAATAGATTATGAAGAAATTTTTACGACAATGCGGAAGTCTAATGTGACCTGTGATATATAGAGTTATTAATGTCATTTTTTCTTTTTTCTTTGTGAACACATTAACATATTATGCAATTCATAAATGTTGAGTGTGATTAATGTAAACAGTCAGATATATTTAAATCAAGGTCACGCTAAAACAACATCAGATACGACTCTGATTTGTTTCACATCTGATGGTGGACCAGATCAGAATTAAAAATGTCAGTTGAAATGTCAAAATGTTCAGTGATATGATCTGTTTCACACAAAAAAAGAAAAAGAAGAATTTGAGCCATATTCAGCTGCGATGTGAATGTAGCCTAAGACAGTATGAATATACTCTACTTCAATGTTTTCACTGCCTTGTTTTCACTCAAGTCAAATTAAACAAAGTCTCGTCAGATCACTATACTCATTAATTCTTAACACACTGTTTCTGTAAAGTTTTCACAAGAGCCAAAGCCATGCTAAGCATGTGGATGTGTTACGTTAAAATAAGATCTTAGCAAATGCACGCACCGCTAAAGTGGCAAGCCCCCACATTGGCTGTTTTTTTTTTTTTTAATCACCCTGCGCCTGCCCCCGGTTCTTTGAGACAACGCCATCCCCCTCGTTTGTTTCCATTTCCTTCTGACACTCCAACGACAAAAAAGAAATCCAGTTTTATCCGCCTCTGAAGCGAAGAGATCGTTAGCTAGCGGCGCACACGCCTAAGCGTCTTTGAAGTGGGTATGAAAAGCGCATTTGGTATGCAAAGAAAATTAGCATGTATGGCGAATCACAAGGGAAGATTTTTTACACCATTTAACAATGTGACAGTGATGAAAGATGATCCTGTTTACAAAGCTAGCGTTAGCGTGGCGTCCGGGCCTCGTGCGGCGGGACACAACCGAACGGGCTCCGCAGATCTCTTGCTGTCGTCTTGTGTCTTTCCCTCACTCCGAGATGGACAGATAGGCCTACAGATGACATGGATATGGCGCTCTGCATTTTAGCACCATTCCTTTGGCAGGAGATTAGAGAGAAATGTCATATCTGGCACTGTCAGCCATTACAGTCTGCAATTTTCTGCAGTCTTTCAGCCCTCCCTCCCTCTCTCTGTCTGCCCGTTGTTCTGTCGCTTTTTGCTGTCAAAACTGTCAGCCTGGATCACGCTTTTATCTGCCTCGAGCTCGTTTCTCGCTCTACCTCGCTCTCCCTCTCTGACTTTTTCATGAAAAACAGCCTTTTGCACAAATTCATAAATGATGGCGATGAAGGGTGGGAGGGGGAAAGCGAAGACAGAAATTTCCCCTCCGAATCCTTAACAGCCTAAGCATCACATTTAATCTCTTCATTAAAAACATTTTATTCTTTTCATCATCTTCTCCTCCCTTCATCCTCGGCTCGCTGAGGCGCGCTGCCTCGCCGCCGCCGTATTACGGATCCATCCGAACGAATTTACAGGGGATTTCGGACACGCGTTTGACAGGCGTGAGTTAGGGACGCGTATTCAGCTAGTCTCGGGGGAATTAGACACAAATTCTCATTACCCCTCTCTCAATCACATTATTTCTTCATTCAAGCACCAACCGAAACCCTACCACTATTTTTTTCCTCTTCGATAGTGCTCTGCGTTACTCAGAAACGGCACCAGCTAGACTGGGGATTCTTTTCTACAAAGACACTGGTGAGGGAAATGGTCCTAGCTGACCGTGAGTTGACAAGCTAACTGCTTCTGAAACAAGAGTCGCCTGCCAAAAGAACAATTAGATCAGTGGTTCTCAACCTTTTTGACTCCAAAGTCCACAACAATATTAGAAGGCGCCCTGACTTTGATTTACTGGATAAGGATTTAAAAGGAAACATTTACTCACAATCCTTTTTTTACATTTTTACAAACTGTGTACAAGCAATATATTTTTATATAACATTAGGATATATCCAGATTTTTCAATACTGTGGGAATCCTAGTTCCTCACCAAAAAAAAAAAAATTTAGATGACCGAGTTATTCTTTTTGAGTGTAACCGTACATATGCATATATCTAACCATAAAACCTGTTTTCAAACAGTCCATTGCAGAAATTATTTTTAATTGAATAAATTTGCACTTCGTTTTTTTTCTTTCTAAATTTAGAGCAAAATATAAAACATAAGATTAAAAAGGAATTTTAATTAGATTAAAAATGCAGCTGATTATATGGAGTCTAAGCCCATATAACATGTTTATTGCATTTCAGCTGCTTTTGAAAATAACACACAGGAGAGCGCATATCTTTAAGGAAAGCAATATGTTTGCTGCGAGTGACAAATGGCTGCAAGACAGAGAAATGTATGTGCGTACGCACCTGTTATGTATCCAACAGGCATTTTCCTTGAAAACCTTTTTTTACACACATGTAAGTACTTGGCTGGTAAAGGCCAAATGGACCTCTCCTATTGGTTTTCATGTTTACCGACGTCATAATGACACACTTCATTGTGCTTACCTCACTGAGTCGATCTTTAGAGCTGCTCCTGGGTGCTGTTTTCACCTCCGTCTCCTCCATTTTCTTCCCAGCCTGGCTCAGAAGACTCAGAGACTAGAGAGAGCAAAGAAGAAAAATGACATTTTAGAATTAGGACAAAGCTTTATTTGGCTGATCAAGAAACCACTGTAAAATGATGCACTCTTGTATCCTCAAGCAGAGCCATGTTCTCTTAGCGACAACAAAGTCTTTGGTTGGCTGGACACTACGAGACAACACAAAGACTTCAAAGAAATACAATGTTCTAATCGACTGTCAACTATTGTGATTCTTTTGTCTGTTTGCTTTGGAAATGTTAGGCCCTGCTTCCCAAGAGGTGTCTAGTTGTGTCTGGAACCAGGGCATTGTTGCCTTACTACTGTTATCCGGTGCACTCAGAGCATTAGCCCGTGAAAACCCAAGGGAAACCCAATGTTTGAGTGGAGGGCAGGTGAAGGAGGTGTTTTTTTTGCTGAAACAGTGAAATGTAGGCAGCTTTATGAGCTCCTGTGATGAGATAGATGGACTTAAGAGTCCCTTGTTTGACCTGCATTTGAAGATGCACTGATTTGAATGCATGCAAAAGGACCAGAGCTCACCCGGAAATGACATTCACTGACCTTGTCCCTGGTTTAGATGGCCATCTGCATATAAGGATACGTGTGAAATGATGCAATAGACCTTAATCACAGCAGTGCCATCTTTTATTTTTAAAAGGAATGAAAGTGAGGCTGTGAGGGATAGACATGCATCTCATCAGTGGGTTGTACTGTTATTTAATATGTTTTTGGATCGTTCTGCTGACGAAACACTGCAAAAATACCTTTCCAAGAAATTTCAGTAGACAAAATTCCAGACAACACGAGCTATGGAAAATTATGAGTGATCTAGGAGCTTAATACACCTTTATACAGCGGATGCCATTGAAAACACGGTCTATTCCTCACAGGCTCGCTTTCATACCTGTCATGGCGCTGCTCTGAATAAGGTCTATAGAGAGAGATCTGTATTTTTTCAAAAGGCTAGGCCAAATAATTTTCATTACTTTAGCTTACATGATAGTATTCAAGTGCACAAATCTAATATTGAACAGCTAAGCATGTGTACATAAAATCTAGTTCTATATACTATATATGCATGAGAGTATGTACAAGCTTGTTTGTTTAGCAATACTTTGTCTCCATAAGTTAGCTAAACCTGATCTTGGGACATCAAATGTAAGTCAGTACAGCTAGAATGCTGTATATATCAGTTTCATACAGTATATGCATGTTTGTTATGTGAGAATGTGTGTGTATTACTCCAGCAACTCTTGTGTGTGTGTCCCAAGTGGCTTGCAAGGTCTTGGCCCCAGTCTCCAGATCTCTACTCTAATTTAAACAGATCACTGCTACAATTAACCTTTCTGCTAAATATCAATTATAGCCCCAGGCAGAGCAGAATTAAAATGGTCATCAGCTAGTCTGACAGGTCCTGCATTCTGCCACCACCTGGTCATCGTTTTCCCCGATCCCTTCTTCCCAGCGGACGCACACAAGCCCCATTTAATTACCAGAGCCAATACTGAGCCAGCGCTGGAACAACACTGTGCCAGCGCTGGATGATTGGCGCAATGAATTACCATTCAGTTGAGGTCAGAAGTGAAAAACGCTGGAGTGATGCGACCTAGGCACGACGTTGGCACTATGTTGAGGATTTCCAAAAAAAGAGATGCAGGTGGGCCTAATCAAGTCAGAGTAATTTGCCGTAGTCAAGACAGGGGCTCGATTCTGTCAGAAAAGCTGACAAGCTAATCAATCCCGCCATCTCAACGTAATCTGCAGGGCTGCTTAGAGAATCACAGAATTGCTTGTGTGTGTACTTGTAAAAGCAGGCAAAAAAAGCAGGGGTCTCTGTGTGTGGTGTGCCAAAACCTGGTTTTGATTTGTTTACAGAAGACAATATGAAAATGAATGTTTTCACTGATGGGGAAACAGAAGCCTGATTTTTGACATTTTCTTTTTACATACTTTGTGCATTTTGTGAGACCTTACATCAAACAAACATGGATTTTATTCGGTTAGCATTCTCAATGTCTCAACGGAGATAGTTGAAGGTTTTGCAGGTCTGCACCGAGAGACAAATCATGCAAAGAGTTTGAAATGCACTTTAGTACTCCAGTGATTGTGTTTTCTTCTAGTTATGGATTCATGTCTTTTTTAGAGGAACAAGGTCAAACACACTGACTAAGAATCTGTTATCGACAGTCTCATTGTCATTTCTCTCTCTCAAAAAGTCTGAAATATGTAGAGAATTCAAAAACAACATGGTCAAATTATCATCTGTACATAATGAACAACCCTAGTCTTATTGGACCCAATTTAACAGCACATTATTCAAAAAAAAAAAAAAAAAAAAATCAATCTTCAATTGGCTATAAAATGTATTGGCTGCATGGGTGGCAAAACAATATTAACCAGTAACGTCACAATCCAATCAAATCTACAATAGTCAGATTTACTCTGAAATATGTTGTATTACAACAGCAAAGGTTGTAGAGGCTATAGGAAGAAGTGAAGTTAGACACTTTATACACTCAACAGCAATAGTTTCCATATGTAGCGGAAAGAGCTAAACATACTAAAGCTAGCATCACATTATGTGCGTTTGAAACATTTCCTTCAACTACAAAACTTCTTAAATTCAAACACTAGATGGCAGTACATAGTTTATAGTGCAAGTACCGGTACACAGTAAAGTACATTGTTTGGGACTCAAGTTAGCCTTGGTATGATTAGCGCAAACACATTTGTTCGATGAGTCAACGTTAATGTGGAGGAGATCAACCAATAAATGTTTAAAAGTGGAGACATTTATAATGATCTGACATTCAGTGGGTTTAGTGATGGATTATACTTTTGTTGCGGATTGCTAGTGAATAAGACTTTTGACGTTAGCATCCAGCAAGCAAAAGTGAATTCACCCCTCAAGTTTCCATACTCTTAAAATGTTTAAAATTGTTTTAATTTTGTCTAAAAAGTACACTAAAGAGCTGGTCAATTCAAGAAATATAACAATAAACCATAGCTATAACAATAGCAACACAGAGGAACGACACTGATGGAATCACTTTCAGACTTTTTTTTTTTTTTCAGCTAATGAATGATGAGAATTGGCACCCAACTTTAAAGAGCCCGATCATTTAAAGCTGCAGACAACATGACTGACATAATGTTATCATCTGTTGGTGCGGAGGCTAATATAGTTATCATTCATGGTGTGAATGGGACTAATGCTGACTTCACGTGCTATCAGAAATATCCTACTTCTGAAGATGTGATTACAAGCTCGTCGCGTTCAAGAGCTATGTTGTCGGAAAGAACAGGAATAATGGAGGACACCAGGTTTATTCTTGCCTATTTATTGGAAAAATCGTATTAAAGCCAAAATGATATTTAGCGTCCCATTCATTGACCATTTAAACATTCATCGCGCTATCTATTCTGGAATGTCGGTCAAATATAGGCTATTTTCGCCGTGTATAAAATATACAATATGCTTCAAATGATTATTAATTTATGTAAATATGCACTACTTTAACAACAATACAAGATGATGTAGCTAGTGTGGGAAAAACTAATAAAGAATACTAGTCACAGCAGCAATTGTTCTCCCCTCCACCGTGTTTAAAGTTTACGGCATGGCCAACTTGGTATCAAAATCATGCCCGAGGTTCCCAATGGTAAATACGACTTGAGAGGGAGTTCAGCTCCAATTTTTGACTAGAAAACTCGGTTTTACGATAAACCCAGTAGCAAGTGAAGGCAGCATTAAGATTGTTTAGTGAAATCCCGTTTCAAATTTCCATACACTTAAATTGTTTAAAAGGCCCTTAAGTGTTTTAATTATGCCTAGACAATATCAGGGTCTTACACATGCTATAGCCTAGCTACAAGCAAGAAATAGAAAATTACACCAAAGGATAGAGGAACTGTAGAGCAAAAAGAGATGAAACCAGACAGAAAAAGACACTAACAAGAATGAAAAGGCGAGTAGAGGCCATGAACGGATCTGTGCCGGGCTGTTAGGGTAAAACCCCTCTCCTGCACGCTGCTGAGTCCCTGCCCTGAAGGGAGGAGCGGCGGGCAGGCGTGCTGAGAGCCGTGCTGGGGTGAAGTCTCTCTGTTTTGTTATTCTGCTCTTTTGATCCTGACTAACCTCAAAGGGCCTGCCGTCTCCAGCCAAGAGCCCCTGAGCCGCCACAAGTCCCACCTCCATTAGCACGAGAATTTCACCTCCGCCTCGCCCTTGTTCTCTCCCTCCTTCCAATCCACCTCTTCTCACTTTATCTCAGCCGCACTGGCCCTCTCTCACCCTCGTCTTCACCTGTCAGCTGTTTTCTCTCAATCCCTGCTCAAGAATCAAGCCCTGTCAGTCCTCATTACCCCCGCCCAAGTCTCAAACCCACCACCCTCCCAGTTCGGATGAAAGCTCTCCGTTGCTAGCGGCAAGGGGCGGGCTGGGCGAGCATAACA
Organism: Rutilus rutilus; assembly: GCF_951802725.1. Taxonomy (NCBI): domain Eukaryota; kingdom Metazoa; phylum Chordata; class Actinopteri; order Cypriniformes; family Leuciscidae; genus Rutilus; species Rutilus rutilus. The sequence continues at coordinate 39,068,644 of NC_140221.1, forward strand.
GAGGGCAGGCTCTGGGGACACAGATCCTTCCCCTAATTTGCTGGAAAAAGTGTCCCGCACTAGAGGAGCCTCACCTCTATTAACCCAAAGCGAGAGTGAAAGAGAGACAAAGAGGGAACGAGACAAGAGGCAGAGAGAGAGAGACAGAGACAGAGAGAGAGAGAGAGAGAGAGAGAGAGAGAGAGAGAGAGAGAGAGAGAGAGAGAGAGAGAGAGAGAGAGAGAGAGAGAGAGAGAGAGAGAGAGAGAGAGAGACAGAGAGAGAGAAAATGGGCGGGCGACAGTGGCACTTCTACAGTGGCTCAATCTCCAGGCTCATTATCCCCGAGCTGCCCCAGAGCAGAACAGGGCGCTCGGAGCATGGCGGGGCCACAACAGGGCCAGGGGCCAAATGGATTCATCTGCTCTCATTTGCTCCTGTCTCAGCAGAGGCAGCTGCTCAGAGAGAGGCGGACTGAGTGAGGGAGGAAAGGGAGGGAGTCGGGGAGATTTAAGGCTTTGTATTCTGTCACAGAATAGCGCCACCTGTCTCTTCTGTTATAACAGTAACACAGACACATAGAAAATTTTTAATCATTTATTCAAAAGTGGTCAGAGCCATGAAGTATCAATTACTGTACAATGGTGCTCATATAATACCGTTCAATATTTTGGGGTCAGCAAGATTCTTTTTAGGTTTTTTTTGTCTCACCAAAGCTGCATTTCTTTGATCAAAAAATACAGTAAAAACATAATATTGTATAATAATTGTATAAATATTGTAAAATATTACTACAATTTAAATGTACTTTTCTCTTATAATATTTTTTAAATGTAATTTATTCCGAATATAAATTCAGCAGCAGAAGAACAGTATTTATATGTAATATAAATCTTTTTTGACTTTACTGTCTCTTTTGATCAGTTTTGATCTCGTTGAATTAAAGTATTAATTTTGTAAAATGAATAAATAAAATTACTGACAACTTTTGAACTGTAGTGTAAGAGTCACACAAGCCAAATAGTGATTGACTAGTTATAAAAAGCAATGATTAATCACCCAATATTTAGCGATTTTGAGGTTACTTAGTTTGTTCCTAAAAATTCCAACAACATTGCCAAATAACAAATCAACATGTTTGGTTTTCATATATTTTGGGGGTGAATTTTTGCAAAAGCCAAAAAAGATACAAAAAGCATGGGACTACCACAGCTACCTAGGAAGCAGTCTTGTTATTGTTAAATAAAATTGTAAAGCTGAAATCAAATCAAATATTAATATTAGATGGAAACCTTGAGAAAAAAGCCAAGTCAAAATATTAATAAATACTATAATAGTATATGAAAACAGCACATTGCTTGCCTATGACAACAGTCAGTTATTCATTTTAGTGCTCATTATACAACAATATTTGTTCTCGGAATGACTATGATTGTCCAATCAGAATCAAGTATTCCAGCTAGTTTGTTTGTGATGACATCATTAACCAACCATCTTTATAATCTCATCACCATGTGACCACCTCCTCCTCCTTCCCGGTCGCACTAACCTAAACAACCCTTTTGGGCTTGACTGTATCCCAAGGACACAGCGCTATATACACTAAATGGATTCCTGCTTTTATTACAATGAGTCCCAGAGTATCCATTAAATGTCTATCATCACTGTGCATTGTTCATAGCTCAGTGTGATTGATGCCCACATTTTGTGGCCAAATGTATTACACAAGGCTCAAAACCCCAACATGCATCAATGCTTTCCAGTAAGATGGGGGTTGCACAGAGGCAAATTTACACAAATGCCGGTTCTACGGTGAGCTATTTGCGTACACGTTCACCCTAGAGAGCAAGAGACAAAACTTTGCATTGTGCTGTGAGTGGAAATCACTGACTCAGATGGAATCAACTCAAACGAAAACAGAAGTTCATTAAAGTCAGGCTGTTAAATAAATGCTGTGTGTGCGAATAATAATGCCCTGCATCGGTTGACACACACTAACATAAAGCTAAAAATAGCAATGGTCACACATTCAAGAACAGATTGCCAACATTCGCAACTCATTTTAGTGAGAAAGGATATTCAATTAGGAAAAAGGGACTTTTTTATTGAAAGAACATGTTTGTGTCTATCAGGAAGTGACTTAACTATGAAAAACATGTGTCCCACAGGTGGACACTTAAAGGGGTCATATAACGCCATTGTTGTACAAGTTAACATGATTATTTAGGGTCATTTAAGTGCATGTGTCTTTAAATGATAATGAGCTTTGCTCACCCCGCCCCTCTGTTCTGTGGGGCGTTTTGACACAATACACGTGGAGTGTTGCCTTGACAACAGTTGAGGGTATATTTTGGAGAAAGAATGGCAGCGGGAGTCTCTGAGGACACATTTGTGCAACCGCATCAATTTGAACCGGAGATGGACCCGGAACAAGATGATGGCCCCGAAGAAGTTCGACAATTAAGGCTCGAACATGACGTTTCTGAATGGTTGGTTAACGTAATGTCACTTTGATCTATCTTTGTATGTACTGGCAGGGTAGAGTAGTGAGATACGAACGCTATGTGTTTACTGATGTATACGTTAGTTCATTGACAGATTGATGTTACAGCTAATGGTAATGAAAAACTTTTTTTCGGTACATGTAGGCTTGTCCGTGATGCGTAACGTTATCTATGCAGTGTTAGGTACAACTGTCAGGGCTGAAGCACTAAAATTTTACTGATCTGTTTAAAAAATAACCAGTCTGTGAGACTATGACAGTCATTAGGCACATAAACAACACATACTCAGACAGGAGCTAATACCTTTTTTTTTATGTTCTCGTTTATAAAGCAGTCTGGTGAAATGATTCGCGCAAACATGAAAGCATTGCTGTTGATCGTGGGGAATATTCCCTTCGAAAACAAAACTCAGCCACTGCGTCTTCAGCGGTTGGATTTAGGAACATCAAAATGACTGCTGTGTTCGTTATTACACCCAAGAACAGAACACCACAATCGCTTAGACGCCATTCTGCTCCAGCGTATCAACAATGCGGACTATGATGACACCTCGCTCACGAGCGAGGGCGGGTCTGTGTTGAAACGCTGCTGTCAATCAACAATCGTGGGAGGGGCGTCTTGATTTGAGACAGGGGAAAACATATAAGGAGATTTAAAAAAAAAAACACTGGATGGATTTCCCACCTTTTTGTAAAATGTTCCCCAAAATAGATGTTCACACACAGTCCATGGACATTTAAAGGAACGTTTTAGCTCTGTTGCATAGAAAAATAGTCTTTGAATTACAACAATACATAAGAAGTTCTTATTTTCAAAAACATGAGTAGAAAAGTCTGATGCACGTCACATTTCAGCACTGAGATCAGTGATTGGAGCATGACGATTGGCCCCGACCAATCAGAGCCGCCCTTGTTCCTTTGACAAAACAGATTTGCACATACTAAGTATTTTTGAAAGGCAGGGCCCCATATGGCCTTATATCATGTTCAGTGGTGTCTTTACCCACTGACCCCGGGTCCCTCGGGGCCCATGGGTTAATGAAAGGGGTAGATCAGTGGTCCCTATGGGCCTGTCTGTCAGTCTGTCTGTACGCCCCAGTCCTATTTTCCACTCCCAAGCCATATGCCTTGGAGACTGAGGCACAGATATGACACATGGGCTTAAACATGAGCTCTCCTCGTCTCTGCCACCAACTGTCTCGGGGGGCACCGCGGGCCTAACCAATATACCGAAATACATGCACATAACACCGACAACACACAGAGACACATGTGACACCTGGAGGGCAATTAGACCACATGTCGCCCCAAGTGTTTACCTAAAATACACTGCGGCCCTGCAGCTTCCCACGATGCACCTCTCCCTCTGCAATTACGAAAGAAAGCAGAACGAAACAGAAACACTCTTGAAAACACGGATTACCAACAACAAAAAGTGGTATGTTTGTTTGTTTGTCTGTCAACACTCCTAATGTGGCAGTAGACACTGTTTTTCCACCTTCACTCGTAACAAAATTTTAAACTTGAAACTTGAAAGAAGAAACGTGTTTTGCAAGATGTTATGAAAACTAATGGGGCAAATTCAAATAAGGCGTCTTTGTGATGCAGCCCACTTGGTTTGCTCATTTGCAAGGCAAAATCTCAGCTTTAAATTCTTTACAAAGACAAAAAGGCCCCCAGGCTAGTGCAGGAACATCTGGTGCTAAACAAACGTTTCAGCGTTCATTTGTAATGTACACGGCTTGCTACAAGAGTGAGCTGTTAAAATGGCTGCGGTGTAAATTGGCTCCATCAAGACAATAACACTACACCTGCTGAGAACACTGTCTGTTAGAACCAGTGATAATCCAGCTGTGACAGGTAAAAATCCATTCAAAATACACTGGACTTTGACAACATAAACTTTTGGCTGGTAATTTGTTAAAGACATTTCTATTAAAGGCACAATATGTAAGATTTTTGTAATGAAATATTCAAAAACCACTTTCACAGTGTGATATATTTCATGCAGTTGTGTAAATCCAGAGAAATTACAGTTTTAAGTAATGGCTCGTCCCTTGTCATTGTCGCATATCAATGACGTAATATCCGCACTCTCTTTGGTTTCCGCTTGTAGAAACCATAGAGATAATACATAGACTCCTCATGAAACGGCCGCTATAGGTAAGCCGCTAATGAGGGATCTATGTATACATTTCCATGATAAAATATTTCGCACACCGCTGTTGTGTCGTTCAGTCATCATGGTACAGTACAGAAAATCCCCCAAAAAACGTAAATGTAGATCAACTGAGGCAAGCAGGCGTTGGGACAAACGGCGAAATAAAACAAGGCTCAATATCGGTGTGGCGTTTGAGACGGAGAGAGCTTCGCGACACACTTGGACTTGTCGCACTTGTTGACACACTTGTTGACATCTGTCGACAGAGACTCTGCTCTTGCATTTGATTTCATAGACAGGCAAGTAAATATATATTATATATATTGTACACATACAGTTATATTGCACTTTTTTGTACTTCAGTAACTCTTTTTATCAAGTCTAATGACCAAGTCTATATGGCAGTGAAATTAAATACAGTATGTGTTGCACAAAATATTTAGCCATTACTTGCAAATACTGTGAGTTTGTTCAAATGTACTTTTATTATGATTGTTTTTTAAACGTTTAAAACTGCGCTGCATTAACCCACCAAATAATTTGACAAATAGCCCCATATTAACAGGCTAATACAGCATTATTTCACGTTCCTTGCAGCTAATTCATTACGATGGCATAAAATAGTGTGATGAAACGTACAGGTAATACAAAAACTAAATTATTTGCTGATATAATTTATATGATTCGTGAATTCCACACATCTCAGGATGGTAAAAACGACATCTCCCATCGTTCCACTCTACAGCGTCATCAAGCTTCATCTTTGTTATTGTTTTGAAAATGCAACCTCTGGCGGCGAAAAAAATGACAGATTGTACCTTTAGTTAATCCCATAATTGAATCACCCTCAAGCCATCCAACTGTAGGTGTATATGACTTTCTTCTTTCAGCTAAACACAATCGGAGTTATATTAAAATATCCTGGCTCTTCCAAGCTTTATAATGGGAGTAAATGGTACCTTAGATTTTGAAGCCCAAAAAAACGCATCCATCCATCATTAAAGTACACTTATAATGATATACAATATTTCTATTTCAAATAAATGTTGTTCTTTTGAGCTTTCTATTCATTAAAAGGTTCCTGAAAACTTTATAACACAGTTTACACAAAAATATTAACACTTGTTTTCAACATTGACAATAACAACAAATGTTTTTTTGAGCAGCAAATCAGCATGTTAGAATGATTTCTGAAGAATCATGTGACACTGAAGACTGGAGTAATGATGCTGAAAATTCAGCTTTGCCATCACAGGAATACATTGCAATATAATTTGTAAAGAATTACATTTTACAATATATTACAACAGAAAACAGTTATTTTAATTTTATTTTTTTATATTTCACAATAGTACTGATTTTACTGTATTTCTGATCAAATAAATGTAGCCTTGGTGAGCATAAGAGACTTTTTAAAAACATTTAAAAATCTTACCAACCCTAACATTTTTGAACAGTGTAAATGTACTAAAACTCATATTAAAGGTAAAGCTAAGCTACTTTCAAGAATACCAGTCATAGTACTAAAAAACATGAAAATTCCATGGAACTTTTCTGAAGGGTTGATACAGTATATCACCAGGACTTTAATTCCACCAATGATGTGTGATATTCTACAACTGCTATTTTTATTAGAAATCTACAACCTGTTATCTCCTCTCGCAGAGATATTTTCTGAGTGTGACATTCACACTACACAATGACAGCTGATTAAAACCTACATTTTTCAAACAGGACACACAAGATACCACATATCCCTTTAATTAAATCAGGCACAGTTATCACTTAAGACGTGGTTATGGGGTGCTAATTCTTGCACTGTAAAAAAAAAATATATATATATCTGCTCCAAATTTGTTCTTCGAATTTTTACTCAAAAGCAACAATGGACTCAGCTCTTTAAATGTTTCTACTAAAACCCAAGCTAGTTACTTGTAAACTGATATTTTATTCTAAGTTTTAGTGTCTATTCTAAGCAGTAGCGTACCTTGGGCTTTCAGTCAGGGCCTTCAGTAACGATCAGTAAATTACTGAGAGAAGGCCAGAGATTCCAGCTTGTTTTTAATTTGCCTTTTTATTCATGCAGGTATGTTCACTTTCATGTTTCTGTTAATATTGTTTTTAATTTATGTAAAATGCTTTATTTCTTTGATGAAATATGTTAAACAATATCGAGTTGTTTATTTGAGAAACTGAAATATGTAAAATGAGTAAAATGTGCTACAGTTCGCGGTAAATACGACTGAAGAGAGGCCACAGATTGCAGCTTGTTTTTCATTTGTCTTTTTTATTCATGCAGAATAAAATCCAGCTTGAGTTATTTCTGTTGCCCGGTCTCCTTCATCTAACAAACACAACGCAGAGTGAAATGAAGACCGGTCACATATACGAGTGCGGATTAATTTAGAACCCATAACCTCTGACACGCTTGGCAAAGGTTCTACCACTAGACCATTGCAGTACACAAATGTGAGATAAGTATCAATGCATATAGTCACGTGGAAATTCTCGCTACTAACAATAAATGTTAGTAGATCTCGAATGACAAATGTACCCAAAATGACCCAATGTACTATTGATTTCTGGACATCGTAATGTTATTTTTCCCGAAAATTGTTATTGTACACAAACATGTATTGTATCTGCCCACCCATGTTGATGACATCAGCGCGGGCTAGCCGTCGACACATCGCTGGGCCTCTAGGGCGTTCTGTCATACGCATCACAATTTGATTGGCTGATAAACACGTCAGTCAAAGTTATGATCAAATGGAAAATGGCAGCTTCAACGGAAGGCTAGCTATACTACTAGTGCTGGTCCACGGAGCTGCGTTTAGATGACATATGGAAAATCCAGCTCAGACTCACAAAAAATAACCATATTCTTTCTGGAAATATAATCGTAATGTACTGATAGACAGCAATTGAATTTAGGCATGTTCCGACACACATTAATTTAATTATAGAATCTTTTTTTTTTTTTTTTTTTACAGGGCCAGCAGAGAAGGCCCTGCTGGCTCTGACGGCACACCACTGACTCTAAGTTGTATTTGCCATCTTTATTTATATTAAAATATAAAATATTAAGATTCTACTATGAGTGAGCAAAACACAAAACTGGCTGAGACAATAAACTGGCATAAGTTTAAGTATTTTTATCATACTAGTGCAAAGTGCCTGTGCAAAATCAGTTTTTGTGTATGTTTTTAGTAATTGTTGGTTCGGTGTGTTTGAGTGCTCATTGTTACAATTACACAGCAAAAGTTCAGTGACATTTTCATTTGTGCATGGTAGAAAGCAAATACTGATACTGACATAATGACATACAATAAATATGGAAAATTGAACTACACGATTGAGGGAGCAGGCTACACGGTGAACTCCGAGAAAACGCTAGGCTTGAGCAAACAGTTTGTGAATAGGCTACTACAAATGATGGCCCTGAAAGAGACTGAACGCATTGAATAGGATGTGTTTAGTTGGTGAATAGCATAGGCTACTATTACACAGTAGCAATAACGTTAAGCGCACCAGAATAAAATATAATATTCAGAAATAAACAGTGTAGCTGACTTACAGATTCAGTTAACATCCACAAATGAATAAGAGCAACGATTCAGGGAGCAGGCTACACAGTGAGCTCTTTCTTCGACCATCTCTGTCTCTGGTCCTGCGCTGTGCTCACTCAGTGTGTGTGTGAGAGGGGGAGTGGCCAGCTGTGCTCACTCAGTGTCAGTGTGAGAGGGGGAGTGGCCAGCGGCAAAAGCCAATGTGTGCTTTTACCGATATATTTACCGATATCTTTTGCATTTCTAATCCAAACAACGCCAAACTTGGCACTGCACTTACTCAATTTACTCAAATTATTCATTCAAACACACTGATTCATTCAGAAACTAAACAAGTACCTCTTTGGCCTTGTTAAAGTCCACTCTTTTATGCCCTTCCCTCGTTAACTTCCCTCAGTTTCGTTCACTCGGATGTACATCATTGCTTGCTTTGCATGAGCTCACTGCTGGTGGAACCCTAAGCCCTTGATCACCTAAAATCTGCAATATACCTTAATCAGAGCAGCGCCATGATAGGTATGAATGAGAGACTGTGGGGGACAGATTTACAGTGTTTTCAATGGCATTCGCTGTATATCACTTATAATTTTCAGCGCGGTACATTTAGCACGATCTGCTGTGACGTCACAATCGTGTTGCATTGTGGTCTATGGATTTGCCTGAAGGGTACTGTATGTTATGTTGAGTAGACTCGTTCCCTTGGTCAAAATTGAATGGTCAAGAACTGTTCAAATACACTTCCCTCGTCCACTTGATGTTGAACGCACTTCAAAAAGTCAACGGATTTGTTCATGAACTACTATTTTGAGTGGCATGAAAAAAGTTATGAAAAACACAATTTAACGATTCATTTTTATTTATTTTTTTACAACTTTTTAGTTCCAAAATCTGAACTCATAATTCAGACTTTTTATCTCACAACTGCCAGGGTTCCATAGTTTGACCATAACACCAATACAAATATAAGAACGTGCACAGAATACATAAACAGGCAGTGTGGTCCTGGCATTGCATCAGACTGAGTGAAAACGTGTGTTCTTGTTCAATAAGACACAAATACTTGTCTTTCCAGATTCTGTTTAATGCTGCCTGAAAATAACTCCCAGTTGACATGTGTGCATACGCATGTATGTGTATCCAAAAGACTTGACTATGTGAAACAAATATTCAGCCTAGCATTTTTTGTCAGGCACAATCTTGGTCAATCCTACTCTACCCAGTGTATAGTCTTTTTCATCCAGGATTAAATCCACAAGCTCAGATGGACATCAACAGGGCAATTGAACAAGCCTGTGACAATGTCTAAAACAGAGGCAGCATGTAAGAATGTAATCTATAGGTGGGGAAAGATGGCAGGAATAACAGCATCCTACAATGCATGCTGGGACACTACATATGTGGTAACATGACCTGGATTTGAAGCTGCATAATGTGTCAAAACACTGACACATGGCGTGCCATTTCTACACATGGACGCACAACATGAACACATACACGCATTAAACACTCAATCTGCTGTGAATGTCCTGAAAGCCACACACACCACCCGTTGACACTAACATACAGAACAAAGACACTCTTGCAAAACATTACCATGATTAATAGAGTCTCTGCCCACAAAAAAAACAAGGATTCAGGAGCTTCTTATACAGTGTTAGGGATATATTATATTTAATATATCTATATTAATTGAATGCGTTTTACTACAAAAAAAGAAAAAAAAAGAAAAAAGGTTCTACCATGTTTTCTGGACATGTACTACTGCAGCACTATGGCATTGTTTGATATACATGGGAAGTAACATAGCATTCCTTGCAAACAAACTGTACTGTGGTGGTATCATGATACAGTGATGTTATCAGATGGTACTACTACGGTACTATACAATGAAATACGGCACTATACAATAAATAATACTATGAAATATACAATGGTTCTACAATTCATTTACCATAGCTTTTACATGGTACTACCATGGTATATGTTCTAAAAAAAAAAAAAAACACAATATGGTAAAAGCATGGTACATTTCCAATAAAACTATGGTGAACCATAGTGAATTAGTGAACTATAATAAATTAATATGGGATCTCCTCTAAGAAGCATCCAGAATCACCTTCCATTCCATTTATCGAAGAAATATCTTAAAAGTACCACAGCATTACTGAGACCATAACTGTACCACTGCTTTTTGCAAAGCACAGTTAGAAGGAGATCCCATAATAATGCATTATGATTTCACTGTAATTACTAAGGGGATAAAAACAATGGTTACCATGGTAAATACGTGTAAGAGCTGTGTGTGACTGCATACAAAAGATTTGCAAATATTGTTACTGAAAACTGTAGTTGTAGGAGACAGTAGCTATGTTTACATTCATATGCATTTTGGGATATTGCATTTTTTTTAAAACACTGGATGGAAACACCAAGACGCGCACAAATTCTAAAAATGTGTGCGCCTAATTGAGTCAGGTAATCGTTTTATCCAATAAGAAAGCATGTCCATAAACTTCGATGGAAGTTTATTTACAGAGTAAATTCCTCTAAGCATCAAAAAAGACATGTGTCTTTGCGACGGGGCGGCATAACTTGACTAACTAGCGGACCGATCTCGCTGCATAGCATCTGAAATGCTGTTTTGGTCATTCTGTAATGCCTAAGAAAAGTCTTGACGTCAAAGTGGTTCAGTAAAATTACCTCCCAGAACTGAGGGAAAACCATATTGTGTGTGTGTGTGTGTGTAACTGAGCCATGATCTTGACCTTGGGTCACACCATATTCTCTTAGCAGCTCAAGTGCAGTCCCTCACACTCTCAAAGCAATGATGTCAGCTAAACGGATGGGGGGGGGAAGCTCTGAAGTGTGTGTCTGGAGATACTCAACACCTCATTTATTGCCTCTGAGGAATGGAGGTGTGAGAAGGCAACCACAGTGGGGTCTGTTTCCCTTTTCCTGGGCTCATTTATAATAAAGACAAATAGAATGAGGTCAGTAAGGACTTCTGATCAGTATGACTTCAAGGAATAACAGATGTAAAACAAACACACACACACTCGCAGAGGTTAAGTGACCCTGTTACTGAGGCCAGACCACACACTTGTTCTCTGGCTCAGTGAAGTTTGATCTGTCATCGGGACTATTGTGGCCTGCTCTGGACGCGCTCACTCTGGCCTGGCAGACACAAACAAAAACCAGCCAAAACAAACGGAAATGAGTTTTCTGCATGCTTGTTTGTTTCTGAGGAGCGTGTGTATGCATACATCTGCTGGTTTGATTCAGTGCAATGAGATTCAAGTCAATGCGGGAAAACCTACTTTGACACAGGACTTTTACAATGAGCCTAGCGACCTCTGCTATGATTGATCAAAGCAACCCTCTTTATATTATAGAGCAACCCTCCTTCCTGCTTTCTAATCTGTGTGTTACTATTAAAGCACTATACAAAATAAATGTGAATTACTGCAGAAACATGTTATCTTAACTGATCCCGGGTTCATTGCCATAACTATTAATATCCGTTTCTCCGTGGGGTGTGCGATATATATCGTCTACGATAATATTGTGACTGTTGTTTTGATGATGTGCAATCTGACATTATGGAGTATGTCCCTTATTTTACAAAGACACATCTAAAAAGCACATGGATCCACACATTATTATTATTATTATTATTATTATTATTATCATCATCATCATCTGATACTGATCACAGTACCAATAGAGTACTGTTTTTTGCAAGGGACAAAAAACAATGGTATTACCACAGTACTTTTTTTTTTCTTATATTGTGCAATAATAGTAACGTTGCAATTTTTACAAAAATTATGGCTACAACGGTTAAAAAATACAAATTACTTTAATCATTACATCACTCCACTCCAGCTCGTATTCTAATTTCAAGCTTTCAAAATGTCAGGCTTCAAAATGTTTCACATAAATATGGGGAGAATTTCAATGGCAGCATTGAATTTCAGTGCTAGCGTTCAACTAGGAAACTCAATAGCGTCAAGTCACACTGTGAGAAAATGAAAGGCAGCCACTCTTTCTGCAGCTGCTTTCTGGAATAGTGTTGAACAGCTTGAGCTGTTTGGTGAAATTCAAGATATGCTTGTGAACAAATATCCTGAATGTACGCCAGCCGGCCAAAGGAAACCCATTCTGACAAGTGTGTTCATGCCTTACTCATTCATTCTCTCATTCTCTCTGACAGGGTCTATAATTTGTAGCTTTAAGGGTAACTTTAGGGCTGTAACACAGTACTTCATATAACTCATACAGTCGTGTAAACCATGTACTCAGAAGAAACTGAAGAAAAGATGCGGGCTTGCTTTTGTTTGATGCGAACATGAATCATAGATGTTGCAAAGCTTCACTTCGATGAAACTGATGAAAATCACTCAGATGGTTCGCCAAAGTCCATTTGAGAGCTACAACTAAAGACTAGTAATATAATATAATATATAATATAAAGGTGCATTTACACTCATATTGATTTAATCACTGGAGTTCACATAAATCGCTGTAGTGTTGGTTGCTAGCATTGCTAGGGGTCACTCTGTCGCTGCAAATCACTGCCAGTGTGAATGCACTTTATGTGTTTCACTATCTGAAGTAAGCTTCAAACAATCTTCGTTGAAAAATTGCAGGTAAAAAATTGCAAGTAGTCTTGTAGATCATACCAAATATTCTTTAAATGTTTAACAATGACCATTTCAATCAATTCACACCTAGATTTTCTTCCAGAAACAGAGGTCGGCGGTGTTCACAGACAGAAGCACTGCTGTGCCAGAGATCCCTCTTGAGATATTCCCCTCAGGCCCAGAGGAACAGGAGTCGTCTGAGATATTATATCTCTCCCAAGACAGAAGCAGAGCTCCTTCCTGAAAATGGATGTCTGGGGAGAATCAGCAGTGCTGAAGGCGCTGCGTTAAATGGAAATGCGCAGCAAGGTCGTTTCTTTCTATTCATCTCTGTCCTCAGCGTCAGTTACTGAGCCGGCACTTCAGTGATATTTTGCAGAGGAACAGGGTTTACCTGCTTTCCATCACTACAGAGAAGATGGGTGGATGTCTCAAATTGGCATTCTGAGGAGAAAAGTGTCCCGCACTCCCGAGAAGCATCCATCACTGACGTTCTCGATGGAGCACAGGAAACAGATCGACTTTCTCCTTAACGACGATCAATCCCAAGGCTGTCCTACTCGCAGAGGGAACATTTACAGCAGGCAGTAAAGAAGGCCTTTGGGGCCCAATTGCATCCAGTAATCCTGCTAAGTGAACTATGTCTCCCCCCTCCTATTCTGTTATTAGACAGGCTAAGTTCATAAATACTGCAGTTAATCTGGAAGCCACAACCCTAGCCTGAGGAGGTAATATGAGAGGGACACAAGGCCGCAAAGACGTGAAACCATCGCTGAGGCTGTTGAGTCACTGCTGGACACATTTGTACATAAATGAATCACACTATTTTCATGACGCCCTGTGAAAATCCAAAGATTTTACACTCTGAGGCGCCTGTAAGATGAGTCCAATTTGGAACATCTTACATAAAACTCAGAATAATTCAGCTCATAACATTTTACAGCAGAGCTAGCCATTTGTGAAAAAAAGCTACAGTTTGATGCAACTTTACAAGCTGGCCGTTTCGTTTTCCATCAAATCTGTCATACACTATGGCCCTTTTACACCTGGTGTTAAGATGCGTTTTGGTCGATCGGATCACAAGTGGGCATACAGGTGTAAACAAGGTCTAAAACGTTTTGAGTTTGTCCACTTTTGAACACTTCCAGAGGTAGTCAAAAATGCATTCAACCGCATTGCTTTCGTAGTGTAGACTCATGTGGTCCAATGCGTTCGAACAGCCACAAACGACCATCTACAGTAAAAAATAAAAAATAAAAATAAAACGTACAAAATATGCTGTTATTTTGAACTTTCTAGTCATCAAAGAATACTGAAAAAAAAAATAATAATAATCACGGTTTCCACACAAATATTAAGCTATTTTCAACATTGATAATAATAACAAATGTTTCTTGGGCACCAAATCCCCATATTAGAATGATTTCTGAAGGATCATGTGACTGAGGACTGGAGTAAGGATGCTGAAAATTCAGCTTCACCATCACATGAATGAATTACATTTTTAAATACAATAGAAAACAGTAGTAATAACATTTCACTATTAAATATTGATTTTACTGTTTTCGATCAATATAACAAGGCCTTGGTGAGCATAAGACATAAAACTTCTTACCAATTCCGAAAGAAATGAAGAGTAGTGTGCATTCAGCAAAAATACAGGGGTTTCATTTATCCACAGGATATATAGGGCGACATCCGATATGAGAAACAACGGCCTGCCTGTGCAGTATTGCTAAAATAAAATAGAGGAACTCCTCTTTGTGTGCATCTATGGGGTTTCATGAGCCCAAGGCGGCTGCGGTATAGCTGCTGAAAGCCAAGAGCGGTCACAGCTACCTGTTCTATTTCCCAGCCATAACCTATTCTTCCCCACCCCTTCATTTGAGAAATCATACATCAAAATGTCTCCCACAGGCATAAGAGCTCGTCGGGTGATCCTCCCTCATATATCTACCAGAAGGCCAGCACTTTTTATCAAGCCATCAAGGCCAGAGGTCAAGGACTTCATCCCCCACAATGCTTTTCACCTCGAGGCAGGCTGTCAAGAGGAGTCTGACACCGAGGCCAACTGCTTCTGCTCAGTGGCAGGCCAATGGGGAGAGGTCTAGGTCTCGGTGTCCATGGAAACACTGTTAGGTTTCTGCTTCTATAGCTGCCCTAAGATATTTTCACAGTTTCTTCAAATGCATCACAGAGAGCTCAGGCAAAGGTGTGGGTCTCATACAGTATATTTAACTCCACAAAGCGCTAATAGAAATGTAGCTGATGACAGATTCTAAACCAAAGACGTTGACAGGTGGCCAATGCACGCACAGATAATGAAATTAGAGTAAATTAACCCTTAAGCACTGAAGCAGTCACATGAACCGCTGACGTTAGATAAACATTGTAAACAAGCAATATTCTGGTCTATTAAACAACGCTATGGAAAGTCCTAAAATGTCCTCCTCGTCGCACTAAATTGCTAAGGTCGTCAGAGCTGTGATACGATGGATAATGCACATAAAGGGTCGTTCACACTTACAGTGATTTCAGCACTTCTCTGGAGTGATGCGGCGAGGCAGATTTTAACTGTATGCAAATGAGCAGTGACATGATGCGGTGACTACCAATGGGAATGCTGAAATCATGGTTAAATTGAGAATTCTTGTAAAATTCCATTTCAGTTTCTGAATTTGAATTTGAATTGAGGTAGCAAGCAGGACACAGAATTGCAATTCAAATTAAATAAAAATACACCCAAAAAATGGTTCAATTGATAATGTAAAACCTATGCCATCATTATTGTTTGTATCGCTGCGTATCAAGTGCTGAGAAAGCTAAACATTCATATTTGATAATACGTGATTTGTTTCTAACGTGCACCGTAAGCGGTAAACCAATCAAAACAGACTGGGCCATCTGACCAATCAGAGCAGCGTAGGCTTGCAGAAAGGAGGGGTTCAAGAGAGACCAAATCTTTTATTCAACTGTTTCAGACACTGAGAGAAATGCATATGATGTGATGCTGCGATGTATATTATGAGAAAATGTAAGTGCTTTTTTGACCTTGAATGCATGTAAACCTATTGTTGGAAACCTCAAAACAAAACCAAGAACCTTTAAAATAGCAAAATAGGGGCAACAAAAAGATAGATTGCAAAACCCTGAATAGCAATGAATTCCCCTTTCAAGTGATAAGTGAGAGACATACGTAATATAGCCAACATATTTTTTAACTTGTATGTACGAGGCTTGTGATGTCAGCTGTTTTAGTTTATTTTTGAATTCATCTACATTTCCCTATGCGCTAAAAGACAAAAAGCCTGCAAATAAAAACATTAAAAAAAGAAAGTTACAAGATTGATGTGCATAATACATTAACTCAGTGCCGTTAATAAACTAATAATGAGCTACAAATTGACACATAATTATACATTTAACTTTTTAATTAAGAGAGAGCGATGCTAGTCTATATCAAAATATGCTTTTTTTTTCTTATCGGGGAGAGAGCAAGAAATACTGAGAGAAGAAAAAGAGAGAGGGAAGTGAAGCAGAAAGAGTGTGATGTTCCCTCTGACAGCGCAGCCGTGCTCGTTAAACCTTTTCTTTATCTCTTAACAATCGCTCTAATTATGTTCATTGAAGGGGGCCAATTAATCCTGCATTGTCAGACCCTGCGGCTAAGTGTTTCTCCCACATCCAGAGGAATCTGCAATTAACACAGCCAAATTTATTTAGTGACACTTCTCGGCTTTTGACTCCCTCCAATTATCCCTAATCAATGCTGCAGAGTGCCGGCGGGGGAGCAAGCAGGTCGCCCTCATTTGTTGAGAGAGGAATAAGTACGCTGAGCCCTCGGCCTCCGAAGGCCAGACGTGTCAGAGGAGCGATGACATGAGCCTGTCAGACGTTAAGCAAAGCCAAGCAAGAGAGAGAGAGAGAGAGAAATGGAGGGAGTGTTTCTCCCTCTATTAGCGGTTTTACCAGCCTCAGCAGATCAGAACACATTGAACGATGTGTCATAGGAAATCATAGGAAAAAAGAATTAATGATTTTAATGATCTATCGATCCATCCATCCAACGTTGTCAAAAATATAGATATTTCAATGTCTCAATTATGAAATATCTGAAACAGTTGCAAATTGACTACTTTTAAACATACAATTATCGCTCGTGCTTATTGCCAGCATTTTGAGGCGTATTTCGATGCGTCTTTCTGTTCATGCTCCGAGTGTACGTGCAAATTCCCTCCTTGACAGTAGATGGCGCTTATTGAAAAACAGAAATACACTAGGTGGCGCTGCGCAACTTTACGCTTCTGATACTCACTTAAGTATTTACGTGCTTGCCAAAACAATTCACACACTTTTTTCATCTTGTCTCGTTGCATCTTCTTCGTCTACTTTCTTCGTCGTCATCTTCTATCAATGTGTGCTTGGCAAGACCGTATTGTGCTTGAACGTCACCAAGTGCTGTAACTTCAGCAGCTCCAGGCATGTGAACAAAAGCACCAATCTAATTGGTCAGCCAGTTTTTAACGCGGCACGTCAAACAAAACAAACCAGGGGTGTTTTTTTTTTATTTTTTATTACGCTTTTATGCCTGGTGTTTTGCGCGTCGGTGTGCATACTCACATTGGCGCCCTTTGTTTAGTCACGAGGCGTCCCGGAGTGCACGAGGCTTTAGACCCACCTAAAAAACTTAAAGCCATTTTTATTTCATTTGTCTCTTTATTCTATTGTATTTATTTGTGCTATTGTTTGCAGTTTGTTTATTCTTATTTTATTACTGACTGTTTACTTTGGTCTTTTTTTTTTTTTGTAAATGTAGTTCAACAATTCAAATAAGGCCTCCCTGTGCTGTGTGTGTAAGCTATTACAACAAAATTACAAGTTATCAAAAAATTATGAGATAACAAATTATCTATGTGGTTGTGCATATGGCAGTATTCCCCGTGGTGTCAAAAAAGGTATTGAATATCGATATTTTTCAAGGTATTGCATCAAAGTTGGAAATTTGAGTATTGTGACAACACTACTATCTATCTGTCTGTCTGTCTGTCTGTCTACGCAAAAACTCACGGTAGCTTTAAAGTCAGCATTAAATGGTTACGATAGTCTTTTCTTCCCTATTGTGACAAATATCTGAGTGAAACGGCTTCTCGAACCAAAAAAAAAAAAAAAAAAAAACGTAGGGCGGGACTTGTTATTGTCCACAGGGGAATTGATTGGATAGATCTCATGTGAGTGACAGGTTGTCCCGCCATCGCACCAGTAAACATGTCATCAGAGAAGATAAGTCGCTGCAAGAGGCAGGGGGAATGGGCACATGAATTAAAAAAATTAAATAATAATAATAATAATAATAATAATAATAATAATAATGTCCACAAATAAATCATTATAGTAAATACTGATAATTAAAGAATGATCCATTTTGATTTCATGGTGACTTTAATGTAACGGTACATGCAAATGTTTGAAACACACGGACAAGGGATGGGCGATATGTAAAAAATACATTATTGATAATCGGCTTAAAAATACAGCGATATCCAATTATATTATCTACCCGAGCCCCGCCCCCGCAGGAGACAACACTGTCGACATAACCCATAAATGTTTGGCTGCACTTCATCTAATGATAGCCTGTGATTCAGTTAGTTTAATTTAATTATCAAAACGTTAAAGGTTTGTTTTACTTTTCTTAGTTTGTGCTTAAACTAACAGAAAACATTAGCTTTCCTGTTATGTTGGTGTTGCTAATAATTTCCACTCAGTTCTTTTCAAATTTGTGTTTGAAATTAACTTTGTTTTGTGAGGAAAACTGTTGAAGAAAATTTAGCAGAACCTAATTTTAAGTTCATGGAGAAGATGGACATTCTGGTGGTGATTGTAAGGATGATAAATGTACATTGTTGTCACACAGCACAGACCCTTTTGTGCTGGCCTAAAATGTTAGCCGAAACAAAAGGCATTTGGAACGTGCATTGATCACACGTTCCAAACACTCCTAAACATGTGCTACACACATGTACAGCAGAAAAGAGTCACCTTTAAACACGCCAACATCTGAACACTCAACTTAGCAGTGACAGACCTAAAGAGAGAAAAGACGCACACACAAGCAGACACAGACTGATTAAAAACATGCAGCTCAACAAACACACATCCATCCACTGAAGCTACGTCTACACTAATTAATATGCATCTGAAAATGCATCTTTTGCTGAACGTTTTGGACTTTTGTCCACAATGAGACAGTGTTGTTGTCCTGCAAAACTGAGCTTTTTAAAGACGCTCTCCCAAGTGGATACATTTTGAAACGCAGTAGTTTGGACTGTGAAAGCAGAAGTATTTGATGACGCACGTTTACGTTTAGACCATAAATGGAATGGCGATTGAGTGCGACCTGAACACACAAGTAAGTGGTGAGGTATTTTGCTAATAAAATGATTGTGTCCGAAGAAAAGCTTGAGAACTTTATTATGTCTGGTCTCTCTTTATCATCTAAATGAGCTTTTAGTACGCTTTGCACAGTAAGGGGCCGTGTTCACATAGAACGCATTTTTGCATCCCACTGCTATGTAAACATGCACTAGACTGGCGGTTTTGACCGTTGCGCTCACGTCTGGTGTATTTTGCGGGGTATTTTGCAGTGTATTGCACATGAAACAGCATTAGAAAAACACAGCACTCAAGTTAAATGAAGTAAATCTTTAAAAAAACAAAAAGTGTCTGTAGAACTTTATTTTTGCACTTTTTAACCGCAAAATCGTGTTCTGTATGAATACTAAGATGATTTTAGCATTTTGTAACGGTTCAGTGTGAATCAGAAACTTTTGGAAAACGCTTTGAAATGCTAGTGTGAACAGAGTGTTTTGAAATGAAAACACCATTTTCAAATGTATCCGGATTAATGCAGACGTACCACATCCAACATTTCGCCTTTGCCACAAATGAGGTCTTGCCACATATTTAACACTTTAACCCGAATCTACATCCCTCCTCCCACTTCCACAAACCCCCTCTTCCCGTCTGGCAATCGTGCCGCCACACACGCCGCTTCTTGCTCTCTCGGTAATCAGCTTAGCTGCAGCCTGCTCGCTTGGCCGCCGTCGCTAGTTGGACAAAACCACAATGCGAAGCTCCCACCAGAGCCCGGGCCTAACCTTCCAGCATTCACAGTATGCCAAGGGCCTTCATGACCGCCTCGGTCCCATCTGGGGGGCTCTTTCCCCTGGGACAGAAGCAGTGATACGCCCCCCTCTGTCCGGTTAACCTCCTGGGAGCTCTGGAGCTATTGTTTGTGGGCTATCAGTCTGCGGCCCTTTTGTTCGGCAAATGACAGATGCCACATTGTTTGACATGTACACGACACACTTCGGATAGGGGTGGAGAGGAGGCTGGTGAGAGGGGAGGAGATAGAGGCTGGGAAGAAAAGAGAAGGGGAGGAGAGAGGAAAAGGGCAGGGGACAGTGCTTTGTGCCGCCGCGAGCTGTCAAAGCAGCCGTAATCCCTTTCAGCCCTTCTATTGTCCGTCAGGCTCATAAAAGTGACATCACACTTAGGTCCAGATGACAAACGGCAATGCGTAATGCGAATTCGAACAGCACCGCATTGTGTCTCCAACATCACGCTGCCAAGACATGCATGAGGTTATCCTTTATAAATCAGTGCAAAAATGCATAGAAATGAATTTGGGAAATATAGAATCTGCAGTTCAGCATGCACATAAGAGCTAATCGAGGTGAATTTGAACTAAGCTACCTGAATACGTCACCATTACCTCCAATGAATCTGCATTTCGTGCACATGTAACTAAAAGCAAACTTAACATTTACCCAAAGTCCATTCAGATCTGTTTTGTAGGGGAAAATGTGAGCATGTTAATTAGTTGTAGTACTAGACTTCATAATATTAAGCACCTCATATGTATATGCATCTAGCAGGAGCTTTATATCTACAACACAAAAGGACACCACCATTTCCTGCTTCTGCGGAACACCGAGTCCTAACGTGAAGACACAGTGCCCCCAAGTGGGCTAACCCATAACAGACTGAAGGACTGCAAAGATGTTCATATTGTAAGGAGCTGCAATAGTACTCCCTTCCCCCACATTTCATGTGCACTTCCTGTTCTATCCAGCAGGGAGCAGTGGTGTACAACACACACGCTGGCCAAAAGCACACACTAAGCTAAATATGGAAGTCTTGAAAAAGCAGAAGGTGCTGATGCTTTGGAATTTTTTATGTTATGTAAGTGGCTGTAAGATACCGACCCCGGATCAGTCCTTATGAGTAGGTTAAGCTTTGTGGAATGAGCTTCATCTGATTGGTTTAAAGTGATAATCATCTTAAATGCATCTGAAAGCAGCTTTACTGGGTCACACACACACACAAACTCAGAGGGAATATAAAACCTTAAGACAAACACACACAAAAGCTGGCTTGCAACCCAGACTGTCAGAGAGGGTCTCGCAACCCTGTCTGTTTTCTTATTCCTAAGTGGGCCCTCTGAAAACAAACACAACCATGACAATAGTGCAAAGGACAGAGACACACACACAGAGAGAGAGAGAGAGAGAGAGAGAGAGAGAGAGAGAGAGAGAGAGAGAGAGAGAGAGAGAGAGAGAGAGAGAGACAGTTTTTCTCTGTGGTATCAACAATTGTATGAAATATTGATATTCATTAAGGGATTGTATCAAAATAAAAAATTGTCTGTGAAACAATTAAATCGCATCCAAAATAAATGTTTGTGTTTACATAATATATGTGTGTGTACTGTGTATAATTATTTTGTATATATATACACATACACACACACACACACACACAGTACACACATATATATGTAAACACAAACATTTCTTTTGGATCCGATTAATCGTGATCGTTTCACAGCCCTACTGGAATTTATTATTTTGATACAATCCCTTGATGAATGTCAATATTTCATACAATTTTTGATACCACAGAGAAAAACTGGCAGATATTTTTATATTATCTACATTTTTTGTCCATCCATTGAAAGTCTGAGTAATCAATATTTTCAGGCTTCAAAAACTACACATCGTAACAGTAATCAATGTGAATCATGCGGTTTCATCCAAGTCTTTTGCAGAGACAGATTTTATTTTAGGCTTTTATTCACATACAACCGAATGTGCCTACAGTACATGAAATCTCTCAAAGATGGGTATTTTGTGTATATTTGACCGTTTAAGCGCAATATAGCCACGAAAAGAACTAAATTTGGCACTCGCAAGCCGTTTAAGAGGCGGCTTTATGTGTGTGCACCTTTTTGGCTGTGAAAAGGTTTATGGCGAGTCAAAAGGTCCAAAAATAAGACTAATGACTTGTTGCAGGAAGTCACTACACTATTGCCAGTTTCCCACTGATAGACCGGTGGATCCGTATACTCACTCTCCTCACTCAGCGGGAGACTGACTTTCCTCATGAAATGAGGACTAATGACTTGACGCGGGAAGTCACTATACTATTGCCAGTAGCTACTGAGTTTCCCACTGATAGGCCGGTGGTGGATTTGCATATTCACTCTCCTCGCTCAGCAGACGACTGCCTTTCCTCACGCACATTGACCGAATATAATAATTAAATCTCTGCCTTTTTCACAGAGTGTGACGACGCAATAACTAACATGTGATCGTGATCTCTGTGATCGATTGCTCCGGTCTACCTTGCTGCTGATCGATTGCTCCTGTCTGCCTTGCTGCTGGTTTGCGTCTGTATGCTCCGTATAGCTTTCTGTTTTGAATCTCTATTTACTATCACTACTTTTTGTTTATATTGCTAAATATAACTTACTCAGTTTTTAATTTACTTACACTTTTTAATTTATTTTTATTCATGTGATAAATGCAGGGAGATAGTCAGGCTGACGGAGAAGATTTCAGAACTAGAGACACGCATCCACACTTTTATCGAGGATAGTAAGAATGCAAGGGCTTTAGATACTTCTTTGGATGCGACTCGCTTAGTGAACTCTGCTATAAACACGAGGTTCGTTTAAAAGGAAAAGGGGGAGGTATTGCTGTAATTTATAGCAATATCTTCAGTATTACTCAGAAGTAAGCATTTACAGACATTCTGAACTCTATTGGAGTTAGACAACATGTGTCAGGACCTACTCATTGTTGTAATCATACTTTAGATCTAATATTGTCACATGGAATCATTGTTGATGCCGTTGAAATTCTGCAGCAGAGCGATGACATCTCAGATCATTATTTAATCTCATGTATACTTAAGTTAGCCAAGGATGCAAAACCGACTGTTATAAATATGGTAGATCTATCACTTCTGCCACTAAAGATTGCTTTATAAATAATCTTCCTGATCAGTTTCATCTGGTCAGCATCTCAGATAGCCTAGAAGAACTTGATGTTGTAACAGAAATGACGACTCTCTCTTTTCCAGCACTTTAGACACAGTTGCTCCATTGCGCTTAAAGAAACGGAAATAGTCCAACACTGTGGTACAACGAGCACACTCGGGGGCCCTTAAGAGAGCAGCCAGAAAAATGGAACGTACCTGGAAGAAAACAAAATTAGAAGCTTTTCGCATTTCATGGAAAGAGAGCACGATTGCGTACAGAAAGGCCTTAAAAACAGCTAGATCTGCTTATTTTTCAACACTTTTAGAAGAATACAAACACAACCCTAGGTAATAGTGGTGGGCAATATGGCAAAAATATCATATCACGATTTTTTTCAGGAAAATCACGATTTTATCACGATTATTTTCATGTTGGTTTTACTATTTTGAGACTGAGCATTACAGCCAAACTAATGTCCAAATTAAATAAACAGTGCTTTATGTTTTCAGCTACAGTAGGTATAGGCCTATTTAACAGTAGCATTGAAGAAAGTGTTTAAATGAACAAATATGAAAAAAAAACACAACATGGACTTCATTGTATAAATTATACTTATAAAAGCTATTTAAGTTCTCAGTCAAGAGCAGTGAGTGATTTCCACTTTGCGTTTTGTTGTTTAATTAGCATTAAAGGGATAGTTCTCCCAAAATTTACTTTCATAATTTACTCTCTCAAGTTGTTTTAAACTCGAATAAGTTTCTTTCTTCTGTTGAAAATAAAAGTTATTTTGAAGAATGTGGGTAACCACCAAACAGTTGACGTACCCCAGTGACTTCCATAGTATATATTTTTGGGTGAACTATCTCTTTAAGGACAAGCGGCAGCATGTTTACTATTGTACTGTAGCTACTGTCTCTTTAAGATCTGCACGCGACGCGTCTAATATACAGGCATTTGACAAGCAGATTTTCTCTCAATTTTCTCTGTTTGCTTTCACTTTAGACATAACCGACTTTATGTAAACCTTGTGTGTATTTGACAGTATTAGCACAATAAGACTCAAAAGATAACTTAGTCCAGTAACTAGACGCTGTTAGACAAGCTTTTAGTGCCTGTGAGCTTCACGTGTACACGCTCAGAAACGCGCACGTTAGAATAGGCATCAGCAAGCGAATTAAATGTTTAACCGACAAGGTATTAAAGCACATGCAAATTATGACCTTTTGTGAACTGCAGTGTCCCGTAACATTTGATGTGAATATACGTCGCGTTGTACAGTATGTTGGGACAGAGGCGCTAGAATCCACGATACTACGATATTTCTTCAAAAGCAGATCGTGGAGACATTTTAATCGTCCACAATCAAAAAGCGCGATATCGCACACCCCTACTAGGTAATTATTCGAAACTGGCTAAATTAACAAAAAATAAAGCTTCAACACCGGACGTTTCCAAACAGCACAGCAGTAATGACTTCATGAACTTCTTTACTTACAAGATTGATAATATTAGAGAGAAAATCATAACTATGCAACCATCTACGACAGTATCGCATCAGACAGTGCATTGTAGTCTCCCTGAGGAAAATTTTTATTAATTCATTGCTATAGGAGAGGAAGAATTTTCTAAACTCGTTAAATCATCTAAATCAACAACATGTATGTTAGACCCTATACCAACTAAGCTATTGAAAGAGATGTTTCCAGCGGTCATAGATCCTCTTCTCTTAATATCAGAGATACTGACACAGCTTTCAGAGTCACAAATGATTTGCTCTTATTATCCGATCGTGGTTGTATCTCTCTATTAGTGGTACTCGATCTTAGTGCTGCATTTGATACTATTGACCACAACAATCTTTTAAATAGACTTGAATATTATGTTGGCATTAGTGGAATTGCATTAGCATGGTTTAAATCATACTTATCTGACCGTTATCAGTTTGTAGCAGTAAATGAAGAGATGTTTTATCGATCAATTCAGTACGGAGTACCACAAGGCTCAGGACTAGGACCATTGCTGTTCACTCTGTACATGCTACCCTTGGGAGATATCATTAAGCATGGCATTAGTTTTCACTGTTATGCTGATGATACTCAGCTCTATATTTCTTCACACCCTGACGAAACGTACCAATTCACAAAATGAACGGAATGCATAGCTGATATAAAAAACTGGATGACTAGTAATTTCCTACTACTTAACTCTGGAAAAAAAATAGATTCAAATTTTTGGACAAAAAAAAAAAAACTCACGTAGGGTAGAGTGGGGGAAAACGCCCCCCTTAAGGAAAATGTGACATTACAGTGAAACAAAACATAAATGTGACTAGAATTGCCATCCCGGTTTTGAGTGACTATGGCAGGAGTTATTCACCAAATATTAAAATTGCTCAGCCTTCATAATTAATTAGTATTTTCACTGAAAATATTTTTGTACAAAGGGGGCGTTTTGCCCCAGCGGTGGGGTAAAACGCCCCCCAAGGTGGGGTAAAATGCCCCCTTTCTTACCAACCAGTTTGCTTCATAGATCAACAGCAAAATTAACAGACAATAGTTTTTAATCTCTAAAGGTAAAAGGCAAGTAATGTATCAACATGTATATATATTAATATTTATTTCAGCAATGTTCAAAATAGGCAAAATTAACTACCTTCCATCAGTGAGCTAACTGTGCTAGCAAGCTAGCTAGTTAATGCTCACTTGAGGTAATTTTTTCATGTTTTGTTCAAATATTTTGATTTTACCACCTACTTCATTAAGTGTAAAACAAAGGATTTGATAGACAGAAATATTTTATTATAGTAATTATGATAGAGAAACTATGCCCCCAGGGGGGGGCGTTTTACACCTCAGCGTAGGGGGCGTTTTACCCCACAAGCTATGAGTTAAAAAAAAAAAAAAAAATTGAAATATAATTATATTCATTATAAATAATATATTATCTCAAACTACAGACTTCACTATTCATCTATCATACATCACTGCGATATCCTGCAGAACAATATTCTCTTAAACACTTATTTACTAATATCTGAAAATTATAGCATTTACCATGTAATCCTCTTCTCTTCAAATATGTCGCTGGTGTCAGCTTATCCATAGAGATTTGTATATCCCCGTTATCAACGTAGTGCATAGCAACAGTAAAAATGTATCTTTACTACTTTTAGTGGTTATTTTGAGAAAAACAGGTGGGAGGCGTTTTCCCCCACTCTACCCTAATAACCTAGAATACTGTCTAACACTTGATGGCTGCTCTGTTAAGTCTTCGTCGTCGGTTAGGAACCTCGGTGTGCTCTTTGATACCAATCTTTCATTTGAAAGTCACGTTTCTAGTATCTGTAAAACTGCATTCTTCCATCTTAAAAATATATCTAAATTACGTCATATGCTCTCAATGACAAATGCGGAACAATTAGTTCATGCGTTCATGACATCAAGGCTAGATTATTGTAATGCTCTTATGGGTGGTTGCCCTGCACGCTTAATAAAACTACAGCTGGTCCAAAACGCAGCAGCTAGAGTTCTTATTAGAACCAGGAAGTATGACCATATTAGCCCCATTCTGTCAACACTGCATTGGCTCCCTATTAAGCATCATATCAATTTTAAAATATTGCTGATTACTTACAAAGCACTAAATGGTTTAGCTCCCCAGTACTTGAGTGAGCTCTTAACGCATTATAGTCCTTCACATCTATTGCGATCTCAAAATTCCGGCCAGTTGATAATACCTAGAATATCAAAATCGACTGCTGGCGGTAGATCCTTTTCCTATTTAGCACCAAAACTCTGGAACAGTCTTCCTAACATTGCCCAGGAAGCACACTCTGTCAGTTCAAATCTAGACTAAAAACACATCTCTTTGACGTAGCATACACATAACACATTATAAACTTCTATAATTCAACATTAGGCTGCATAGATTAGGTCAGCCGGAACCGGGAACACTCACCATAAATTCTGATGTACTCGTTACATCATAAGAAGAATGGTGTCTACGCTAATATTAGTCTCTCTGTTTATCCCAAGGTTTACCGCAGTCCGCCGGATCCAGGCCGTATCCAGATCTGATGAAGGACCTGCGCCTGGACACGACGACAACGCAGTCCTGAAGTGTCAACTAGTCTCTACTCAGTGAAGGCCCCCCTTCTCCTTCCCTTTACCTCTGTACAGATAAAAGATGTCAAAATAGTTCCGGTGTTCACATGGCTACTCGGAAGCGATAAATAATTCTGCGAATGAGCGGGCCGGAGCGCGTTAAGGGTTTTCTGTTAGAACAGTGTCGTGTAACCGACCCCTAAGTTAATAACTAATGATCTTTGCAACGGAAGTGAATCGATCAAAACTAACTTTAGCTGGACAATAACTTTATTCTAGAGCTGCTGTAAAGCCAAAACAATCTGTTACTTTAATTTCCTATTATCACTGTAAAGCTGCTTTGAATCAGTCCATATTGTTAAAAGCGCTATATAAATGAATGTGACTTGACATGTAAATCCAGCCAGTAGGGGGAGGCAAGTGAATGTCTTAATGAGTGAGTCATTGGGCCCTATTTTAACGATCTAAGCTCATGGTCTAAAGCGCAGGGCGCAAGTGCACTTGGGGCATTTACGAATCCACTTTTGCTAGTTTAACGACACTTTTGCTAGTTTAGCGTATGGTCTAAAAGGGTTGTCCCTATTCTCATAATGAGTAATGGGTGTGTTTATGGCGTAACGTGCAAAAAAAAAAAAGAAAAAAAAAAGTGTAATTTCACATTCCCTTTAAAAGCCAGTTGCGCTCGTGCTATGGTATAGTGACTTCCCACAACAATATTTTTGGACCTTTTGGCCCGCCATAGGGAATGAATAAAACTATACGCATACCCGTGCTGAAATTCAGGGGCTTGTAACAGCAACACTATTCAACCGGAGCGAGTGAGAGGAAGCGACCGTGTGTCAACTCAATGTCAGAAAAGTGCAGCTAGTATCGGTATTGCAAGAAATTAGTTGGAACAGTTTTAGATATTTCAGTATTGATGCGTATCGAAAATCTATATTGTTGATAGTGTGTGTGTGTGTGTGTGTGTGTGTGTGTGTGTGTGTGTGTGTGTGTGTGTGTGTGTGTGTGTGTGTGTGTGTGTGTGTGTGTAAAAAAAAAAAGGATTTCTGTGTACATATTACACACTCACATACATCAAAATCTCCAAACGTTTTAATAAAGTAGTTGAAATTTGAATTTAAATGACAGATGATTATTTTTGATACTATAGCCAGTTAGCCACCACATTACGAATTACAGTTTCTCCAATTCAAATTCGGTCTCCTCATCCTCATACTGTCTTGTAAATCACCTCTGAAGCTATACTACCAAAAAGGAACTTTCCTCAGAGTGCCAACAGTTCCAAATCCAGGCTTTCAATATGATCCAGCTCGCATACTACACCATAATCTAAAAAATATATATATATATATTAAAAACAGTTTCTCAATCTAAAACAGTATGGATTGTAGATATTGAACTCTGTTGTCTGACTCCCAAACTGTTAAAGGGGTCATGACATTAGAAATCAAATTTGGCCTTTTAACACTCTCAGGCATTAACACTGGATGTGAGTTTTGCATCAAGCAAATAGAACCCATTATAAAAATCACTGAAGCTGTCTACACTGGATCCAGAATACTGATGCGCATTCACTTTACTGCACACTTGAGTCTGCCGACAAGAGGACAAATGGAGGAGTAAATTGAAGTGTAAAGGTACGTTCAATATGACCTGTTTAAACAGCTTGTTTGCGTCTCAGTACCGACTTCAGAAGGATACCAGCATAACGAACAAGTGGATGTTTTATTTTCAATGGCGTCCTGAATAGCGTGAGAGGATTACATGTTTGTTCAGAGAATTTGACTGCAGATTGTTTTGTAAACGAGGCACTGTGTGTAATGGACAGTTCACAAAGAGACTTTTGTTGACAGATGAAGCAGCCAGCTGTATCCGATCTGACAGCAGCTCCATCACAAACCATAAGTAAACGATTTCAGAATGCTTTGTCTGTAAATGACGGTTTTATATGGATAATGTTTTTTTTTTAAACGTACTCACGCAATAGCGAGTGGGCGTTGATATGGTTTCCTATGTAATGACGTTAGCCAATCAGAACAGTGGCGCTTACTGACCAACCTTAAAGTCCCCCTGTGGTGATAATCAAGCTTTTAAATGTTATTTGTGTCTATGTGGTGTTTTTAATATGCTTTAAGACAAACCATGTACAAATGCACCATTGCTGAGTATTTTCTCCATAGACACCAAAGACTGTCTCAAAAACGCGGTTTGAAATCGCTGGTGTTTCTGACGTCACAAACTACATTGTAACCAATCACGTCAACGTGTGATCGTTAACAAGTGGATCTATGAGCTGGTGTGAGTGAGTGGAGGCGGGGATAATTTGCACAATTTCATAGAACTACATATCGAGGGCTTGGAGCCAGAGGGGCGTAAGTGGCTTTTGACAAAATTTTGACCACACTTTAATCACCTGTATTATTAACCTTAAACCACAAACATTGCAACCACAGGCATACTTACATGAATGAGTATTTAAGTAATAAACTTATGGCATATTAGCACAATGAACATTTTCTAAAACATTTTAAAATCCAAAAAATATGGCAATAATGTCAGATACGCCTTTTTGGCACCAAACATTTCTAAGTCTTCTATGGACATATTGGGCGTATTTGCAGAACAATGCAGAAAATAATTGGTCAAAAGGGGAATTGATTGAATAATTAACACTTGAATAACACTTGAACAAGTGATTAATTTTCATTTAACTCATTCATTCATTATTATTATTTTTTTTTTTTTTTTATCATTTCACTTTTCGATTCTGGGCATCTGCTGAACAGTACAGACTGTAATAAAAGTCACTGAACTTGCTAAACACACTTCTGATTGGCAATTCATGAGTTGGTCAATTTATTTCATTACATTCATTCATTTTTTTTCAAATACTCTATACAATTGACAGTTCTCTTGTATGCTTTTTACACATTTCACTTTTCTTTTTTGTTCAACCATTTCAATTACTCTGTGAGTCTATTCATTGACCACATCCAAAGAATCATGTTGCGTCTTATTTGCTTTTCTGTTCACTAGTTTGTTTAGTTCTAATCACTGTACTCACTGTTCTACTCACTGTCCACTGTCAGAGCATTGTAGAACTCTGCGTATCTTGTGAGGAAATGCATTCAAAAACAACTCTGACTCATCTTCAACTTCTTCAATAAATTCATAAAATTCATCAGTTTGTTTCATAATATTCATCAAAATCTTTTCTGCCTCAGACAGTTCTATGTCTGCAGTTGTGTCAGCCATTTTGAATGCTGTTTTAGGGAACCAACTACACTTACGCCCTTCTGGCTCTGAACAAAAATGTGGGTCCTATATGTCCTACGTGTATTTTTCAGAGCCAGAAGGGCGCAAGTGGACATTACTCACACTTTTGTGTTAGGTCTTTATTGTTTTGTTGCTTTATTCAATACAGTTTGATCTCAGATAGGTCTTTTTGGCACCATTGGATAGAGCTCATCGAGACCTTTATTTTGATATTAAGAACTCATATTCGCCCAAAACACCACTTACGCCCCTGTGGCTCCAAGCCCTCGATATACTAAATGAGGCATGAGTGTTACATTCAAGCAATTTTAAGGCATGAAGCTTTTAAATATCATGAAAATATCATGAAAAACTTTTAAATATGTAATTTTGGTGATCAAAGATGAGTTTTAAGGGATACAATTGTTGACTACAGGGGGACTTTACAGGAGCTGCTCCCTAAAAATGGGTTACTTCAGACAGAGGGTCACAGAATGAGGGTTGAAAATAATTGTTTTTCCATATATTTTTTTTGTGTGCAAAAAAACTTAATTAACATTATAAGTGAACCTCAAGGAACATATTAAAATACTTTAACAAAAAATTCATGTCACAACCTCTTTAAAGTAGGTTTTTAACCTCTGAAACAAACAGAAACATGTGGTCTCAGCTCAGCATAACCGACATACATCAAAACTGCAAAAGGAAACCAAAATGTAAAGCTGTCAGAACTAGAGTGAGCTCAAACATGCCAACTCTAACCTCTAGATTTACTACAGATAAAATAAAACAGACTTTTTCACACTTTGATCTTTGCATTTCTCAGTGCTTATTTTATTGTAGCACAACTAGAAGAAGTCATTGTGTATAAGAATGAGCAATATCCACAACTTAAAATATGCAGACTTCTCCTTTCCAGACTCTATCCGTCATAGTTTCTGGCTGTTGAATAAAGGCCGGGCAGCTAATTCACAACCTTGCAACTGCTGCGCTGGGCAAATCCCTATCGTCAGACATCTGAGCCTGGGGGAAATTACAGCTTGCTCTTTCAGTCTCTCAGCTGCTATTAGACAAAGTGAGCATTTGAAGAATACGTCACATTCTGTAGGGCATAAATTGTACAAGGGCTGTGCAATATAGAACCAATTTCAGCTTAAAAGGCCAAAAATGCCTTGAGTAAGCAATCCGTGAGAAATATCTAATCAACCTGGTTAAAACATTTTTATTTTTTTTTATAATCTGTTCCGAAAATGGAAGCTGAACATTTCTGTGGGAGCATTCAAGGTTATTCTTGATTTTCTGTGCATACTCTGGTATGTGATGTTCTTTTAACTGTAACGTGCATTGAGTCATGGATCCTTAAAGCTCAAATGAAATAGGCCTGCTGTGTGTGTGTTTCTCTTTATAGTTTTGAGAGGCCTCGATTTAGTGCTCATTTACAATTCTTTTAGCCTCAGATCACAGCAAGCTGGAAATAAGGGATGTGTGCAATGAATATTTTCATTAACGTTTAAACGGAGACCGTCTGTATATGTGGAAATTAAAAGTATTAAAAAAAAAAAAAGACAAAAGATAACTGTTCAACATCTATTCCCAAAATCAATAAACTGAGAAAACAAATGCCTGAGATTATCAAAATACTTTCATCGTCAAGATGTGCACATTGAATGAGACGGTTAAACACTTAAGTGTAAAAACCTGTCTCTTATTTGCTAACCACCTGCAATCCAATTTAACCAGTCTGTGCTGTATTTAAATTAAGTCACTGTTTCTTTACGGTGCAAACACAGATTACTTCTAATTCAGAAAACTAAACACTATCGTCTGGCACAATTCATGTTGTGTTAATACGACCAACAGAAAATAGATTAAATAAATAGAAATAAAAGGCATTATCAGCAGATCTGATACCAACAGATTAGCTTAAACTGTTTATGGCCTACTTTTGAAAAACACTTTTTTTCTTTTTTTTTTTGCATGACCTTACGTGTTGCATAATGTACAACCAGTAGAATTAGTATAGTACTTGGAAAGCAATTTTGTATTCTGTCTTACTGCTCTGGTAAATATTTTCACTTTAGCTAGTTTATACTTAAAACAACATAAAATCTGCCAGTGCAGAAAGACAAAATATGCTTGAATTACAGATAAAATCTCTAAAAACAAGCCTTGATATCTTATGTCGTGATGCTTCTCAAGTAAATGCATCTTGCTTAATTGGCCTTTTAGATATTTTAACTTGGAGAAAAAAAAAAAAAAAAAAAACTCATTAAGAATAAGATGTTTTGCCATGAAAGTAAAACACTTCATCACTTTTTTTTTTAATAAGGCCTGAGGGGAAAAAAAAGTTAGAAAAATTAGGGGAACAAATCTAATTCATTGGCATTACAGCTTAAGTGTGCAATTTCTGTGCCATTAGTTTCATCAAAACATAACTGCAAGAATAACATCTGCAATTGGTTAGCCACAATAGCCAGTATATAGTCCTGCCTTTGGCTAAGCCAATTTTACCATGTCAGGCTGGTCGAGACAGTAAAGTCAGAGTGTTTCCATTTTTGAAGTAATCAACCAACAAATGGCTTATTTATAGTTGTCCATTCCTATTAAGCTGGACCAGGAGAGAAAAATGTCATATTACAGCTTTAAGAAGACCGAGTAAAGTTATACTCTATTAAATTTGATTTGCCCTTTATCTGATGCTTTTGTAACTCAAGCAGAAGCTTCAAATAATTACAGGAAGAACAGAGTAACCTGAGGTTAAGCGTCTAAAGTACAATGGCAATACTTTGTAGCTCACTTGTAGTGACCTACATCCATTCGGTTAGCTGCCTAGATCCACAACCAACAGGTTACGCCACCCCACAATATAGCATATTATGAGTGAGAGATATTTGGCTAAGTTCTCTCTATTTCCTGTGATTTTCTCTGTGAGCGGTGTCCTGCTGTGGCTGATCTGCCCTGAAGGGTGATAACCTGAAGCAAGCCTCGTCGAGCACATCAGAGAGCATGACAGTTACTGGATCACCTAGGAGTTTAACTTCACACAATGGAGTATCAGCCATGAAAGCAGAAAGGAAGAGATTCCCTCGAGTTACATGAGCTCATCAGGAAAAACCAAGCAATCGTGTGTGTTTGATGGGCGCTCTCTCGCTTTCCATCTCTCCCAGAGCGGTATGACGCAGTCAGTGCTAGATTTAATACTGATGCTCCAGAGGACAATGACATCTGGCAACACACCAACAGACCAATCAGCACTACCAAACAAGTGTGTGCGTTGTATACACAATCTAACAGTATTCACACACACATTGGGTTTCCATGTTTCACGGGGACTTTCCATAAACATTGATTTTTTTTTTTTACTGTACAAACTGTATATTCTATCCCCTACCCATCACAAAAAAACCATTCTGCATTTTTATATTTTTAATAAAACATTGTTTAGTACGTTTTAAGTGATTTTAATTACGAGGTATCAGGAAATGTCCTCATGAACTACGTTTACGTTGTAATACCGGTGTGATACCCATGTCATTATACAAATTTGTGTCCTCAAATCAATCACTCACTCACTCACTCACTCACTCACTCACTCACTCACTCACTCACTCACTCACTCACTCACTCACTCACTCACTCACTCACTCTAAACTTTACTATTTTTATAAAAGCTAAGTAAAGTTAACATAAAAATCTAAAATATGTTTTTCATTTATAGGAAAAATTCTAACAGTTTATGATGTATTCATTTATATAAATTACAAATCACACACACACATACACACAATAACCCGAGTCTGATACTCTCTGCTGTTTGGAGTCCTTGAGAAGTGCAATACATGGTGAAAACTTTCCCCAAAATGGTTACAAAAAAAGTTCACCCAGTTTCCAATGACAGAAAATTAGAACTATAGAACCATAACTAGAACAACATAGATCGACAGACAGATAGAACAATTAGAGAGATATTGTATGCTTTTTTTGTGACAAATTTATATATTAATAATAAAATTCCATTTGGTAAAACATTTTCATTGTCAATAGTGGCTGACTAGCAGAAGAAGTGGCCAGTCCCACTGTGGCAGAAACTTAATTTAGGTCCTGTGGGCTAGTGTGCAATACATGCAGCACTGCATGGAGATCTTAAAGAAAAAAAATGACTAGCTGAATCATTGAACACACTTCACTCACTCATTATGAGTTGCATGCGTGAAAAAAAAAAAGTTAACGCTTAAATGCTTTGATGAATCTGCCTTTAAGTGTGATCACGAGCTGTTTCAGAGGCAGAAATCAAGCCGAGCTGTGCATCAAAAGCCCCGACACGCTGATCAGAGACATGCTGTGTGTGTCTCTCTGCATCTCTCCAGCTAGCAAATATAAACACACACACACACACACACACACAGAACAGCGGCCCATGCGCATTCACAGTCTCTCCCCGTCCAGATGGCTGCTTTGTGGAGAGTCTTCCGCTCTGCAATTACAGCGATATGAAAGTGGTTTTCTTTTTTCCCCATTATTTCTGATCAGAGAGGGAAACGGAGATGCCAGCGGGTGTATGAGGGTCTGATAGACGCCCACGCGGGCTAGAACACACTGCATTTAAACACTGTGCCAGTGCGAGCGAACGCACAAAGGCCCGTGATCAGAAAGAGATCCCATCTGGAGAGAGGCTGCTTTATATTCATTGGGCTACAGTGATGGAGAAGTCTTCAGGGGAGGGTAATCAGATGCCTCTGGGAGGAGGTAAGTGACAGACACACGATGAACCGTGCTCTGTCTGTCCATTTCGCTTTAACTCTGGCCTGATAATATTCTATCTCTCCTGATGGTGTCAGAAAGCTGTCCTCTTAGAAAACTCAGTATGAGCGACAGAAGACAGACAGTAAAGAAGAAGAGAAGATCATGGATTGGAGTTAGGGCCTAACCATTAGTACCAGGGGTGTAGCAATCCTTACAACTACACTTTCCGAAAGTTTGTCACAGAACCATAGCTAGACAGACAGACAGAACCATAGCTTGATAGACAGACAGAACCATAGCTAGACAGAACCATAGCTAGACAGACAGAACCATAGCTAGACAGACAGAACAATAGCTAGAGAGACAGACAGAACGATAGCTAGCTAAACAGACAGAACCATAGCTAGACAGAACCATAGCTAGAGAGACAGACAGAACGATAGCTAGACAGACAGAACCATAGCTAGACAGACAGACAGAACCATAGCTAGATAGACAGACAGAACCATAGCTAGACAGACAGAACCATAGCTAGACAGACAGAACAATAGCTAGACAGACAGACAGAACGATAGCTAGCTAAACAGACAGAACCATAGCTAGACAGAACCATAGCTAGAGAGACAGACAGAACGATAGCTAGCTAAACAGACAGAACCATAGCTAGACAGAACCATAGCTAGAGAGACAGACAGAACGATAGCTAGACAGACAGAACCATAGCTAGATAGACAGACAGACAGAACGATAGCTAGACAGAACGATAGCTAGACAGACAGACAGACAGACAGACAGACAGACAGACAGACAGACAGACAGACAGAACCATAGCTAGACAGACAGAACAATAGCTAGACAGAACCATAGCAAGACAGACAGAACAATAGCTAGCTAGACAGAACCATAGCAAGACAGACAGATAGAACGATAGCTAGACAGAACCACAGCTAGACAGACAGAACCATAGCTAGACAGACAGAACAATAGCTAGACAGAACCATAGCTAGCTAAACAGACAGAACCATAGCTAGACAGAACCATAGCTAGAGAGACAGACAGAACGATAGCTAGACAGACAGAACCATAGCTAGACAGAACCATAGCTAGAGAGACAGACAGAACGATAGCTAGACAGACAGAACCATAGCTAGACAGAACCATAGCTAGACAGAACCATAGCTAGAGAGACAGACAGAACCATAGCTAGAGAGACAGACAGAACGATAGCTAGACAGACAGAACCATAGCTAGATAGACAGACAGAACCATAGCTAGACAGAACCATAGCTAGACAGACAGACAGACAGAACAATAGCTAGCTAGACAGAACCATAGCAAGACAGAACAATAGCTAGCTAGACAGAACCATAGCAAGACAGACAGATAGAATGATAGCTAGACAGAACCCCAGCTAGACAGACAGACAGAACCATAGCTAGACAGAACCATAGCTAGACAGACAGACAGACAGAACAATAGCTAGCTAGACAGAACCATAGCAAGACAGAACAATAGCTAGCTAGACAGAACCATAGCAAGACAGACAGATAGAATGATAGCTAGACAGAACCCCAGCTAGACAGACAGACAGAACCATAGCAAGACAGACAGACAGAACGATAGCTAGACAGAACCATAGCTAGACAGACAGACAGACAGACAGACAGAATGAAAGCTAGACAGACAGAACAATAGCTAGCTAGACAGAACCCCAGCTAGACAGACAGACAGAACCATAGCAAGACAGACAGACAGAACGATAGCTAGACAGAACCATAGCTAGACAGACAGACAGACAGACAGACAGACAGACAGAATGAAAGCTAGACAGACAGAACAATAGCTAGCTAGACAGAACCATAGCAAGACAGACAGATAGAACGATAGCTAGACAGAACCCCAGCTAGACAGACAGACAGAACCATAGCAAGACAGACAGACAGAACGATAGCTAGACAGAACCATAGCTAGACAGACAGACAGACAGACAGACAGACAGACAGAATGAAAGCTAGACAGACAGAACCATAGCTAGACAGACAGATAGAACGATAGCTAGACAGAAAGACAGAACGATAGAGAGACAGAACGACAGACAGACAGAATGAATGATAGCTAGACAGACAGAACCACAGCTAGACAGACAGACAGACAGACAGAATGATAGCTAGACAGAACCATAGCTAGACAGACAGAACCATAGCTAGACAGACAGAACAATAGCTAGACAGAACGATAGCCAGACAGACAGACAGAACCATAGCTAGACAGAACAATAGTTAGACAGAGACAGACAGACAGAACGATAGCTAGACAGACAGAACGATAGTTAGACAGACAGACAGAACGATAGCTAGACAGACAGAACAATAGCCAGACAGACAGAACGATAGCCAGACAGACAGAACGATAGCCAGACAGACAGAACAATAGCCAGACAGACAGAACGATATCCCATTCTCCCCACTTCAGCCTACCCCTTCCTGCACTGTCTGCACTATCACTATCAAGAAGAGCTACAAATAAGCCAAAACAAAGGAGGGAGAGAAAATGGATACAGGAAGCGAGAGAAGGTTATATTTGTTCTTCTTCGTCATTAACAGCATGCTGTGCGGCTTAACCACAGCTCTAGACCAGTAATCTGTCAGCCGCTGATGTACTGCTGTCACATTCATATGCACACACCTCAGTGAGCCCTTCCAGAAACAGCAGGCATTCAGTAATGACTGCAATGGCCACATTAATCCGGTCAACGCCGGTCAAAGCAGTCAACACTCAGGAACAGGTATAAGATCACACAGGGTTCACGCTCCACTGCCCTTGTCCATCAAGCTATCATTTAACCTGCAGAAAGAAATGACAGACTCACTCGTTTGCTCTTCTTGGAGTATGTGTTCTTCAGCAGACGATCTTTCACCCGCTCCTGGTCTCGCCCCACGCTGCTGGCCAGATTGTCGAAGCCATTTTCATCTATGTCAGGGGTCATGCTCTCCTCGGCCTCCTTCTGTCGTTTAACTACAATATC
This sequence comes from Rutilus rutilus, assembly GCF_951802725.1. Taxonomy (NCBI): domain Eukaryota; kingdom Metazoa; phylum Chordata; class Actinopteri; order Cypriniformes; family Leuciscidae; genus Rutilus; species Rutilus rutilus. Next base: position 39,106,952 of record NC_140221.1, read on the forward strand.
CTCCCATTTCTTCTTTTCCAGTTTAACCGAAACATTCTTATTCTGAAATGGGGAAAAGAAACAGGAGAAAAAGAGAGCTTATTCACTTGCTCTGCAGATGAGTGGTGTTAAGCTACTGATATCAGTTTGATTACTGCAAAACACATGCATATGCACAGCAATGTCAAATACCTTTTAAGAGGAGGAAGGGGAGAGAAAATATAAAAGGGAAGAAAGGAAAGCACTGTAAAGGAAAGGAGTGCAAAGGAACAGAGCGTAGAGGGAAAGGAGGATTGAAAAGGAAAGGAGCGTAAAGGTGTGTAAAGGAGAGGAGCATTAAGGAAAGGAAAGGAGCATAAAGCAAAAGAAAAGAGCATAAAGCAAAGGAAAGGAGCATATAGGAAAGGAAAGAAGCAGAAAGGAAAGGAAAGGAGCAGAAAGGAAAGGAGCGGAAATGAAGGAAAGGAAAGGAAAAATAACAAGTAAGAGGAGAGAGAGTGGAAGAGTAAGAGCAGCGGAAGCGGGGGGAAAAGGAAATGAAAAAGAAAAAAAGGGGAGAAAGAGAATGGAAAGAAGTGGAAGAGGAAGTAGAAATGAAAGGGAATGGAAGGAAGAAGAAGAGAAAAAGCCCTGCATGTTTCTTCATGACAACCATAAGGTGACTATTCCAGCAAGTCTCATATCACTCAATTATTGTGTGATTACAAGAAAAACTTGGCAAGAGAACAAATGGCAAAAAAACTGTGCTGCTTTGTAAACACAACCTTGCCTGTTTAAATGAACTGCAGACACACACAGTTGGACAAACATGTGTTTAATTCACAAACATAAAGGCCTATTTGCACAGTCAAAAAGCACTTCAAGATTTCAAAACAAATGAATTCTATGATGAAATCAGGCATTATTGGAGTAAGATGTGTATGTACTGTACACACTCCCAGATGAAAATTCAGAATGAGACACGGTATGAATTTTCACAAAAGATAAGTTTGTGAACATTTCATACTTCTGTATCGTTTTGTTACATTGGACTTTTGGGGGCTACTGTGCATAACAATAGAAATTTAAATGATCTTCATTCACGTAATATATCCAAACCCAAACAAAGGGAATGAATGATTTACTCTTATAGATAACCAGAACATGATGTAGCACATCTGTCCTTATCTCTGCCTCTGTATAGTGTAATATCCACCGGGACATGCAATTCAATCAGGCCTTTCTACGGTCTCCTTCATCAATGACCCATCCAACTCAGGACATCCAGAGGACATAAAGCATGACATGGGAACACTTAGGACAGGGTGGTATGGCAGTATATACTGCATAATGTTCCAATAGAAATGTGTCCACTGGCTTATATTGTGGCAAACAGGGGTGTTACACATAACTGATGCCATTGAAGCAAAACATAGTATTGACTTTCCATCCATTAAAGTTCAAATAAATAAAAAAAAAATAGTAAAAAAAAATAATTCACCTGAATATCCAAAAATGAATGCATTAACACATGGTTACACAATGTATAAAACCTTCTCTTTTTTTTTTTTTCATATTATGAGGAAAAATAACTATCATAAGTGTTATGTAACAGTTTGGTTAGTCACATTTGCACTCAACGCTAATGGCCATGGGAAGGATTTTGTGCAGTCAGGTTTCTGGCATTGTAACAGCAAAATATAGTAGATTTTCTCCTAAAAGCATGAGTAAAAAAAGACTTTCAAAGACAGTTGAAATAATCAGCTTCATTTAAGAAACCCACCATGCTGTTTACACACTCATCTTTCACAAAGAAAGGCAGGGGTGAAAATCTTACAGCATCTGGTGAGATTTTATGCCGGGTCATGTGGAGTAAATTAGACCACAGAGCCTCAGAGAGCAAAACAAAACAAAAAAACACTGAGATTTGGTGGGAGGGGGAAAGGGTGTTTATTCAATTCAAACTCATCTAACCCACCTGTATCAGGTCAAGAAGCATGTCCTAAAATCTGGCAACCCTGAATATCTGGCAACATAACCTCACCACTACAGGAAGTCTGTGGTCACTCGGCTGACTCTCACTATCCGCTGATTCTCTTTGTCCACTACTGAATGCAACGAAACAAAAAAACAACAAACAAATCCAATTTGAGTGTGTGAGAGATAAGGCAATTTACAAAGTTAATCTTTGTTACAAAGACTTGAAATGAGCAGGGATTTACACTACAAAGGAAACGAGTATGGCATAAAAAAAAACGAAATAGAGGTCAGATATTTAAAAAGATCTAAGCTTGAGGAATAATAAAGAAGTTGCTCCAAAAGAATAGATATCAATAGTTCAGAGGAGTTAACCTGATCTGCCTTTTAGCAGCCACAGCAGGAGACGTGAAAGAGATTAAATATTGATCAAATGACACAGTGGCTTCCTCTGGATAAGAGAGAAGACAATGATAGACAGAATGTGTGTTCAGGTCTTTCAATAACAATTTTAGCTGATTCGAGAATTTGACGGTGGTGTCTTAAAAGGATAGATTTATAGAGATGAAAGCTTGCTCTTATGTTGCTTATTTAGTTGATTTTACATATATGCACAAGGCTGCATTTATGTGATCAAAAACACAGGAAAAACAGGAAAATTGTAAAATAATATTACAATTTAAAATAACTGGTTTCTATCGTAATATAATTTAAAATCTAGTTGATATATGTGATGGCAAAACTGAATTTTCAGCATCATTACTCCAGTCACATGATCCTTCAGAAATCATTTTAAAATGCTGATTTGGTGCTCAAGAATCCCTTCTTAGTATCAATGGTGACAAGAGTTGTGCTGCTTTATATTTTTGTGGAAACCGCAAAAATGACCAGAAAGAAAATGACAATATACATTTCAGGATCTTGCTACACTGCCAAAAGACAACCAGAAGAAACTATACCGCATTAATTGCTTTGACAGGAAAACAGTTGCTAAACGTGTGTAAGAGGCAGCTAGGTTGTACCTCATTTTACATGTACCTTGAGAAAAAGTAGCATAACAGTTATATTTTTTATAAAAAAAATATATATATTACTACACATCTCATGTACTGCATCAAAAAGGTTGTTCTTCATTGTTTGCTTGTGCTGTGAACATTACATCGTCGCAATTGCCCTAAATTTAAGTCAGAGCATGAAAACCAGCGTTCAGAAATGTTCAGCTTGAAGGAAAACCGTTCAAAGTATTTTTTGATACAAGCCATAAATCACATGACTGGTACTTTACAGTGCCTCAACTCTGCAATTTATCGGCTCTGCTGCCATACACGTCCTCAAGAAGCTGTCAAAACAACTACGAGAGCCCTCCATCACATCACTAAATTATTCCCAAAGAGTTCAGTGAAGTCTGAGCAGACATTTCAGCTAATGTGGCATAAAGACATCACAGCTGAATGTCGTGTCACACAACACGACTTTGATTCTGTAAGTCAACATGGCTTCATCAGTGGAACACCTACACAAGCATCTCACACTTCCTGTGCTCGGCGTAAAGGAGAAACAGCATGTCAACTGCAATTCGCATTTCAGCATTTCCACTAGTTTTCCTGCATGCAGCCATCAGCTACTGATCTTTGCCTTCTCAGCTCTCCGGGAGAAAAGATAGCGAGAGGTAGAGATGAATAGAGAATGGGTGTTGAAAAAAAAAAAGAAAAAAAAAGAAAAGACACTTATTTAAAATGGAGTGCAAGAATGTCTCAAAGTCCTCCACCTCCAGAATTCCTCCGGCTGTTCTGCACGGCAAACTTTACATACTGATTTTCTAAAGAAATTCTACAGTGTCATGTTTATACCCAGGATATATTTACTGTAAGTCTCAAGGGAATATGGTTCTATTTAAGCTTCTGGCTTGTTTTAAAGTTGACATTTGAAATTTGCCTTCTCCCATCCAGAGATATAAATGTGAACAACTCCCTAAACTTTAGGACATACCATGAATGATCCCTCATTCACGAAAGCACAAATCCAATATAATTGTACGCATTTGTTTTCTTTCTCAATTGTTTACATTTCACGTAAGCCATTAGCAACTGTATTTGATATAATTTTGCGTGCATGTGACCGTTCAATCACAAAGAGACACGAAAGAAAATGGAATATGGTGTTCGAATAGTTTTCTCTTTCGCATCTTCTTGCACTCAAATCATGGTTTAAAATCACGTGACTGTTTAAACTGACAGGACCTAAAACACATGCAAATGAAAAACTTTTGCTCTATGATGGTTAAACTTTGCAATTAATTTGAGAATCACGTGCGTTTTGAACCATGGTGCCTGGTCCACACGGATCAACTACAATCACTACACTTGACATACATACACACACACACACACACACACACACACACACACACGGATGGATGTCAATTGGATAGATGGATGTCATTTGCATGGATGGATGGATGTCAATTGGATGGATGTATTTATGTATGGATAGATGATGCTAAGTGGACGGATGGATGGATGGATGGATGGATGGATGTCAAGTGGATGGATGGATGGATACTACAACTCTAAGTTAAATTTATCACAACACATTTTAGTTTCTAAATAATTTAGAACTTCCTTACTATACAATTTGAAAAAGAACATTGTTAGACCAGTGCATCTCTACTGTAAGCCAAAATAAATGACCATTAACTTTCTTGACCCCATTAAAGATTGAACAGGATGTTCATTTCCTCCTTCCGAGGAAAGACTCTGATCATCCAGTTAGTTTTATAGACCGCACTTACACTAAACCATCTCCCTACACCATCTTACAACTCATGCATCTGGCAGTAGCCTTTGTATGGTAATACCAATTTGCATTATTGAACCACCAGAATGTAGTGAACTATTACGGTACCATAAATCATTGCTTTGCAACACATAATAAAATTACACTAAGTGGAAATGTGTTTTATGCTATTTAAGGTTTTTTTCCGCTAGATGTGCACTAACTGCCGTTGCTTTTGTGAAAGCGAATCACCCAGAATCAATTAGTCTGTGGAAATAATCCCACCCAAGCAGCCCACAAACTGGAACTCAAGCCAATATACTGCTGCTGATGGCCAGAACTCTGAGAGAGAGAGAGAGAGAGTGTGAGAGAGAGAGAGAGAGAGAGAGAGAGAGAGAGAGAGAGAGAGAGAGAGAGAGAGAGAGAGAGAGAGAGAGAGAGAGAGAGAGAGAGAGAGAGAGAGAGAGAGAGAGAGAGAGAGAGAGAGAGAGAGAGAGAGAGAGAGAGAGAGAGAGAGATTTGTAACAGGACTTCAGAAATATTTATCCATGCTCGGAGGGCACCGAGGCTGTAGATTTATGTGTATATGGTGAGCCGTTTCTGCACACGCTCAGATCGTTGGGATAAATCACTACGTTAGCGAACAGAGTTAAATTGCATTGATTTAGCAGAGTGTTCGACACTGTGCTGGCAGTCTGTGCAAATGAATGGAGTTGTTAGCTCCTGCAGATGCACACACTCCGACCAACACATCTTTAATTAAGTCACACTGAAAGCACAATTTACAGTGACTTACACAGGCAAAATGTTTCTGAATGGTAGAAGTCTGACAGAACAGCAACTGTGTGTATATGTGTGCTCAGCTAAATATACCTATGAGTGACACATAAATAGGCTTTAGCTGCTAGAACCAAGTATGACATTTAAGTACAACACACACAAAAACTGAACTTTCAGACAGTTTGCATGTTTTTCAGGGCTTAAATTAGTCATATTAAATAGGGCTGTCAACTGATTAAAAATTTAATAAAATGTAATGTTAATTAATTATAGGTAAATCACATACAGTTATGACCAAAGTGATGTCCATTTATTCAAACATAAAAAAATATATTAAAAAAGCTGCTAAAGATTTTGTAAGCATATTGCATAGTTGTGCTTTGAGTCGATTGTTTTATTTGTGATAACGCCATGAATACGCCGTAATTTTTAGCAAGGCTGTCATACAAAGAAATTATGAACACATGGAAAAACAAGAGAGAACCAATGAAATATTAATAACTGATTATGTTAAAATATATATAAAAAAATATTTTCCTCATATTTTGATGGCTTAATTGAACTTGTATGGTCATTAAAAACAAATATCCAGTCTGAACATCACTTTTGGCCACTACTGTATACATTTTTGCTGAGAAAATGTCCAGATGATGATACTTGCATTACAGATCTTGCATGAGAAATTACATTTTTGTGTCAGACAAAAACATTGACAAGACAACACAAAAAGTGACATTTAACTGACAGCCCTAATATTAACTCTTTTTTTTTATCATAAAGGGAGAGTTTTAAAATTAAATCAGGTGAAATGGATATCTTTGATTAAAACTCTTGTACTTATTGTACTCTTGTATTTATTGAAAGACAAACTGAACAAGAATGATATTTTGGACTACGTGTCAAGAATTTAAAGAGATTAATTATGTGCTCTTTTTAAAATGAACATTGTTTTTTGTGCCAAACATATGGATCAAAACAGCCGTGAGAAGTGAATGTTGTTCAGGTCTCTGAGGTTCTCTTCATTAGTAAATCAAGTTGCTCAGAGGACAGCACAGAGGAGTTCTGTCTGTTCTCTCTTTCCCTCTATCTGCACCTCTCTGTGTAAGTGACCAAGCAGGAGGCTGGCTGTTCCAAGTCATTAAAACGCATCCACAGACCCGAGAAGGCCCCGAGTTTTGGCTCATTACTTCGATTCCCCATGGAGCTCTGCAGGAGCATCTCCATCTAAAAACACTACCTCCATTCGGGCCCAGTGCCTGACTCTCCCCGTCTCATCTGCAGATTTCACTGAATCATCTCCTCTAGTTACTGCCACGGCCCGTGCCTGACTCTCAGCCTCACAGTAGCTTTGATTTAACATCCGGCCCCTGAGAACTTCGTCAACTCCATCTACTATTGTGAAGTTTTAGATTTACCAACACTATGTAAAAAGTGTAGAATCGGTGTACGAAATCAGAGCAGATAATCCACTATAAGTCATGAACAAGAGAGGATGTGCATTACAGTAATTTTAACAGAAAAAAAAATAAAGTTAAATAAAGTTGCTTATTGCATTTACATATTTGGAGAATGATCAATACTGCATATGTTATAATTATTATTTATATCTAAATACACACATTCTACTATAATGGGTTGAACCAAGTGGATGGACGGACAGATAGAGCAGTAGATAGCTAGAACAATGGATGGACAGACATATGGATAGATGGTAGGGTTGGCACTGGGTTGCCAGTACTGGGAAAATATGGGTATATATTTATTTTAAACGGTACAATGTCATGATTTTGCTCATTTCGGTTCTTGATACACTGTTTCAAAGTTCACCGCTAGGTGGCAGTGTACTAACCAAACTGACACGAAAACGTGTTTCATCACCATGAAACTTCCTCAGCTGATAGCTGAAGTACTACGTTTTTGAAATGTCTATGTTTAATTATGCAAATTATGCATTCTCTCATTAAATATGCGCGATTTTGCATATATTTTCAGTAGATAGATCTGAACATATGATAAAGCCAGGTGCAAAATTATTTTTTCATTTTGTTTACACACAAGATGAAAATAAAAATTCAGGATATATGCTTTCATTACCTAGGAAACAAAAATATACTGTCCATAGACTTAAAACTTATATTTTTAAAATGTCACATAAATCAGGCCAGGAATGATTTATTAACAAATCCCTCAGAAAATATCTTCAGAATACTGCTAAGTGTATAACTGGAAAGTTTGTGTACATAGGCTGAGATTTTTGTACTGGAGACTGAAAAAAAACTCATTTTGAGAAAGCGGCATTTAAAGATTTAAATAGCTCTAAAAGAGATTTCGTCATTAGCTTTAAAGTCCCTGTAAAGTCAAAATTAAGTATGTGTTCTGAGTTTGTCACACCACAGAAAAAGGTGTTATTAGCCACCCAGCCAAATTTGAATGATAAAAAAAGCCGGCAAGTCCATAAAATAAGCTATCAAAATCTTGAAAAAATGAGCAGTAGTCTCTGCTCTCAAACGCTGGGGGCGTGTCCACTGGCTGCGCTGAAACCACGCCCACTCGCGGGAAAGCTGCCGTCGCCACACTCAACTGTCACCGCTACAGCCGGAATGGATGCTCCTAGGTTTTACAAAGCCATACATGTTCGAGCCTGGACTACCTACTATAATTATAACATAAGCATACAAGACAACTTACACTCATTGGTGGGCTCGCACTGCCGACGATGGCACCAGTTGTCGGCGCGACGGGAGGATGAAGGCCGAGGCGGGAGATAGTCGGCTCGGCCCCATTCACCAGTAACAGCAGGTTATCAGTGAATCCCAGTTGTCTCCGACGAAAGTTTATAAAACTATCCCGTGTAAAATGATCACTACAGAGGCGGGTTTTGGCGGTGATCCTCAGCTGTCCATCAAGGTGGCTCTTCACAAAATTAATTTAAATAAGGACACCGATCTGTTTTGTACGTGATCGCATCCAGGTAGTACGCATTTCCGTGACGAAGGCATAGCTAGCTAGTAAACTGTAAGCTGTAGTAACTAATAAGTCCTGACAGTGACTCGCGATCGGCAAACTGATGTGAATGAATGTGCTATATTGTTAGGGGAGGGGCAGCGTCAGGGGCTCCAGTGCGTCATCAAGTAGAGGCGTGTCCAGGAGCTCAGGGGCTTCAGTGCGTCATCGAGCCCCCGTTTTAGCCCCGCCCAAAAAATCCGGAACACAGCAATGGTGAAAAACTGTTTAACGGTCTAACTCCACAATTCAGTACTTCACAGTTCACAGTCTTTGTAACATGTTTTAGCAATACATTTCTAACATTTATAATGTGTTTAGAATTTTTTTTTTGAATTGCCTTTACAGGGACTTTAAATGCCCCTTTGGACATTCACGATTGGTTACTGATAGAAAGGAAATGCCCATATTTGGTTAGTTACATAGCGTTGTGCAGCAGACTCAGAGCTTTACAACGATACCGGTCATATGACAGACTTCAGTAAATAGACGGAACTCGGTATGTCGCGTTGGAATGCTAACTTCTTGGTAAATTCGGGAGAAACTTACTGCCGCAAGTAAGATGTTTATTTTATTACATTTTGCTTAATGTATATTTTCAACGTGTTTTTATTTTTATTTTTTTTTATAGCAGCTTGAAAGAACACATATTGAAGGAGTAAACTAGACAAAAATCTCGAAACTGACCAATGCATGAAAAATCTATGTTTTTGCCTGCCGTGTCTCGCCTTAAGAGATCGACAGGTGAGTGCACCACTCAAAAGATCTAATTTAGACATTAAATTTAATCAGTATGGAAGCTTGTTTCCACCACTGAATAAAAAAATTAAAAAAGTAATTGTTATTTTACAATAAGTCTGACTTTTTTTCTCAGGATTGTGTGATATAAGCTCGCAATTGCGAGTTATAAAGTTAGAATTGTGAGATGTTAACTATTCTGACTTTTTTCTCGCAATTCTGACTTTATAACTCATTATTGCGAGTTTATATCATGCAATGGAAACAAGCTTACATGGATCAATGCACATATATAAGACAGAAGCAATGTAATTTGCAGCCAGAAGCCATTTGCTCATGTGAAGAGACAGAGAGAGGGGAAACGCGGTACTGCTGATTCACTCACGCTGTTTGTGAAATTACTTCTCATGAAAAGTTTTACAATTACTGATTTTGGATGGGTGGATGTTTTTCTTCTCCAAAAGAAATGTGCATTTGTGAAAACATAAAAAAAAAAAATTTCATAAAGACAAATTCATTTAGTCCTACTCATATAATAGAATCACTTCAGACAATCCTATCACACACTGATGAAGTCTGATGAAACATGAAGATTCCCAAACTAGCAATTGAATACATGTAATAAACTCCACTCATCTTTTTAATAAACGGCAAGGTGTCATTTACTGCAATTAAACCAGATGGAACATTTACTACTCGCAGCTGATGGCTCCGGTAGGACAGGCCTTGTTACCATCACATCTGAAACACTCGATTGATTTTTAGTTTCAGATAGTTATTTCCTGTGTATTTCTATATTTACTGAATAACCAGATATACAGCAAAACATGCTAAAGAGAAGCACACTTCCAAGTATTTTGAAAATCATAGTTAAACCAAGAACCATGTGGGCTGTCCTGAACTGTTTTCTTATCCGACACATGCAGCCTCTACTAATGACTGTTGCTTTAAGAGGAATCAGAGCACTGGGCAAATTTAGCCCATGCTTGGCTTGGGTTGAACAACCCAGTGTGGCGTCCTCCAGTGACTCGATAACTGTTTCCTGCTGCACTGCGCTTGCTTCCTGCTGTGAGGTTCTTGAAAGTGAGGACTGACTGAGCTCAGAAGAAAATGACAGTTGACACTGCAAAACAATCTGGCCAAAAAAAAAAACCCAAGGTCAGTTTTTAGGGCTATTACTGTCAAACTGGCTAAGCCTTATATAACTGCACTCATCCTAAGTAAAAACCAATGATCTGGTGTTGGAGTTAGTCATCCTGAACGCACCAGGCATCATTCCTCAGGTGATGCCAGTCATGCAATTAAAGCTGTAAATTATACAGGGGGGAACCCTGTCAGTTAGTTCATTACTCTAATATTAGGCGATTCGGAGAGGCTAGCAATAGCGAGCTAGCTTTGAAAGCATAATATCCCACCCTCCCTTCAGAGCGTCTCCAAAACACATGAACGCACACAGCAGAGTTTGCAAAGCGTCGTGAGACGAGAGACGGTGTTAAACTACCGCATGTCTCAAAGCACATAACATCACAATAATGATGAACATAAACAACTTAAAGAGCACTGACCTGTATCACCTGACTGCTGCAGATTCATTTAAAGGGACACTCCACCCATTTGCATTAAGCTTTGCATTGTTAGAAACCCAGTCATACTATTGAATGGTCGTGCAACACTCTCTCATTTTCCCCTGAGACGGGAGAAATCCGTCATTTACCTTTTACTATTCCTCCTACAATAACGCAAAAAACGTCATTTTGCGTCATTGTAGGAGGAAGTGTAAGAGGGGGGGATTTCTGTTGAGACTACAAGCACTAGTTCCTCATCTTTCCCAGGGGTGGGACCCGCTCACGCTACAGACCTATTACAGATCAGTGGGTGGGACTTTACTCTCTGAAACTGAAAGCAATATCCTCCATCTTGTTTGAAGCTAAGCTAACAGGCGCTGTGGAGACAGATGTAAAGTTATGACAATAGCGGAGGAGAGTGCTCAATATGATATAGAAGAAGAGGATTTCGGAAGTCTGATGCTTGAATCAGGTGTTTGTGGCTACCTTTACAAGCCGCATTATAGCGAAGAGCAGCCGAGGCAGCAGACCTGCCTGCCGCGGACGAGGAGCCCGGACTGGCTCGAGTTAGGGCGGACTGGTGGCGCCGGTGATCTCACTATGCAACTCATAGACTAAGATGCAACTACGAACACAGAGATAGAGTCCGTCTGAGGCAAAGAATTTCAACTATGACAATTTCTCCTGGACGAAATCTCTGAATCAGACGAGGACACGGACGTTTGTGTTGAGAACTATCCTAGTTTCGCACCGCATATGTTCTGACTGAACATCCAGGTACCATGCAATAATTCACCTTTTCGAAAGAAATACAAACGAGGAGTAATGAGTTCGCCAACTAACTAGACATTTTGTGTGAATGTGAAATGAATTTCAAGCTCTGGTGGTAGCTAGCCTTGTAGACGGAAAAGTGATTTCTCTTATAGGCATATATGCGCTTTCTGGATTAGTGGGAGTGGCTTGCGGAGCTGTGCAATGTGGTGCATTGTGGGAGTTGTTGTCTTTCATACAAATGCGTCCTGAAGTTATTTTTTGTCTTTCCTCGGTCACGAAGGCACCAAATTCAAAATTTATTTTACATTTCGACTACATATATGACCCACTTTAAATAAAAAACAATGTTCAAATGGGTGAAATGCCCCTTTAAGCATTGATTGCACTGCTCGATGACTGACGTCTGTCTAACTCTGCACAGCATGAAACGCTATGCAGACAATCAGGGTGTGTGGAGGTATGCAAATACATACGCTGATAGGCAGGTAGGACATCATATCATTGCATTCGAATTCAATGACTGGACATACATTTTATGGTCCTACACCTTTCACAGAAGTATATATATACGCATGTATATACATAGACACACACACACATACATACATTTAGACCAATTAACTTAGTGATTGCTATCAGGATGTGAAGAGAATTTCAACAACAACAAAAAAAAAAGAAAAAGAAAAAATGCCTGAAACAAATCACCTACCCTACCTTTTAACTAAAGATTAAAATTAACAACAAAGTCCAATTATTAGATTCAATTGCTATTCATTTTTATATATACACTGTAATAATCAACACTCAAAAACTTGTTTTTATATTTTATTTAGCAAAACGCTCCGAGTTATTTTTCTCTAGCTATTGAATGGTTTCCTGAGGTAAATGTACAGCTGTTGACATCTTTCTGCAATTAAAACACTGATTGAGAGCGATTACATGAGAAATTATACTTTCAGTAAGATGTACAGTTTCTTTCAAAATACTTTCTGATGTTCATTCATGTTTACATCATGTTACTAGTAATAAAGAGGTAGACATAATCAGCTCAAGTGCGCTTGAACTGAGGTGGCAACGGCGATGTCATGCCACATTAAAGAGCATTAAACCGTATTTATTGTTTGAATTTCAAAAATAAATATTCAATTTGACGTGCAAAAGCATGGGTGCCTTTCCAGTTTGTTGACTAGTGTCATATTCTGGAAGGTCTGGGAACATATTTGACTAATTAAGCCTGGTGATGACAAATTCTCTGACTCATACTCTAGATCTCTAAGGGTGTTTTGCTGAAACTTGATGACATCTCATCTAACAAGCTATGTGAAATTTATCATCCTTCAATATATCAGACCTATAAAAAGATATTAAAATTCCCTAAGTATGTTTCAGCTTATGTACAATACAGTACTGCAAAGGTTGGGCAAACATCGTATTGGTTAGATAACACATATTCCATGGATCAATCCCCTTGGAACAACTTGGTTCACCACAAAAAATAAACTGTCAGCTCTCAAACCCAGTTGGTTTAAATGGCATAAATCCATACAGTACTACATTTTCCTTTTTGGGTTAACATTGCACTACATCAGTGTTCAATCCTGCTCTTGAAGGTCCAAAGGTCTTTAGGTTCTCTCAACATTTATCCTTGCTCTTGGGCAAAATGGTGGTACTTCATGCATCACCCCTAAAATCTAACCACAGGACATACCATACCTTATATTTGAGAGAGAGGCCATTCAGCCTATATAATAAAAACAAAAAAACACATATCTGATGTGTAACATCATTAAACTTACAGTTTTTAATTTGTCTTTCTTTGACAATGACATTTAGTTGTTTCAGCTAATGAGAGCTCCCACTTTAAATTAAGCCTGACAGAAACACGGTTAAATAAGTGCAACGAGCCCTTCAGTTGAGTGGCACATTCATTGTGAGCTTGTGTGTGTGACTCCCTGAGAGAAGAGCTACTTAAGGCAAATCTTCACCTCAGGAAACTTCAACCATCTATATCCCTCTCTTATCTTCCATAGCTTTCTCTAGGGAAATACCACCTTTGACCTCTTCTCTCTCTGTGCCCGTGTACAATTTATTCATACAGGAACTCAACTCTTAAGGGAGAACAACAAAAATCCCATTCTGAGCCGACCAACCTCCAAACTAAATGGCTTCTCTCGTTCAACAGTCAAAATGAAATTGTCCTCCAAAAAGCTCTAGCACATTTCATTCGGTCGGTATTCCCAAGTCTGAAAAATTCTGATCAAGGATGATGTCATGGCGCAGTGGTTCTCCAACAGCGTGCAGTTGCACCCCGGGGTGCAGTGAAAACAGTTCCACGCAGCCTCCATTTCCTCACGCTGCAAAAGCCAAGACAGCCTGCCATTTATCGTTATTACATCTGAATGTATGCCAAAGTCAATCTCATAAAGAAAGGGCTGTTTCATTCTTAAATTATGAATCTTGGATCATCACTTGCTGGGCTGCCACGGTGTAACATCCAGCGCCTGTCAGAAGCGGGCGTTTAGTGTGTATCTAGGAGGGTGACCTGCTGATGTTCCTGACTTCATCTAGATACACACCACAAAATTCACACTGAAACAAGTCTCTAGAAATCTAGCAGTTTGAACAAACCTAGGAAATCTACTCCAACAGTTTGAGAAACCAAATGTTGCTCTATGGCTGTGTGTTACTCTGGCAGTAAAGATTTGTATTTGACTCAAAAGAAAATTAAATCAGTAGGGATGCACCTAAATAAAAAAATTCTGCCTTGATACTGACAAGCTGATAATTATACTCAGGTTATGGCCAATAACAAATAAATGGGCAATTTCAAAATTCTACACTATTTTATCTAAATACATACAAAATAAAACAATGTAAACTAAAACCACCTGGTGGAAATGCTAAGTATCACAACACTGTAATGTACTGTATGAAAAATGGATATTCATTTTGAGATTTCTTAAAGATTACATTTAATAGAGTTATTAAATGTAATGTTTTTTTTTAAGTAACTTTGAGTGTTAGATAGCAAAGGTAAGTGTTAAGATGGCAAAGGTAATCTAAATGTAAAATCAGTATTAATAGTATTTATTATATTATATATTATTAAAATTAGAACATTATTAGCCAAAAACCAATATGGTGCCAACTGCCAATATATTGTCTCTTCCAATCAATTAGTGATAAGGATTTATTTTTTATTTTTTGGAGTAATTTCATTTAGAGAAATGAGCAAGGAAGCTAAATAACTATTACTAAAACTCTAATATTAGCTGATAATCAACATAGTGCTAAATTATATATTAGTGATCAGCTGGTCAATATAATGCAGATATTTACAAAATACAATTCAATGATGAGATGAGACTTATACAAACTTGCTGAAATGAAAAGAAAATGTATTACTACACAACACAATTCACTAATTTGCACTAATTTGTATTTGTCAAAGCGGGAGAAAAACTTCTGCTTATTACTAAACCAAATCCAAACTGCATGCATATGTAGAACATACCATTTCACACTGATGTGTAAATGACAACTATAGAAACCCTAATAGATGCTGACTGAAATGAACAAACAGATCTGATTTCTTAACTTTCAAAATGAACAATCAGTCTTGAAGATTGAATCCGAATAACAATTTAAATTTGGTCCAGCGTGAACACCACTTTGAAAAATGGGTCCCAAACCTCTGAACACGGCTGTACATTTTGGAAGAAGAAATAAAATGTGTTAAATACCTGTTTGGTTGCACACCTCTAAAAGGTGAACACAATAAATAAATCAAATCCAGTTATAATTCTGGTCTTTTAGTCTGAGAAAATGCTGGAAATTGGATAATGGATGCTTTGTTAACAACTCCGAAATTGCATGTCAGTACATGCAAATAACTGAAACGACAGCTCACCACAAGCTGAAAAGACCAGCACACCTGATGAGTGTTTTCTATTCACACAAAGCAGCCAATTATGAATAAGTCTAAGTGTCACAGCAGAAAATGAGTGAGCCTCTCTACATGAGAAGGGGCCTTTGTTTAATTGTATGCAGGAGAGACTAGGCGAGAGAGAGAGATACGAGAGCGAGCGAGACGTGAAAGAGAGATGAGAGAGATGTAAGGTTAAGGGCTATCTATTATGTATGACAGAAAGCTCTTGGCAATGCGCCTCTGTAGGAGGACCTGTGGAGATTCAGTCACAGCAAGAGAAGCAGGCCAGAGACCAAATCCCTTCAGCACAAGAGATCATCAGAACCTGAGCTCACTATTACATCTGACTAACACCATGGCAGGAGAGCACATTACATTATGAATGAATAGCATACAAGTGTAACAGAGAGCAGAATGGGTCATGGCCGATTTGATACAGACTTTGGATTGGGACAGGATTGTTTTTTGACTGACCAGTGGCATTTTTGGGAAAACATTCTGAAAACTAAAGGTTAAATTTTAAATCAAACAGCTGCAAAAGCCTAACACCACCTAGCAATGATGACCAGCAATTCATGGTTCACAGCTGATGTAAACTAAAGGTTATTGGCTAATTGGCCAATTAAAAGGATGAACCATTCAATATGTTCAGCCCCAACTTCCTGTTTCAATAGGAAATATGAAAACGCATTAAAAATAAACTGTGCCATTTCATGGAGCTTATATATATATAAATAAATAAAAGTGTGTGTGTGTGTGTGTGTGTGTGTGTGTGTGTGTGTGTGTGTGTGTGTGTGTACTGCAAATTCAAAATAAGGGTGTTGCAATATACTGGTATTTGTTGTTGGGTAGTAATTGATTACATGTAATCTGGATTACGTAATCAGATAAAAAATAAGTACTTGTGATGAGAGTATATTACGTTTTTAAAATATTCTTAAATCAGACTACAGTTGCTTTTTTATTGATTACATGATTGCATGCTATTCTCGCAATGGCAGTAAATTATTCACAATTCATTGATTCTCCCTGCTACTTTATCTTTTAAACATTGTTGAGTGTTTCTCAACATTGCAACACTGCACATCTAATCAACTCCTGACGAACATAAACCTATTTTCAAATCTTAAATGAATTACATTAATACTAAAATAATACCGATAATAACAATAATGAGATTTACTGTGAATATTTACTGATAGTCCTAACACTATGTTTTCTCAACATTCCCTCAAAAAAAAAAAATTGAAGTTCACACAAGTTTCAACTTACTACAAGAAAGATTGAGCAATATAACTTAAACAGTACAATTGATGAAACACAGCCAGCAGACATGCATCCTCATCAGAGGAAATGTTCGACTGTTCAAGGCTAACACAAATTTAAACAAGCTTTGCAAGGTCTGGCTTTTTTCAAGAGCTATTAAGGTAGGTGTGTGTGGGGGTGTGTGGGGGGTGTGGGTGTGTGTGTGTGTGTGTGTGTGTGTGTGTGTGTGTGTGTGTGTGTGTGTGTGTGTGTGTGTGTGTGTGTGTGTGTGTGTGTGTGTGTGTGTGTGTGTGTGTGTGTGTGTGTGTGTGTGTTTTAATAAGCAGCAATCCATTCACTTCCAGCAGGAAGACGTTTACACAGCTCCTACATTTAGTGAGGAAGCAGAAAAACTGATTAGCTTCATAGCAACACACACACACACACTCTCAGCTACTGGCAAGAGTAAAAATGTGATACAAACTCTCTTGTGAGACATTGTGTATATGGGTAGGATGAATCTGACAACATAATAAACCATCTGATAGAATCGTTTTTCACAGATGCTTCATTTACCCAGCAAGCACATCACCCTTCTGCTCTTCCCTGCCTGACAAAAGGCCCAAAGCACATTTGCAGGAATGAATTAGTCTCTGAATTCTATTTGTATGTGAAATATTGTTTGAAGTCGGAGCCATGGCAACGTGCTCCATACATGATTACTTGTGATGGTCATGTGAAGTTCAAATCTGGCCTGCATTGCATCCCAACCCCAGGCTCTGTCTCTCTGCAGTCATTTTATGACACTTCTTATTACACTGGTTAGATTGATAAGAAATATTGTCTGAAAATGCTGTAAAAGCGTTTACAGTAAAGGCTGTAAAGGCATTTTATGTCTTTGACAATCTTTGTAGTCCCATTTAGCCACTTGTTAGCAACCACCTTTTTCAAGACATATAAAACAAATTAAAAATAAACACTAAAATGCGACTGACTTCGGGATGATGGCATTGGAAAGTTCAACAAATCCTCATTCCTGCAGCACTCTATGGAACAAGGCCAATAGGCCTTATGTGCAGGACAATAATTACTTCCAGCCATTTCAAAGAGTTATCTGTATAGCTCATTTCACAAAACATTTTTCCAAGCAGCTTTACAGAACTTTGTGTCTTAAGGTAGGGACACACCAAACCGATGCCAAAGAACTAGCGCTGATGAAAGCCGACTATGTTGGCGCCTCGCGTCGCCTGAGTTGGGGAAATAAATCTGTGGTTGGACACACCAAAAGGACTACAGCCGACTGTCAGCTAGCACGCGCATTCTGAGCAGATATATTCGTCATTCAGAACAGGAAAGTGAAACTAATACTGCGGGTATAAAACCCATAAACAAAGCAGCACTTTCTCGTGCACGGACCTGTTCGCATTAAAAGTTCTCTTTGACGGGCCAATGCCAAAAAACTGCAAAAAATGTACGCCATCCGACTAGAGTAAACAGTGCGGAACACAAACAATGCAAACCAATGGAAGCCAAATGCAACTGTGGTAAGGGAGTAAAGAACCGAGGGGAACGTTTTTAAAATGGTCCAATTAAGTGACTCAAACATTACCTACTGTGAAGTTTTAAAACCCAACCGAACCAACCCAAACTCACAACTTTTTTCATTCCCTGAGTAGACCCAGATTCTCAGAATTCAGAAGTGAGGAACAAAGTGTATGTGCACCTGAAAGACAACCCTCCCCAAAAAAACTGACTTGAAACTAGCACAAAACCATTTGTTGGGTTCTGTTAGGCAGAAAAAAAGAACAAATTAAATCCATCCAAAAGCCGCTCTACTCGACTTTCCCTGTTTCTGTCTTCCTGAATCACCTTGATGAAATGATCACTCCCAATAATCAAAAGAAAGTTCTTCAGGGACCCACTTAACCACAGGCTACCACTGGTAATTAGCTCCAGCCGGCAGGAGGGGGAAGAGCTGTGCCACCTGCAGGAGAACATGCACTCTGGAAAAGAAGGTCAAGAAACGAGGGGGATTTCAAAGACCATGTGTGAGCCTGACCCTTAAAACTTGGTTGTTTGATTAACACTGTGCCCCTGCTCTTCATTTATAAGGCATGTGTGTGTGGTTGAATACCGAAGCATAGAATCAAGCTTAATAATGAGGCTGGATTGCTTAGATAATCATTTAATTGTCAAACTCTGCAGTCCATTAATCTAAGAGCTTAGTAATTAAGTGGATTAATTGGCTGAATTTGGCATAATGAGACTGCTGATCAGTGTATTGACTGACTGAACTGGTTTAGTTATACTCCTGTTCATTGTTTTAGTCATGACAGTTATGTAAGATCTCAAAGCCCATTGTACATTGATGCGAGTTGGTAATCTCCAAATAATAAACAAAACATCCTTTTGAATTCTTAATGATGTCTAAACTGATTTGTAAATCGTTTTAAATGGGCCCCTATTGTGCTTTTACATTTTCAACATTCCTTAGTGTGATGTTGCTGTTTGAGTATGAAAAAGGTAAAGTTACAAAGCACAGTCACTCCAAAGGGTGTTATTCTCCAAGCACCGTTTCTGAACACCCTGAAATGCCTCGATTGTAGTTTTCTTGGCAGAACGTATATATGTCCTCATTTAAATAATTTCCACACAAAACATGCAAACAGGGGGCAATGCCTGGTTGAGTTGTGCAAGTAGTGTGTTGAAACTCATGGTTATGGTTATGGTTATGGTAAGGGGCATGGCGTTTCCGAAACACGCTCAAAGCGGTTGACCAATCACAACACAGTGGTACAGCCGACCAATCAGAGCACACTTCATAGAGACTGGATCAGAGCATTTCTGACAGACTGGGTAGACAGGTGCTGCAAAAATGTAACATATCTGAAAAATATTCAAGCATGAAAACCTATTCTACTAGTAAACCCCAAAATCAAGACTCTAAAAAGAGGCATAATAGGTCCCTTTATTATCTAAGCTAATGTGAAACCGAACAACATGCAAAATAACAGTCCTCCTGTTTGTACTACTTATCCATCTGACAGTATTTTTACTCAATATTTCCCTTAAAGTTATTTCTGCATTACAGACTCATCCATCAACAACAGACTGAGAAAAAGTGACAGTGAGAGAGAGGAAAAAAAGAAAGAGCAATATAGTATTGGCACTAAACACAGAGCATCCTGCCAGCAACCACAGCTGCTAAACGGATGGATGGAAACAAATACACTTCAAATCAACACAGCACGCAATAAAACAAACATCTACATCAGCAGCCTAACTTAGCCTAAGTTTAGCCTAACTAAAAAAGCTTTAAATATAATAATAGAATCACTGATCATTTTTAAAACACCCTTAGCAGATTACAAGAGCACAAAGTCTAAAAGTATTGAGGGCACAGGCGTCTGCCCTAGATCTCAAAACTTTATCTCGGTAACACTTTAGTTTAGGGTCCAACTCTCACTATTAACTAGCTACTTATTGGCATGCATATTATTAGGATATTGGCTGTTTATTAGTACTTATAAAGCACATATTAATGCTTTATTCTGCATGACCATATTCTACATCCCTTAATCCTACTTAATACCTAAACGTAACAACTACCTTTACTTAGTAATGAGCTTGATAGTTAAGAATTTTACCCTAAAGTGTGACCATAAACAAGTTCAAAAGTTCCGGGTCAGTAAGGATTTTTCTTTTTATACATTTTATTCAGCATGCATTAAATTGCTCAAAAGTTACTTGCATTATTACAACAAAAAAAAAAAATCTATTTCAAATCAGTGATGTCCTTTTGAAAAATTCTGAAAAATTCTGTTTCGTTACAGTTTCCACAAAAATATTAAGCATAATTTTCAACAATGATAAGAAACCAAATCATCATGTTAGAATGATTTCTGAAGGATATTGTATCACAGTTGCTGAAAACTGAGCTTTGCCATCACAGGAATAAATTACATTTTACAAATATTTTCCTACAGAAAACAGTTTTTTTTTATTTAAATAAGAGTTCATAATTCTTTTTCTTTTCTTTTTTTTTTCAAATAAATGCAGCCTTGAGCATGAGAGACTTCATTCAAAAACATTAAGAAAATCATACTGACACCAAACTTTTGAAGGGTAGTGTAAATAAATTTAATTTATAATGAACAAACATAAAATAAGTATCTCTTTATTTATAGATTAAACTTGTAATCAGAATTTTTTTTTATAAAAAAAATTGAAAAACTTTTTTATTTTTTATATTTTTACTTTTTAACTTAACTTCACTACTATTATTGTTAAATGACCTGTGATCTTCCTCATTTGTTGCTTTGGATAAGAGCATCTGCAAAGGGGCCATTGCAAATGAAGGGGGGGGAGCACTGCTCTACTCCATAAATCAGATCAGTGTGCAGCCGGTGATTTGTGTTTACCCGTGTGTGTCCCCAACAAAAACGAACATCAATATCAGCAGCAGCGTTCCCCGTGCCATGAACGGAACATGACAAGCCACACAGGAAATTGCTTTCATTATTAATTCAGCATCTTGTATAAAAACTGTCCTCTACCCTGCACATAAGGTGATCACTGGGGATGGAGCGAGTACATTAATCAACTCCTTAATGAATAAAACATGAGCCGTAATGCTTTAAACGATTCCAAATCGCCTTTTCATATCATCCAATAGTGATCTGAGGACCAGGTTAATGACAGAGGAAATGATATCATAAGCAGCTCTAATATTCACAAAGTTAAGGAGCCCTAAAAATGACTTGTGACTTATTTAACAAGTAATTAGATGACACACCTTCTGCAACTAATACAAAAGCACACAATGCAACAGAACAGGCACACAGATCTTAAAATCTATTTACAGGATTTACATTCAAGCCATATGTTTTATGGACAAGCATCATGTATACCAGCTATACATGACTTATACATATTGCAATATGCGATTTATTAAGGTCATATGTTTTCGGGGCTTTATCGTGTAGTTTGAACATGTTATTACTATGGTTTTCTGTACAGGTACCATGGTAATATCACGTTTTTTATATCATAATATAAGCACCATACGTCATATCACACTTACAAAAAATATACTGTGGCAGTACTATGGTACAGTAGTGGTAACAGATGGTAATACCACGGCACTCTGAAAATGGACCATAGTGCTAAATTTCCATTTTATTTATTTAGTACTTCCAAGAATACCATGGTAGTACCATGTTACAAGTCCCAAAATATGATATTTAGCATGATATGTCTAA
This sequence comes from Rutilus rutilus, assembly GCF_951802725.1. Classification (NCBI taxonomy): domain Eukaryota; kingdom Metazoa; phylum Chordata; class Actinopteri; order Cypriniformes; family Leuciscidae; genus Rutilus; species Rutilus rutilus. The sequence continues at coordinate 39,128,956 of NC_140221.1, forward strand.
AAACAACATGGTAAGGTTCAAACAACATGCAATACCCAAAAACATGGTATTACATTGACCCAATATACATAGGAGTATTTTTGGTATAAAATGCACAAATAGTTTCAAGCAATCAAAAAATGAACCGCAAACGTAACAAACGTGTTCAGAATGAGGTCAAGAAAGTGAGGCATCATTTCCAACAGCGCTATAATTACCCTGCCGTCCTCGAATCGCACACACTCATCTCAGCAGCATCCAAAAGACACAGCATTCGGGTTCATCTAATTCAATTACATCCATGTCAGGCAGAGGCTCCTGTAAGATTCTGGTTGTCGTGGTGACTGAGATGGTACTTAAACATGATTAATTAGTTGCTTCTCCTCCAATTACCAGGCAGGAAGTCTCCTCGTCGACGAGCTGTCATGGAGGGAGATTGAGCGAGAGAAAAACATACGCAGTCAAGTTGTTTTTCCTCTGTTTTTTCACCCCCCATTTCTCGTTTTCGCACTATCCTCTTCTGTCAAAGAATGGATGTGACTGCCAGAACCACCACTGACACTGTCGGTTTTCAATCCATCACTCAAAACCTCAAAACCAAAAAAGATCAGCTCTCTACGACTCCATACTCCCAAAACTTTCACAGTTTGACAATCTCAGCATTATATTTTTATTTTTATTTTATTTTTTACTAACTGTCTTTCAGCAGATAAGGAACTCCCGCACACTATCATTACTTGCAATTAAAATGAATTTTATTAACAACGTTTCGGTCACACGACCTTCATCAGGTATATACAAATGTTCAAATTCATCTCTTTTCAGATAAACACATGACCAATCAACAGAGCTCCATCTGTAAACAATTAAGCTCATTGAGAGTACATAATTAACACCACATCATAAACAGTTACAAAATGTGATAGTTACAACAATCAGCTAAATTCCCCTGTAGGTTAAAGCAGCACTCAGTAGCTTCGGGATTTCTTCGCTGTATTCTCGCTTTTTGCTCGCAGGTTTCTCTCTAGAGCTCCCCCCACAGCTTCGGAATAGATATTTGACAACACTGTTGTAAAAACTCGTTGGCGATTCTCAGACACCAGAGGCTAGTAGATCAACGACATCAAAACGAGCAGGGACATTCTTTAAAACGTCTTCTTCATTCGGGTTCGGACAGCGTGAGGGAGCGCAATAATGACAGCATTTTAGCAGATTTCTTTTGGCCGTAAAGCAAATGTTTACATCGCGAGACCTGATATCACGCGATACTTCCTGACGCGGCGGCCGCCGGCCCGCCGGCTCAAAGTTGCAAGTGCGAATTTTCCGCTCACGGGCACCAGGGGGGTGCGAAACGACCACCATTCAACCCGAAATAAGTAATATAACCATTCCAATGACTCCAAAGCTGTTCAGTTATGGTAAAAAAGTTACTTAGTTCACCTTTAACAAGATCATCGAGAACACATACTCAATACGTCGTCATCAAACAGTATCAAATTGTAATTCTAAACAGTTACAACAATCATCAAGGTTCCATAGCCACTAAAACTCATTGAGAATACATAGTAGAAAAAACACGTCATTCAAAACAGTTACAAAATATCACTACTTTAAAAATATATTATAAAAAAGATACAAAAAAAAAAAAGAATGAAAAAGTTTTAAAAAGTTTATAAAATTAATTCAATATAAAAAAAGTAAAAAATCTTCAGAAAATTTGGACTAAACTGCTTGATTCATACTTTTTGAAGTTCCATAGACTGTCATTGGTAGTTGCATAAACTGTCAACTGAGGGGACCGAAATCTCTTAATTTGTGTTCAGAAGATGAACGAAAGTTTGGACATGAGGGTGAGTAAATGACCGAATTTTAATTTTTGGGTGAACTAACCCTTTAATCATGTGTACATTGTCAGCACAGAAAAAAAAAAAAAAAAAAAAAAAAAAAAAAGTTTATGAAAGAACCATATGTTGCTTACCCAGCATTGACATTATTGCCTATTTTGAGTTGTTTTCTAAGTATTTCCCAGAGTGCTGAGTTATTATTCTCCTGACAGTAACTAGAGATGGCTATGGTGCTGCAGCTGTCATCTGCTGTAGGTGGAGTGTGTTTGGCAGCACTGGTTACTCATTCTCATGAGCTGCGCTTATATTGACTTATGGATCTCCAAATCAAATCAGTACAACCATACAGAATTTACAAGAGCTTTCCAGAAACTCCTTTTCCCCTGAAGATTGGAATCAAAAGCAGATAAAAACCAAGATGTATGAAGCACAGCGTAGCATTCAGGACGGAGGTGTCCGATAATATCTCTTCCATCCGTATCTGGCTTGCTTACTCTTTCCATAACACAGTGAAGAGGATCACATGCACTTTTCCAACAAACAACATGTGCGCGCACACCTTCACCTAACTTCCTCTCAATTAAAGAGCTAAATGCCAGGTTATTTACTACTTCACCTCAATCAATAGCTTGTAAAACAAACAAAACAAATAATTTACAGTAATATAGATATAGGGTTGCAACTGGTGCCTTCTCAAGACAAAACAAAACATGAAATTCCATTAACAAGGTAAAATGCATCCACCTACTGTTGAACAGTAGTCTCTCCTCAAAATGGATGATAGCTCAAGAAACAAACATTTTAACTTAAAAATTATGAGCTTCACAACTGTTGAAATTGGATGGGACTGAGCACTGCAACACACTTGTACTCAATCAGCAATAGGGACGTGTCCACTCATGATGGGAGCGGAGAGAGAGTGAGCAAGAGAGAGATTTGAAGAAAGACTGTAGAGAGAGAGATGGCTGAGAGACATTACAAAAGAGAAAAGGTCAGAGGAATATTTCTGGAAAAAGAAGGGTTAAGAGCTTTAGGACCCGCGTTAATATTAGAAAAGTTTTCCAGTGCTGGAGAGACCTTAGCGGGAAGGCCTGAAAACAGACTCTGTGTTTGTGTTGTTTCTGCTCCATACGTGAGTAACATTGGTTTTGCAATGTTTCACAGAAGCAAGATGCAATGTTAGCTATAGTAACAGGACAGCTTTGAGTGTCACTGTTTGTCTTGAGCTGATGTGCTACTGGCGACTAACAACCAACTCTTGCTTGTATACTCTTGTGTGCTGTATGTTCATTTTGTGTTTTTCCTTGTTCATTCGTTCATCGTCTTCGCTTTATGGGAGGGATGTGTTTGTTTGGGTTCATTTCAAACATCAACAGTGTTTCTCAGAAATTGCTTACTACACCTTTAACCTCTTGTCAGATGGGCAAATGAAAATGGTTTTGTGTTAACCAACTGCATACTGCTGTTCCTTTAATTCCAGCTTTGTTGTTCCTCTCATCTCTGTGTTTGTGCACTTTCAGTGGTACGCTCCAGCTAAATGGATAGTAATATCCTGACTGAAGCTGGCCTTCACCTCCCAGAGCCTGCAATATTTATGACATGAGAGAGTTATCCACTGCCAGGGACGCAATAACTTCAAGAAAATACGACAGGGTGAGAGTGTGTGCGCTTATGTGTGGTAAGGGTCTCAGAAAGCTTTACTGCAGAAATTAGGGTCAGCATCATATTAAGGATCTTGGACTCTGTAAACCTGTTTCAAGTTGAGGGTTAACGCAGGATAAATATGACACAGGAGTGCAATAATGGAGGAAGAGAACGTCCACAGGATGTAGTGGCTGCACTCATATCCCTCCAAACATCATGCCGTCTTTTCTAAACGCGCTCAAACTGGTGCTAGTCTCTATCTCAATGGGTGTGCAATGACCCATTGAAATGAAGCCAATGTCACAAGTTGGCTAAAAACGAGAGAAGAAAAAGATCCCAATGCAACAAACCATTTGGTTCTCTTTGTGTATACACACATACATTTATTTTTATATATTTTTTTTATTTTATATATATATATATATATATATATATATATATATATATATATATATATACACACACATACACATACACATACATATAAACATACACACACACATATAAACATACACACACACACACACATATATACATATATATACACATATACATACATATATATACACATACATACATATACATACACACATACATATATACACACATATATATACATACATATATACACACACACACACACATATATACACACATACATATACACACACACACACACACATACACACATATATATATATATATATATATATATATATACACATACATACATAAAATACAATGTAAAAGAATAGCTTAAATAAACATGAATGAATGAAATGTTAATAAATAAATATTCATTTATATAAAAAAATGCAAGTAAATATCATGCAATTTCATGTAAAAAAAAAAAATAATAATTTAATAATTATTCTTAAAATGTTCATTTAAATAAATACATAAAATGCTACGAGAACCAAAAATTATTGTTAAACAAAGTATGATATATAGATAGAGAATTGTAAGCATTGCACTACTATAAAGTAGTGCTGGGCGGTATGACCAAAAATCCACATCACGGTATTTTTCTAAATTAAACCGGTTTCACGGTATATGACGGTATTTCTTTTATTCAAAGCATGACTGGGTGTAAAACACATTTTTCACTGAGTGAGAGAGGAAATGCTGCAGTAGATTGACTTAGAATGCCCTATTTTACTGTCATGAGTGAATTTTGTAGAAAAAAAAAAAATCCACACTAGTATTATTACAGGTTTGCAAGGCTGTTTATAAAGAGGTGCCAGCAGGAGGCGCTTTAGGAGCGGCAGAAATAGCGGTTTCCCCGGTAACGGCTGTACACAAAGCAGCAATGCTCATAAACGCTACTTTATCAGGAAAGATAAAGAAAGATTCAATCGTAATAACAAAGAAACTTTTCTAAAGACCGTCAGTTCACTTCAGATACATTAATATAAAAACACCCACGTCGTGTTTTGATTTTGAAACGTGCAGTGCTCATGTTTATTCAACGATGTCAATGCCAACCACAAATAGATTTTCCAAAAGGCTGTGTTGATATTGTGAACCAATGTATGGGAAACACTGTAATATAATTTGACAGCTATCAATTATAGTTTAACCTATCCATCTTCAAAGTCACGCTTACACGTGCATCACTACAGTGCAACTGAGAAAAAGGACCCTCTCAAACAGTGTCGTGCCGCGACGCGTTCCGATCATTATTAAAGCAACATACATCAGTATTGCGGTATTTAAAAAATTCATATCATAACAAAAATAAACACCGGTATTCGGTATGAACCGGTATACCTCCCAGCACTACTATAAAGTACTCTATGGAAGCTTGCTTCCGCCATGAAATAAAACAAAAAGGTAATTGCGACTTTTTATATCACAATTCTGACTTTTTTTTTCTCGCAATTCTTACTTTTCTTTCTCAGAATTGCAAATAATCTTACAATTCTGAAAAAAGTCGCAAGTTTATATTTCGCAACTCGGAGAAAAAAGTCAGAATTGTGCTAAAAAGTTGTGAATATCTTCACAAAACTAGCTTCACGGAAACAAGCGTCCATACTATTCTGTTCTATTGTCAAGAGACTTGAGGGAAATGACCGCTACATAGACAGCAATCACACAGAAACCCCCACGTTTGTCGTTTTCCTGAATGACCTACTGAACATATAATGCCTGGAGCTGCACATTTCAGTCATACTTCTACATGAACAATACAACCCTGATTCCACTGGCAGTGCTTCAGCAATCTAGAACGCAGAGTGCCGTGTAACCTATAGGCAATAAACCTCAGGGCTAATTCCTGTCATTACTGAGTATCGACAGCACGCTGCATCACAAACAGAAACCATGCCAGCTCCTGAGAGAGCGAGAGAGGGAAATGAATGAATAAGGATTTATAGCCGCCATCATTCTGCTGCAACTATGTTTCCTGTTCTGTTCAGCGAGCGGAAAGGAAGGCTGGTAGTAGCTTCCTGTGTGTGGGGTGCTGGATTCCAGGAAATGATTAGGTGGGGGCTAAATAAGCCTGTTTCTGCCCTGGCAATGATCAACAAGGGCTAATAAAACCCTCCTCCCTTCTGTCTCTGTGTCTATCCTTCTTCCTTTGCATTTTATTCCCTCTCCAGCTCTCCAGCAGTGAATATTTCCCGCACGTAAAAGCACTACCATGTTGAAAAAAAAAAAATCGCATAACAGCCTTTTCACCAGCATATGTTGCATTTAGGATGTTGGTTCCCAGCATGGGTGGCTGGCGTCCCCATTAGGCTTCTTAACTAGCTAAATTGCCAAGTTTTGATTAACCATGTCTGATTTAGCAGACATGGGATAATCTGGGATTTAGCATAGCAGAGTTTCTGATTTGTCGTTGATGCAAATCTCCCGCTCCACCACATCTCAAAGTTGCTCTATTGGGGGTTGAGACCTGGTGACTGTGGAGGCCATGAGTATAGTGAACTCATTGTTTGAGATGATTTGAGCTTTATGACATGGCACGATATCCTGCTGGTAGTAGCCATCATAAAATGGGTACACTATGGTCATAAAGGGATGGACATGGTCAGCAACAATTCTCAGGTAGGCTGTGGCATTTCAACAATGCTCATTTGGTACTAAGGGGTCCAAAGTGTGCCAATAAAATATCCCCCACACCATTAACCAGCAGCAGCCTGAACCGTTGATAGAAGGCAGGATGGATCCATGCTTTCGTGTTGTTTACACCAATTTCTGACCCTACTATCTGAATTTTGCAGCAGAAATCAAGACTTAAAAGACCAGGCAACATTTTTCCAATCTTCAACGGTCCAATTCTGGTGAAATCTGCTGTAGCCCAGCTGCTTCAAAGTTCAACGTGTTGAGCGTTCAGAGATGCTCTTCTGCATTCTTCAGTTGTAACAAGTGGTTATTTGAGCCTTTCTATCAGCTTGTACAAGTCTGGCCATTCTCCTCTGACATGAACAAGGCATTTTCACCCATATGGCAAAAAAACGTATCACAGTTTGCATAAAAATATTAAGCAGCATGACTGTTTTCAACAGATAATAATAATAATTTCTTGAGCAGCAAATCAGCATATTAGACTGATTTCTGAAGGATCATGTGACACTGAAGACTGGAGTAATGGCTGCTGAAAATTCAGCTTTGCATCACAGGAATGAATTACATTTAAAAAAAAAAATATTATAATAGAAAACGTCACAACGTAACTGTTTTACTATATTATGCAGCCTTGGTATACACATACATATTTCCCTGTGATTTAAGAGAGTTTGTGTTTACTGGTTTATTGCTTATGTCTTATTCATCCCTTTTAAAGTGATCCCTGTTAGAGAGAGAGAGAGAGAGAGAGAGAGAGAGAGAGAGAGAGAGAGATCCTGTGACATGAGTATGAGACTATCACAGTGCTTGAAACTTAGATGGTTGTAACAGTATTGTGGGTTGTGGTTATGGCTTGAGTTTATTTTTAAAAATTCTTTGTCTTTAACAGTCTTTCCTTGGGAATTGAATTCACAACATTTCTGTTGTTAGAGCTACACTCTACAAATTCAAAATCAATACAATACAATACAATACAATACAATACAATACAATACAATACAATACAATACAATACAATACAATACAATACAATACAATACAATATAGCCTTGTTGTATAATATAATTCTTGCTTAAATTGTGTGTGTAACTATATCTATTAGCAATCATTTCCAGTGGCAGTTTGTCATGTTTTCTAACCCTACGACTACAAAAAGTAATGCTATAAGTACTCTGATATATACATCGGTACTACATTATCATCATCAAAAATGTTACTTGTACCACATAATTTACTCAATACTCCAAAGTACGTCAAATAATACTAACACGCTGTCATGCTACAGTACATTTCTAAAAGAAAGCACCATATCCAAGTAAATGCCTTAAAGTTGGCTGTCAAAAACACAGTCCTGTGTCACTTTTGTTACTATTTTCCAAGTAAGCACTGCAACTGGGTTCATTATATTATGTCAACCGTCAGCAACTTCTTCAAAGTCACAATCAAACGCAAGTAGCGACAGATCTTTTGTTCCGTATTGTAACATACATAGGTAAAATGGATTATCGAAAAAGAAAAATATGTAGGGTGGTGACCGAGCTGAATGTGATCTTACAGTCGACTGTAAGAAAAGTGCAGGGTTTTGGCGGACTAAATGATTGGAGACATATACGTCACCAAAGAGAAGGATGACATTGTCAGGATGTCACCGGAAAATTGAGTTATTACTTTAATAAAAAAATATTAATATGATAAGAACAAAAACAAACAAGAGGCCATCTGACTGACATGTAAAGCAACCTTTGTAACAGACATACACTACATATCTTCAGTCAGTTCAATGAGTTCTTGAGACTTTGAATGCTAAAATTATGTGCGATTAATGAATGTATTATATATATCAATACTCCCAGTTTCTGGTAATAATAATAAATAAGCTGCTTTGTCATAATTATATGAGGAACCAGAGGAAAAAAAAAGGTTGAGAATCACTATCTTAAAATATCTATTCAGATTAATCCGGCTGTCAAAATGTGTTGAAAACTCCTACCTGTATATCTATAATTTCCTGTCAACCTCTCCATTACAACTGTCTGTTTTTTCAAGTGCTAATCTGTCTCTTTCTCTGTCTTTGTCTCTTGCTCCTCCACAGGTACTATCTGCTTTATGATCTGTATAGATGACTGACGGATCAGACTTTATCTCCTCCTCCTCATGTACTAACCAGAGCCCAGAGGGCAAACTACTAATGAAACAGTCAAGTTCAAATAAAGAGAAGAATGTCAAGGCATTGCTCGCCAGTAATTACTAAATGTCTGTGTGTGAGCACAAGCGCTTAAACAAGTCACAACCTGTTGCACTCATGTAATTAAAACCGTGAGATTGAGAGCACTTGCTGTTTGAGCTTCACCAACACACATACAGCAGCGGTACGGCTAAACCGCAAAAGGTTTAACACCACGGTAAACACGAGATGAAACGTCTCTGCTGTCTGAAAACACGCTCGGACAACATGGTATCCTAGAACTCCTCTAAACGCACACAGCAGGAGAAATACTACAGCTCCAGCTGGGCTTTCAGTTCTATGAAAACAATTATGAAAATGAACCAGGAACTTAAAAGGAAAAATGTTGCTCTTGAATGAGTTTGTTTGCTTAGTCAAACTCAGTGGGGTGTTGCTGTGGTGTTTCCCTCCCACGGCTTTATTCATTCTCACTATGATTCACCCGTTTCTGTATGAAATGCTTCTCTCATGGTTTGCAAAAATAAAGTGAATAAAGTCACGAGTCATTAGTCTTACTGTGCTAGAATGACACTTTGGGACATACAAAGACAGAACGTCTAAATGGGTACTGATTCATTACCATACATATACCGTGGTATTTACAAGGACTCCAAATACCTTGTAAATACACTGGCAAATTAATTTGAGTACAATGGTACAAATATTTCGGTTGCACTTTATTTTACAGTCCTATTCCGCATGTACATACTATGTACTTATTATAGCAACTGCATTTACTGGGTTATAACTAGGTACTAACCCTGAACCTATCCCTAAACCTATAACCAATGTAGTTACCTTATATAACCAGTACTTTCTTGGGTAACTACACTGTAAGTACACATGCAGTAAAATAATATGTTAGTATAACCAATATTTCATAGTTTTACCATGTGAAATCGTCATCGTTTCATGATAACACTGTAGTACTTTAAAGGTTTGCCATGGTTAATGTCCATTTAAAAAAAGTATTAAAGTAAAAAAGCAAAACTGTCATAAAGTTATAATATATGATGGTAAAAAAAAGTTTTACTTCAATAAATGGCATGATATTGAATGACTGCCATATTCATATAAATTCTAACATAAAATAAAAAAAAGAATTTTTTTTTTTTTTTAAGAATAAAAAAAAAAATATATGATGGTACAGGTACAAAAAAAAACATGGAATTATGGAATATGTCAACAAATGCTTTAGAAAAGAAAGCAAACCCTGGCACTTAATCCACAAAAAACAACACTTATCTGTTCCATCTCCGTTTCTCTCACAGTTTTCTTTCTCATTTCTGTTCACAGCCCTTAATGAGACTCAACAAACAAATCATTCTTCATTCAGAGCGGACTGGATCGGACGAGTCTCTGACAATCTCTGACTGAGGTCTGTGTTATATAATGATGACTGCAGTGCAGATCACACCTGGGCAATTATGTGATTCACATGAATAAAACAAAAGAAATACATTTACACTTTTGTCCCTCTCTCCATAAAAAGAGAAGGATGTGAACAAGTGTTGCGACCCAATTGATTTAATTCATTAAGCAAGTTCACCAAAAGAAATCATCAACAACTCGACGCCTGTGAAGAGACGACTCAACGCCAGCGATGTTATGCCCTAAATTAATACATGATATTTTTCTATGTACATTTCTGAAATGCACTTTCTGTAAAGCTGCTTTGAAACAATATGTGAAAAGCGCTATACAAATAAATTTGAATTGAATTGAACAACTTAACTATTTATTTAACACCATCATGTTCACTAACAAGAGCACTAAACTACCATAATGGTGACATAACAGTGTGCATCATCAAGAGTACATAAAGCTTACGGTAGATGGTAACACTGACAGAATGAGTATAATGTAATATTAGGGTGACCACCCGTCCCGCTTTGCGTTGTACCGCACAGCATTTTCACCCCTTGTCCCGCACGTCGCATAATGAGAAAATGTCCCGCATTTTCATCAGTCTATTGGTTTTTAATTATCATATTAAGAAAACGTGCATGCGTTCTATTGCCTTTTTAAGAAAGCATTTTATTTATTCTTTTTGCAGCGTAGTTTTTCACCTATATTTAACAGCGCTTCGTCAGAAGTAGGCTACAAATACAACAGCCGTTTTTTTTTTTTTTTATCCTATCCAATGGTTGAAAAGAAAGGAGTAAACATGGTCACTAGTAGGTTGTGACGGCTGTCAATCAAAATGTGGACCTGTGATTCATTCCGTGTGTTCCCTGTCAGAAAACAAATGGATAATTCGGTCAATTAAAATTTTTGCCTAATTTAACAGAATTTATAAACTTATTGCGTGCTGTGGTTGTTTTAAGTTTTTGGTTTAATATATTCTTAATATATAAGACTGTCAATGATCTAATTTCATGTTGTTTTATATTTTATTTGTTCATTGTTTATTTTGTTGGATTTTAGTTGGAGGTCAGAACTATTTCAAAAATAGTTATCGGCATGATGCCTGCTGCCTTTGGGCTCAGTGATGTTGAATTGAAATGACATGTAAATAAAGACATGTTATGTTACATTGTGATGTAAATGTGTTTTCTGGAAGGGACTAAATAACAAAAGAACTTGTATCAGCTGAAAGGCAGAATGCAAATGTTTGTATTAAGTTAGATAGACATTATATAACAGTTTTAGGTTATGTTTTAGTGTTGGTAACACGTCCCAAATTGTCCCACACAAACTTATAGTCGTCCCACATTTGGTTTGTTTGATGGTGGTCACCCTAGGTAATATAGAAAAGTCATTTTTTTTAGTCTTTTGAATTTATTTAATCAAAACAACAGTAATATTGTGAAATAATAATACAATTTAAAATAACTGTTTTCTATTTTAATGTTTAAAAATGTAATAATTCATGTGATTACAAAGATGCTGAAAATCAATGTTGAAAACAGTTGTGCTACATAATATTTTTGTTGAAACCCTGATTTGAAACCCCCTTTGTTGAATCATTTTTGCAGGATATACCTTAAATAGAAAACTTTTTCATTAAAAGACTGCGATCTCGATTCAAACACCCACGCAATCTAATTTCTAAATTACACGATTCACCTTAGTCTGAAACATTTGACAAAATCATCAGTTGTCACGCACAGGTATGAAACCACTTAAAACATATTTTCAACCACGCAGTATCATTATTTCTGAATTATAAATATAGAACTATTGGGATAAAAGTGTATAGTTCGAATAAAGACACTGATGTCTACATAAGCGATCAAACTAGAGTAAATCACCTTTAGAAAGTAATATGACGCTTCAAATAATGATTGTATCAATTACATGGTTATGCCACCAGGTGGCGGCAACTGACTTAAAACAATTCAAATGTAGAAAAAAGAATGTGTCATTGAATCACTCAAGAGATTCGTTCAAGAAACTCTGATTCATCCAGTAATATAGGCTAACAAAGTGATGTATTTATGAGTGAGTCATTGAATCATTCACTTAAACCTATTTTTAAAGTAATTCATTCAGATTAATTAAACATTTTAAATAGAATGCAGCAATTAACATTTTGTCTGAACCTCTATTATATGTTACTTTGTTTAGTAGTCTGTTCAGAATCGTGAATCTCTGATTAAAAAATAAAATAAAATAAATAAAATCATGCTTCTCAATTCATCCAGTATCATGAAGCTCTAAGCACTTGTATGCAATAAATGGTGATAGATAATTGTGAAAAGTAAATATAACTGATAGTTTACAGTATGATCCCAAAGTGCTGTGCTTGTCATAGATTGCAGTTACGACCACAAGAGAAATAGCAATGCTTTCGTAACAACTTAAATGCCATCAACTTTAATGAAATATCTGTTTCAGAAATAAACTGATGTGCTTGTTCCCCCTCAGAGTAAGCTGAGAAAGAAAACATCTCCAAGGAGAAAATCCAAGCGGATGAAAATACTGGAGATGATGAAAGAGACAAATTACTGCACACCTCTCTCTCTCACACACACACACACACACACACACACACAAACAAAGTCCCTGAGTTCTCCAGCTCGCTCTCACACACGCTGCCATCTATACAAGTCCCTGTTGGGATTTTGAGACATGCACTGTTTCAAAAATCAATAAGCACATCTTGAACGGCAAGAGAAAATATCAAACTTAAAACAAACAGAAAAAGTGCAGTGTCCTCTCTAGAGAGCTGACTGAAACCATCTTATTACAAAAGACAGAAGAACAGACACATTCATTCTCTCTCTGCAACATAAAAGTAAATACATCTAAGTCAACACAGAATTTAAATGTCAGGCCAAACATCAGATAACTGCGACACAATTGGGAAAAATTCATGGGTTACATGTAATTATTTTTGACACTTCTCATTTTCACAGCAGCGACTGTATTCTACTCCACGATAGCACACTTTTTGAAGACAAATGTGCCCAGGCTTAGTTGTTTTATTGGGTTGGACTCTGCACAGTGTTTACACTGTAGACAGCGATAAGCTTTCATAAATCCGCCATCACATTTCAATCACATCACTATAACTATACTGTGCCCCACATCTCTAAATCAACTCCCCCAAAAAGTGCTCCAGAACAGCCGATCGACATTATTTACACAGACGACAGTACCAAAGCCAGTACGCTTCAGTCTGACAGTAAACAAATTCTCGCTTACACACAAACCGACAGCAAAAGATGGCCTTATCTGTGACAGCCCACCTGTACATGCTCACTCTTCCTCATCCTCCTCCCTGCTCGCTTCCCTTCTAAAAGTGGGTGACTGGAATATTAGCATGAAATTGTTGGGTAGAAGCGACAGCTTCTTTTAAACCCCCCACTTACAGCTCTCGCTGAAAGAGCCAGTGACAACCAGCTCTTACGGAGTGAAAGAGAGAAAGGCAGTAGTGTGGGGGAAAGAGAACTGGGAAAGGTTTGAAATGTTTTTCCAACACCAAAGCTTATTGTATGCACTTGCAGAAAAAAAGCTTGTATCATTGAGCAAAGAGAAGATGTGAATACCTCATACTAAATTCTACCAATCAGTAAAGATGAAAAAACGAAAGCTGTAGTAAAATACACAGCGATAAGCCGTTAGACAGCATGAGTAGTGATATTACCAGTTGAGGGTTGCTGCTTGATAAACTCACTGTAACAGAGCTCAAGACCCATACTGCTTTTGTAAAACAGTGGCAATAGCAATGTAGAGCTCTGCAATAAAATAGTGCAGATAACAATAAAAACAACATAAGTTAAAGGTATAGTGGAGGATTTTCCCGAATTTTAGAAAAGAACCGCCCTCTCCACTTTTTGAAAAAATGCACATGCGCAACACTACTTAAAACGTGTGCACGAGAGAGCATGCACGAGCCGAGTGCGTGACTTGTGCCAGGGCTAGCATCGCTAATCATAGCTTACATTAACTTTTACTAGCAGTGATTTTAAATGGATTTCTCCAAATAGCATGCCAAACTTTACCTGTCGAGTAGAAACTTTGCGACTGAGGCATCAGTGGGAAGGCCAACCTGTGCTTTTAGCGCACACCAGCGTGTGAAATATTCTCCTCAAAACACTCTGGTCTTGTTTCTTTCTTCAGAGGCCTTTCTCTTCTTGTCATACAATTCGTAGACACTTTTTCTCTTGCGACCCTCAAGACATTTTGAAAAAACCCGGTGAGAACGGCGAGCTTCAATGAATGGCTGAAACCGTAGCTCACCACACACATATGCACCTGAAAGTGAAAACTACCTAGGGACGAGCACGTACGACGGCCTTACGTAAACATATCACCAGAATGATTGACAACTAGGAGGACCAATAGTCTTGATGATCCACCCGGAAAAAGAAAATCCTCCACTATACCTTTAAAATAAAAAATGTTTTATTGTCAACTAAGACTACAATTAATTTAATTAATTGAAATAAAGCTCAAATAAAAGAAATATTACATGAAAAACTTAAACTCTGAAATGTATTGGAAGCTATCTGCAATAAAATATGTTCAGGTTAAAGTACCAAATTTACGAAAGCCTAAAAAATTTTTTTTTTTTTTATTAAAAAAAACATTATATATATATATATATATATATATATATAATTACTCAATTTTACTAAAATGAAATCTAAAACCATAAACACATAACACATTTAAAGCATTGAATATTCAAGCGGTTTAAAACCCATCTGAATTGTATGTCAATTAAAAATGTTATCGCCAAGCTACTTTCTACGTTAAAATTCAATTTCCATGTGTGCGTAAATCTTCTATTTTATTCAAAACAGCTTTGAATGTGGCTCATCCAATCAGATTTCAGAGTCTGCTGTATACTATGATCCTAAGTATATTCCTCTGAACAAAGCAGATAGGCAAGACTTGAAAAGATAACTCTAGAGTTCATCACAGGGGCAAAAGGAGGAGCAGGAATGTAATCAGAACCAAAGCACCACTGATATAACAGCACAGTGAAATTCAGTCAATGCCCTGTACTGCAAACAGCTCGATCTATCTGGTCTTGGAGGAGATGAACTGAAACCACTGTGTTTTATTAGACCTGATCTGTAGAGGTTGCAGGGGTGGTTTACCTACAGGCCCAGGGCTCATAACTCCTGCCAGCACAGAGGCTTCTGCTAAAATGTTCCGCGTATCTCCAGAGACTGATTGGGGTTTGCTCTCACAGCTTGTAAAGTTTTATTAGAATTTCGATATAAATCCACAGATGGTCTCACCGAATAGACCATGGAGCATTTACTGTCTCTCAGTAAACACCTCTAACAATAAAGAACCTGTAATTTCTAAGTCAAATGAATCGATTCAACAAGAGAAAGTGAAACCTTTGAGGCATAAACTACTGCTGAATCTATAGGTCAATGAAAATAGGTCATTAAAATGGTTGCATTTGGAGGTCAGTCTCTTTCCTCTAGCCTAGAGACAAAGAGAGAGGCCAGAACCAGGTAGCAAGAGACAGAGACAGAAATAGAGACATGAAAAGAAAAAAGAAAAAAAAACGGACAATTGAAAGAAAGAAAAAAACAGAGGAAGAAAAGGAATGATTGACAGCTGGCATCTGGCTGAAGGATGTTTCACTGAAGCAGCTGGAGTCTCAACGAAGCTGAAATCAACATCATCTATTCTACAACCTTGTAAATAAAGCTTCTTCAATGGTTCTTTGCGGCAGCTTACGAATATTAATTGTGGAAAATATCACTAAATCAACAAAAAAAAAATGTTTATTCTTTTTTTATTCTTGAAATAAAAAAAATATTAACTGAAATAAAATGTAAACTTTTATAATTCAGCTAGTTTCCAAGACAACTAATAACACAACAACACAGTAACCCATTAACACAAGAAAAGCCATTCTAGGTTCTTTAAGGACAAAGTGAAATCAAAATTGATGCTCAAGGAAGGGAAGGAAGTAGGTAGGTAAGGTAATGGAAGGGGAAGAAAGGAAGGAAGGAAGGGAGTGCATGATTCATCATTCCCTTTACCATTCTAAATGGGAAATAATGTACTTCGGAAAAACATTGACAACATTGACAAGTCTTGTTTTTCAACCCCCTCATCACGTCAAACACTTTTCATGATCCAATCAAGTCAAGTTTCATCCTACATTTTTGATGCAATATCTAGAAATTAATTACTTTACAGAAATGCAATTGGTTGTGAATGTCATTTTCGCGTAGTACTAGAAAGTACTAGAATCTTTGAGATGTGCTCTGGCATTCTATGGCATCAAGCTGAAAAACATTTTTGTCAAGCTCTAATTGTAACCTTTATTTTAGTGTATAAAAAGTGTAAATAAAACATCAGCTTTTCTGGACCAATGCTGGCATGTTTGTTGTTGTAAACTTTGTCCAGACAGTATCTATCCCCACCAAAATGTTAAAGGAAAATCACTCTGGACTGTTTCCCCTCACACCCTTAAAGGCAACCATCACAGCTTTAGCGTCATGCTAACTCCTTCACAATAGGCTTTAGAGGGACTGTGCAAATCGCAGTGGCTTAGGAGTGCTCCCGAACAATGGCTTCTTGTGTGTGTCGTGAATTCCTACTGCTAGCAGATGGCCAAACTTCTCCCTTTTTTATTCTGACAGAACTGTGGGGCTGTGTGTGGGTGCGATAAAGAGAGATGGTCTGTGGTGAACTTGTGTTGAAGAATTAAACCCACCATTACCGTTTCAGCCAAGAGGCTAAGATTCTCTACTCTAGATTATAAATGTTAAGACTGCACAAAGATCACAGTGTTAGCCGGTTCTATATAGCAGTTATCACAGCAGGCGCTCAAGTCTCAGAACTAAATGAAACAGTGAAAGGTTGAAAAAAGGTCTACTCTGAGTCAGCAGATAGAAAATCAACTTAAACTACTGTTAAAGGTGCTCTAAGCGATGTCACACGTTTTTTTAGGCCAGAAAATGTTTTTAGGCCTGTCTGTAGACAGCCCAGGTTTGGGGGTGTTTTTTTTTTTTTTTTTAAGAATTAATACTTTTATTCAGCAAGCCAAGGATGCAGTATATTGATCAAAAGTTATACATTTTTAAAAGTGAAATTCTATTCTAAATGAATTGTTCTTTTGAACCATCTTTTCCTTAAAGCTGCAGTCGGCAAGATTTTTTTGATCATATTCACTGAAACCGACACTATGCTCCGACAGAACAACATAAATCAGCCGGTTTTAGAAAAAACGCCGCGCCTCTACCTCCACCTAGAGCCTGATATTTGTTTTGCAAAAATCCACCGCTCCCGGGTTCTTCTAGTCCAATCAGCGCAGGGCTGTGTGAGATCTGACTGTCAATCACACCACAGATCCCCCTCCCCCTCGCGCACGTTACAATATCACATGCACACGCCTGAAGTTCGCAGGAGTGTTGGATAGTACGAAGCGTGATGGCGGAGAGAAAATCTACTAAAAGCTTCCAATTCCTCGGTTATTGCTATCTATGGGTAGATTAGCCAGGGCAGCCTACCTCCGAGTCCATGGTGTTGATCGATGCTGAAAAGACGGACGCGTTCACGGAAAATCTGGTGCACACGCACTGACGAGCACAAACTCGATGGGAGGGTGCTCGCTGGTAGTGGGGGAGGGGCATGAGAGTCGTAAACATTCAACATTTTGGCTAAGTCCCCTCAATCTGAACACGGACGGACGGATGGCAGGCATACATACATGGATAAATAAATATTTTTGCTTTTCTTTTTTTAAATCAGTGCAGTCATGTGGCAGCAAGTATGCTACGAGGATCCTAGATGATTTCAATTATGAAAAAGACTGCCTTCTGCACATCGTATAACAGTATATCATTTGGCGAGACGGTATTTTGCATGTCATGCCGCATGCCATACACACACAGATATATATGTGTGAGAGAGAAAGACAGAGAGCTGGGCTGGATCTTTCAGTGCTCTGCTCAACAGATGTGAGGCTGTAGGCCAAACCCAGAGCGCTCTGAATCTCCAAGGACAGGACTCGCTCAAATATACAATTTCATCCTCTCTCTATATTTCAGCTTTACAGGGCTGCTCTTGACGAGTGATACCGGACAACTCCTCGCCTGATAAATCTGATAACAAATGAATGAAGTTCCTTCCAGAATTGAGGATTTACAGTTCTGGTCAAAACACTCCACAGCTGCTATACTAAACCTGCAGCTTTGCTAGGCTTTTGAATGCTGTTTTAATACACTTAAGACCGTTTTATAAAGCTTAGCCAAGTGTGTGTGCGTGCACAGCCGTCGTGTTTACAGTGCTTCCCTCAAGGGGAGATTCAAATAGTGAGCGTTAACATGCTTGTGCGCACATGTGCATTAAGTGCCTCTAAGCGTAAGGTAAATCAGCGTTTACAAACAGCTCGCTGTGGGCCACTGCGTTCCGCATTATCTTACCTTTGGGGAGACTGTTGTTGGTGATGCAATGACCCTTGAAATGCAGAAAAAGAAAAACACACACACACACATCTAGAGTCCAATTTAAATTCCACCGACAGATGGAGATCAGTTAGATTAATCAAACAAAAAACCAACTGATTAATTAATTACCAAAATAATCATTAGTTATAGCCCTAAATTATTCACATACGCAATTATGTTCATCATACAATTTTGAGGTAGCCGCATCAGGTCACCTAGACTTCAGGGACGGCGTGCGACGATCCGCAGCGATTTCTCTCGCTCCTTCCTTCAAGGACTAATACAAGATAAGTGTTACAAAAATGCATTATTCAAGGATGCCGGTTGTCGCCAGCTAGTGTTGTCTTTTAGTTCAGGGTAAGTACTATGTGCGTGCATGTGTGTGTGCGCTGCATATGTGTGTGTTTGCCATATACTTCTCTTTTTTGACCGTTATAGTGAAATAATCTTTATGATCTCTCCCTCTTGCATGTAATAAATAGCTTATGGTTTAGAATCAAGCGCCTCGTTCGCAGTTCATCTAACAACAGACCAGCAGAGAAGGAAATCAAAACCCACATCACACCACAACTACAGCTGCGAAACATCTTAAAAGTGTGACAATAAACAGAGAGAGAGAGAGAAAGTGTAGAATACTCAACGTGTGCAAAATCTAATCAAGATTAGAATTTAAAAAACGTAGAAGGCGCGATTAAATCTCTGAAGGTCACCCAGTACTGCTGGTTGCTAGTTGGTGTTCCTACTCAACGGTATCAAGAGGATCGCGAGAGCATGAGTAGTTTCTCTGCTTAACTCACCAATGGTTTGTCGCTCATGATGCCTCAAAGCACCAACTCTTACTTTATAAAGCATTCAAGTCTCTTAAAGGGGTGCTCCACCAAAAGAAATGGCTCTATCATTTATTCGCTCTCACGTCATTCCAAACCTGTATGACAACAACAACAAAAAAAGATAACATAAAATGTAATTTGTCTAATTTTAGTTTTTTCATAAAAAATATCTTCTTTTGTGTTCTGTACAAAGAAGTTAGTAATACGGGTTTGGAACTATATGAGGCTGAACCCGTAAGACTTTCGTTCATCTTTGAAACACAAAGATATGTGATATTTAATGTGATATATTTCATATAATTTGATATTTTAAAGGTTTAAAAGTCCCTCCAATGACAGTCCATGCAACTACCACTTTGTCACTTCAAAAAGTTCATAAAGAGAACGTAAAACTAATCCAACGAAGAGAGCGGTTAAGTTCAAATTTTCTGAAGAGACTCGATGACTTTATATGATGAACAGATTGAATTTAGGTGGGGGTGCCTTGGTGTGTGAGACAGACAGAGACAGAGAGAGAGAGAGAGATGAATGAATGTTAATGTGTCTCTGCCCTTGGCATCTGGAAGTTCAATTACACTGAAAGTCAAGCAACTGACAGCGAGCACACAGAAGCACTGATATTTAGAAAGAAAAACAACACTGTTTCAATAATAAAGTCAAAGAGAAGGACAGACGAGGAGAGAGAAATAAAGACATATGACATTCAACCTGTCAAAACTGCTTCTGGATGTTAAGTCTGGCAACTACTTCAAACATAGGGCTCTCTCTGCAAAAAGCTCACACTTGCACTAGCAAAAAACCATCATAAGAAGGATTGAAAAATGGATATTTAAAGAAAAGCACATTCAGTCCATCACAGGCAGCATTAGGCCAGTCAGTATTATTCCAGCAGGAGAAAATCTTAATCGCCACACTTAACAGCTGACTTAATAGAGAGTCCTGTTATTACACATCTTGAGGCCATTTCAGCTGTCAATCATCTCAAGTGATGATTATGAGGTCACATGTTCGGTTTTAAGTGTTTCCACAGTAGCCACTAACTGCTCTGTGCACAGTACAAAACAGGGCATCTTTGTGAAATGTTTAGACAATTAGTTTCATGTGACAAACTTTTGCAAAGGCTTGTGTTGTATTAGAGATTTTGAAGCATTACTTTAAATTTATTTTGTGCAGCAAATCCATATGTTTTCTGAGATTAAGGAGTGATGTTAGTTTAAAGACAACATGAAATTCAATAACCTAAAAAACTAACAGATTGAATTTTACTAGTGTATGTTATACTCTAAATACAAAAAAAAGGCTTGATTTAATAATTCCTTTCAACTTTTCTACTTCAGATATTCACAATTATATATTCTGCTTGGCTTTTGGAGTTAAATTACCATTTAATTTTTTAATACTAATACTAATTAATACTAGATAATAATACAAGATAATATTAAAAATACAAGAATGCATTAAATTGATCAAATATATTTCTATGTCAAATAAATAGTGTTCTTTCGACTTTCTTTTCATCAAAGAATTAAAAAAACAAAAACAAAGCAGCACCACTGTTTTACACACTGATAATAAGAAATGTTTCTTGAGCACCAAATCACCATTTTAGAGTGATTTCTGAAGGATCATGTGACATTGAAGATATTTTTCATTCTAAAATATATTAAAATAAATATTATTTCACAATATTACTGTTATACTGGATCAAATAAATACAGCCTAAGGAGAAAAAAAAAAGTTTTTTTTCACATTACAGAAGTTTAATTCATTTCCAATGTTGTCTTTAAAGGTCTGAACTTGCAACCCAAAGGTCAAAGGTCAAATTCTGGTGATTAATGGACTATAGTGTCCCTGCAAGACCCTTAACCTTACTGCTCAAAGACTGAATTGTCCCTGTAGCGTTACAAGTTGCTCTGCATAAGAAAGCATCTGCTAAATGACAAATCAGTTCCATTCCCATTCTCTCAACAGTGTATACAATGAACCAATTACTTTATTAAGTCGAGCATAAAACAACAATAAATAGTGTAGCCTCAATATAAACACGTTAATAGAGCGGCTACTACCCTCAAGGACAGAAACACGCAGCTTTGGTGTCTACGAGAGTAGAGGAATGCTGGGTTCGGCAGAGGCCTGTCATGCTTTGGCATTGCTCTGTTTCTCTGGGGAAAAGAGAAAAAGTACTATGACCTCACAGTTGTCAAAACAACAATATATCAATATTCATTAGAGATTTCTGCAGTGGATGCAGCAACTAAAAAAAAACATGCAACTCACTGTTATCAAGCTGTGCACGTAATGCAAAACACTATGGAGACAAGAAAAACAGCAGAACAAAAAGCCTATGTAGCGTACAAGTCTAGAATGTCTTCTAGGCATTAAACAGATTTGAATCTACTGATGCACAGATTTCCTTCCTGCCATTTTTCCTTTGCTCGCGAGGAGCTGTAAAACAACACTAAATGCTATTTAGAGATCCGTCCTTGTCATTTTCTCGGCAGTGCCCTGCAGAATCTCTCAGACGTCCTTTGCTTTGGGGCTTGTTGGTTTGTTTTCTTTCACGTCCTTTTTATCTTTGTCATTCACAAACATGCATTACAAGGGTGAATACATAAGCACACAGTCATGCCAGTGTTCTTCTGAATACTGATGGGGTTCTGCTGAAGAGAAGAACTGACTAAAATTCAGTACAGGAGGAGAGGCGTGCGTCCTGGGAAAGGTCATCCATCGCTTGACTGGGACCGCAGATGACCTAGTCTAGAGGGCTGCATCAGCAAGCACGACATGAGCGTGTATGTGTGTGTGTGTGTTCTGCCTCAGCTGCAGAGTTCAACTTAATACAACTAAAAGTACTTTCTCCTATCGCAGCTTATCATGCAGAGACTGTCTAGTCATGCGTTTACTGCATAGACTGTAAAAAAAAGATAGATGACGTGTCTCTGCTTCCTTCCACTGTAGAAAAATGAAGCCAAAATATCGCAGATACGGTCATTGCCAATTACGTCATTCAGAGCCGCGGAGCCGCGATATCAAGGTCCTGCCCATACTCCCGCAAACTGTTTTTTATAGCATCAAGTAACTAACTAAAAAACTAATTTGTTAGATATACAAACACTTGAACATACAAACTACCTAAAATGACAGAAACCATCTTTTGGAAAAAAATTATTTGAAGTGCAATTGGATTTTTAAAGTTTGGCTCGCAACTCATTTGATTACATAGAGAGGGCGGGGTTTATGATCTATGCTGCAGCCAGCCACCAGGGGGTGATCAAAATGCTTTGGCTTCACTTTTCAGGATGTGTGTGGCACACTTGACTGGTTGATTTACCCAAAAAGTGTAAACGCTGGTGCTAGGGTTGTGCAATTAATCAAAATAAAGCCAGAATCGCGATGTGGCTTAGTGCGATTAAACAAATCGCAAAGGTTGCTCCACACAAACTAATCTCTTCATCTGCTCTGAGTTTGGTTTGCTTGTAATGTGCATTTGGTAATGCAACATGCACCAACCATCGTCCAATACTTGTAATGAGAAGCGCTTATAAACCGGCTGTTGTCAACCAAATTGAAAGTTCAAGGGCCTTCTGCCAAAATAAATGTTTGATGGCTAAGCATATGAAAATTAAGAAATTATATTATATTTTTTTTAGCCTGGCTCTGCCCTCCTACGTACTTCCGCTCAATTTTCATTTTCCTTCAGTACTCCGTCTGGATTTGCGGTATATTCGTGGGTTTTCTCCGGCCAAATTTTTACCGGTCCAATCAGCGAACAGAGGGAGTGGCTGAGAACGATGACGTTGAGGTTGTGCGCTAGTTTGAGTTGTAGGGGTTATGTCACGACCAAACCGCAAGTACCCGCCTTCAAGGAAGTTAACACTTGTCAATGGAGAGTGGCCAGACTCTCTGTACAAATGAAATGTACTAGAGTCTGGTAGGACCAGGCTATATTTTTTTCAGTTTAACATAAAAATTGCAATAGTAATATTAATTTGAGATTACTATTTTGTCATACAAATCTTGTTTTGGCCAAATTGCACAGCCCTACAAACAAGCAAAATAAAATAAAAAGTACTTCCAAAATATTAAGAAATAAGTCTATATCACAATTTTTATCAAAATAATTTTCCCGCCTAAATCGTGGCACAATCAAAAAAATTTTACCATCCCAAGTGGCCAAACCCAGCAATATCAACCAATGAGTGAGTGTTTTTGGCAGGACTACCTGATTGGCAATGGAAGACAGTGGAAGTTATTATTAAACCTGTTTTATTCTTTTTATTTTATTTATTTTTATGACACTATACCAGCACAGGAATTGCACAATTCATACTTTAATTACAGCTAACAAAATATCAAATATTTACAACTTATTCACAACATAGCAAGATATAATTATTGATAAACTGGTGATAAAATGAAGCAACATCATGAATATCAGAGAGGGTTTGAGATGCTAAAATTGATGTTTTCTGAATATATCTGATACTCAGTTTACTCAGAGAGTTCAGTGAAAACGGCCGCTTTAACCCCAGAGGACCACCAAACAACTTTACTTTGCACTCAACACAAGTTATACATTTAAAATAATCTCGACAGTTCTTATGCAGAGCCAATGTCTGTAAACCGTAGAAGAGAAATCAATATACTATGATGAATAAAGCAGTGAGAGGAAAAATAATTAAATCACAAAATTCACTAACGCTCCAAAAATGCAGCCCTAGGGAAAGCAAAAGAAAACGAGAGAATTTTAGCTGCATGAAAACTTCGTAACATCCCATAAGAATGGGTGAATGCCAAATACATATGCTTCAATCTTGACAAACAATACAGAATGCGGAGTCATTCCATCTCACTCTTATGTCATTCTAAACCGGTATGACTTTTGTGGAAATCAAAAAGAGAAATGTTCAAGAAAACCATTAGAGAGTACTGGACTGGTAGGATCTTTTTAATAAATCAGTGGATTCAATTCAGAAAACCAGTCTAATGATTTGTTTACAAAGACAGATCCAACTTCAGCAGCTCACTAGAGGAGAAGATAACTATTATTAAATTAATTATCATATGACTTCAAAGATTTGGAATATATGTTTGTAATGATATAAGATGTGAGAGAACAGTTTTTTGCCAAACTGTTCCTTTAAACATCTCTGCTGCCTTGTTCCTTGTTCTGTACCACACAGCACTTTGCCTTTTGAAATAAATCTGTGTCAAGTTTGGCGTCTTGTCAGGTTTTCAGTTGCACTGGGTTTGTTTGTGTGTGTGTGTGTGTGTGTGTGTGTGTGTGTGTGTGTGTGTGTGTGTGTGTGTGTGTGTGTGTGTGCGAGTATGTGTGAGTATGTGGGTAGCGGTGAGCACTGCTGTTTTTAGCAGTCTGCTAACAAACTGATTATGTTTAACAAGATGTTTTAAAAGCCATCACATACATAAACACACATACTTGAGGTGCTTAGAGAGAGCGAGAGAGACAGATGGAAATAGACAGACAGCAACAGGAAGAGAGAATACAGCAGGCGACGGAGCGTAAAACTCTGCTGCCATTGCTTTCTGATTATTGCACAACTATTTGAGATTTCCATTTGGATACCTTGAGAATGTGCAAGTGCATCGTGTTACCAAAGCTTTTGAGATAATTTCTGTTTTAGTCAAGTCCTTGACATTTTATCAATTCAATTTAAAGGAACAGAAAAATTCTGTCATGTACACTACCGTTCAAACGTTTGGCGTCGGTCGGATTTTTTATGTTTTTGAAAGAAGTATCTAATGCTCACCAAGGCTCATACAGTAAAATTGTGAAATATATGTATAATTTAAAATAAAATGTTTTGTATTTTTACATATTTTAAATTGTAATTTATTCCTGTGATAGAGCTGAATTTTCAGCATCATTACTCCAGATCTTTCAGAAAGCATTCTAATGTGTTGATTTGATGCTCAAGAAATATTTCTTCTTATTATCAATATTGAAAACAATTGTGCTACATTATATTTTTGAGGATGCTGCAAGGCTAAGGGACAGTGTAGAGTCAAAAGATTGTTATGCAAATTAAACCTCTTCAGGGTCAAGACCCCACTGCGATATTATCCTGCTTATTATACACACACGCATATACACTCCGCTTACTACTTGCCACATAAGTAAATAATTTAACACAAAATATTAATTTGACATTCTATTACCTCAAGATGACTTGCAGTATCCGCTTGAGCGATCTGTTATTGCATGACAACAACTGTTATAACTGATAACAGACTAGGCCTACTAGATGGCACAATTGAAGAATTAGAATTAGAATTGAATACCGTAGAGAGCCGTGTAAAAATCTAAATGAATTATGCAAGGTTCTGTACTAGGGCTGCACGATATGAGGAAAAGCTGCGATGTGCGATAACATTGTTTAATATTGCGATGACGATATGACTTGCGATAAATATTCAAATGTGAATGTTAGCTATACTGTTCCCATGTCTTAGTGCTTTAATAGGTTCTTTGCGTGATCGGTCAAGCGTTTATTACCTGCCTGGTTCAGATTACATGATTTTAGCGCGATTTTGGCACGATCCGTTTGACGTAGGGTGTCGTGGGGATTCGTAAACCACAACGGGCGTCGGGACGCAAGATTCGATCGTTTCATCTCGTATCTATGAAGTGTGTCATAGTGGACGACAACCTACGCGAGAGTGCGAGCAACAGTGAGTGTGTGTGTGCGCGAGTGAGCGAGTGTGTGTGTGTGTGCGCGCGAGTGAGCGTGCGTGCGAGTGAATGTGTGCATGTGACGGCACGCGATGACTGGTCGGAAAGCAACGTGTAGTCTGACATGTTTCTTGTCCACGACATGACAAGATTTTAGGAGTCAAAATCGTGTAATCTGACACAGTGACTATCATAACAGACACAAAAATCTTGTAATCTGAACCAGGCATTATTCATTGTGTCAGGCTGTCTGTTGCGATGTGTTCATCGCGCGAGTTCATATCGATGTATCGTTCAGCCCTATTCTGTACTAATACATGGACAGGTTTGTAAAAGGACTGCCAGTGCCAGGTAAACGTAAAGCTGACAATGAATCTACTTCAAACGTCACAACTACCGAAACAACTAAAACAGTGAACACACGAGCTGCGCGATGCAACAAAACTAAATGGAACCCATTATAATCAGTGATGCCGTTTACACTGGATGCAGCGAGACACGACACAACAAATCCCAGAAAGTAAACTGATGCCCCGTTCTATTTCTGACGTACTCCAGCGGTCGTGCAACTTCTGACACAAAGGACAAATGGATTTGCAATGTTCACTTTGTCACATCTAGCAGACTGGAGCCTCGAGACGGCAGTCACATCCAGTTGTAGACAAAAGAAAAGAAAATATGATGATGCATACCCAGTCCTTGGATTTACAAGTACAGTGGTGAGTAGAGAAGAGAGACCACAATGTGTTGTGTGCCTTAAAATATTAGCATCTGACAGTATGAGGCTGAACATGTTAAGACTCCACTAACATTACAAACACAAAGAGAAGCCCGTTGAAATTGAGAAGTTGTAGTACAGTATTAATTACAGTGAGTCAAAGAAATCCTCGAGGATTTTGCAAGCAAGGTCATGTTTGAGAGTGTCTTTATGTGGGTGCGTGTATAGAGAAAAAGTTTTGGCCACTGCTCTTACACCTCTGCCTTGGGAAACTTGATACACGTGAAATTTATTCCAGGTGTCTTAACCGAAAGAACTGTCCAGAGAATTCAACAGCCAAGTGAATAGACGTGTAAACTTTAAGAATGCCCGCAATGCGGTCAGCACTCTGGATCACGAGCTAAAGAACCGTATTTCTGCCAGCAGCGCTCTAGAAAATTTCTAGGAAGATTTCGAAGGACCATACACCACAAAGGCATTTTAAAGCTGCGTGTGAAGTGTGTACGTGTACCACACCCATGTGTCAGCAGGGTTTGGAGAGATTATTGCAGGCCTGGTGCCAACCACCCCATCTCCCCTTCCCCATGGAATGCAGACCAGCAAATAAAATAGGTGTTGTGTAGTACAACATACAGCTAGGGGTGAGAATCACAGTGATTTCCGAGACTGAACAGACATGCTTTGCGCTTTTCCAAAAGCTTCAGGTCAGGAAATCACACAATTAGCAATTACTTTGACCAAAGCTTTGTTATATCTCTCTCTGGCTCTGTGAAGTGTTAAGGCAGTGGCGTTGAGACAGAAAAACTATTGTGCTTTCTGCACTAAACAATGGCTCTTATTTAGCCTGTGGGGTCCAAATGTGTGTTAGCTCATTTACTTTATGTCTGCCAAAAATTCCTGATATGGATCCCATTACAAAACCAATAAACAGCCAGACAGTGTGCCAGTTCTGGAAGAGCATGCGGAGGCGTACAGAATAATCCTGCCCAAGGCACCCTGCTCGTCTCACATGGGCTGCAGGAGCCCAGCGTCTTTGAAAAGTGAAGTGAAAAGCTCTTAAGACCAAACCGAGGTGGTCCTTCTGTATCCTCTAGGAAAAAGAAATTTGCCAAATCACAATAACAAAAGAATCCAACAATAATTTAATTGTTCAACCTCCACTTCACTAAAAATGTGTTAAAGAGTTATAACATAAAACATGTAAAAAAAAAAAGAAAAGAGAATAGAAACTGTTTAGGATGCATTCAATTAATCAAACCAGCAGTGTCCTGAGAACCAAGTCAGCATATTAGATGTCTGAAGGATCATGTGACACTGAAGACTGGAGTAATTATTTTAAATTGCAATACAATTTCACAATATTACTGTTTTCATTGTATTTTTATCAAAAGAAATGCAGCCTTGGTGAGCATAAGAGACTGAATGTAAATGAATGGCTACAGTGCCTTTAAAAAAACCTAACAAACTATATATATATATTGTCCAACTTAAGGAGCAAAGCTTTTCACGTCCAAAATATTTTTTTTCTTGATCGTTTGAAATGAAAGACTATGAAAAGATGCTTTACCTTTCAAAAACACTATTGGAGACAAAACTGCAAAAACAGCCTTTTGAAATCAGGATGGTTGTTATGACAATGTTCTTACACATTTCATATTCAAAACCTTTAATGAGGTATAATTACTAAGCTTTAAAATTACAGTAGCAGAAAAAAAAAAAAAAAAAAAAAAGGCCTGGTTAATGTGATAAAGGGCAGTTAGCATGGGCCATTTAACCATTCCTGGTAAATGCTTTAACTACATTGGTGGTTCCCAAACTGGGGTACACGCACCCCTGGGGGTATGTGAGGTGACAGGGTAGGGGGAAGGTGAACAAAATGCTGAGTCTTGCCGTTCATTTAATTCTACCTCACCTTAAAATAACATTAAAATGGAGGATGTATTTCAAAAAAAAAAAAAAAGCTGCTTCTAGTGTAAAAACAGGAAAATGGTAGCACCGTAAAAGGTCAAATACATGATATCCAATCAAATTAGCAAATTATCTTTTGTGGTCAAAACTGTCTACATTCACACAAGCAGCGTGCATATGATAGGTTGCATGCAGAGTATGCTGTCTTAGCAAATCGCACTACATTACTGCCGTTCTCAACAATGCACAAAGTCAGGTTCCTGCACTAGCTAGCATGAAAAAAAAAAAAATGTAGACAGACTGTGCACATAGAGGTCGATTTAATATTCAAACTCTCTTTGATACAAAAAATACAGTGTGTGTAAATGCATCTATGCAGCTTGTTCTACTGCAGTGCAAAGATGGCTTTTGTTGATACTGATTTCATTTGGCTGAAATTGATTTAGTTTAATGTATTGCTTAATTATATTCATAATTAAATTAATTGAATTTTAAGAATTTGACATAAAACATGACACATGCAGGGTTAGAAAACTTTGCCTTTATAAAAAGGTTAAAAAAAAAGCACCTGAAAATCCCTTTAAAAGAGCCAAATATTGTCCCTTAATTGAAAACATGTGACTGCAGTCTAAGTGGAAGAGAGGGAGTATGCAGAAGGATATTATTGTTAAATGCCTCAGGGTGCACCACTCTAAAAGTTCAGGAACAATGAACTACACCTGAAAGCACTGAGAATAATGGGAATGCTAGCAGATCTTTCACTAGGTATTACAGACCTCACTAGGTAAAAGGATGAGGGAGAGGACACAAAATGCATCATATAAATATAAATGCAAGAAACATTGATGCAAGAAATATTAGCATTAAAAGTGAACCTCGAGGAAACATAATGCAAAAAAAAAAAGTGTTATACGATCACCCTATGCAAAGCAGAATTCATGATATTGCATTTATGAAGTGTGGTAAAGCCGCATCCATCACTGTTGTCATCTGATGTCTCGTCACTAGGGTCAAATCTGACAAAAAGAGACAATTTTCCAGTAACAGTACAGTGGACTGAAACTGACGGCAGTCAAACACAACTGTGTCCCTCCCTGCAGACTAGGGTGTTTTTCTTTGATTTCCAGTGCAGTGTCACTCATGTGCTGTGGCAGCAGTGTGTGTGTGTGTGTGTGTGTGTGCGTGTGTGTGTGTGCTATTTCCAGCCTCAATACAGCCAGACAGTGAGGGCCTCTCTGTTGCTCAGTCGAAAACCTACAACATCAACATAACAGCTGCTCCCCAACTAAAACCATTTCACCACAAGAAAAACATGCTGTATTGCATCTAATGGCATTTATATGGAAAAAAACACAATGCTGTAGACACCCTACATAGTATTTCCAAGACAACAATTCAAACTAGATAATACAAAAACTAAAGCCATACTTTAGAAAAGCAGTTCTCAACTGGTTTTGCTTCAGGACCGTAAAGTAGCGACCCAACAAACAACCAAAATTGTTTATCATACATAAACAGTGATCAAAATGTCCTTAAAGTCAAACATTGAAATGAACTGATATTCCCATGAACTCTATTAGCCCACCAATATGCAGAATTGACATGACAGACTGGTATGGTTAAACAACAGCAGAAGTGTGACTTATAGTTTGCATGTTCATGCTTTCAGCAGCCAATAATACACCACACACACACACACACATCACATTGTGGTCAAACCATGTTTATCCTCTTTGTAAGTGAACACATATTTAGTAGTCTGAGTCAAACAATGAGGGGTATCACATGGTTTGTTTCCATTTGTCTAATTAGGCTAGTTCTACTAAGTGAAAGGCAATCTGTGCCAAAATAGAAGGCTGAGCAGTGTCTTTCGTTACAGATTTTTCAAAATCGTTTATAACGAGGCATGCTTATTCACGTAGCACAGTACTCTTTAAAGTTATTAATACTCTGGAGTGATAAAGAAACGTGCATGAATGAGAAAATAAAGAGCGGGATGTGCATGGTGTTAAAAAGAGTTATACTGTGAATACGATTTTGTCATTTTGCACAGTATAATTATTTCTGTGTTACAATAATTCAAGTCATCACAGAAGTACTGGGATAAAAGTTTAAAGTTCTGATATAAACACGGATGTCTACGGTAGACGCTTCAAATAAAGATGGTATCAATTACATTATTATGCCAGTAGGTGGCGACAAGTGACTTAAAAAAAATTACTTGTCATTAGCAATGAAAATAAATGAAATAAAAGCATAAACATTTGCAAATAAAGCAAATGTTCATTCCATGTGTTCAACAGAACAAAATCATCACTTCCTGGGAAATTGGCGAAAAATATCTGTAATAAGAACTGAAGTTGCTGCAATCAGAGAAGCCACTGTGGCTATTTGTCCTACATCATAAATGACTTGCATCTAAGAACGCGCAGACGAAATGCAAAAACCGCTGTCATGTTATCGTGCGTTTGGACACCTTGTGTTTGTGAACGTAGCAATGTTGATACAGTCACATGGGAGGGAATTAAACCAAATCATTCTGATGACTGATGGCATTTCAGAATAAATAAAACAAACATTTGAGATGTTGTAATGAAACTGATCCACTAGTTACTCCATTTATCCAATCACATCCACTGTTGAGGCAAAGTCACGCAAGTTTATTTGATGTACATCGAGGGATTTACTCTGTAAATGTGTAGGCCTAACCGTAGTTTATGTGCATGTCGTGTAATCGGATAAAAATAAAATGTATCCGCCTCAATTGAGCACACAAATTATGCGCATTTTTACAATTTATGTGCATCTTGCGTTTTCATCCATGTTTTTTTCATGCGATATCCCAAAACGCGCATAAGAATAGGTGGAAGGAAGCACAGCTTCCTTTTTCAAAAAAAGGAAGAAAAAAAAAAGGATACAAAAATATTGATACTGTACATCCAGTAATTAAACTAGTGAAGTATTTATAAGTGTATTGAGGCATTAAAAAAAAAAAATTGCTTTTTAAATAATCTGAAGCGATTACAATTTTGTCAGAATCTCTAGTAAATTATTTTAGTAGTTAAATTAGTTGTCTATTCAGAATTGTAGGAGACTCAGGATTTATAAAAAAAAAAAAAAAAATGTGATTCAATTTATTCAGAATCATGCAGCTCTTTAGTTTGATTGGATGTAGGCCTATGTCCTTAGATAAACATTTTTTTTAAATATAGATAGCCCTGGTGGTAATAATAATCCAGTTAATAAAAAGATCGGCCTATTTATTTTTCTATACAAACTATTCATGATTATATATAATATTTAATTATTTGGATCAACATTATTCTTTGGTGTTTACAACATAAGAGTTGAGAACCACTGTTATAGAACACACTGTTCTAAAATGTTCATTTCACTTCACACCTGTGAAATTGTTGGCAACTGTTCTATAACATAATATTTCCAAGGCATTAGCCCCCCATCCAGAACTTGCCTACAGACAATAACGCCATTTCTACAATAGAATCGACCAGCACTGAGTCATGCTGTGACAGCTTGAGGTTGTCTACTCTGGAAGTGTTGACGCTGCACGTCAATGTTCACTAACCACAGATCATCTGAATGCCCGAGGCTACACTTCAGCAACAGTAAAATGGAAGAATAGCTAGGACTTAGAATTATATTCAATGGAAATCCACAGCTAGAAAAATACACCACAAACTGAAAAAAACTTTATATATATTATAAAAACTTTTACTGAACTACACTTATATATTATTAAAAAAACATCACTTTCAATAGTTCATGGTGCATTTTTTATATACACATACCATTCAAAAGTTTGGACTCAGTAAGATTTTGAAAGAAATGAATAATTTTATTCAGCAAGAATGCCTACATTTATCAAAAGATAAAGACATTTATAATATTTAAAAAAGATTTCTACCTCAAACAAACAATGTTCTTTTCAACTTGCTATTCATCAAAGAATCCAGAAAATCAAGTTTCCACATAACTATTAAGCAGCATAACCAGCTTAGCCATCACAGGAATGCGTTATGTTAAATGTAATAAATAAGAAGAGTCATTTTAAATTGTAATAAAATTTCACAATATTACTGTTTTTTACTATTTTTGATCAAATAAATGCAGCCTTGGTGAGCATGAGACATTTCAAAAACCACACACACAAAAGTTAATATATTTAACATAAAATATATAATACAGGTAACACTTTATTTTGATGGTCCATTCTACTACCTATATGTAACTTTGCAACTACATGTCAACTAACTCTCATTAGCGTATTAGTAGACTTCCCCAAAAGACATTCTACTGATTATAACTTTCCAACTACGTCAACTTATTCTACTTACACGAACCCTAACACCTAACCCTAACCTAACAGTCTATTTTTATTGACATTTTTAACAATGTCAATACTCTAATATGTGTTAGTTGACATGTAGTTGCAAAGTTACTTATAGGTAGTAGAATGTCTAAAGTAGACCAACAAAATAAAATGCAACCATAATAAATCATGTAAAAAAATATCTGTAGCCTTAGACGAATATTATAGGTGATGGAAATAAAATTATGTGGTCATGTTTTATCAATGTCAATTTTCTTGAAAGCTGTGGCACTGTTATTATTACTTATTTCTGATTCTGTACAAGCATACCAAGTGTATCTAATCAGAATCTAAAGTCTTCCACTTAACCGTTTAAAAGTCATGAAATCACGAGGGACGAGTACGGCGGAGAGCTCCAATGAAAAGCAGCTTTGGCTCGCTGGCTGTTTTTGGCTCATGCTAGAGGAAATATGATTATGCAGAAGGGGAACGGTTTCATCAGCACCTGGAGCGGTGCGTGAGAGGGGAGGTTAGGGCTGAAAATAGGGGGGATTTATGAAGTGAGCACATACTTTAGCCCTGGCAGGAAGTCATTAAGCTGTAAGCTAGAATACAGAGAGAAGAGCTGGCATCTGCGGCGCTGCTGTACAGACTCTACATTTAAACTACTGTTGCATGTTTTTTTTTTTTTTAAGTGCCCCTATAACGTTTTTTTTGTAGTGTGTAATATGGCTTTTTGTGAATATAAAAGGTCAGCAAAGTTTTAAAGATCAAAGTGCACAATAAATGGAGAACGAACCGATTCTAAACTGCCTGAAACGAGTTGTCAGTAATTCCAGCCTTACTTCCTCCTCGAAACCTACGTAGGTTTGTAACAGATTTGCATAATGCCAGCCTATGGTGTACTTTGATCCGCCCTCAAACACTGTAGTTGTAGCTGAGGCCTGGAAGAGTTTAATGCATGTTGACATGTTGAGAATACGCAATCCACTTTGCATGCACTTCCAAAAATGGAAAAATGGCATGGACAACACTGGCCCGAGTTGATACAGTAAAACCGACGGCATTATTACTGTTCGTATCACTGTGTATGCTTTGGCCTTAAGCCTGAACCTCGAGCTGAGACTCGAACGCGGGTTGCTTATCCTGTTGCGCCCTCTATAGGCCATGATCAGCGACTAGTCAGCGTAAAACTTAAAGTTGACTGGTCTGTGCAACTCCTACTAATGGCCACTTCGTTTCCGACACGCACTATAACCAGTAGACCAATCACAACAGACTGGGCCATCTGACCAATCAGAGCAGAGCAGGCTTTCAGAAAGGAAGGGTTTTAGAGAGACCGAATACTTTATTAAACCGTTTCAGACACTGTGATGACGCAATGTACATAAGAAAATGTAAGTATTTTTGACCTTGGATGCATTTAAATCTATTGTAGGAGACCTCCAAAACAAAATTAAGCAGCTTTAAAATAGCATAATAGGGGCACTTTAAACAGTACATGCTCTAATAATCAACATTTAGCCAAACAATCAAGATGACCCCTCTTGAATTAGCAGCAAGTGGCTGTGGTGAAAAGGGCAGCGCGGTCGCTCAACTTCCGTTTAATTATGCAGATGCTGACTAACACTAACACATGTTATTCTGAACAGACAAAGAAAGGGCATCATCCCATGCAAAATGAGCTGTATACATAAATTGACCAGCCTATCCACTCAGATTTGGAGCATATCTTTTTAATAAATCATCATATCCAGAGAATAACGTTTCGCAATGGGTCTGATGACCTTTCCTGCTGAGGCTCGACCAATCAAGATCCAGGTTCAATCTAAAGGTTATGCAGGCATAAGAGCCTTTCATTACACACCAATCAACAAACCGCAAATGTACTAAAACATATAAAGGGAGGGAAATCAAGAGAGAAGAAGTGTGTGAGAGAGGAAGACAGGCCTCTGAGAACCTCTCCCATCTCCATATCTTATTTCAATGTGGGAATAGCACTCTCAGCAATTATTGTTGGTATCAGTCAGACCATAAAGGCTTTTCCCCATGGAGCCGAGGCAGCTATCTCACGTTCAGAGCAGGAGCTTGTCGACAATTGTTACGCTAATTGCTTTCACAGCAAGCGTCATTTATAAAGAAAACATGCTCTAAGACACACACGGAGACTCAACGTACACACGCATATTCTCTCATTACGACTGTGCCAACTAAGAAGCAATAATGTACATGTACGACTAGAGTCGGACAATATATCAAATTGCCAATATAACCATGATGATTTTGCTGGCAATATTAAATAGAGCAACATTGTGAATATGACAATGGTTTTAATATGCTTTTTATTAGACCATTTGTTTTCAGTCTTTCCATTTTTCAGTTTTAATGTATGGATTTAAAACTATTGATTAATTTGTTTGTACTGAAAACAGTTACACTTTATTTTAAGATGACGTAGTTATTTTAGTCATTTTAATGAACTACATGTACCTCTGTCCATCATGGCCTCCTAATCATCCCCATATGTACTGATTGGCTTCATCATTCTGTCTCCTCTCCACCAGTAAGCTGGTGGGCGTTCTGGCGCAATATGGCTGCCGTCGCATCATCCAGGTGATGCTGCACATTGGTGGTGGTTCCATGTAAAGCGCTTTTGAGTACCCAGAAAAAGCGCTATATAAATGTAACGAATTATTAAAATGTAACGAATTACTTACCATAGAGTTATGGTTAGGGTTTGGTTTAAGGTTAGTCACCTGCAATTATGCATAATTTACTGTGATTACTATAGTAAGCACATGTAGTAACGTATAACAACGTCACCTTAAAATAAAGTGTTACTCTGAAAACTGTTCCCTCTGCGGCATTTTTCAGATTTAAAAATATTTTTGTAAAACTATAGGTAGGTAAATATCATTGCTCTTTACTGTTTCTTGTTAAAGGTTTACCGATATGGATTTTTTTTTATGCCCAATGCCAATATCTTAGAGATCATGGTGGCCGATGGACGATATAAAGTCGATATATGATATCATTATTTAATTTACAGTAAATAGCCTAACACATGGTGCACATGGTTATTTTAGAAATATTTAATAAATCAGTAATACATCATTTGAACGATGAAAAACTTGATGAAAAAATAAACCGTTGAATTAAACAGATTAATACTTTAGATAGCAACACCACTTAGGCTAATTGGCCAAACAGAAAAATAAATAAATAAATTATTGGCAATGCTGATCATTTAAAATTCCAAATATCGGCCTTACCGACATATTGGTTGACTACTATTGTTGTATTGGTGTAGAAAAATAAGTAGGCTAAATACAGCAATCCATGATAGTTAGCCTATATACTCTGTCTGAAATAATAATATTATAAAAATCTCCTTTTAAGCTATTCAGAGTTACTTCAGAGTCAATACACAAATGTGTTGAATCTAGTTTTTGGCCATGTGCCGTCCAAGTTACCAATTTTATACACTAATATTACATGATTTCATACTTAATGTCAACAGATCAAAATACTATATATTTTGTGGTAACTTAAAAAAGCCAATGAAATAAAGCAGCTTAAAAGTCATCCCTTCGGTTAGATTTAGGCCTTGTTTGAAATATCAAGTCGACAAATCTAGAGGTATGATGATTTGAAACTTGTTTGGAGAAATGATTCATCAACGCCCAGAAACAGACAGAAAACCACAACCACAACTCATAACCAAAAGCCCTGAAAACATAAGTCAGAACAGGCTCCAACAAGTCAGAAACAAGTTTATAGCAAATACATACATGGTGTCAAAGGGAACTACCTGAGTCAAAACAAAAAAGATTCTCACTCATATGCTCATAAATCACAGCGGAAAAAAATATATCCTCAAATGTGCAAGTGTTTAACAGTAATAGTTTTCACTGAATGAGAAACCTGGGCTATAAGGTCTGCCTGTTTAAAAAGAAAACACTATTACTTAATGAGCCACTTATGACTCTTCTCAATTTCTTTCCCATTATTTTTATAGCAATTTTCAGAGAAGCACTAACGCTAGTCTGTCGTTTTCTTCCCTGAACAGCCTTCTCAGCCAGCGGGTGCTTCATGGAGGAAAAAAAAGAAAAAACCTAAATTGCTGGAAAATAGTACAAGTGGAAAATAAGCTGATTCAAACTCGGCCTTGAAAATGTTTATTGCTTACTGTTTACAGTCTTTCACAGAACATTGTGTTGTCTAACATGGATGTCAAACAATTACTAATGATACACTAGATGACCTCAATTCAGTCTTTTAAAGAGCATCGTAGGTCATAGTTTTCATTAGCATTCACTTCATGTTTAGAACAGTTATAAATAGCTTATAGACTCCTTTAGAGCAGCTAATGTGCAAGTGTGGACACCAGCTGGTGGAACGATTTTCTTTTATATTTCAAATTTAAGTAGGCAATACAAAAACATCATGCTATCTATATCTAACAACATAAGAACAAAAGTTCTTCATCATCATTCTCATTCCCTTGAACTAAAATCACCATGGAGATGTCACATCCAGTGCAATACTTTATTAAAAATTCCTGAGCTCCCAATATGAGCATTGCCTTCGTTTTAACTATTAAACTTGTTTTTTTTTTTTTCTCATCTTTTCATCCTATAGTGAGGTCAAAACAATGGGTAAAACTAATAGTTACACGCAGAGATCGTAAATGCAAATGAAACACCTAATGTTCACACAGCAAAATCATTCAACTAAAATTCCAACTTGTAACATTAAACCCAGAGAAATATATAGCCTAATATAACTATAAGGATCCTGTATCCAGCACAACCATACACGCACACAAGCCTCTTCGTTCTCAT
Source organism: Rutilus rutilus (assembly GCF_951802725.1). Classification (NCBI taxonomy): domain Eukaryota; kingdom Metazoa; phylum Chordata; class Actinopteri; order Cypriniformes; family Leuciscidae; genus Rutilus; species Rutilus rutilus. The sequence continues at coordinate 39,166,915 of NC_140221.1, forward strand.
GAGGGGGAAATAACTGCAGCTTTCTTATCAATTAAGTACTTCATTACACCGAAGGACTTAAGGAGCTGGGAGGCATTATGTAATTTTGCTAAAACACATCTCAAAGCTTCTACTACCACACTGCATCATATCCCACAGCTGACATTTAAATCATCCCTGAAAATTCATACACACGCAGGTCAGCTGATTCAGAAGCAAATCATTAAGCAGTAAACAAATGCATCTGATGGATTTCTTTTCCTTTGCCAGATGGAGAGCTCTAGTCACTTAACAGTTCATCAGACATTCAAAATATGAGGAAAAGTTAAAAGAGAGATGCGTTTATCTGCAGTGGCCTGAATTACACTGCATGTGGGTGGATTCGATCCTCAAAACGATCATGTCAACTAGAACATCTTAATACTTACACCAAGTGATGTGCTGTTCATCCTACAAACAGCACATATGAACCAAACTGTACGTGTTTATGAAAATGTAAGCAAGCTAATAGTAATCATGGTAGGGAATGCCTATTTATCAGGGTCATATGCCTGAACTGTGAACACCTCTACAAAGTAGAGAAATTACCACTCAATTAGCATGTTAATGTTTAAATTAACACAAACCGGCTTTTTTATTTAACCGCAACACATTCAATAAATCACTTGATCCCGAGAGGTACTATGACAACTGTTTTCATAGTCAATGTAGAAGTATATCTGTGTTTGTTTATGGGACTGAGCCCTGTTTTACAGTTCACTGGTCATGTTAGGCCACTGTCATTTGTCATGAATGTACTCAACACTTGCTAGCCAATATCACTTCAGCTATACAACTCTGTCAACTCAAGGCTGTTTGCACAACTGTGTGCGTTCCCTTGCCTTATCTTCTCCATCAGTACAAAAAGATCAAACACACCGCTTGACGAATCAATGATCATGTCTGGGAACACACACACACTCACATACAAAGACTACACACTAAATAAATGCAGCCCACATTGAGTCTGATGGTTTGTTTACAGCACTTCATTTGCGGAAACCTTGAGACATGATGATGCTTTTTAATCTACATATGGGTCAATGATGTGGTCAGGGTCTATAGGCTTTCAAACAAATCTAGTGAAATGGAAATGATACAAAAACAAGTAGAATGCACCTATGATTAACTTGTCTGCAATTTCTGAATGAAAAATGTCAACTGTCTGAACACTGTAAAATGTCACGTTAAAAGACTGTTGGCAGCTATTTTGCTTTTAAATACTATTTTAGTCCCTGTGTCAAGGTCATTAAGTTAAAGAAAAATATAGATCACATATTTTGCACAGGCCAAATAAACATCTTGATATGAGCACATTGAGTTGTGAATGGGTAGCTACTCAAGGTGCAAATGATTCTACAACTTGAAACAACAACAAAAACTTGGAACAACTAAACTGTCATCTCGAACAACAACAACAACATTTGTCGCAGCAACAGTATAGTAATGACAGGAACTGCATGTCAACAAGTGTCATTTATAAGAGACATTTACAGCTCCTCTAGCCTACATAAAAAGCCCCCAAACCATAAAAACCACAACTTCCCGATATGTCATGAATCATTTCAGCAGCCTGACAAACTCAAGTCGATATTGTTTCTCTTGTTATTCAAACAGGAGCTTCAAAATGATTCACTGTATTCCTCGAAGTGGCCTGCCAAACACTCCTGACACACTTCTGCAAGAGTGACAGCGAGCAAAATCAAAAGCCGTGACCTCCATTACGTCACTATCACTGTGTTCTGTCATCATAAACGCTCACTGGCAAACGGAACTTCTGGAATGCGACACTGTGACAACAACACCAAACACCTGTTTAACACCCTCAGAAGCGGTTATGCCATCACAGCCGTTCACAATCGTATAATGAACACACACAAAAACTTGAACCGTCGCAGCGGCCATAGACGGTCAGACGTGTTCAGAATATTTAAACTGGTTCTTACCTCGAGACGGTCCAAACTGACGAAACTGGCAATAGCAAATCCATCAATAATATCCTCCTCCTGAGAACTGGACTCGCGTCTCTTCCTCCGGGGGGGTCGCGGGGTTCTGCTCGAGGATGTCGAGCGTGGCGGAGCGTTTTTACCGGGACTTCGCTCCCGTTCGGAACCAGACGAGGGGCTTCGATTGCGGGTTTCCCCGGCGCGTGCCTCCCGTTTCCGTCCCCTCTCGCGCTGCGAACGGGATCTGCGACTCTGCTTCACTTTCCCTTCCATTTTAAAAACGGTGCGATGTCCTCCCCCCTCCCCCCCGTAAAAAAACAAAAAAGAAAAAAAAAAATGACACTTGATCACGTAAAAACCAGTCGATTCCACACAATCAATACAACACATCCATGTATAGGCTACTGAAGCCTGTAAACAATTTACAGTATGACCTTGGATGTTAAGCTCCGTAATGTGATAAACAAACAAATGTGATCCATGCAGGTTAAGGCGTGTAGCCTAATCCAAACCACGGCGTCACAGTATCGAAACGCCTCGCTTCATTTAAACAGGTGCAAAATGGCTGTTTAATTACAGTAGCGTGAATTCCACGCGCACGGCAACTTTGTTGCAACGGTATACAACAACATCAGTGTGTGTAGATACTGCAGACCGCGCGCTGGATTCATGACGCTGGCCCTGCTTTAATCTTCACCCGATTCATGACCCACTGTGCCAGAAACAAAACAAACAGGCATCCGCGTGTTTGTCAAACAATTTAAAAATAGGAACTTATTGTATCGCCAAGTTTCAGCGTGAAGAGACGCCACGAAACCATCCGAGACAACACGGTCCGCGTCAGGCTGAAAACGCTGTTATATCCCCCAAAGATCCTTCTTCAGCACACAATCCACCAAAAACAAATCATATCCAACCAGGAAAAGAGTTGGTTATCCAGCAGAGAGTAAGTTGAACGCGTCCATTCCTGAACGCTGCCCGCGCGCGCTGCGGCTGAAGGGAAAGACGTCGGCGTGTTTGTCGGAATACGTGAAGCTTCCCTAAGTGGCTTTAAAGAGACAGCGGATGATTCACATCTCCTCTTCTCTCTGTTCTTGCTCGTCAGAAATCGCACTGCGAAGTGTAAATGCTCGGAGTCTAGCAAACTGACGTACTTCCGCCACTTCTGCGATTGCCAGAGGAAGTGAGCTGGTTTATTATATTACTCCGATGAACTTATTTTTTTCGTGGCATGTCATTTGCAGGGTGTTTGTCGTCTGTCAGCGGGTGGAGAGACGCGCGGTTAGCGAGCTGTCAGCGGACAAATGCGCATCAGTGCAGTGCAGACTGCTTCAAAAGCCCACACCGAGTGTAGCCTAAACACTCACTCTCCCTTATTATAGCACACAGAGCTTGTGAAGTAGTCTGTCCACTGTTGGAGTGTAAAAGCCTTCCACCTACTTGTATGAGGCATTAAAAGGAAATTATTATTATTTTTAAAAAGAGATATCTATGTATCTACCCTATCTATCTGTCCGTCTGTCTGACTATCTATCTATCTATCTATCTATCTATTTCTGTCTGGCTATCTGTCTGTCTATCCGTCTGTCCATCTATCTATCCGTCTTTCTATCCGCCTGTCTATCTATCTGTCTGTCAGTCTGTCTATCTATCCATCTATCTATCTGTCCATCTATCCGCCTGTCTATCTGTCTGTCTGTCAGTCTATCTATCTATATCTGTCTGGCTATCTGTGTGTGTGTGTGTGTGTGTGTGTCTGTCTGTCTGTCTGTCTGTCTGTCTATCTATCTCTCTCTCTATCTATATATCTATCCATCTGTCTATCTATCTGTCAGTCTATCTATCTATCTCTCTATCTATATATCTATCCATCTGTCTATCCATCTGTCTGTCTATCTATCTATCTATCTATCTATCTATCTATCTATCTATCTATCTATCTATCTATCTAGCAGTTCAATACTTCTAACATCATAATTCATGTTCAATATTTGCTTTAGTGTTTGCACAACTGAGGCATTTTATGTGCAATCATGTCATTAAACTATTTTAAAACCGGTAAGTTCTGATTAACTGAGTATGTACACAACTCATTCATCACATTGACATGCCCAGTTTAGATATGTGGACACAAAGCTCAAGGGAGGAAACTCACGAGACTCTTCAAGCCACACTCACCACACTCAGTCCTTAGGGAAGGCATTACTATAACAGCAGGAGATAACGGAGGTCTTTGGACTCACTAAAGTGCCCATAATCACACATCACTCATTTATTCAGGGGAATCCATTATTTTCGGTTCAATTGTTGTATATGACACAAATAAAAAGAATAAAAAAATAAGGCCTCCCCAATTAATTATTTACACTTAAATGGCAGGTGGCTCATTAATAAGTCAGATGGGTTAACCATGCATATTACTGAAATGTAAATACTAACATATAATGTACCCATGTAAATAGCACACATGTTGTCACAGAATAAGTGCACTTAAAATAATATCAGTACAATTCTGTGGCATTTACTGTCATCACAATTAGTGCCGATTGTTCATTCTCGAGCACTTCTTGTAAACCTGCATTTAAGTGCACATGATGTCATGCGGCCCCAGAAACATAAACTTGGCAACAGGTCAAAGTGTGTTTTTATTTCACATCTGCAGTCTGGGTCTTAGCTCATTTTTCCATATAATAATTCAACGTTCTGTCTGCAGTTATAGGCTCTTAGACACCGTGAGGTTGCCTTAAGGCAGCAAGCGAGCATCTGTCCTTTAGAGAACACACACACACAGTCTCAAGATCATCCAAGTCTTCGAGACTTATAAATGATTTATTTTACACCCCACTCTTGCAATAATGTGCTCTGCTATCAGAACTACATCGCTGTGGGCTTGTCGAGTCTCATGACAATCAAATAAATCTATCTATCCATCCATCCATCCATACTACATAGACCCATACTATACATAGACAGAAAGAATGATATATGGAAATAAAGAACCGATCCATCCTTCCACCCATGCATGCATCCATTCCTTTCTTTCTTTCCTTCTTTCTTTATTTCTATCCATTGTTCTTCCTATCTATCTATACATCTGTCTTTCTATCTGTCCATCTATCTATCAATTTATCCACCCATCCATAGAGAGAGAAAGGACGAAAAATGAAAAAGAACGGATCCATCCACTTTCTTTCTTTCTTTCTTTCTTTCTTTCTTTCTTTCCTTCCTTCCTTCCTTCCTTCCTTCCTTCCATCCATCCATCCATCCATGCCAAGGAATTCAAGTCATCCCCTCAGCCATGTAACTATGTTCAAAATATCTTGGTTACATTTGCAAAAGGTCAAACTCTGCTGGACTGAATGGGTGAATTGGAAATGAAGAGTGTCAAGGAGGAGATAGTGGGTGTCTAAGATATATCATTATCACTGAGGAAATATAAACCGAATGTGAGATTGACTCCATTTAAAGAAAGATAGTGGAAATTATTGGAAGAGGTTTGAAGCAGAGTTTAATTTAACAGAATGCATCACCCTAAATTAGTCATTCACTGAACTGAAATGTGAAAAGGTATACAGTAAATGTCAATGTAAATGCCATTTAAAATGTGAAGACAGCTTTCTTTCTTTTTCTTTCTCTTTCTTTCACACCTTTCATTGCTTTACTCACAAACTGCATTGTTGTTTTGACTAATCTTTTCTCAAGAAAGGCACATAGTCGGGATCAGTCAAAGGCTTAGCTCAACATTTTTGAAGAAATTCAAAAATGAATTCTATTGATTTTTCGCCTCCCCGCACCTTCAAGCTAAACTAACATCCCGACAGACTGTGTTATGTCAGTTCAGCTTTTCTTTAAAGATATCTGCACAAATCAATAAGGCTTTGACTGAGAATATACAGTAGATCCCTGCGAGAAGTGTGGACAAATTCAACATACCTGGGCTTTTGATTGATTCTGTGGAACATCCTGATGCTTATCCTCTTAACAGACTGTGCGGTACTTTCTCTGATAACCATTTGTATTTTCCTTGATAACAATCTGGCAAGTCAGAGCCTGAAATCGGAGTCGGCGCAAATGTGATGACTAAACGCTGCGAGCATTTCATCCGTGATGATCTCTAAGGAGAATGTCAAAACATGATGCCCATCCTTTTTCCCTGGACGGCCCCTGTAATTGCTTCTAAAGAAAACAGTGGAACTAACAGTAGCAACATTCTCTCACGCATTTCACAGTTCAAGCAAAGAGACAAAAACACATATAAACACACTTGAGGTGATACAAAGACAGACACAGTATGTACTGAGTAGAAAGTGTGAAGAGAGAAACATAGCCTGACAGAAATTCAGAGCCAAGCTAACGAGACTGTAACTGAACCCAAGTGGCTCTCCTCACTAGATTGGGTAAATAAATTATATCTGGCGTTTTAGAAATTTCACTTGCCATGTGCGTGTGTGAGCAAAAGTATGTTGTTTCCAAATATTAAAGCGGCTATGTAAATTAATGTGAAAATCAGCTCAGTGAAGAAATATTTGGAAGAGCTTGTCTTATCAAAATGTAAATATCAGTGGGAGTAGAAATAGAGAACAGGTTAGCTGCATGACTGACTGAATCTGATTAAAGGAATAGTTCACTTAAAAAGAAAAATTATGTTATCATTTACTCACCCTCAAATTGTTTCTTCTGCTGAACATAAAAGAAGATATTTTGAAGAATGTCGGTAACCAAACAGTTGATGTACCCCACTGACTTCCATTGTATTTTTTTTTCCTACTATGGAAGTCAATGGGGTCCATCAACTGTTTGGTTACCGACATTCTTCAAAATATCTTCCTTTGAATTCAGCAGAAGAAAGAAATTCATACAGGTTTGAAACAACTTGAGGGTGAGTAAACAATGACAGAATTTTAAAATTTAAATGAACTAGAATAAAGCTCCTTAGAATAAAACTCTTGTAACTAGTGGTCAACCAGTGTGTTTTGATACTGGAAAATGACAAATCTGCACCAAAATGCAGTTAAAAAAAAAGGGTTAGTAAGCTAACTGACACCGTATAACAACTAAATGGTTTGATGCTAGAGTGACAGCTGACGTGCAACACAAGAGCGTCATGCACTTCATTCACATTCAGTCAGAATGGAACTTCTTAAGCCAGCAAATTGCTGGAGATTATTTGCTTTTGCTGGCATTTTGACACTGGATCCTGTTCGTGCATGACTTCTAAGCAGAATAATGCTGTTAAACGTATAGAAAGCCGTTATGTCGGAGCAGTGGCACAGCGGGTGGTGCTTTGGTCCTACCGTTTGAAGAGCTGCTTGTAGGGAACCTAGTTTGAATCTGGCCTAGGTCATTTTGCAGTCCTGTTCTCCCCTTCCTCCCCCTGTTATTTCCTGTCAGTTCCTGTAATATAAAGGCAATTAACATGAAAAAGAGCATGTATGTGTGAAAGTATGTGAGACATCTGAGAACTGACTTCATACATCTAAAAATGTATGCACTCTAAAAATACATCCACTCATGTCGAACAATATATCAAAAAGCTTCATACATTTTTAGATGTATGAAGTCAGTTCTCCTGTTTTAACAGAGTATTTTTTTTATATTTATAGTATTGCTAAAGATTTATTTTTTAAAGGGGTCATATAATGGTACATGCACTTTTACAAGTTGATTGTACTGAAATGTGTGTTAGCAGTGCCTGTACACAACCATCATAAAATGATAAAAATCCATCCAGTGTTTGTTTTTTTAATCTTCTTATATGTTTTCCCCCATCTCAAATCAAGCCGTTCGACCGTGTGATGTCACACGGTCGGACGCCCCTCCCACGATTGCTGATTGACAGCAGCGTTTCAACACAGACCCGCCCTCGCTCGTGAGCGAGCTGTCAATCATAGTCCGCGCGTCATTGTTGATACGCTGGAGCACTGTCTATGAGCAGAATGGCGTCTAAGCGATTGTGGTGTTCTGTTCTTGGGTGTAATAAGGAACACAGCAGTCATTTTGATGTTCCTAAATCCGAACCGCTGAAGACGCAGTGGCTGAGTTTGTTTTCGAAGGGAATATTCCCCACGATCAACGTCAATGCTTTCATGTTTGCGCGAATCATTTCACACACCAGAATGCTTTACAAACGAGGGTCATTATAAAGCTGGTTTTGCTAAGAAGCTGCTCCTGAAAAAAGGATCGATACCAACTATTCGTGTTCCTGCTGCACCTCCAGAACAAGTGAGTGTAACGTTTTATTAACCTTTATATTAATATTTATATTAATCTTTGCAAATCGCTAGCACGCTTCATGATGAATGCGGCTAAGGTTTACACTCAAGGTACATTACGGCATGTTTTCTATCTACGACGTTCTCAATATAATTCATAATCCCACGTTTATAATGAACAACGCGTTATGGTTATTGTGTTATTGTGTTAACAAACAGTGTACTCACAGAACAGGGGCGGGGTGAGCAAAGCTCATTATCATTTAAAGACACATGCACTTAAACGGCGTGCTGAAAACAGAGCTGTTTTTGACCAGGTAAAATGAGTGTTTTCTTACAATACTAATGAGAATTTTTAATTAAAGTATATTACAAACTTTTAATTTAGACCCTAAAGAATCATATTAGCTTGTACAAAAATGGCATTATATGACCCCTTTAAATAAATGCTGTTCTTTTGAACTTTCTATTCATCCAAAAAGAAAAAAAAAATCCTGAAAAAAAAGCATCACAGATTCCATAAAAAAAACATTAGGCTGCAACATTGACAATAAAACAAATGTTTATTGAGCAGCCAATCAGCATATTAGAATGATTTCTGAAGGATCATGTGACCCTGGAGACTGGAGTGATGGCTGCTGAAAATTCAGCTTTGCCATGATTGAATAAACTACATTTTAAAACAACATTTAAATATTTCACAGCATTACCGTTATTACTGTATATCACAATATTTAATAAGCTTAATTAACTTTACTCAATTAACTCAACTAAACAACCCAAGGGAGTGCTGCTAGCAACCAATGTCGATGATTTCAAATTGACTAAATCTATCTAATAGACTGTCACAATGCTATTTCGTAGCACCGAAGTATAAGCACTCAATTAAAGTTCATGTCTCAACATTCCAGAGAAGACAAAAGACTCAACTACAACCTAGCATCAGAGAATCCTTACAATCACACAGAGGAATTCTGGCCCTCTGTACATCAGTTCGGGTTCCCTTCTATCCTGTGTAATAAAGAGAGGATGTGACAGAGGTGTGTGAACATTGCAGTGCTTTCACAGAACAGAGATGAGAATGGCCTCTGACTGTCCTCCCAGTGGGGATCCTCAGTCTAGCATTCTATGTCTCTGTCTTGCTTGCTTGCTTTTTTTTCTCTCTCTCTCTCACGCACACACACTCCCTCTTTAGTTAAAACAGCGTTTCTGTTATCTAGTATCAAATGCATCCTTCCTGCATGCATTCAGCCCAGCATTTGCTTTGATATATGTCACTTGCTGGGTTTCTCAAAGAAAGTCTTGCTTTTTAACATTTGTGTAATGCATAATTCCTTTACCCTCCTCTGTCTGTCTCAAGATACTAAACCCACGCTGCTTTCTCAAGGTGAGTGAGTGTATTTGCTGTTTTCATTATGAACACTAAAGAATCCATTTCACTTCGCTGCTGAAATCATGTTTTCAGTGAATATTTCACTAAAAGAGGACGACCACTCTGCTGACAAACAGTCCTAAACCAGCTTACACTTGTTAACAGGTCATAGCTGGTTTGTTGACTGGTATTTAAGTTTTTTCTTTGGCATATTTCAGCTGGTCAGGTAGCTAAACACCAGTTTGACATATTTTTCAGGGTTAATCTCCAGTTTTGGGTTTCCATGTTGTATGGGGACTTTCCATAGACAATGATTTTTATACTGTATAAACCTTATATTATATCCCCTAACCCTAAATATAATCCTCACTATAGACAATGGTTTTTATACTGTATATATTATATCCCTTAACCCTAAATATAACCCTCAAAAAAACAATTTAGTATGATTCATAACCTGTAAATCATACCAAATTATGGGACCCCCATATATGAAAAGTAGTACTGTTATTATTAATCACGTTCTGATACATTTGACCAGAAAAGCTAATGTTTATGTAGTTAACATAGTTTGTATTAAACACCTCCAGACAGCACCAGCAAACAAACAGAAAGAAATGCACGCAGTAATAATCCAACAGAAACCAAACATATATGAAACAATTGCATCTGGAGAGTGGCTTCATTGATCCCTGCACACAATGAATTGGTTTAATTAAGAGAAGCAGTGTCCTTGCTAATTGATTCCTTGCCTGTGTGAATTACCTACACGCAAAACAACCGGTGACTAATGACCCATGGAAATCTCGCTTTTACGAACTGGACACACCGCAAGCCAAACTTCCTCCACAGCTGACCGGCCCCATGCCACATTTGTGAGGATTACTGAGCTGTTAGCGAGACCCGCTCTCCTCGATCAATCCCTCCCGTACAGTGCTAAAGGCTCTCATCAATTATGAATCAATCAGGGAGAGGTGAAGCTACCATTGATCTGCAGAGAGAGGGAGAGAGAGAGAGAGAGAGAGAGAGAGAGAGAGAGAGGGAGAGAGAGAGAGAGAGAGAGAGAGAGAGAGAGAGAGAGAGAGAGAGAGAGAGAGAGAGAGAGAGAGAGATGTTGTTGATTTTCCCAAAGCTTATTAATGATCAAATTATCCCTCATGCTTTTGTTTATGTGAAGTCTCAGTAGAGAGGAGGGAAAGACAATCACTCAATCGCTCATTTCCCAGTCTTGTGTAAAGAGAGCAGGTTCATTACCAGCGTCATAAACCAGGGCCGCTGGGTCCAATGCTTCCTCAAAAAGAACTGAATGAAAATAAAGTATATAAAGTACGAAATAATATGAAGTATGAAACATGAAATCTAACAGTGTGTAAAGCCAGTGGCAGCCTGTGTGGAATAAGAAAGTATGGAAGCCCATTTCTGCTACAAAAGAAAAGAAATCATACTTTGGAAAACAAACTATGAGCAAAAAACTTATGAGACATCATGTCATAATAATTGATTTAAATGCACAATATGTAAGATTTGGACAATATGTAAGACTGGATTAAAATATCCACACAAAAAACACTAGAACAATGTTATATATTTTGTTGACTTGTGTACTTATATTATCCCAAACGTTTCCAACAATGTTTAAATCGAGAGATATTAGCAATTTTAACCAGTGTAAGGTCGTGTGTCATTGCGTCGCCAGTCTATAGGTGCGTTCCATTCGACAGGGTCCATACACAGTGTTCACTGCTCCCCTACTCCCTGAGCACGGTATATCAGTTGAAGTGGACTTCACTGACAATACCCGCTCATTTGAAACGCCCTGCAAACGTCATCAAAGAAAGTCAACGACGGGGTCGCGCAGATTATGATATAACATGTATAGGACTACATTCATATTTTAATTTTTATTATTATATTATATATTTACAATTATATTGCACTATTTTACAACTACCTAAAATAAAATCACTTTACTTCACAAACTAGGTAAGCTGGCTGCATTCACTGAGGTAAATTATAATCATCAAAAATAGTATATGTAATATTCACAACAATACTGTCATTTGTATAACAATGGCGAAATGTATGAATACTTACACACATACGTAAACTCCTCCATCGTTAGACCGTTCTGACTGGTGATGACGTGGTGCGCGAAATGACAGTTGGGTGATCATCGCTCTCCACTTCCTGTGAAGTGATGTATCGATGTTCCCTTATTCCCTATGCCGTACGCAGTGCCCTTCGAACTGAACATGTTCGCTCCCTTCGGATTGGAATCTCACTTAAGATGGCGGAATACCCTGTGAAGTCCACTTCGCAGTCCACTTACGGTCAAATGGAACGCACCTTATGACATCATATCCGGGGCACCCTCGATTTTACTTCCGTAGAAACCATGGAAACACCAAAGTTATTTTTTTGAGACCAGTGAGCAACTGTTTGGATACCTTTATTGACAGAAAACCATATTTGTTTGTGCTTACCATGGTTTAACTATCATAACCATGTTTTTTTTAATCACCACAGTAATGTTATAAAAACTTTAAAACATTAGCTCATCCATTAACATGGTTTCTGCTTGAGTCCCGTCAGATTGCTTTCCATTGGCTGTAGAGGTGAAGACGACGCTCATTCACGACTATCATCAAGCAACACTTCTGTTATTGTTTTGAATAAGCGACCTCTAGCGGCCCTAAACTTACCTACTGTGCCTTTAATAAGAAAGTGAAAAAATTTACTTATTTTAATAAGTTTACTTCTTTCATCTGCTGTAACCCTGGCCACATTTAATGACTGCAAGAATAAGGACTTCTCTCATTAGTAAACTTCTCTCATAATTAAACGTGCCTTGTTCTGCATAAACAACCAATCATTTAGAGAGGTAATCTTTTAAACCAATCAGCTTTCAGTATCCCTTAACGCATCATCAGCTCAGCTAGTGGTTAATGTAACAAAACAGATTTAAGAGAGACTTAAATTTACTCAAAATTAATAAAGCATCTCTAAACAAGAGAAAATTCAACAGATACATATATAAACTTAACATAATGAAAGCTATTAAGGCCATACAAAATATTATTGTAGCTATATTATTGTGAATACTGTTTTCGTAAAGTACATTTTCTTTTATGTATCTCAATTGTAAAGTGTCCATGAGCTATGGAAAGGTGCTATAAATTAAACTTTATTATTATTATTATATTAAAATTCAATGCATTCAACTGGGTGAGATTTCATTTTAATAACTAGTAAGTTAATATTAATATTATAGCATTGGTTGCTTGTTGCTGAGGTAATAATAAGGTAGCCTTTTTCCTGCTTAAACATAGACTCCCATGGACACTTTTCAAAGAGAAATGCCCTGTTGGGTTTTGTTATATCAGTCATCAGGACTCCGGAAACATCTCAGGTGTCTGATCGTTTGTGTGTCAGTGTGTGCACACCCACAGCGCAGTGGTTAGCCACAGGAAGTTACAATAATAACAGACCAAACCCACCATACTGTCATGTTCGCTGCACTCATCACTGACAGCATCCCTGGCATTCTGCAGGGGAGTCATGGAAACCTCTGCGCTCTGTTCTCCTCTCCAGGACTTTCTCACCATCTTTGTAGACCTGGGTTGGTAAAATAAGAGTGGCGTGAAAGTGAAGTCAGTTTACTGTAGAGATTGTGCAGGGTTTTGCACTTACACACACTACAGGACATGACAGATGACACCTCACAAGCTGTAGGTCAAAGGTCAAGATGTCTGACACATTCCACTTCAGTGACTGAGACGCATGCACTTTAAGGCCCTTACAAAGCTTAATTTGGTGTTTACACATGATTTGTAGATGGATGTTTATCACATGTAGTCTCATGCAGCTGACTGTCATATTTCCTAGTTCACATTGCAGTTTGTTCTGGGCAAGAACTGCCTAATTAAACAGGAAGTAAGGCTTCCATGACTCATTTTGACTAGTTGATCAGTGTGTGACAATATCACACAGCAAGTCAGCTGCAACATGAATATTATGCTGCTTGCTCATAAATAGTGCAAGAAACAATCATGCAGAGCCATTTCGGTCTGCATTTGGGGGATGCTTGATTTGTTTTAGGGCAGTTTGCTAGAATTTTGGTTCCAGACCATCATAGATATTTGCTTATAGTGTGCTTTGTAAACACAAAATGTCCCATATTTACTTAATTTTCACTTTTGCATAATATATTTGGTCACCAAGGAGAGTTTATATTAACAAGTGTAAACTCTGGGGCGTTTAACTCTATCCCAGCCAGCACCAGCATATTTGATCATTTTCACAAATGTTTCATTGTCTTATGAATAACTGAACATGCAATATATCAAAAGAAAGAACGGAGCCTTTGCTTAAAAAGAAAAAAAAGTTTTGTTCTAGCTCAACGCATTCTTTTGAATTAACATTTGAACGTGGGTGTTTCATAAAAAAAAAAAAAAAAATTTTGAGCAAAAAGCTGAGAAAATCGCTTTTTTTGTCAAAGACTACTATATCATAAAGTCAGGCTAGGCCTAACGTTATATCTCTGGATCGGATTCAAAACGATGATCAAGTCCATCTATAACCCCAAAGCTTGCGCAGTCGTTAACGTACCTTCCTGGGTCGATATTTCCTTCGGTAACGTTAGGCAGTTTTGATTTATAATTTATGCTGTTTAATGTTGATGATCGCTTTATTTTACATTTGCATCTGCTAACATGCTTCTTCTTCGTCTGTGTTTTGATCTGGAGATTCGGTACTCTTTCAGAAGATGTGTCACAGCGCCCTCTACCTTATAACAGTGAAAACACGGAAAGCCGACAATTTATATAAATAATAACATTAAATTATGTTAACATAAATAATCATTTCCAATATTTAAACGGGATGATAGCGGGATAGCAAGGTAAAATACTGGAGAGTCCCGGGAAAAACGGGAGGGTTGACAGGTATGAGCAGGACTGATAGAAACCTGCACATAGACTCCTAGAAATAATCAGGAATAACAATCAAGGTGTTTACACAACAACAATATAATAAAAACGGAAAAGTTTTTCCTTTGCGATTTTCAAGTACAGACAAGTTGTCAAAACGATCCTCATTCAAACAGGGGTGCGTTTCCCGAAAGCATCGTTGGCCAACTATGGTCGCAAGCTCGGGCGTAGACGTTATGGAATGATGCATTGTGGGTAACGGCGGCCATTTTAGAGGCAACGCAGAAGCGTTCGGAATAAAGTAATAGCGTAGCCGACCGGTCTCCACCGGCACCGAGAAAGAAAGAGAAAAAGTTATGGGCCGTGACAAAAAAAGTTGCCTATACCGTATACTGACAAACTTAATAGGTATCTCACTATAGGCGAATCGAACCCTATGAATAAAGTCTGGAGCAGTAGGCTAATACCAAGCCTCAGTTTCCCTGATATTTTCCTACCTGGTCTGTGGAGTGAGCGCTTACACCTCCGATCCAGAGCCGGATTTACAATTTCCTGTGCCCTCGGCAAACATTCACACACATTTTAATTGTTTAATAAACAAATGGTTTTTTTTTTTTTTGTCACAGTCGGCTGCAAAGATGAGGTTGACGATGCTGATTGGCGATCCTCGCTGTAGCTGCTAAGTGAACGCGCCAGAGAGAAATGCAAATTGCATACGGATTAACTTACATAAGCAGAGAGCTGTCTGTTTTCTTTCGTTTTGAATTGTTTGTTTAAAAGTAGACACTTTTAGAAAAGTAGAAACTTGTCACTGGAGGCTCACTTGCAGTTCACAAATGGATGAGTGCAAGATCTGCAGATCTACAAAGTAAACGCGGAGAAAACAATCGTTCGCACCGTGAACCAAGCATCAGTGGTGACACACACACACACACACTTGTCAGATTCTGTGAGCTACGAGGCTTATGCGGGTTTGTTACACTTCAGGAGAAATTTATCATACGTGCAATAATCCAGTGTTTTCGTCTGGTTGACGACCAGCGGCGACCCAAGCCATTCGACGAAAATAGGGAAAACTAATATGATTTATGAGGCGTTTGCCCTGTCGATCATGAGACCGATTACAGCAGTTCACAATACAGCAATACTGAACCATTTTCCAAAAAATAACCTAAATTAATGACCAAATGATCAACGTTACCTACTGCCTACTATACGCTACTATACAGTACATCTACTTCCGTACCGTGATTCCCACAATGCATGGCGGCGTGACGCAACGATCCCGAGCTCTTATAGAGTTCAATGGACATTGCGATGAACTTGCGACCATAGTTGGCCAACGATGCTTTCGGGAAACGCACCCCTGATCTGCGAAAACTACTAAAAACGCTGTATTATCGTGAGCTTAGAATTATAAGGTTCTATCTCCACTTTTGGTCGAAATTGAGTTTTTGACATAATCTGATCCAAGGCCTATGTCACTAAAAAAATTAAGACCGAAAGTACGTCTTTTAGTGGGGATACGGCTCTTCCGGTTAGCTTTTTATAATGGCGGAGTCCGATAGATACAGATACCGCTGGACCAAATCTCTCCGCAACCTGCCTTAAGTCACATATGACGATGTGGTTCGGATGGTAAATGAAAACTCTCAAGTGGAAAAGCGTGAAAGCTGAGGTATGGCTGTCTACGTCCTGACGCAGAGTAACCCGGTACACAACAACAACAGCGGCGGGCCGTTCGCCAGTAAGGTAAACGTTTCTATGGTAACAGCGAGTTGGACCAATCAGCAGACGTGGCTGCTACGCTTAGGATTGTGGGTAGTGTAGTTTTTTTTTTTTTTTTTTTTACAAGATCGCGGCTAAAACATGTTTTTCTTAAAACAAGGTTGATTTCATACGAACTTATAGCTTCTACAGGAGCACAAACCTTCGTTTCACAACCTCATAGCTCGTGGTCAGTCTACCTCGGATGGTTTAGACATTATGGCTGATAATCTAATGGTGCCTTCACGTGCTATGGTAATTATGGTAAATACCAAAAGCCGACATGGAAAATGCACATGAACACCCCCTCATGTGGTATTTTCAACTGGGCAACTCGTAGAATATTTTGATGCACGAGTTGCCGAGATGAGATAACCTTTGACCTTTTCAAAATGGCGGAGAGCAACGCAAGAGTCGTGAATACTGTTAGCGGATAGTTTTTGTAGCCTATACAATGTTGTGTCATTAACGATTGTAGTATAATGCGTTAACACTCAATTTTCAACTTCGCCGCAATTTCCTTGGTTCATATTTAATCATTTTATGTCATGTTTTATTTTTTTTTAATTATTAATTATGTTTTAATCATCAGAAAGCACCACACTTACGTTTTTTTTTTTTTTTTGTAAAGATAAAAAAGATACTCTACTGACGCAGACCTTGCGGGTACTACATTACGACAACAAAAGCACTTGAACACAACACACTGGTAAATACCAGTTCACAAGTGGAAAATATCATCTTTTCCATAGCACGTGAAGGCAGCATAAATCCTTATCGAGAAATACTGTTGACCGGAAGTTCTGAATCCCTACTCCGCGTTCCGGAAGCAGGAAGTGTGACATAGGCCTATTAATGCCTGTCTATGATTAATGCCTGTGTGGTGTTATTTTATTTATTTTTTTGTTATTAATAAAATACAAAGGTTCCATCTCACAAACCATAAACCCAGTTGGGATTATAAGGTTCTATCTCCAGTAGATTCAATATCCAATCAAAACCCTAAATGAACACGGACGAACCAATCAAATCCCACCTCTTAGCTCTGTAGCCTGGACACAGAGCTAAGGGCTGGACGTTAGCCTGGACATTTGAAGCCGGCGATGGCGCCCAAAAGAACCTGTAGGGTGATGGTCTTGTTGAGCTATAATTGTAGATTATACTACATAACAGTTTTGCCAGCTGGGATGTAAAAACTTTGATGCTCAATATCTCAGAACTACCCTAAACGGAGATACACTCTAAAAAGAGATGTGTTAAAAAACAACACACAGCATGTGTTGATGGTATTTTGACACATGTTGTGTATATTTTTAACACACAATGTGTGTTCAAGTGTAACTCTGGATAGAATAGCACTGGATGGAGGAGAGTTTGTGTTTATGAAAAAAAAATTATAGGTATATTTTATATGGTATCCCATAAAATGCTCTAAAATAAATAAAGCAATACATTCAAATAAATAAATTAAATCTTAATTCATGAAAACTTAAAGATTAACGGGTGTTTTTTGGCAGCCAATCACATCATGCCTCTTTTTCAATGTCTTTTTCAAATGCTGCTTTCACGTGTTATTAATAACCAGATTAACTTTATTTCTGTCAGACTCTACAGAAGCTCTTATTGAGAATTAACAGGTTTTGGTGTTGACGATTCATTGAATGTTTCATTTAAAGTCACCAGAATCGTGATTAGTGTCAGCTTTATTTGGGCTCTTGACCTTTAACTCTTTAACATTCGTTTTCTGTGATTGCTGTAAATGTGTATTTATTTTAACACATTTGAAACAGCAGAAATAATCATGAGAAAAATATGTTTAGATGATAATATTATCACCATGGATATGTAGTGTTGTTAAGCTCAGCAAGAGTTCAATATTTATAAGATTAATGTAATATTTAAAAGATGACTTTTAAAAGGATTAGCATATTACAATTAGCTTAAAATTAGTTTTTAAATGTACAGTGCATACAGGACTTTACAGTCTATGGTATCAAGCAGACATCAAGAATCAGCGTATGAATCTCAACAATGGTGACAAACATAAAGCTTCATGCCGCAATGCATGCTGGGTGCCACCATAGTACAAATCTCATCCATGACTCCCAGCATGCATTGCGGCATGGAGCTTTTTGTTTATCACCATTGTTGAGATTCATACGCTGATTCTTGATGTCTGTATTTGTCTAGTTTATGCTGCAGATTAAAATTTTTAGAAAACATTTTTTATTATGATGGATAGCATGATGTAGTGTCACAAGATTGTTATAACTAGCAAATAAATAAATTAAATGCACACCATCCATATACTCAAAGACTTGATCAGATCAGCACTTGTTGATTATGACATCATCAAGAAACATCTGATCATATTTTCTCTCACCATAACAAATGTAGGCCTATTTTATTAAAATACAGTTAAAGCAGCCAGAGAAAAACTAAAAGAAGAGTAAAGGGTCAAGAGCTCAAATAAAGGAGCCATTAATCACGATTCTGGTGACTTCAAATAAAACATTCAGTGAAACATCAACATCTAAACCTCAGTTAATTCTCAATAAGAGCTTGTCTATGTAGATTCATGATGTCTAAACCATCCAAATGTTCAAACAAACTCTTTATTAAATGTCACTGGACTCCATAAACACAAGTTAACAATACGCTTTAGTGTTCGTCCAGACACTCAGTTGTAAAAACACAGGCACTCTGGCAAATACACACCGACTACAGTCACATGTGACACATATCTGACACAAGTTGTGTAACTATAACACATTAGTGTGTAAAAGGTTTCAACACACTCCCTGTGTTAAGAACAATAACACACTGGTTGAGTTAAAAGTAACACAAAATGTGTTGTCCTTAACTAGACACACAGGTGTGTTAAGATATAACACAGGTTGTGTTGTTTTTAACACATCCGTTTTAAGAGTGTAGAACCTTATAATTCTAAGCTCACGTTATCTGCCAGGCCAGTAGTTGGCGATGCCACTTTGTAAAAAAACACTGCACGCCTAGACTGACCACGTAATCCTGTGCATCACATAGTTTTATTACATACTAATGCATTATGCATTTATCACAAGACTTTCACCATCTAGGAACAGTGCTTTATATGAAGGCCAAATGTGCCAGATCAGCCATGCAATTACATGGCAAAAGATTCTGATTTGTCATGTGTATGAAGTCACCTTCAGTGAGTGTCCATCTGTCCCTCTCTAACTCTCAGGTTAGAGAATGCACACAGATATGCACGTGTCTTTGAGTTATGGTGTGCTAAGTATGCTGAGTGTTTATCAGCAGGCATTTGAACTCTCCTGCCCTTCTTGGAAACAGGCCACGCAGTGAGACCACTGTAAAATCTCAGATTCATGAATTATAGAGCAACCCGAGCTTTAAAAGAATGCTGACTTGTTAGACTCTAATGCGGCATGGACACATCAAGTATAGTATAGGACAAATTGAACCAGAGTTTAATGAATTCCCTGTAAACCTGCAGTACCGTCTGCAGGCCATGTTCCTATCGGCCTCTGCGCTCCAATG
The DNA here is from genome assembly GCF_951802725.1 of Rutilus rutilus. Lineage (NCBI taxonomy): Eukaryota > Metazoa > Chordata > Actinopteri > Cypriniformes > Leuciscidae > Rutilus > Rutilus rutilus. Next base: position 39,186,698 of record NC_140221.1, read on the forward strand.
AGAAAATGATTTATACGCGTTTAGATTTTTCTCCCGAGGCTCAGTGCTTTGGGTTTTTTTCTGTTTGTTTAGGTGACGTAATGTCACAACGATTAAAATGAACTTTGATCTTCGACGTATCCTGGGAAAATGGGTAGAGGATCCATTCTAAGAAATGTGAAAAATACAAGCTGTCTGAAATAAACGGAATGCATTTAATAGTTTTGCTTTTGATTAACCATAGCATGTGGGTAAAAAAAAAAAAAAAGACAACCAGATTTTTAGATGAAGTGGTCTTTTCATCTGACATTTCATGGATTCCTCAGTTCACATGATTTTGATCATGAGAACTATTTTTACATTATATACTAAGCCTTTTTATGATCAAAAGCAATCCATTTTATTGAATTATAAAAGTATTAAACTGAAAAGAATAAAAAAAAATTCCAAAATCTTACTGATCCTAAACTTTTGAACCATAGTATATTTCACACACACACACATTGTAATAATATTTCAAATAATATTGATTGTATTTTTTTTTTTAATGCCTTGTTGAGCATAAAATATGTTAAAAAATGTGTTTGAGTCTCATACGGTTTATTCTTTACCAATATATGCATCCTATAGCTGTTTAAGCTATGCACTCTAATGTTTTGGGAGGAGTGCAGCAGAAAATGAATGGTTAGCATTATTTACAACCAGTTAATTGAATAGCAAAAATCCATGCAGTAATGTGTGTTGCTGTAACACCCAGTAGTGCTGGCTCAGGGCCTGAGCGAGATTGCCAGGAACAGTAAATTGTCTTTGTGAGACCGAGTACTATGAGTGTGTGTGTGTGTGTGTGTGTGTGTGTGCGTGCGTGCGTGCGTGCGTGCGTGCGTGCGTGCGTGTGTGTGTGTGTGTGGTGTGTGCATGTGTCCTTGCTCTGTAGTGCTATTTAAAAAAGAAGAGTGTCTGTGCTTTGGAAAGTTACTGGCTGTGATTAACGATTGTACAGATGGTTTGCAGCTACCATTTACCATGGGAATTAATCCCAATATTTACAATAGAGAGAGTGTGAACACCCTCGCGCATACTCACAAATGAGTGTTTGATAGCTTAACGAGACGTAACATGCTCCTCTGCTACCTACACACACACACACACACACGCACGCACACACACACACACACACACACACACACACATGCTTAGTGGTGACAACATATGACTGCTGATGTTTGAATTATTTAATTTATTATGAGTCATTTTTCCAAGTAAAGACAAATTAAAACAAAAGATAGCAAAGTAAACATACACAAAGCATAAACATTCATAAAACACATGCACTGAGTCATAAAGAGATTTATCCCTCGGACATCAAATTGTAAAAACAGTCTACAAACCAATCCTCATATCTCCATAAACTGTTATAATCTATTTCATATTGCCAAACTTAGCGCAGACTTTTGATAGATTAAATGTTTAAACGTTTTTTTGATTATTAAATGTAAAATCTAAAGTTTGTTAATTAAAATATGACAAAAAAACAACAACATCTAACAGCAGATTAACACTACAGCAATAAAATAATTATTTGATGAATTAGTGTAATTTCAACAATCTTTTACAACAGGAAACAGCCCTCCAACTCAAACCATCTAGATATAAGATATAATCAATATAAGATATAATCTAGATATAATCAAACCATCCTTTGAGAGCATGATTTGTTCTGTTTACACTTCAGTTTATAGATTAATTATACAAATGAAAATATCTTGGTTCAAGTGACGATAATTCAAGATATACAAATACCATTCAAAAGTCTGGGATCAGTAAGATTTTTTTTTTTTTTTTAAATACCTTTAATCATCAAGGATGCACTGAATTCATCAAAAGTGACAGTAAATGCATTTCTTATAAACATTTACAAAATATTTCTATTTCAAATAAATACTGTTCTTTTTGAACTTTCTACTGATCAAAGAAACAAAAATATCTGTTTTCAACACTGATAACAATAAATGTCTCTTGAGCACCAAATCATCATATCATATGATTTCTGAAGGATCACCTGACACTGAAGACTAGAGTAATGATGCTGAAATTCAGCTTTGCATCACAGGAATAAATTCCATTTTAAATTATATTCACTTAGAAAACAGTTATTTTAAATTGTAATAATATTTCACAATATCACTGTTTTTATTGTATTTTTGATCAAATAAATGCAGCCTTGGTAAGCAGAAGCAATGCTATCTCATGACCAATTCGTATGAGTGAGTACGAGGTGGCTAATTCGTACGAATTCGTACGTTTTTTTAAACCCCAGTGATGGGTATGTACGTCAGGGGTACGTCATTCATACGAATTGGGCAACTCATAAAATATGGCTGATTTAGCAAAAATTTTACGAATTCCTTCGAGTGAGGTAATATGAATTTGTACGAATTAGCCACCTCGTAAAATACGTACGAATTGCCATGAGATAGGGTTCGCAGAAGATACTTTTTTCTAAAACATTACAAATCTTACCAACCCCAAACTTTTGAACGATAATGTATTGCAAAACAAAATGCCTCTGCAAACAAATAATTCTACATCTTTTTGTAATATTTTAAATTTAAAACAATTTTAAAAATCAAAATAATAATTTCAAAACAGTATATGAGATGTTTTCAAATTTTAAACACGTTTTTTTAAATTATGATTTATTTATCATCTAATGGAATTATATACATTTTAAAGTTTGTCCAAATACTTTTTTGGGCCCCTGTATAATATTATATAACAGAATAAGCCGTAAGAAACTGAAAAACCAGTTCAAGATCCAGGCTTAATCTGTGTCCAGTTGAAACCGACATTCGACCAATCACGATGTGTATACTTGTAACCCCTTCACTCCGCTGAGTTTACCGCACGACGGTGAGGAATCACTGGGTCGCTCTCGTCTGTTCGGCCCCAAAAAACAAAAACAAAAATCATAATTATTCCGCATTTTGACTGGGAGTGTATACATGTACTTTTAAGGGACGTGACTTTAAAGGGGATTTATTACAACCAACAACAATGATTTTTCACATTTTATATGAGTGCTGTTTAAGATGATAATGTTTAAGTTCAAATGGATACAAGCGGTTTGACATGCATCTAGGTATAAAGCAATTAGAATTAATGTAAGAGAGTGAAAGTGCTTTATCTCCCTCCTGTTCTCCTCAAACTCCAATGCAATCAATCCCTCACAGTGACTACGGCAGATGAGAGAAGCGAGAAAGAGGACAGAGAGGGACAGAGGAGGAGATGAAAGGGAAAGCAAAATGCCACCCATGCAATATAAATGCAGAGAAAGCTTGTAGCTGCTGAGCCTAATAACTATCAGCCCAGGCTCAGTCCTGCTTTGATGGCCCAATCTTCTAAAGTGAAACAGGTCAGGATGAGAAATCCTGAGAGAATCAGAGAGGCTGACAATCTTGTCAAAGACTTACACGCGCACAAACAAACAAACACGCTCACAAAAAGAATATAATCATCAGTAGCCTGAGGGGACAGAATAGAGAGAAAATATTTTCAGCGTACGTCTGCTCACACGGAATCAATGAGAATCTTCTCAGAAGATTTAATCTTCTGTTACTCGAACAAGATGGCTTTGCATTTTGGAATTTTCCCTCACACAAAGCTATTGTATGGCTTCATAAGACTAGGAGTATAGTGCACAATTCATATGCTCTTTTTTAGAGTGCTTTTACTGTGCGTTTTTTGTCCTTTTTGGAGCTCTTTCAGCCCCAGTTCTCATTCATGTTCATTCATAAAAAGCAGCGTGAACACTCTGCTAAACATTTCCTTTTGTGTTCTACAGAACAATGAAAGTCACATGGGTTTGGAATTGACATGAGAGCGAGTAAAGGATGACCGAAATTATCATTTTTGGGTGAGCCATTCCTTCAACTGATTATTAAATCACAGGTGAACCCTATAACAACATGACAGATTATATTGTATATGCCATAACGGTTAATCAGCCTTTTGACTAAATGGCTGTGTTTATGTGTCAAGGATTACAAAATGAAAAACCGATGTCAAACACAATACGACTGAACAGAACACAATGAGGCACGATAAAACAAAGCAGGATGATAAATATTTCTCCATCCTCTCTGATGTATTGTGTCTCTGTCAAAACAAACAGGAGCTAAGAGCCAGAAGCAGGAAACAGGCTGATGAGATTTGCACAGTGTGCTGTTATGGCTCAAACAATGGGGCCGAACAGACGAGAGCGGCCCAGTGATTCCTCACCGTCGTGCGGTAAACACAGCGGAGTGAAGAGGTTACAAGTATACACATCGTGATTGGTCAAATGACGGTTTCAACTGGACACAGATTAAGCCTGGATCTTGAACTGGTTTTTCAATTTCTTACGGCTTATTCTGTTCTTTAATATTATACAGGGGCCCAAAAAAGTATTTGGACAAACTTTAAAATGTATGTCATTTCATTACATCATAAATAAATCATAATTTAAAAAAAACGTGTTAAAAATGTGAAAACAATACATATACTGTTTTGAAATTATTATTTTGATTTTAAAAATTGTTTTAAATTTAAAAAAATTACAAAAAGATCTAGAATTATTTGTTTGCAGAGGCATTTTGTTTTGCAATACATTATCGTTCAAAAGTTTGGGGTTGGTAAGATTTGTAATGTTTTAGAAAAAAGTATCTTCTGCGAACCCTATCTCATGGCAATTCGTACGTATTTTACGAGGTGGCTAATTCGTACAAATTCATATGACCTCACTCATACGATTTTTGCTAAATCAGGCATATTTTTTGTTGCCCAATTTGTATGAATTCGTACAAATGACGTACCCCTGACCCCGCCCCTAAACATACCCATCACTGGGGTTTAAACAAATCGTACGAATTAGCCACCTCGTACTCACTCGTACGAATTGGTCATGAGATAGCGTTGCTTCTGCTCACCAAGGCTGCATTTATTTAATCAGAAATACAGTAAAACAGTAATATTGTGAAATATTATTACAATTTAAAATAACAGTTTTGTAATATACTTTAAAATGTAATTTATTTTCAGCATCTTTATTCCAGTCTTCAGTGTCACATGATCCTTCAGAAATCATTATAATATGCTGATTTGCTGCTCAAGAAACATTTCTTATTATTATCAATGTTGAAAACAGCTGTGCCGCTTAATATCTGTGAAACTTTTTCAAGATTAATAGGGGATTCAAAAGAATCGCATTTAGTTGAAATAGAAATATTTTGTAACATTACAAATGTCTTTATTTAACAAGGACAGATTAGATGGATCAAAAGTAAAGAAAAATAATCTTACAGTAGTGTATTGTTATCTAATGCAATTAGATATAGGGCCTATTTAATGAGGAATTCTTCAGGTGTGACTTAAATACCCAGATTCTTTTTGGAGCTATATTATTATAGAATTATCTGTAAATTTGCAATCTTATACTGGATCGTAAAAGCGGAATCATAAAAATTGGCTTACCTCTATCAGGAATCAAATCCACTTAGGTGTGATATCATACAGCTTTTAACTGAGCAGCAACAACAGGCCTCTTGACCGTATGGTCGCTAGGAGAAACTCTTCAGCTGGAAAGGAGGAAAACAGAGTAGAGGAATTGTTATGGTTCCCTGGATGAAGCCGTGTACAATGTGGATCATTGAGCCAAATTCACTCACGTACTTGGATGGAGTCCAGAAACTTTCCAAGACATATTTCAAGAACTTGAGCTGTGAGCACAGAACAAATGTCACTGACTACCAGCAGCACCATCAGCTCATTTTAGCATTCACATTTCCTTTCAAATGAGGGTGCATAGTTTCTAGAAAGGGCAAGTTGAATTATTAGATCAAGTTGCTGCCAGAATGATTATTTTATACTGCATGAAATGGTTTAAAGGTGACATATGTATTTTTTTCAGTTAAAATACTTTCCCTTAACCCAGTTAAATGTGCCATTCAACTATAAGTAAGCCTTTAGCAGGTTGAGCGTAAACACTGTGACTCTGCTTTCAGTGCTTATCCCATTTATGACTGACAGCTCTCCTGACACGTTGAGAGAAATTGCGTGTAAGGTGTTGTGTGTGCTGTGTGAACATGATGGCTGTGTTGTAGTTCTAGACTACAATCATTTCAATTGCAGAAAAACAGATTCAGTATTCCTCAAAATGAATAAAAATAGTGAAATGCAAACTCAGAATATTTACAGAAACCTGCAATAATTAAATATGATAAATTACACAAATATACTTTTATGTATTTAATCTCACTTTATTAACCAATGTCTTTGCTGTTGATCTTCGATGATCCAATTCAACCGTACCAATAAGCAATAACAGCTTTAGACAAACATCACAATTGTGTTTCATTTTTTTGAGAACCTGCTCACTGCAGAGCAAATGGGTGGAGCTTACGTCTAGCTCCTCCTTGTTAGAGCTGAAAACGCTAGGTGCTCTGCTGAAAACGTCTAGCTATGGGCGCTTGAGAGTGTTTTGGCAGCGCAGCATTTTTTTCAGTTGAGACACTTTGCTTGTAATGATACGGAATATCCGCGAAAGTGTTATTAGTATCTCATTTCACACATATTTTGTTTCTGTGTTGATTCTATATTAAAATGTTGATACAATGTAACATATTTTCTCTGGCTCTTGTTTTAAATTATTTTGTTCCGTTATTATGCTTGTTGTTGTCATCTGTTGATGTTGTACTTAAGCAGAATGTTGCGGTTGGTCGGTGTGGTATTAGTCCCGCCCCTCCTCCACTGTGATTGGACGGTTGGGTAAAAAGTGACAGTGATGAGCGCTGCGTTTTACCCAGAGTTGAACAATCTTCAACTCTCGGCGACCTGTAAAAAACGCTGAACGTTCAGCACTTCAGCGTGAAAAAAACCGCTCAGCGCCTTGTTACGCTCATGACGTTTTAAAAACACGCCGCTCCCATTGAAAACAATTGGAAAAATACGCCAGCCACGTGAAAAAACGCTTTGGTGGACACACAGCCTAATAGTTGGAGCTAGAGTATCCAACCACACCCTAACATAACCCCATATACAATTCTATACTTCCACCCCATTAGACGTCCAGAGAGGAGGAACTGGACGTCATTTGACTCTGCAGTGAGTACCACTTGTTTTTTTTGTTGTTTTTTATTGCTGAAGTAACAGTGTTGCATTTTCTCCTTAATCCTATTCTTCTGTAATCCAGATTGACAGCAGAGCTGAATGGTTTGATTGAGCTGCGTCCTCTACTGTAGCCTACAGACGTGAATTTGCATTTCTTTTTACATTTGTGTGAAACAGCTTTTACATTTGCCAACATAGAACTTTTGTTTTGTTGTGTGTGTTATAAAAAAAAAAAAAAAAGAAACCCCAGCCCATGTGAGAAAAAGTAACGCAAAAGTAACCGCCCAGCTAACATGAGTCCAGTGGGCCAGTGGAGGACCACCGGTGGCAAAATTGGTGGCCCACTGGCGGACACCGTCGGCGTTTCACTGGCGTTTTGCTCATCATTATTCTAGCGGACCACCAGCGGCGGCCAACAGTGGTCCGCTATCATGCCGCTGGTTTATAATAAGTGTTTTTATAATTAGTTACTCATGCTAACCAAAATTCCCTTACACTATAATGGATAAAAAAATAAACAATGTACACCAGTCTCAATAGCTGTTGCAAATTTATTTTTATTAAATTCATTTTCAGTGAACAGATTAAATTAATGTATTTATCAGATTATTTTATAAAAAACAAACAAACAAGCAACCCCAGCCCAGGTGAGAAAAAGTAACGCAAAAGTAAAAGTAACTAATTGTGGTAGTTACTTTTTCATTACTTTCTATGAAAAAGTAACTACCACAATTAGTTACTTTTTTTAGGGTGTAAAGGGCCGTTCACACCAAGAACGATAAATAATAGATAACTGAAGCTTTCTATGCTTTCTCCGTCTGCTGTCAATCCCAAAATGCACTACACGAGTGTGAAGCTCGACTTCCATAGGAATTAATTGAAAACGCTCGCTCCGTGCACCGTTAGATCGCGCGCTGTGGTTTCAAAGTGTGTAGCCTACAACGTCATTGAACGTTTTTGCTGCTCTTGTTGCATTTACACGGCTTTAACCAGCAGATGTCTTCAGCATGTGTAATCCATCTAATAATCTAACAGTGAATTTAGCTGAGATAATCAAGTGGAATAATTAACAACACCTAAGTTAGTCTTTTTCACCGCAACTTCAGAGGAAGCAAGACATCGAAACAAGCGCTGGATGGATACCTGAGGTAATAGGGTCTACTTCTCACCATTTATTCAGACGGTATGATTGTTTTTCCATATCCATTTTCTTGAAAAGGGACTTGGCTTGTGAAACAGTGGTGGATTTTTCTGGACCTCGGCGACTAACTTCTCCGCAATGTCGTCTGCCATTTTAAATGCGAGAGCCCTTAAATTAGAATGGATTCTGATTGGCTGTCAGCCTGTCCGTGTTTTGTCGTTCAACAGCTGGGAAAAAAATCGTTACAAAAGCGATCCCACGATATTGTTTCTCTATATCGTTATCGTTATAGCTGTGGTCTGAACTCTGCTGTTCTTTAATATTGAGAATGATTTTTAGACTTTATCGTTATTGTCCTTGGTGTGAACGGGCCTTAATGCAATATTGTAGCCTAAGGCATTACTTAAAAGTAACTTTCCCCAACACAAATGTTTCCACAAAATAAAAGTAGGCTACACCAACGAGACACATTCTTACAACATTTCACAATTTCCAAAAGCATGCAATGCTAAAACTATAATCCATGTCTTAATATCAATGCACGTAGTCTTCAGTCAGCCAACTAAAAATGCCTGCTACATCTTAATAGATTCCATGTTTGAGAAGGGTGGAAAGACTTTGGCTTTCTCTTGTTGCTATCCTTGCCAGTGATAAGCAAACCTTGGATATTTTGGAGGGAATGTCAATGGTTTATAAATTGCATTTGGCAGTAGATTCTGATTTAAAAGAAATAGAAACTAAAATGATCTCCATACTACATAAAACACTTATTTTGAGACAGACAAAGCATTGTTCAAGAAATAGAAAAAAAAGGGTGAAGAAAGATGCTAACCACAAAAGTTTAATTATCTGATTTCAGTTAACTCATGGTGTTTTAAATAACATTCATGCAACAATGATTTTCAGCTTCATATGATATTGATTTTATAAGTGTCCATTTAAATGCATAAATTGTCAAACTTTCATTTTTGTTGTGATGTTTGGCAGACAGCCTTATTTAAATGGACTAATAACTGCACCCGCTCTATTGATGTTTGCCTCCGGCTTGTGAATACTTTATGCTCATGGGTTATTTGTCATTTCAATCACTACTATTTCGAGCACTACAAAATGCTCATCAAATATAGCATTACCCAAGCCTCAATCCCATAAAGCAACAATTAGATATCAAATAAAGCATGCTGCAGCATTTGATCTATTAAAACACATATACATCCTCAAGACATTCAATATTTTCATGCACATAAAAAAAAACTAATCAGCACAAATGTTTTCAACATTGATGATAATAAGAAATGTTTATTGAGCGCTAAATCAGCATATTAGAATAATTTTTGAAGGATAATGTGACAAGCAGTTATTTTATATTGGAATAATATTTCACAATATTATGGACTTGGTGAGCATAAGTTATTGCACCCCAAACTTTTGAATGGCATACAAAGGAAGCTTTACAATAATAGCAATAATTATAATAGAAAATGTTTCTGAAAAATAAAAGTATAACGAGATATTTCTCTATTAAAAATGTTTCCATTTAACTAACCATTAACTAACAATGAAAATACTTCTAAAGCATTTATTAATCCTATAGCCTGTTAATTTCAAAAATCGAAAAAGTGAACTAACAATGAACAGTTGTATTTTTTTTATTTAACTAACGTTGACAAAGATCTAAAAATACTGTAAAAAAAAATATTGCTTTGTGTTAATGCATACTAATGTTAGTATATGGGACCTTAATGTAAAGTGTTACCACAAATTCTTACATCCTGAATCAAGTTTGTTCAAGTTTGTTTTTATTTAAAAACAGCAAACATGGCTGACCAAAGTGCAGTACAAAACACAAGATAAAAAGACAAGGCCAAACCACACATTCATGCCAGAAGCTCACAATGAATTAAAAGCTAAAGGAAAAAAAGTAGGTTTTAAGAGAAGATTTAAAAACTACGGTGACCGGGAGGGGACATGTTCGGTTCACTTAGTTTTGTCGTGGCCACAACCTATAAACTCGTGGGAACGTGATATGTTGTTGCCACGAGATATTAATTCGTGGGAACGTCTTATTAAGAAGTGGGAACGTGATAATAAATCTTGGCCACGAGATCATTTTGTTGAGGTAACGACATCATTATGTCGTGGCCCCGTGATGTAAAGTCGCGGCCTCGAGATCATATGTTGAGGGAACGATATATTTTTACACGAGTTATACACGAGTTATGTTGAGGGTACCACACCGGTCAATACTGTACATATACAGCAGTCGGAGATGACTGATGAAATAACATTTTACTTTGAATTAGGAATGTCATATAAAGATTTAGTGCGGTCTCTGGCATTAAGACATGGGTACGTAAGTGAAAGACACCTGAAGCGCATTCTTAAGTTGAATGGGCTTTTTCGTCGGAAATTTGCTGGCTTAAATGAAATAGGCTACTCAGGTCACGAATAAAGTCCCGTTTTGGTTCATTTTATAAAACTGGTAGCCACGAGAAACAGATGTCGTTCCCTCAACATATTAAATCGTGGCCACGAGAAACGGATGTCGTTCGCTCAACATACGATCTCGTGCCCACGAGATATTATGACGTTCCCACGACTTAATATCAGGTTGCCACGAGTTTATATGTTGTGGCCACGACAAAACTAAGTGAACCAAATATGTCCCCTCCCGGTCACCGTAAAAAACAGTTAAAGACTGTGCCGATCTGATGTAAACCAGAAGGCTGTTCCACAGCCAGGGCTGGCAATAGCACAGGCTCTATCTCCTCTATGCTTTAATCGTGATCTGGGGACAGATAAAAGTCTCTTATCACCAGACCTCAGATTTCGTGTGGGATTGTTTGGACAGAGTAGCTCAGACAAATAGCTCGGTGCCAGATTATTTAAGGATTTAAAAACAAAGAGAAGAATTTTAAACTCAATTCTAAAATGCACAGGTAGCCAATGCAGAGATTTCAAAATTGTAGAAACATGATCAAATTTACGTTTTCTTTTGAGTAACTTTGCAGCTGCATTAATTGGAGACGACCAATAGAGTATTTGGTCATGCCATAGTAAATAATGTTGCATAGTTGCAATAATCCAAACGAGATGTAATGAGCGCATGGATAGCAATCTCTAAGGTTTTCTCAGACAGAGAGGATTTAATCTTAGAGAGAAGACGTAGCTGGAAGAAACAAGAACTAATCACAGCATTTATTTGTTTTTCAAATTTGAGATTCTGATCCCAGAAAACACCTAAGTTCTTAATGCAGGATGAAGTAAAAGGAGCATGGTAATCCAGGTCAATGTTACTGCTCTTAAAGTTTTCATGGGGGCCAAAGTCTATAACCTCGGTTTCAGATTCATTCAGAAATTTTGAGAAAACCACATTTTCACTTCATCTAGGCATGCAAAAAGAGATTTCAGAGGTAAATAAATTTGGGTATCATCTGCAGTGAAATGATACACCATTCTTTCTGAAAATGGAGCCCAGAGGAAGTAAATACAGGGAAAACATAATCGGTACGATAACTGAACCCTGTGGCACTCCACAGGAGAGTTGAGCAGGCAAGGGAGAAAAATTACCCAGTCTAACAGAGAAACTTCTATTCGTTAAATATGATTTAAACCAACTGAGGACAGTTCCCTGGATGCCCACAAAACATTCTAGTCAGGATAAGAGAATTTTATGATCAACTGTATCAAAAGCCGAGGTTAGGTCTAACAGTATTAGGATCACAGAGTCACCAGAGTCAGTCGCTAACAGTATATCGTTAAAAACCCATAATAAAGCCGACTCGGTGCTGTGCAGAGGTTTAAAGCCAGACTGGAAAGTTTCAAAAATTTGATTTGAGCTAAGAAAAGACTGGAGTTGAATGAGAACAGTTTTCTCCAATGCTTCGGTAATAAAAGGAAGTGTCGAAAATGATTAAAATCCCTATCATCAAGTGAAGGTTTCTTGAGAAGAGGTGTAACAGTAGCTTGTTTTAGGCTATCAGGGATAGTTCCCGACATGGTCCAACCGAATCAAAAATTTGTTTCAAAATATGGGGAGAAAGAACATCATGACAGCAGAAGGAAGGTTTCAAATGGTCAATCATTTCTCTGAGAGACAGAAGAGAAACATTCAATATTTTCATGTGAAACTCGCACCGTGAAGGAAAGTCAATGTCCTCTACAGTATGTCCTCTGTGTCTCAGTTACTGTATTTGGCATTGGTTTTAATTCGGTCTTACGTGACCATGTGCGGTGAGACAAGTGCTCCGTCCCCGAGGCGAGTCACAGCTGCTACTGTGGACAACATAGATGCCAGTTTCAGAGATGATGGCATGATGGCAGCGTCAGGCTGCCAGGGGCTCCTGCAGAAAACAGCAATGACCTGGCTGATGAGCCTAAGATAAACTAATCCCCCCAAAAAAGAGACTAAAATCAAGGCCAAACATTTTGACAAACAAAGAGATTAATGTGTTTACTGCACTTACCCACTTTCCTAAACCAATCCAGTGTGTTGCTCTTCCTCATTTGAGACACCTGGACTGCTTTCAAAGCCTCCCACAGACCCAGCGCTGTATGGCGGTCCTGTTTCTTCTGTTTTTTATTTGACGAAGAGTAAACTCAGACCCGAGTGAAGAGAAACAGAAACAACAGGCTCGCGGCTGTGGGCGGCAGCATCACCTCGCTTTAAAAGTTATGAAATAAATCAACAGCATGCAATCTGTTAAAACACAAACACACACAGCCTTTTCTGCATTTCCGAGAAAAAACTCTTGTGTGCTGCTGGCTGCAACGTTGTGGAGAACACATCTTTCAAATCCTGAGGAAGAGGTTTGCGTGTAGCCATCGGCATTATTCATTAGCTTGGCACAGGCTTGCTGCAAAAGAGTCAAACTGGTGGCATTACTCACAGGCTCGCTGTAGGGTCCCTCCGCAAGAGTGGTTTTATATGTGTGCTTTCAGGAAAGCCAACACATGGGATGGATTACACAGGCATTCAACTCTGCACTCCGCTTTGAGCTGGATTGAAACTTTACTCTAAAAGTTGAAGGGTTTTGGGTTAGTGGACAGTGTGTGGCACAAAATTATAGTAACCTTAATACATCATAATAAACTGAAAAAGACAATAACAGCAACAAAAAACGATAACAAATATATCGTATAATATATATTTATATATTAATACTTCTATTCAGAAAGAATACATTAAATTGATCAAAAGTGATAAAGACATTCAAGATTTCTATTTTAAATAAATGCTGTTCTTTTGAACTTTCTGTTCATCAAAAAATCTTGAAAAAATGATCATTTGCAGTTGCCACAAAAACATTAAGCAGCACAAAAATAAGACACATTACATCTTATAATGATTTCTGAAGGATCGTGTGATACTGAAGACTGGAGTAATGGCTGTTGAAAATTCAGTATTACCACCACATGAATACATTTTAAAATAGAAAACAATTCTTGTATTAATATTTCACAATGTTACCATTTTTACTGTATTTTTGATCAAATAAATGCAGCCTTGGTGAACACTTGCCAGAACCCAAACTTTTAAACTATATATATACACACACACACAATTTGTTTCTAGTTGTACTGTCATAAGGAATATAAGAAAAATATCAGAGACTAGGTTGACTTTTAAACTCCTTTAAGACTTCCTGAGCTATGAAACAGTAACCCGAGCAATAAAATGTTCCTCTGGGCATGCATTCAATGCGAATAGACCACGCGCTAACCATTTAGCCACATACAGTGGTTAAAATAGACCTGTATAATACCCATCTGAGTCAGATTGCTGTGCACCCCAGACTGCATTAGTATGTACATATTTAGCCCACATATTCAAGTCATCGGGCAGCATTCAAGATGAATAACAATCAAACTCAGAGGCAGCAGGCACAGCACAGCAGCGAACGTCCTGTGGTCTTACGCGGGCCTTAATTAGTGTGTCCTTCATCCTGTCTTCCTCTGGGCCTCTGGTACCTCCAAGGCCCTCTGCAGATTAATTACAAAACACCAGGCAATCATATTGATTCCATTCAGCCCAAAGACAATGCTCATGACCTTAAACCTGGACGGTGACAATGCTCGCCAACCTTGCACGCTGACCTGAAACCAGTTTTGTGTTATTCATTATAAGTCAAGTCACCTTTATTTATATAGCGCTTTATACAATACAGATTGTATCAAAGCAGCTTCACGGTAATAAACATGAAAATAACAAGACATGCTGATAAATGAGACCAATTCTTAAGACCTCAGTAAATCATCAGGAGTCATGGCTATTCTTTTTTTTTTTTTTTGTGACATTAGCCATTGACTTGCACTATATGAATCACAGAGGATCAAAGTTTCAGCTAAATATCTTCTTTACTCTTCTACTGAAGAAAAAATGACACCTTCATCTTGGATGGCCTGAGGGTGAGTAAATTAACAGAAAATTTTCATTTCTGGGTGAACTATCTCATTAAGTGTCTTTCAAACCCTAAGCAAGCCAAAGACGACAATGTGTTGTGTTTATTTAAGAGGGAATGTTAGATTAATATCAGATGTAGTGGACAGGTTTGATTGCAATTAATTGGTGCTCCGTCTCAAATTGTCCCTTAAACCTTTCATGCTGCATGCCAAATGTTCATATTTATATGGGCAGCAAGCCAGGGGTCTGGATTTAGCACGCACTCTAAAAAATGTTGGGTTGTTTTAACCCAATTTGGGGTCAAATATGGACAAACCCAAATGTTGGGTTAAAAATTCAACCCAACAGCTGGGTTTGTCCATATTTGACCCAAAGTCGGGTTGAAACAACCCAGCATTGGGTTGCTTTAAAAAAGACTATTATAATAGTCTTTTTTAAAGCATGTAGATTTGGATAAACTGTATACTGGTCTAAATGAGTCAATCTAGACTGATGCATTGGTACCATCGCAGTACTGGTGCATTGGACAGGTGGGGCAATAAGTGGGCCAGTTAAATTTGAGACAAAGTCTGCCAAAACCAGCATGAAAACGGGGACAGCTGCTGTGATGACATCACTGGCCCCGTCTGCTCGAAGTGTGCCAATAGTCTATTAAATTAAATAAACTGCAAACATGACTTCAGCTTAAAATACCTGACTGAAACTGTTTTTGAGCACTGAGAAATTTTGATATTTTCCATTCTTTCCCTCAGGTTGCACTTCATTCCAAGCACGAGTCATTTGGAGAAAATGCGTCTTTCCTCATGTAAAGACTAATTTCCTCATTGGTGGATAGGAGATGGAGTGATGAAGCCAATCAGTATATATATGGTGATGATTAAGAGGCCATGGTGTGATTTGTGGCCAAATTTGGCCCCCTACTCTTTTTCGAAGGACATCCTGGGATTTTTTATGACCACAGAGAGTCAGGACCTCAGTTTAACGTCTCATCCAAAGGATGGTGCTTTTTTTGACAGTATAGTGTCCCCATCAATATACTGGGGCTTTAGGACCCACACAGACCACAGGGTGAGCGCCCCCTACTGGCCTCACTAACACCTCTTCCATCAGCAACCCAGTTTTCCCAGGGGGTCTCCCATCCAGGTACTGACCAGACTCAACCCTGCTTAGATTCAGTGGACAACCAGTCTTGGGCTACAGAGTGATATGGCTGCTGGTGCAAACAGCCCTGGCTTTACAAAAAATATGCAAGTCACTGTAAGCAGCAGGTTTTGCTTCTTTCGTCAGACAGACTTGCACTCGAATCCAAACAGAAGAATAGAGTTTAATTCAACATATGTACACAGATTCAACAATACTGTGATACAACATTGATGCTATAACACCTCAAATAAAAGTGCTCGGTTTTAAAACCCCAGTGAATGAATACACAACAAGTTCTCTGTCAGTTAATAGAGAAGTATTTCCTGTTGAAACAGTACGTTTGGCTTGTATTTCTTTCTCTCTTCCTCCCTTCCTTCAACAATATGATTTATATATGCCACAGCTGTAATTAATATTGTGGTCCATTTTTTAGAAGATAAAAACTGTACATTTAAGATATATATGTCCACTAAAAGTTCATTTTGTCAATGTTTAGGTGTACACTAGCAAATTGATGACTTAAAAACTAAAACACATTGAATAAGCGCCATATTTCCTGAGGTCTTTAAACATCAGAATATGATAAGAAATGATGTGAACTTTATAAGATCCCAACCAATACAGGGCATCAGACCAATAAACCTTGCACTATCGCACTGACCTGGTTAAGAGGGAGGAAGTTTGAGTTACAATAAGGATGTTTGTGTTCTGCGTTCAGATACACTTCTGCATCGTTCTCAGTTTGACACGTTATCTCTAAACAGACATGCAATACCAGAGCCACTGTAGTCTGCTGTCCTAAAGAAAGCTTAATGTGTGCGCAATGAGTCACAGAAAACCCCCCATCCACGACAATATAGAGAAGTTTGCTTGTAAATCAAAAAATGTCCCCAGGGAAAAAAGCCTTTGATTTGTATACAAGAGGAGGAAGGAAAGCGAGAGAGGTAGAGAGAAAGGGAGAGAGGACAAAAGATAAATTATTCAGAGGACATTAACATGAAAGGGTTGGGGACAGGGTGAAGCTGAACGCTCTCTGATAAAGTACCGGTGTGGATCACACAAGAAGAGGGTCATTGAGGGCCCTAAAATACAAAACCTTCTAGAGACCCCGAGAGAGCCGTTTTTGATCAAGGTGAAATAAATCCTGCTCCACCTGTGAGGTGAATTATTGACATTGTAAGATTGTCTTACTTAAGATACTAAAGCGTTCACCGCCCTTCTCTTTAGTAAGAGACAAAAAAAAAAAAAAAAAGTCATTGTAATCAGGGTGTGAATTACACAATGGCCTTTGGGGGTGTCCGAGAGTCGGGTAACAGTAAAAAACATTTATTTCATATCCATTTTACTTCAATGAAAGGTTCAATTTTTGTGAATTTTTTTGAATGAAAGATCAAAAGGATAAACAATGCAGATTTATTTTTACAGCCATCTTTGATCATAAGGGGTGCAATAATTCTGACCACAATTGACCACAGAATATAAAAAAAAACTTTTTCTGCAGTTGTGTTACTATCCACCACTATAAATAAATGAATACACAGTAAATGAAGTTTATCATTTCTGTTCAGCAGATATAACACAAGGTTAATATGTTCTGTCTATTCATTTACAATAACGACAAAGACTTCCTGCAGTTTGAGTAAACAGCCTCTGCACCTTTGCACTAACCAATTCATTTTTACAAACCTTTCTTTTAATTTGAGAAAAAATGTGAATTGAACATGTTTTCTCCTTTTCACTGTTGCATTCTGATGTACCGAACAACAGCAAACATTTTGCAAAAAGATGAACTCTGTGACAGTGATTTGCACAACATCTCTATTTCTCAACAATCCTTCGGTGCTGTTTGTAATAAACCGTTCAATCCATTCGCTTGGGGAGTTTCAGAGCTGCTAGCCCCAACATCACTGAACATCTCATTTAAGCACCAGCTGATGAGAATGTGATCAGATGTGATCACCAGGGACCAATTATGTATATTGTTTCATCTTTAATGCTCTTATATCTGCGCTCTGAAGGCATATTTGTGTAAAATCCATCAATTTCATTTGACATAATATAACCTACAAGCTTGTTTGTGTATCATTAGCAGTGCTTTTCTCCTCTAAAGGCCACATTAACTGAACGGCTCGTGTGCAATGCAAGCCAAGGAGGAAATCAATAATGAGGCACCACTTGAATATCAAAATATCCTCCACTGCAGACACCATAGAAAGGTCCCAATAATGAATTCATGCGCGTATTACACAACAATGCACTCTAAAAGCGGTAAAACTACAAAGAACTTTGGATCAAAGACAACCCTAATGAGTGTGGAGCTTACTGCAAAGTGGAAACATTTATTTAGACGCTTGTAAGGGAAAAGAGCCGTAGCAATATATATTAAGCATGCGTTTTACTGACAAACTAAATTTATTCGTTAAAATCATTCAGGCTTGTTCTTTGTCTTAGAACGTTTTAGCTCTGGTTAGATTCTGAAACAAATCGGCAGGAGTTGATTTCTGTAAAACAATTAATTCAAGCCACTTGGCCTATAATCTAATTTGCGATAAAACATGGATGTTGCCACGAAAAGTAGAGTAGTTGCCTCCATTGGGAACATTAGCATAGCATTCTATGTTACTTACCCTTGATTGCGCGGAATCCACAGAGATCCAGCCACACGGCATTCCATTAGTGGATTGGTTGTACTGGAATAAAACCAACCATAATACCAAAATAAGCAATCATAAATATCATGTAAAGTTTTTATAAAGATATTAAAATATAAGCAAATAAAACAATCTGCGTGGTAATCCAAACCGTATCTTAAATCAAGCCACAAAAATGTTCAAGAAAGGATGATATCCAAGAACAAATATGTATGCCCTGAAATAAAAACACATTTATGGTGATTACCCATGCAGTAAATTATGTTTTGGCTTCGGTCACAACCCATTGTTTTATCCTACCTTCTTTTAAGAAATGGAGTATGAGAAAGCTTCCAGAAAGTGGAAATAACTTTCTTTTTTTTACCCCATACTCCCTGTTAATGAAAAGGAAATGACAATTCATACCTCCTCCATCAACCTGTCCGTATCCGTCACCATCTGTGTTCGTACATCCCAAAACATCAACGTTCCACACTTACCCACCGCACTGAGCCAGAGGGAATGGTTTGTTTGCCAGAGAATGCTCCCTAAAAACCCACTAATCCTGTCGCCATGACGACGACAAAAAAAACCCAGCCAAAAATGGAACCGAAATTCACAAAAAAGTCTCTAATGGCTAACAGACCATATCTCCTCTCTTAGCTGGAGGATCAGAGAGAGCTGGCAGGAATTTGGACAATAAATGCTGTCTTCATTTCCTATAAGGAAACACGTCTGAGCCACTGGACTTTAGCCGAAGGAGAATTTATATAATCTAACCTTGCTCATCTTACATTATCTGGCAAAGACTCACTTCTACAGCAGCTCTTTCATGTTTGGATGCTTTCTGAAAGGTTTAGATGGCAAAAAGCCTTTATTTGAGAGCATAATCACCAATCGAACATCACTGAATGCACATAACTGTTTGTAGGGTCAAAAAGCAAAGAACATTTTCCCTTCAGCTTTGGCCTCCTGGTGCATGAGAAGTGAATGATGTCTAAATCGCTTTTTCCATGGTCAGATACTTTAACCAGAACATGAGTTCACCTTTAGTCCAGGTCCTTGAAGGCCTTACCGCAACCGAGAGAATGCGTGACAGAAAATCAATACTAATCAATTCCTCAGTCTGTTAGGTAATAACAAGCTAAGGAGGCACTCTGAGAAATATGGCTTTCAGACCTCTTTAATTTGTCATAATACAAGAGAGGAAAAAGCAAACAAGATTATCCATTCCTGAGTCCCTAATTCTGGTCGTCTAGCTGACACCAGAGACAGGATGGCTGTGTAATTTAAAGGGGCACAGTCCTGTATATGGAGTCTCTAGTCAGGTGAATCCAATTTGGAAATTGCACTTCACGTAATTGGATCTCAAACTTGTCCAGCTCAGGTGTATTTGTGCTTTTAATCTAGCATGAGTGATCTTATCTGATGTCCAGAGCAAAGGTCTTAAACTTCACTCTGGTTTGAGATACTTCCTGGGGAAAAAATGGATTGAGATTCTAATCTCAAATAGATTTGCATTTCCCAGTGTTTGCAAAAGAATAGTGTAAAAACTTTGCTTTCAGATTTCAGCATTGGAGAGTAACTCACAAAAAGTTGTTCTAAACTTAAAGACATAGTTGACGAGAAAATGAAAATTCTTTCATCATTTACTCACCCTAATGTTGGTTCAAACTCATATGATTTTCTAGATGATAGATATATTTGAAGAATGTTTCAGATGAATATCCCACCTACAAAAAACATTTCATCATCAACAGTTTAGAAGTAAGGCCCAAATGCAGGAATAAAAGGTCATAAATTATAATATACACTCACCTAAAGGATTATTAGGAACACCATACTAATACTGTGTTTGACCCCCTTTCGCCTTCAGAACTGCCTTAATTCTACGTGGCATTGATTCAACAAGGTGCTGAAAGCATTCTTTAGAAATGTTGGCCCATATTGATAGGATAGCATCTTGCAGTTGATGGAGATTTGTGGGATGCACATCCAGGGCACGAAGCTCCCGTTCCACCACATCCCAAAGATGCTCTATTGGGTTGAGATCTGGTGACTGTGGGGGCCATTTTAGTACACTGAACTACAATGAGTTCAGTGTACTAAAATGGCCCCCACAGTCACCAGATCTCAAAATGTTCAAAAAACCAATTTGAAATAATTCGAGCTTTGTGACATGGTGCATTATCCTGCTGGAAGTAGCCATCAGAGGATGGGTACATGGTGGTCATAAAGGGATGGACATGGTCAGAAACAATGCTCAGGTAGGCCGTGGCATTTAAACGATGCCCAATTGGCACTAAGGGGCCTAAAGTGTGTCAAGAAAACATCCCCCACACCATTACACCACCACCACCAGCCTACACAGTGGTAACAAGGCATGATGGATCCATGTTCTCATTCTGTTTGCGCCAAATTCTGACTCTACCATCTGAATGTCTCAACAGAAATCGAGACTCATCAGACCAGGCAACATTTTTCCAGTCTTCAACTGTCCAATTTTGGTGAGCTCGTGCAAATTGTAGCCTCTTTTTCCTATTTGTAGTGGAGATGAGTGGTACCCGGTGGGGTCTTCTGCTGTTGTAGCCCATCCGCCTCAAGGTTGTGCGTGTTGTGGCTTCACAAATGCTTTGCTGCATACCTCGGTTGTAACGAGTGGTTATTTCAGTCAAAGTTGCTCTTCAATCAGCTTGAATCAGTCGGCCCATTCTCCTCTGACCTCTAGCATCAACAAGGCATTTTCGCCCACAGGACTGCCGCATACTGGATGTTTTTCCCTTTTCACACCATTCTTTGTAAACCCTAGAAATGGTTGTGCGTGAAAATCCCAGTAACTGAGCAGATTGTGAAATACTCCGGCCCGTCTGGCACCAACAACCATGCCACGCTCAAAATAGCTTAAATCACCTTTCTTTCCCATTCTGACATTCAGTTTGGAGTTCAGGAGATTGTCTTGACCAGGACCACACCCCTAAATGCATTGAAGCAACTGCCATGTGATTGGTTGATTAGATAATTGCATTAATGAGAAATTGAACAGGTGTTCCTAATAATCCTTTAGGTGAGTGTATAATAAAAGTATATAATATATATTCAAGACACCACCCATCACAAATTCAGTAGGCAAATACATATAAGGAAGAAAAAAAATGGTGTCCAAATATCAAGATGATTTCTTCACTATTTGTTACATTTTGAATGTTTATATTGGTTTAATTAGTTAAAAGAAGTTTTATATTTAGGATTAAGGTAGTGATAGCCAACCAGGGGTCATCGAAAGATTTAGATTTGGCCTTATTAAACCTATGAATGAAACCGAAATAATGACTGTAAAATACAGGTAAAAGAGTAAAAATGACCAAGAAAAACCTATAATCATTGATCACAAATATGAAAATTGAGGAAGGCCCATCTCAGCCAGTCAAGCTGATATGAAAGTCGCGACGAAACAGAAGTATTGACAGACCTTTTCTTTCACATTGTGACGTACATCCAAGTGAAACATATTATCGAAAAATAAAAAATCTGGGATGGGGACTTGGTTCTATACATTGGTTGTTGATTGGATGGAGGCAGATCTGAAAGCAAACTTGAGGTCATTTTTAAGGAAGTTTCACCAGAAGACCGAGTTGACATTTTGCTAAAAGATTACGAGGTCAAAACAAATAGAAAAAAATGAAACATGCATTGTTCACAATAAGATCAATGACATGCATTTAGGAAATATTGGATCATGGGAAAACATGCCTGTGGCCACATTTCAGCAAAATGATATTATGTTGGTTCTTGCATGTTTCGTGACACTTTCAAATCGAAATGTCCAGTAAGTGCCGCTAAAAGCATGTTCAGTTTTATCTGAAACAAATTAACGTGAATCTGGCAAAATTGTATTACTCTGATTGTTGTACGTATTGCAGTAGTTGTGAATTGAAATGTCTGGTGAATAATGATAAAAGGTTATTAAGCTCAATCACATTTGAAAATAACGTACCACTTACTCTAAACTCTTAACTAACAGAAGCAAATGTGAGTGTTTGAGTGTAATAATGGTAAACTATATCCAAAACAATGGTGTTGATAAAGGATGCGGCGGTACCTGTGAAGAAACAAAAAAAAAGTTGGTTAACACTATTAGAACAAACCCCTAAGCAGAATATCAGTATGTGCTGCCTTGTGAGCTCTGTAGATATTTTGTGTTATCAGGATCAGATCAACAGGATTATCCAGGAATGAGAAATATTCCTCAGAGCACTTCAAATCAGACACAGCTGTTAATCAGATGTTTAAAGCCTTTATTTCCCCCCCACAAATCCTCTTACACTCTAGGCCAACTCATCGTGGCTTTTAACAGATGCTACACACTTCTTTTAATCATTTGTTGTATCTGTAAAAAGCACTTAGCGCTTCATGATAAAGAGGAGATAAAAAGTGGTTATTGTTAGCGTGCTGCTTTCCAGTGCGTTTCTAGCCTAACCATTCTAACATAACTGCACTAGATGAATATCAGGTCCCTCAGTACCAGGCAGGGCCGATGGGAAAGAGCCTGTCACATCCCTGCTTTGCGGTCGAGGAGTTTTAACCACCAATGAAGTGGGGCAGCACAGGCGCATTAATCAAAGCGAAAGGTCAGCCGAACAAGCCAATTTGCAGACAGCTCAACTAGACCTCTCTGGAGAAACGGATAGCCTACATCCCTCTTCTCTGAAACACACAGAGCTGAACGAATAGACTGAGACTGACTTTGGCCTGTGGGTGAAGCTGGTTCAGTGAGTATCATGCGAGTGTCTTAGCGGTGTTGTTCCAGGGGTATTTCACAAAAAGCTGCTTTGCATCATTAGCTTAAGTGCTCTACCTTCTGATGTAGAACAATTTCATTGAGAGTCCAGAATTCAGAGAAAATAGAAAACAACAACAGATTAGATGCCACGGAAAAAATCCTACTGGTTGAATCTAGCTGCAGGTTCAGGCTTGGCTGACAAAGGCGGGCAAAGAAAAAGGCTGGAATTAATCATAAACACTACACTGATCATTTTCAAATAATTATTTCCAAATTATATATAAAAAAACCCAACAAAAAAAACACAGACTTTCTTAACCACATCAAACCTGTCAACTAAAGTTTCCCCTGAAAACTTCTAAAAAATGCATAATATAAAGTTATAGTTCACCCAAAAATGAATATTCTGTCATCATTTACTCACCTTCATGTCATTCCAAACCTGTATGACTGACTTTTTTCATGAGATGAGGACTTTTGAAGAATGTTAACACTGGTCTTTTTCATATAGGGATCTAGAACAAAAAAAGAGGCACTATAAAAGGGGTGGTTGATTATGATTTAACTTCTCTAACTTTAGTTAGTGTGTAATGTTGCTGTTTGAGCATAAACAACATCTGCAAAGTTACAATGCTCAAAGTTCAAAGCAAAGGAAGATATTTGCTTTTAAAGAAATCGTTTTTTTAAGGACTACAACAAATGGCCGGTAGGGACTACACAAGATTCCTCCTGGGTTAGTGACATCACTAACCCTAACATTTACATAAACCCCGGACAGCCCCCGGGAGTCCATGTTGAGAAGAGGAAGAGTTGTTGTAGTCTGCTCAAGCTGTCGCATCCGTCTTTTCACATGCAATACAGTACGTAACACAAATGCAAGCATGTCATGCAAGCAACATAAATTCATCAACTAACCATTCAGAAACGTCCTGTTGCATTCTACATGTTGTCACTTCTTCTTGAGTCTCTCCATCATTGTTGACTCCAGTTTAAACTTAAAAGGCAGAACAGTTTCTGACACACACACACACACACACACACACACACACACACACACACACACACACACACACACAGCTCTTGAAGGTCCGCCCTCTGTGTCAGGAGCAGCAGCTCATTTGCATTTAAAGGGACACACACAAAATAATCTGGGGGGTATTTTGAGCTAAACCTTCACATACACACTCTGGGGAGAACTTATTTTACATCTTGTGAAAAGGGGCATTATACCACCCTTTTAAAGTATCAAAAAATAGTCCAAATAGTTTTCAGAATCCAAAGTCATAACTTATTTAATATTCTGCATATTCAAAATCGGAGTGTTGCAATTGTTACATGACACAAAATAATAAATTGCATTTGGCATCACTGAATTTGAAAATGAAAATTTGGGGTTGGTAAGATTTTTACTTATAAGAAATAAAAATAGTAATATTGTGAATGTGAAATATTACAATTTAAAATAAAGTTTTTCTATTGTAATATTCCAGTCTTCAGTGTCACATGATTTGAACCTCAAGAAACATTTATTATTATTATTATCATCAATGTTAAAGGTGCTCTAAGAGATGTCATGCGTTTTTTTAGGCCAAAGCATTTTTTGTCACATATAGCAAACATCTCCTCACCATCCGTTAGCTGCCTGTCCCCTGAACACACTGTAAAAAAACGTGGTCTCTGTAGACAGCCCAGGCTCCACAAAAGGCAAGTAAAACAAACTGGCCCAGCCTGGACCACGAAACATTACAAACAGTGTTCCAGCCAATAACCGACAAGAATGATTTGGGGGTGGGGGGTGGGGGGTGGGGGGTTAGTGCGCGTGCACATGAAGGGGGGTGTGAGGAGTGGAGGAGAGAGAAGCATGAAGAGAGAAGTTAGCTAGAGTAGAGATGTCCTAAACAACGAAAACGACTTAAAATAAAAAATGTATATTCTTGAGAATTTTGATATGGCCGACACACGACCAAAAAGACGACGTTCCGATGAACACATAACAAAGAATAGGGAAAAGGAGAAGGAACGTGCGAAGTCCCGAATTTACATCGGAAAAGCGTTCAAAAGGTCAGCAGAAGGGTTCAAGTGGCTCTGTTTTTGCTGGACAGGTGTGTAAATCCAGTTTGGTTTTTCTAAATAGTTCATGACTGTTTCAGGAAGCACAGGAGGGAGGGGGAGGGGACGGGATGAGGAGGAGGGAGGGTCGAGCTAGACTCCATTTTGTTTGGCAATTAGAACGTCAACAAGAAGTGACGTCACCCAACATCACTTAGAGCACCTTTAAGCAGTTGTGATGCTTAATATTTTTGAGGAAACCGTGATCAAGTAAAACATTTTCAAGATTTAGGAGCTGCTGCTGCCGGCAAAGAGGGCGGAGCCTCACAAGCTCGCGCTCATTGGCAGGACCATCTCATCTCACGGAATAATAATATTAAAACAGAAACTCTCAATAGGGGTGTTCATTTCAACCCGGAGTCGGACAATAATGCCTACAGAGCCAGAGAATATATGATGTATGGAAATAGAACAGGTATAGTCTAGTTTAATTACGGTTATAACTTATTTTTCATCTTGCTTTTATCCACTATAGTACAAGCCTGTTGTAGCGGACCGCGTCCGGATGATGGTCAAAAATACACTGATGAGTTCAATGGAGTTTATTGTACATCACACAAAAGATGAAGCATCAGTTTTACTCCAGAGAATCACTATAAGAGCTGAATAAACAAAGTATAAGTAGTGCGCATTAAAGTCTTATCCATAAACTCTCTCTCTCCCTTTCATTATCATCAACATACTCGTTACAACTAACAGTAAACAAATATATACACACCTTTTCAGTGGGTGCTTAATAAACTGGAAAACATCATATCCGTAAAACGACTCAATGAGCTGTCATAAAGTGCACGCTCTCACTTTCATTTCTGCCGTGATCAGTAACGTTAGGCCTATGAGAGCTTCGGTGGAGTCTTTTCTTTTTGCACGAATCGAGACCTAGATTACTTACTTTCACATTAGAAACCTCATTCACATTATAAAACACAACAGCAGCTCTTGTGGTTTACTTAGCTGCAAACTACAACAGTTTGAAAATCGCATCAAAACTGGATCAAACTCTTCCTTTATCATTTGTTTTTCAAAATGCTCTGTCTCATTTTGCTGCAACATCAAGGCCTGGGAAGCAAAAAAAAATTAAAGTCTGATTCAAAACTCAGGCTCAATTGAAGCAGACAGATTCATGTAAATACACCACATTCAACGTATAGACATGCATCATGTATTTATTTATTTCACATACTCCATATGACAAAAGTTGTAAGAGTTGATTTATAGGCCTACTGAGAAAACGAAAAGCAGCTGGAGGAAACGCCAGCAACCAGATTGTATATTTTACATCTTTATTGCTCACTAAAACAGTGCAGCACGTTCTGTAGATAAAGTCTCTCATACATAAAATGTAGTGCAGGTTTTATGATTCAAACACAATGCCTTTCTTCAGACATCTCCATTTAAAGCATGTCCTCGGTTTACCTCGTCTTTTTAAACAGGCCGAGACAGTTACCTGGGAGGCATTTCTTTACAATCAAATAAACGGAGCACCACTCCGATCCTCTGTCTCTTTTCCCTCCACAGAGCTGCCCATCACACATTACATTTGCTGTTTAAATAAGCGTTAATTGCATTAGTAGGTGATCGAAAACACACAGTAGAAGAACTTTAGCCAGAGGCTCAATTACAAAAGCCTGTGAGAAAGAGGCCTCCACATGATGCAAACGTGTCAGGATGGTGAAAAATACGGTGTTATATATAGCTCACTCCACAACCCAGAAAAATGAAATTCCCAATGAACTGTCACAACCTCTTTTCTCTGGGTCTCAGAATAGGCCAATTTACACAGCCTGGGGTGGCAGGACTGATGAGTGAAAGGTAGAAAAGCTCGCTCTTCATCTTACTTGATTCAAATGCCACTCATCCGAGCTCTTGTTTTCCAGTGAAATCAGCTCTAAAGTGAGAGCATGGACAGGCCTCTGCATATGACTGATGACATTTATGTTAGATTCCAGTATTAGCTCTGCTCCCATTAGAAGAGATTACTAGAGGATAAGTGCTCTTTTCGGCATGAAATCTCTGTCTCTCTGTTGTGTGGTTTTGTGCGGCGCTTCACACACCAGACAGCTGGCAGCACTGTTACAGTTTCACTGCCAGAATACAAAGATTACTTGACATTCACGTTCAATCTAACCTCTGACTAACCTCTGACATCTCTGCAATGATCTCTTGCTCTTTTGCACTTTTTAGCACTGTAATAATGTTTCATCGGGTAACCAACCTAAAAATAATGAACCTAATTACTGTCACGGACTGTTCCCCATGATCCTCCCTGGCACCTGATAACCCACACCTGTCCCTCATGCACCACTCCAAACACCGCACTATAAAACCCAAGCACTCTCACTCAGGCTGTGTCCGAAATCACCCCCATACCTTTAAATAAGGCACTATTTGAGGCGGCAGCCATTTGTATTGGTGTCCGAAACCATAGTGGACGTTATCGAGTGCACTCATTCATTCCCATAATGCACCGCAATAATGAGTGTACAACATATGCTCAACGGCTAGAGAATACCCATAATGCACTGTGAGGGATTCGTGCCGAATGCATTCCCACGTCTCGCCAGAAGATGGCGCCCGCAGTTGAATCGTCTATCCATTTTCCAAACCACTGGTCCAATGTGGGTACAGGGTAATATTATACAGTTATAAATTCCTTTTTAATTGATTATTAAATACTTTAATAAGGTTTATACATGCAAGTTTCCATGATAGCATTCAAGATAAATATTTCCATTACTACTGGAGCTGCCAGTTTCAAATGATTATTGAACAGCAAGCACAAACTATGCAAAAGCGGCAGCCCTTCCGCCACACTCAGTGTCCGAATTCACTCCCTTTAATTTACTCCTTCAAGTGGACTATATTAGTGGAGTAAAGAAGGGAATAGTGAATAGGGGGATAAAGGGGTCGATTTCAAACACAGCCTCAGTCTTGAGCCATTTCTCAATATACATTCTTGTCTGTACTGGTGTTCTCGTGGAGTTGTGAAACGTCATCAGTTGCTGTCAAAGTATTGTTCCAATTCAAAGTTCACATCTAGCCAAGTACAGATCAAATGTCTGGATGTTTTCTTTATCGAGGATGCATCAGGAGGAGACTTGTGCGAACCTGAGTTAGCCAGGTATCCCAGAATGTGTCATTTTGTGTCAAGCAAGTGTCATTTAAAAAAATACTACTGTTATTGTGTCACTGTCATGGGGATTTGTGGGCTGACAGACGAAGACAGATGAATAAAGTTCCAACGAAGTTTAATTAAGCAATAAGCCCCGCAAAAGCCGTGTTTTACAGTGGATTTAGAAACACGTGAAATTTGTCTGCCAAAGTTTTTAAAAATACTAATTTAGTCATCTTTTATAAGCTCCTTTTTAAAAGCCCCAAGAAAAAAAATATTTTTCTTGGTTATGAATATATTTGTATAACACTCAATATTACAAAAAAAGCAGTCATTAAATTCCAAGCAGTTTCCAGTTCTGTGTCAAGCTTATTAAAATGTTACCACAAATATACAGTTATAAAAAAATATTTTATATTTTATATAACTAAAACAAATAATTGAAAAATCATTTCAATAATTATCTAACTATACAAATGCCTAATGCCTTCCTATGTATACTTAACAAAAATCATATATATGTAAGTGTCAGATCTGATTCTAATGTACATTTCATAGTGCAACATTTCTACAGTTATATCCCCCATCCATTTCCAATCCTTAAGAGCACTGAAGACCTTCTGTTTCATTGTCAGCTCTACCGCTGATGAGATTTGAATTGGATTTTACTTGCAATTTAAATTAGAATTGACCTCGACCCTGGTGTGTGATCTACAGTATTTCTCACATGGATGTATGTTCTCAGGCTTAACAGAGATTTAAATAATTCACTCACACTTGCTGCCAAAACTGGGTAATCAGCCTGCGGGCCTGAGAGGAGGAGCTGAGGAGAAGAGAGGATTAGACAGAGGTGAGGAGGAGGAGAAGGAGAGGAAGAGGAAGTGGAGGAAGGGAATCTTAATAGAGTGAATAGAAAGAGCGATTGCACAGTCCACATGCATAATTAAGAGTGTGACAGGGACTTTAGAGAGAGAGAGAGAATACTCTTTAATGACAAATGTGACAGATTATTGCCTTAAATGTGTTATAAAATTCAGTGTTCATCTGCATCTGGGTGTTCACTTACAATTAGTTTGTTCACAATTTTTTTTTGCAAGAGACAATTTGCTGATGATCTAAAAGGAAACCCTCATCTCTGACTACATCTCCACACTCGCGTAGACGACAGAATGTTTCTAATGGTTTGTGACTCAATCCATTTAGCAATGCAGTACAACTTTCAGAAAAGTGAAGTGCACGTGCAAACTCTCTAGGGGCAAATTCACTTGACAGTTATGATGTGTACGGCACAAAATCCTTATTCATTAAAAACCATTGTGTCTTTTTCAATAACCACCCGCAATCTAGTTTAACCAGGAGACAAATGAACTAAAATGGCATTGCACTATGAATATTTAAATTAAGTCACTGTCATTTTGTTTCTCAAATACGCCCCCTTTCTGTGCAAATTAAGTCTGATTCATCGTGCCTTATTGTTACCGCCCACAGAAAGCAGATGCTAAACAATTTCATTTAAAAGAGATGTTTGTTTACATTTTCTATTCATCTGGTGGCAGTAAATGATGATCAAATGATAGATAATAGCATTTATCTGCACGTCAAATTATGCAGCTTATTGAGGATAGGTGTACTTTGACTTTTATAAGCGATCGGGTGTACAATGTTAGCCTACCAGCTGAAAAACTGGGTGAGAAGCCCCATAGGCATTATAATACAGTCTTTACTGGTAACAGATCATGTGTGAACAGGACCTTTTCAAATATACCGGTAAATTGGTTGCAGCAATTTACCAGTAAGGGAAGTTGTAACATTACCAATAAATTACCAGTATATGCGCTGTGTGAATGCGTAATAAATATAGTTGCTGTGTGAAAGGGTTGTGAGATCATATCTCTGGATCAGAATGTCGAAGAGATTTGGGGGGGTGGGCTCATTTAATTTTTATTGATTACATTTGATTATATTTGACTAATTTACGTATTGTAGAGTTAACTAAAGTTATCATGAGCATTGTAATGTTTGAAGCGGATGCCATAACAAATGTCAGTAGACCGGTAATATTTTAAAATGAGCGTTTATAGGGTCCAATTCTCACTATTAACTAGTTGCTTAGTATCATGCATATTACTAGGATGTTGGCTGTTTATTAGTACTTATAAAGCACATATTAATGCCTTATTCTGCATGACCATATTCTACATCCCTTAATCCTACCCAATACCTAAACTTAACAACTACTTTACTAACTATTAATAAGCAGTAATTAGGAGTTTGAGGCAAAAGTTGTAGTTAATAGTGAGAATTGGACTCTAAACTGTGACCACTTTCTATATTTTCAGTTTTCATTTTATTTTAGTTTAAGATTTTGTCATGTGCGTTTGTCATTTCTATTAGTTTAATGATTATTTCATTATTTCAGTTTTAGCTTTAGTAAATTTAGTACTTCATAGTACAGTTTACACTTGAATAATATGCTCTGCTGATTCATAAAGATGATAATGCTTCAGCAGTTTAAACATTTGTCATTTATTTCCTACGGAGAAAATATCCAGAGCCTGTTAACTTTGGCTATTGCCGTCAGGCTGGTCATAATTAGATCAGAAAATGACACATGCAAGTGCTATGAATAGTAATGAGGGTTAGGCCATCTGCATTGGCAACTACGCAGTGTTTAAAACTGTTGTAGCGAATTTTGTTCTCATTAAAAGGCCCCAGATGACAAGCTTTGATTTTCCCACAACAATGCCTATGATGGTATTAATGCACAAACCAATTCACAAGCCATCGCTTGCACAGGACCCATGGAGAAAAAAAAATCCTGGAAAATATGCAGTGTTATTCCACACAGAGGTATCATTCACAGGAAATGCTCTGTTTTTCATTTTAGGGAAAACATTGGCCCTTGATTGCAGAATTGATTTTTTTTTGTTGTTGTTGTCATGCCAGCAGTATGCAAATGAACTGTTTTGTGTACTGTATGGCCGTCAAAAGGCTCAAGCCAGATTGTTCACAATCTGCTGTCCATTTCACCAACTGTCCATCTCATGCTGAAAACCAAACCAGAACATCCTGTAACCATCAAACCAGGACGGATCCAACCTCTTCACAACATATTGCAGTGCGTCGTTGAATAAATAGACTCTGGGACGACTTGCCTGAAGCATTTTAAACAAAAAAAACAAAAAAACAACAAAAACACAGCTCACATTCAGACCGACCTAAGGGCGTCTTTTCACATTGGTCAAGGCGGTACAATAACAGCAGTTTATCAAATCCTTCGAGCCTAGAATCAGAGTTGATGGATAAGTGACCGAATACGCCATGACACACTTAACGTCAGTCCACTCGTGAAACTGGAGCCAAGGATTTAGAGAGCTCAGACTGTCTGTCGGCTATCCTGCATACGTGGAAGCTTATTCACTTATCTGCTTCACAACTATGACTGAAACAGTCCCTCAGTTCTCTCCATATCTTATTCATAACACCCATATGCCACATGCAGCTGGGACCCAAACAGCCTATTCTCCCTACACTTCCTGTAGCTTATGGAATATTGATCATATTAATATAGATCAACATTTAAAGTACTTATTCTGATCCTTCCTAAAGGTTGTGCCTTTGCTAATAGTCTGTCTTTGAAAGTTCAAGGTGCTGTTTATACATGTGCTTTCATGTATGCAAATGTGTGTGACAGTGTAATGCAGCAAAAGACAGAAAACCGCCAGATAACACCAGGGGCCGTGTCCAGATGGGTGGTCATAGCCACCTCAGACGCCATTAACATTACATTTACAGTTCGACATTATGGCAGATGCTTTTTATTAGAAGTGACTTTTGGCCTATTTTAGCAGAAAGTAATGACCTTGGCTAAACTGTGATTGGCCATCTTCAATAAAGACCAATAGGGGAGAATCAGGGCTAGTTGTCATACTTTTTACACCAGTGATGTTTCTCAGGGAGGGCTTATTTTTGAAAGTCAATTCATAAAGAGAGACACATACCTTAAAGTCTTGAGTACAACAAAGCTATTGAACATTTCCATTTCCATTCATTGTTTACCCTGAATACAGATGCAGGTACAGATGAAGTAAAAAATGATTCATGAAATATAGCAAAAATGTAAAAAGCTAACATATCAGACTATTTATGTGTCCCTTGGATACCTTAATAAATAAATAGTATAAAATTACAACATTTAAAGCATGTGACAACCTGCCTTTTTTCCTGCAATGGCAAAGCTGAATTTTCCATTCTTTTCCAGTCGTAACATGATCCTTCAGAAATCATTCTAATATGCTGATTTGGTGCACAAGAAACATTTCTTATTATTATATTATTATGACCGCCGCTAGCATAGCTAGCGAAAGCGGTCATATAGGGATTGTCAAAGTTTTTTTTTTTTTTTTTTTTCGTCACCTTACTGAATTTTTCGTCAACGATACCAGGGACACCGAAGCACCGGGGAACATGAAATTTGGTGGGCATGTAGCCCCACTAGACTTCTAAGGAAAAATTTCGTTTGGTCCCCGGGGGCCACTCCCCCCCCCCGCGCTGGGCCCCCCCAAACCCCAAAAAATGCAGTTTTTCCTAAATAACTACCTGAACCGTGGCACCGAGGATGAAGAAATTTTTATAGTATGTTGGTCTACTAGACTTTTACGGAAAAATTTCGTTTGGTCCCCGGGGGCCACTTCCCCCCCCCGCGCTGGGCCCCCCCAAACCCCAAAAAATGCAGTTTTTCCTAAATAACTACCTGAACCGTGGCACCGAGGATGAAGAAATTTTTATAGTATGTTGGTCTACTAGACTTTTACGGAAAAATTTCGTTTGGTCCCCGGGGGCCACTTCCCCCCCCCGCGCTGGGGCCCCCTTAAATTGTTCGTCAACGATACCAGGGACACCGAAACACCGGGGAACATGAAATTTGGTGGGCATGTAGCCCCACTAGACTTCTACGGAAAAATTTCGTTTGGTCCCCGGGGGCCACTCCCCCCCCGCGCTGGGCCCCCCCAAACCCCAAAAAATGCAGTTTTTCCTAAATAACTACCTGAACCGTGGCACCGAGGATGAAGAAATTTTTATGGTATGTTGGTCTACTAGACTTTTACGGAAAAATTTCGTTTGGTCCCCGGAGGCCACTTCCCCCCCCCCGCGCTGGGGCCCCCGTAAATTTTTCGTCAACGATACCAGGGACACCGAAACACCGGGGAACATGAAATTTGGTGGGCATGTAGCCCCACTAGACTTCTACGGAAAAATTTCGTTTGGTCCCCGGGGGCCACTGCCCCCCCCGCGCTGGGCCCCCCTTAACCCAAAAAAATGCAGTTTTTCCTAAATAACTACCTGAACCGTGGCACCGAGGATGAAGAAATTTTTATAGTATGTTGGTCTACTAGACTTTTACGGAAAAATTCCGTTTGGTCCCCGGGGGCCACTCCCCCCCCCTGCGCTGGGGCCCCCGTAAATTTTTCGTCAACGATACCAGGGACACCGAAGCACCGGGGAACATGAAATTTGGTGGGCATGTAGCCCCACTACACTTCTACGGAAAAATTTCGTTTGGTCCCCGGGGGCCACTCCCCCCCCGCGCTGGGCCCCCCCAAACCCCAAAAAATGCAGTTTTTCCTAAATAACTACCTGAACCGTGGCACCGAGGATGAAGAAATTTTTATGGTATGTTGGTCTACTAGACTTTTACGGAAAAATTTCGTTTGGTCCCCGGGGGCCACTCCCCCCCCCCTGCGCTGGGGCCCCCGTAAATTTTTCGTCAACAATACCAGGGACACCGAAACACCGGGGAACATGAAATTTGGTGGGCATGTAGCCCCACTAGACTTCTACGGAAAAATTTCGTTTGGTCCCCAGGGGCCACTCCCCCCCGCGCTGGGCCCCCCCAAACCCAAAAAAATTCAGTTTTTCCTAAATAACTACCTGAACCGTGGCACCGAGGATGAAGACATTTTTATGGTATGTTGCTCTTAAGGGCCCACATCAACCTAGCCCATAATCACTCATTTGTGAATCCACATGCACAGACACACACACACAAACACACACGCGCACACATGTACGCACACATACATACACGCACAGACACACACACACACACACACACACACACAGACACACACATACACAAACACACACACATACACACATACACACACACACACACACACACACACACACACACACATACTATTACTTTTTTTAGGTATATACATAAACACGCAATACAGCCAAATTACTCCACGTCATTTATTTTTGTGGAAAGCCAGTGCAGGCCTGAGCGGCGGTCATATTTTGTACCGCGATGCGGTACATCTAGTTATTGAAAACGGTTGTACTGATAAATATTTGTGTGGAAACCTTGATCATTTTTTTTTTAAAGAACAGTGTTTATTTGAAATAGATCAAAGACTTAGATATATTTTTTCTATGTAAAAGTCTTTAGTTTCACCTTTGATCATTTAATGCATCCTTGCTTAAAGGTTGTATCAGTGATTTCAGGCCCCCCAAAAAATTATCACATTCATCTAATCTTTCCTAACGATCCGCTAGCTGCCCGCCCAATAAGCATGCCGTCAAAAAAACGTGTCTCTGTAGGCAGCCTAGGCTCTGAGATCTGCACACAAAAACAATTGGTTTCACCAACCACTCAAAACCAAAACAAATAGTGTTCCAACCAATCACCGACAGGGGGTCGTGATGAGGGTGTTGTGAGGTTTTGAGCCAGCTTCTTCTTCAGCTCCGTCTTCGCGTGCAGCCGTGCACGAGCACAAAACCTCACAACACATAAACTGTGATTTTTTATGTGAACGAAACACATAATCCCTGTCTGTGATTGGTTGGATTGTTTTTTTGACGGCATGCTTATTGGGCGGGCAGCTAGCGGATCGTTAGGAAAGATTAGATGAACGTGATTTTTTTGGGGGGGGGCCTGAAATCACTGAAACAACCTTTAATAACCACATTCGTTCCTTTGAAAATTTTTTTAACTGACCCTAAAACTATTGAATACATGACAATGTTCTCTGACCTGACATTTCTGAAAAAAAAAGAAAAAAAGAAAGAAAATGTCAACCTTTCAAACTAAATCTAGCCCAATCTTCATAACATAGTTACCTTGTCTTATGCAAGTGTGGTTTTACTATTTTCATTGTTCACTCAACAGCTATTGAAAAAAAAAAATATATGATATTAGATTTTTTGTTTGTTTGATTGTTAATATAATAATTTTAAGGTTTTGAACAATATATGAACAATAACTAATATCAATGTTACTGCTATTTTTCAGGGGAACATTTTTCAAGAAAGCATTACAAATAAAATGTATTGTAATCGTATTATCTAAGAAGTCAGGTTATGTCTCATGCCTAACAACCACGTGGGTCACTCGAGTAAAAAAAACAACATGAAAAAAACACTGATATGTCACTGGTAGGAGAAAATGATCCATGTTGAAATCATGCAAGCCTACACCTCTGCGAATCCATGTATGAAGCTTACATCCCAGTGAGAGCATGTGAGTGTATGTGGGTGTGCGTTCTTAAACTAAGGGAAACCATATGAGGTCAGAGAGTGTATGCCACAGTCCTCAGCTCCTTACTAACCTCTCTGTAATGGTCTGTCTTTAATGCTAAGTCAACACTGGCAGAAATGCTCGCTGCCTGAGTAAAATACCTCTCCTGTCTGAGCCCTGAGTCCCACTCTGTCCCTAAAATACACTTTCCTTCAGCCGTCATTGTGCACAGCTCAAAATAAGGAGCTGTGTTTATGCTAGACTTACGGAAAAACACTCTTTTAGGCTCCCTGAGGTCTCCGGCAAACATGAGTCTCTTATTAAAGCTCTTTGCAGTACTAATACGGTCCCCGTGAGCCCCGGGCCCGCTTCACTCAGGCAGTAGCCAGCAATCCAGCATCCATTCAGATATTCGACTCAGAAATGTTATCGACTCCACCCAGCCAAATCCCCTCATCTTTTCCACCCTCCACATGCCAGAGAAATGCGGTCATGCAGACACCCCTACTGCAGGTTTGGGTGATTGTAAATGCACATGTTAAGAGTCAACAGAAGGAGAGAGGGAGAAAGAAAGAGAGAGCCCGGGTGAAGGAGTAGAGATGGCTACTCTAATTGAGCAGAAAGATTTGTGGCTGGCTTTCACAATCCGTGCTCTCTGAATCCCTCAGCCATGATGTGGGCACTTGAGTTGAAGTCTTTTTGGGAACTGTCTGTTTTTGAGATCCTAAGATAAAATATTATATTTCCTGAGGGGATTCTCCGGTTTCTCAGCTTAACATCGCTGACATGCACATTTAAAAAGAGGAGAGATCTTTTTCTACACACATAATGGAATCATTTGCCATCAGTGAATAGCTGTCATTGGTAAAAGGGAGAATCAATGGCAAATAAAATAGGAAATTAATTGTTGGTTTTACTGCACAAGCACTGCTATATTTTTGTTTAGAAAGAAATTGATACTTTAATTCAGTACGGGCACACTGAATTTATCAAAAGTAACAAAGACATTTATAATGTTACAAAAGATTTGTATTTCAAATAAATTCTATTTTCTGAACTTTCTAATCAAAGAATCCTGACAAATCTATCATGGTGTCCACAAAAAACTGTTTTCATCATTGATATAGGAAATGTTACTTAATCAGCATATAAGAAAGATTTCTGAAGAATCATGACAATGAAGAATGGAGTTATAGCTGCTGTAACTGTAAGATCATGTTGCTCTCAGGTTTCTATATCTAACTTTACCATAACTGTAATTCTCTCTCCCAGAGTTGTCATGGTAATTGATAAGGCAATGTTAATGTATTTGGTCTTGGCGGAATAGATCTGCTACACTTCTGTTGCTGCTGCAGAGCAAGTACAGAGACTTGCTACTGCCAATACATTGCAGACATGCAGCTATGAGAAAGAACACCTGTAGCAGATCTATACAGGTGGAGCAGGGGAAGGCAGAGGGTTTCTGAAAGCACGCTGCAGACTGCTAACAGCAAACAATGTCAAGTATTTGAATGTTGAGTGAAGCAGCAATCTCATTGGCTGCTGATGCCACAGCGACCAATCAGCTGCGCTATGCAGATGGCGATGTGATCGCTAACAAATTAAATTAAGGACCTATCAGCCTCCACCATCTAGAGTTTCATGACGGAGCCTTGTATATCTTTCAGGTAAATACGGTCATGGCAGAGTAACAGTTTGTAGATAATCTTTCGGAGAGAGTAAAAACTAGCAAAGCAAGAACCTACTTAAAGGCACAGTTCTGTCAAAAAATAAATATTCTGTCATCATTTACTCATCCTCATACGGTTCCAAATCTGTATGACTTCTTTTTTTTCTGTGAAACACAAAAGAAGATACATTGAATCATGTTTCAATAGTTTACAATGAATGTCAAAGTGGTTGTAAACAACATTGAAAGAAATGCATACAGTGTTGGAATTACACAAGGGTACATAAATGACAGAATTCGTATGTACCAAAGCCAAGGACCTCATCAAGGAAATATCCATGCTGTTGAACCTGCGTTTGGATACTTGCTATCTGGCCTAACAACACAAAATACTCCGACCATGAGATCTACTATAGCCAACAGAAGTCTATAGGCATTACAGTATTCTATTCAAGGGTCCCTCTGTTGGTTTTATTTAAAAGAATGTGGCCAGTTCCCCTCCAAAAAAACTGCTTCTCCGATTACGTAACATATGCTGATGTTGATGAAAAACGCAGTGGGCATATCGTGGTCTACACAGCAGTTCAGCTCATCAAAACAGCAATGCGCATCCTAAAACATGAGATGTCTAGCTTCTTCCGTGTTTCATTCTAGCTGTCCCTGATTGAAAACAACACAACAAATCGTATAATGTACAAAGGGATCAGAGAAAGTGCATGCACCCCACAACATTTACAAAAAGCTATCAATTATCAAATAAAGGGATCTGTAAAGATACATGGTAAACAAAGGATTATTCTATTAGTTCTGGAGTGAAGTAGACCACTCATGGAGAATTAGTCTGTGAGCTCAAATGGCAGAAACTTTCCAAAAGCTTAATTAGTTTGGATTAAGACAGAGGAAATGGGACAAGCACTATTAAATCTAACCCACGGCTATTGTCTGGCCTTGTTATAAACCCAGAGGGATGTTTGGAACAAAACCATTATCTTCCTCGTTTCATATTCCGCCGCTGTGTTGGAAATGTTCCTCAATGGAATTTTAATGCCTACATATCAAAGCTATTCTAAATTTTGCTTCAGTCCATTAAATACATTCTTCCATGTTTACAAATGAGGCTAAACAAACAAATTAAATCATTCTGAAGTGAATGGTTAGTGCTGTAAGGGAGGCAAATAGAGATTCAAGCTACAATTTAAAAGGGATAGTGCACACAAAAATTAACTTGGTCATTACTTACTCACCACCTGCACGCTGTTCAGAACTTCTTCATTTTCATTTGTGCTTTCACTCCATTCATAAAGTCACAGTCTAATTGGAGTATGGTGACAAATCTTTTCTTCCTTATTGTGACGGAAAAAATGCAGGGCGGGCACTTGGTTCAATCCATCAGTTTTTGATTGGATGGAGGCTGATCTGAATGCATGCTTGCAGTCAATTGTAAGAAAGAGAGAGGGTTTATGAGGACAAAATGATTGGAGAAATCTGGCATAGGTCACCAGAGAGAAGTCTGTTTCACTGAGGTCAATACTGGCTTTGATTAAAAAGTAATGTTAATAAAAAAAATTTTTTTTTAAATAAATAAAAATATTATATATATATATATATATACAGTGCAATGCATAAGTGAATACACCCATACTAAAGTTGACTAAAAAGAGGAATAAAAAATCATATTTTGGAAATTGAACTTAATGCCTTAATTAAAAAAATTAGGAAAAATCCAACCTTTAAGGACACCAATTTTCTTTGTGAATGAATAATGTATCGTAAATAAATAAATGTTCTTCCTTAAAATACATGGTGCATAAGTGTGTACACCCCTATGTTAAATTCCCATAGAGGCAGGCAGATTTTTATTTTTAAGTATTTTTTTTAATTTTTTTTTAGGATACTATGCATCCTGATAAAGTTCCCTTGGCCTTTGGAACTAAAATAGCCCCACATCATCACATAGCCTTCACCATACCTAGAGATTGGCATGGTTTTATTTCAGTTAGCCTAAAAGCTAGTTTGATTTGCATTGAGAGATGATCTTATGGAAAGTACCCCATGCCAATCTCTAGGTCTCTCATTATTCATTCACAAAGAAAATTGGTGTCCTTAAAGGTTGGATTTTTCCAAATTTTTTAAATTAAGGCATTAAGTTCAATTTCCAAAATATGATTTTTTATTCCTCTTTTTAGTCAACTTTAGCATGGGTGTATTCACTTATGCATTGCACTGTATATGTATATATATATATATATATATATATATATATATATATATATATATATATAATTAATTATATATATTTCTTTTTTTTTCTTTCACAAACAGATCAATAAGAAGCATTTAGAAAATAGATGGGGAGAATTTCTTTTTCATGCCTACTTTAACATTCAAATGCATTGCATCACGACATTTGGGAATGTTGTTGATGTCAAACCTGGCGCAATGAGCCAAGGCGCCTGTTTAGCATATAATGACTTACATTTCTGTCTGTTCATCACACAAAGCTAGCGCATGGCTTCAGAGGACATGGAATTTATCGCATGAGTCATATGGACCAACAATTCATCCTCCTACAGCAGTAGAGCCCAGCCGGAGGTATATGGGAGACACATATGAAAGAGAGAGAGGAGGGGTAGTGATAGCTATCTGTGAAGAATAAGAACATCAGCTGTACTGGCAGTTTGATGAATGTGGGGGAGAAGGAGGTGCGGCTTGCTGAGATGCCTGGATGAAAGGGAACCAAATTACCTCAGCAAATCACTGACGCCATGTCTGTCAGGAATTATTTAGTGACGGACGTAACGGGTGGAAACAGGACATGTCTGAGGCGCTGTTTAACGACGCGCAGGTGGCTGACGTTACAACAGCAGCAGGTAGGGAGGGTGGGCTGTTTATCCTGCTCTGATCAGTCACCTTCCTCTGGCAGATTGTCTGTGGAGACAGTTACAGTATCATCAGTTTAGAATGAGTTGAAGTATATAATGGCTCTCTCCTTTCAAACAACCTCTGAATACATTTGGAAAGTAAAATTAGTAAGTGCTTTATATCCATGCAGAGTTTACAATTATCCATTTTTGACCTTGTATTATTTTATTTTTTCCAAATGTCATAACTTAATCTTCCAGAGAAACGACAGACTTCTCTCAGGTGACATATACAGTGGATACAGTCTGCTTAAACTCTGCCCCTTTATTACAATCGACTACAAGCTCACAATCTGCCTTCATTCAATAAAAAACTGATGGAGAGAATCAAGTGGACAGACAGACAGACAGACAAGTCTTAAACTTAGGCCCAGACTAAAATGCATGTTTGAGCTGTTTTAACTGAAGGCAACTTGCGCTGACAAATCCTAAAATATGACAGTGCCATTGTTTTGTCTCAAGATGCACACCAGTTGTTTTTTTTGTTTTTTTTTATAATAAAAGCTACTTAAAACTCCTAATTGAACTAAGGCCTAATCCTGGCTTAGTCTAATACCTGTCTGTGAAACCAGGCCTGAAATGCATTAATATTAGTAAGAACAGAATAGGCAAAACACTAAAATGATTGCAACATTATTACCATAAAATAATGCAGAATTGGAAGACTGACAATTCTGCAAACACAGAAGTGATTGATTCGTATAAAACTGATTTTACACAGAAATAATCCTATCATTTTCTTTTCCAGCATGCGTGTAGAATATGAAAATGCAACACTTAACTGTCAAACTCCTACATAAAATGAGTATTCCACCGATACACATTCTCAGCGCTCTACATATTCTTGCTTCCCTGAAGAGAGAGAATTTCATATTTTTCATATTTAGTAAGAGTCAAAAGAATTATAGTGACACAAGTGACACAATATTTTGAGAGCTGATTAAAACTGTGAATATTTACAGACGCCTTTAGCAAGTGATTGAACACAACTGTTTTGATCTAATCCCATGGACTCATTTCACATGTATTCAGATCTCCACTTAGTGTGCTGAAATGCGACCTCCCATTCCCTCTCATCCTGCCTGTCTCTCTTTGAGGTTCCAGGGAACCTGCTAGAGTGGATTGGAAGATCAAAAAGCAGGTAAAAAAAATCCCTTTTATCTTGGGCTGACACTCTAAAGGTGGGCAATTAAAAGAACACTGTGTGAAGACACCAACGTTGATGGAGACATTAAAAGCTGAGTCTTACAAAAAGGATGTGGATCATATTTTACTGCTAAATAAAAAGGAAATACAGGCTTAATTACTGACTATTCATACTTTTTGAATTATTGTCATGACATATTCAACTACCCCCCCCCCCCCCCCCAAAAAAAGAAAAAACTAATAAAATGACAAAAACACAAAGAAATAACTAAAAATGAAAATATATATATATATATATATATAAAAATAACAGCTAATTCAAAATATGAATTAAACTTATAAACTGAATGAAATAAACTACTCTTTTTATAACAGCATAAATTCATGCCACAACAAACACTGAAATTATGTATAATTAGACTAAAATTTTGGTAACACTTATTTTGATGGTCCTCTTTAGACCTTCTGTTGACTGTAAATAACGTTGCACCGACTAATGTCAACTAACTCTCATTAGAGTATTTGGACTGTCTGCTTAATATCTGCTAACACTTTATTTCAATGCTCCCCCAACAGACATTCTACAGGTAACTTTGCAAGTATGTGAATTTTTCTACTTACCTGAACCCTAACTCCTAACCCTAACAGTCTACTAATACTCTAAGAGTTAGGTTCAATGTTACTAGTCTAAAGGGGAATGTCAACGTTGAATGTTTAAAGGGGACCATCCAGATAAAGTGCAAGCCAA
Source organism: Rutilus rutilus (assembly GCF_951802725.1). Lineage (NCBI taxonomy): Eukaryota > Metazoa > Chordata > Actinopteri > Cypriniformes > Leuciscidae > Rutilus > Rutilus rutilus. Next base: position 39,229,144 of record NC_140221.1, read on the forward strand.
ATTTCTTATAATATTCTCCATTTATTTTACAGAGTTTTGAAAGGTGTAATTTTAATAAGATTAAGCTTTTAAGTGGCTTTAATGCAGATGTCCGAGCTCAGCAGAACTCTCCTTCGTCTAATGAGCTCAACTTAAGCTGTTTAAACTGGTTAACCTTTGCTGGAAAGCAATGGTAGATTCAGACCATGGCATCAACACATGCTCATGCATGCTTGCACAACACAGGTACACTCGTGTACACACACAGTCTCAGGCTCTGATTAACATATAATGTCTTCTTCCTAATTGCATCCTGTAAGTGATTTCACCCAAAAAAAACAAAAAAAAACCTGTCCTAAAGAGAAGAGAAACTAAGAGGTGTTAGAAAACAAGCGCTCTGGTGTGAATACCTTCTCTATTTATTCACGTCTCTGTAAAGCCCTTAGGCTGATTATTACTGTAAACAGAATTTAAAAGATGTAAACAGCCTGACACATTTTACAAAGACAAAGTATATTGGAAATGTCACCCATTTTTGCTGTCGTTACAAAAGAAAGGCCTGCAGGGTACATTCAGGGTACAACAAAGTACATTTCAGTTCTTAGGTTCATGCTTAACTCCCCTGAATGTTTAACGTTAGATCCTTATAGCACAACACAAAGCACCTTTGAATTTTGTGACTTAGTGTCCTCTGAAGTACATGTGCCTGGACACGACGACAACGCAGTCCTGATGTGTCAACTAGTCTCTCCCCTGTGAAGGCCTCCTTCCCTTTCCTTTACCTCTGTACAGATAAAACGTTGTCAAAATGATTCTGTATTATGAATTTTTAAGGCCAGACAAGTAATTTGGTGAGGTCAATTTGTATGCCGTCAGCGTTTTCACAGAATCGCGTTTTGGAAGTTTATACGCGGAGATGAAAACGTTTTTCACAATTTTTCAACGCTTGCACCTTGGAACCTATTTCAAGGTTTGCTTTCTCAAGCCACCAGGCACTCTTGTTGTACAAATGAATGGGCCAGAACGCATTAAGGAGTTTCTGTTAGAACGGTGTCGTGTAAGCGGCCCCTAAGTTAATAACTAATGATCTTCGCAACAGAAGTGAATCAATCAAAATGTTCTAAAAGTGCATTCTTTTACATGCATGCATACAAGTATATAATTTTTTTTTTTAAATAGACATCACTTGCCAGCCACTAAATAGATGCTTGCAAACAGAAATATTCATCTGAGGAGGTAACCATAGCAACAGTATGCTGCTCAAGCACTTTTTGTTAGTATCAGTGCTGGAAAAAACATTAGCCGAACATGACAAGTATTGTCATAATTTATATACATACAGTGCCCGTGCATTATTTCTTATGTCTTGTTTTCTATTGGTAACTACTTACTGTAATCTCAACATCACAAAACTAATCTCTAGTTAAAAATACTACGGTATATGTTGCTTTCCATGGTAAGCCACAAATATATATATATATATGTATACACACTTTTATATATCTTACTGACCACAAACCACAGGTTAACAGTACTTGAGATTTCAACAGATAAAAAGAAAATCCCTACAGAAATCCACTGAAACACGTCATCGCCTCTGAAAGCCAGTGTACAATTTGCACACTGACAGATACGGATTTTGTGTGGAACGAGAGGACCATCTCATCACATGGCACTAAAAATAGGCCTGCCATTTCCTAAATTACAAGCAACATGTCTGGCTCAAAATCCAATGTGAAGTCCCTCGAGACGAGAGTAGCTGGGATGGTATTATGCTCATTTCCTCATATTTAATCTTTAGAGCTTAAGAGCGGTGGTCACATTACAACCCCTATCACCATATTCCTGTAACCTGCTTTCATTTAACTGAAAGAGAAAATTCTGCTCTTAGAGATCCTGTTCCTCTGAACACATTCATGCATTCATGATACTGGCAGCAGATTCAGAGGCAAAATAAATAATGTTTGAGCTCAAAGGTAAAGCACATGAAGGACCAAAGGAAAGAAATACCATAAATGAGATATATATATAATATTTCAATTGCTTCTCCTTGACAGTAATGAGATTAAGTTGTCTACTTGTCAGTTGATTTTCTCCATAAAAAGAGAAACCTCTGAATGTAGTTTTAATAACAGCAGAAAAGTTCACACTTCTATTACAGGAAAAGCACTGTGAAATGTAATTAGGTTTGATATTCCATGTCATGGAGTTCCATGGTTAGAAGCCAAAGAGTTCCTAACTATAGACTTCTACTGCCACCTGGTGGTTTGCCATTGACTATTGCATAACACCATTGATTGATGTATGACTTCTCTAGCATGTCTAGGTTATAAACATGAATGTCATGTTGAATGACATGTTGGGGAAATAGTAAACAGACTACTACATACAATGCACAATTTTTCTGAGGTTAATTAAGTACTATTCAAGACAACTCCTTTGAATAGCAGTTGGACTATGCAAAATGTTGGTAAATAACATGATAATGTGGTCTCATGAGAGTATCTCCTAAGCAGAGGCATCCGGCTGTAATTGAATTTATTTTCTGACACTGTGAGTGTCAACTCTGAAGGTTACACCCCACACTCTCATTAATGAAGGATTAGTGCTCTTTTGAAGTCTATGATTCATATCCACGTGGGGGCAACAAGTCCCACAAAGACAAATCTGTTGCCTACATTTCCATAAAATCTGTGTTTGTGTTAATTGGAGAGTCCCGGGAGAAGCTCTCAAATATTCAAAGCTAATGGTGGAGTGGTGGTAAAATGTATTTCAGGAACCCAAGAGGCACTTATCAGAGAGTGGACTGCAATTTATAAACGTGTGTTAGCCTGTCTGTGGTTTCTGCAATCGACGCACAGTAACATTGCATAGTTTAAAACCTCCATTAATGTTTTGCGGTTGAAACTAAACATTTCTCTATTGAAACTAAATATTTTTTATCTTCCGGGATGAAACACTGAGCAAAAAAAGTAGTTACTGGTGAAACTTTCCGTCAGCATTTCCAATGATCTCAATGAAAGTTGCTCGGTTGGTCCAAGACCCCCCAAAGTACATAATTTGAAATGGACTGGTCCAACTTTGCTCTGAACTACAATGTGAAAGGCAGGATGGGGAAATTTTGTGTAATTATTATTTTTTTTTTATCTCAACTTATTTTACTTATTTATTTTCAATAAACAGGAAAGAAAACTGCATTCCTCAAATCATTCATTAGGTCTTGCTCCAGGTAAAAAAAAAATGACAGACAGAAAATCGAAAACTGAATTGTTATACAATAGGTCATACAAATACACATTGCACTTCACATTAAAATAAAACATTCACCCTGTCTATTCTCTAATTGCACGTTATATATATATATGTATATATATAATACAAGATTTCTCTCTGGTGACGAAAACTTCTCTCCAATGCACCCTTTTCACAGACTGTGAAGATGCGTTTCCATTGTTATCAAAATCACAAATCCAGTAAATATTTTCATAAAAAATTAAAAACCGAATATACATTTACACTGCTATACTTTGTTGTGTACATAAACTTAACTGATATTTAGTGATATCAAATTGATTAACCGCATCTAACATAAAAGCAAACATATGTACAGACCCTTTCCAAAAAATGTGAATATCATGGAAAAGTTTATTTATTTCCATAATTCCATTCAAAACGTTAAACTTCCATAGATTATAGATTCAGGGCCCACAACTTAAACGATTTCAAGTATTTAGTTGTTTTTTTGTACATAATTTGGGCTTCCAGCTCATAAAACCCACGAAAACATGATTTAAAAAAATTCGAATATTACATGAAATCACACAGTAATTACACAGTGATACCATGGTCATTGAACCAGGTTTTGGTTATTTTGGCAGTGTGGGCAGGGGCAAATCCTGCTGGAAAATGAAGGAAGCATGAAGTGCTCTGAAAATGTCCTGGTAGACGGCTGCGTTGACTCTGGATTTAATAAAGCACAGTGGACCAACACTAGCCGATGACATGGCTCCCCAAACCAACACAGACTGTGGAAACTTCACACTGGACTTCAAGCATCTTGGATTGTGTGCCTCTCCATTCTTCCTCCAGACTCTGGGACCTTGGTTTCCAAATGAGATGCAAAATTTGCTCTCATCAGAAAAGAGGACTTTGGTCCACTGTGCTTTATTAAATCCTGAGTCAACGCAGCCGTCTACCAGGACATTTTCAGAGCACTTCATGCTTCCTTCATTTTCCAGCAGGATTTGCCCCTGCCCACACTGCCAAAATAACCAAAACCTGGTTAAATGACCATGGTATCACTGTGTAATTACTGTGTGATTTCATGTAATATTCTAATTTTTTTAAATCCTGTTTTCGTGGGTTTTATGAGCTGGAAGCCCAAATTATGTACAAATAAACAACTAAACACTTGAAATCGTTTAAGTTGTGGGCCCTGAATCTATCATCTATGGAAGTTTAACGTTTTGAATGGAATTATGGAAATAAATAAACTTTTCCATGATATTCAAATTTTTTGGAAAGGGTCTGTACATTATACACATACAAAAATTGTATTTTCTGTCATCACTCACCACTAATAGAAGTTTACCCAACTAATGACGACGTCCGCTTCTGAGAATCCCGGAAATGTGAAAAGGGTCCGTCATTTAGCCCTCTTAAACTCCGCCCATTCAAGCCTGAGTGCGATGCCCACATCTCAAAATCCAACCAACAAACAAAGAACAGAACCAAGTCCCCAACACTAATTCTTTTCTTTTTTCCAAATTTATTGCACTCAAATTCACTTCATATTACGGAAGAAAAAAATCTGTCACTACTTCAGATTCATTGCAAAATTAGCCAATACATGTACTGATTTTGTAGCTGTGTCTTATAATGTGTTCCTTATCTGATATATTAATGCAACTTGCACTTGCTCACTGACTTACTCATATCTCTGCTTGGCTTCCTTCCTGTGCACCTCTTACAAGAATGCAGCATAACTAATTCATTTCCTCAAATAGCACTTTAATCACTCAAATCAAGCTGTTCAGAGTGCAGACCACAGTTTTCACCCAAAAAAAAAAAAAAAAAAAAATCATCTGGCAACAATATTTTACCACAGCTTGTGATTTCACAATTACCTCGCAAAGAGAGTTTATGATCTCATTTGAGTTGCTAATGTACTCCCCCCTCTCCTTCCCACCTCTTTTTGTTATCTCGGGGGACCAAAAAAAGATTTTGTACACAGGCCAGTTATGATTCCATATTTACAACGTTTAATTTGAATGCCAAGCGAAATGTGGCGAGTCGAACCATATGTAGATTTAATTACAGCCCTATCTCGGTGGTTGATTCCCACTCTGCCTTCGCACAGGATTAATAATAAAGATGGCAGACTGGTGATATTCAATTTTTCACATAACAAAGGCCAAATAATTGTCGTTTCTGACCTGCTGTTTCTCTGAACATGTTCTATGACACTTTAATGTTTGATGGAAATTCAATGGAAGTGAGGTTTAATAAATGAAGGAGACTTTGGCTATTACTCTTTGAATTTCACATCAATAGTGCTTAAGTCAAGGGCTCTTTTACAAATGGCCACAGTGTAAATGTTCATCTTTGTGCTAGTGTTCAAAGTGTTTTTCTTTGTGCTAGTATCAATCCAAACCTCAATAACAAGATAAAGGTATGTTTTTTTTCTAATTGGCTTTCCATATACATAATTTTATGTGAATTGTGGGATACTGTATAAAAAGATAGAAACGCTAAGATGTGAATATAATTTCCAAAATGCACATTACATTTTTTTACAGCATATGCTCGCTTGGGGTCGTATGCATGAACTACTATGGAAACACATTTACAGTATAAATTACTGGATGTGCATAAAGAAGTCAGAACTGACTGAATTATTTTTCTCAGATGAATGGCTACTATTACCTCCCAGAACTGTCTGGCAAGTCCCACACATAAAACATTTGCCAATAATCTCTCATATGAAACAATCACACACATGAAAATCATCAGAACATCGAAACCACAAGTGATTATTTAATAAAAAAGCAACAGTGGCTTAAACACTCGTTTCCATTTCTATTGTGCACTAATTATTTATTTGTGCATTGTTTTCATGATATTCAGATTTTTGGAATAAATTTAGCATGTTTGAAGCATAGCCACCGACTGTGATTAGCAGAGGCCAAGTATAATTAATTCTCAATTATAGCAACATGACAAAGTTTGCTTAATGAACATTGGCAGAGCTCAACTTTATGCAAACTAGCAATTATGTGACGCAGCAACTATTATGTTTCCATCTGCCTATTTTTATGCAAACTTTGGGATATCGCATAAAAACAACGCTGGATGGAAACACCAAGATGTGTATAAATTCTAAAAATTCACATAAAAAACTCAGTATAAAAAGTTAAAACCTTAATATAGGCGGATTATTGTTTTATCCAATAAGATGTGCTTAAACTACGATGGAAACACATTTACAGAATCAATGCGCTCTGAGGCGCAAGTCATTTATGACGTATGAAAAAAAAAGTCATAGTGACATGTTCCCTGATTACAGCAATTTCAATTATTATTTACATTATTGTAGCAAATTTCCCAGGAAGTGATGATTTTGTTCACTTGAACACATGGGATAGAAACGTTGCTTTATTCTCAATTTTTGTATGCAATTTTCCAATTTTGCGCTTAAGTTTTGGATAGCTAATGTAGACAGTGATCTCCCACTTGATACAGTTAGGAACACATTAGCAAACATTGCAAAAAACGTTTAATCACTATCATTGCGAACACCCCTAAACTAAAAAACAAACAAAACTAAAAATAGAGCTGAAACCTTCCTCCTATATTAAATCTTATTATTAATTGAAAAGGATAGCAAACCTTACCTTGACATTGCTAGCGCCATGTTCCTCCAGTTGAATCACAGGAACTCAGGGACAATCACTTCTGCATCAACCCTGTATCAAGAACACAACATTAATATCTCATAAATGATCCCTTGTTGGATCTGAAGTTGCCATCCCATAAACCACTATGCCACACCACACCATTTTATGTATCTTATAGTGTGAATAAAAGGTGACTGAGTCATAACAAAAGTTGCCTGTAAGCTATCAGATAAAGTAAACAGTTCCACTGGAACATTTCATCTCCACTCACCTGCAGCCATCCTCACATTAGCCAGCATCTGAGTTTCGAGGTCATTTGATTTGTGGTCCACTCTGGTGGAGCTAATGTTTTCTAGATGGCCTTATAAAACGCAGATCGCTCGTGGCTCCGTTACCGTGGATACCCACGGCCTCCGATATGTCACTCTCTCCTGCTTCGGTTTCACAGAGCAGCCTGACAAAACAACCTTTGGAAATGTCAACATGTTAAAGCTGCACGGTTCCAGACGAGCAAGGCCAGGTGTGTCAAACACCATTAGTTTTAATCCTATTTGCTGTGAATCTTCACTTGGAAGAAAAAGAACGTATATCTGTCTCGGCCCATCAGCTGTGCTTTGTGCAGGTCTCTGTTTTGCAGGAGACCTTTTCTGCTGCCAAGAGGCAAAACCGACTTTGAGCTGTTTAGCTCTGAGGAGTTAAGCTGGCTTCAAAATGGGTAAAAGTACTTTTTTTTTTCCCTCAAAGGCTATTTCTTGCTTCAAAAAATCCCTCCTTTAGCTTAGGCACCTGCATAACAAAAATCTTTTCTGTCATTTTGAAGGTTTGAACAAGGGGAGTGAACCTCCTTGACCTCTGTCTCTTGCATATATTCATTGGATCTATTGTGCTGCAAACTAAATGGTCTTTTCCTTTTCAACAATTTATGCCACTGTTTTGGTAACTAAGAAACCTCAATTTGAAAATATCTCTCTAAAATCTCTTTAATTCCAACTTTCGGTAAACAAGTAAAGCCTTGGCATCGAGAACAAACACTGACTGCAGTGCATGTTTTTTGCTAGTTTATGAATAACAGGATTTCTCTATCAACATCCTCTTTGACAGCTCGCGCAGCGGCCAACAGATGTGCTACGCCACTTCCTCCCTTAACTACAATAGAGAGATTATCACAACGGTCTCATTTCTCCTTCCTCAGGGGAGGTTGGTTTTCTCTGAGGATAAGTTGCTATGGGGCCCCAGAGCCGCAATATAGCTGCTAAAACTTCAACAGAGAGATAGCAATGTTTGTACATCCAAAGAGATATCCTTTTGATTATGCCGGTACATATTTTGTGCAACATTTTGAACAACAAATGCTAGAGCGACTCCAGTCAGGTAGAAAGTTAAAGAGTTTGTTCAGTTCTATCATGACAACTCTCGGAAGATTTGGTAATGGATATGACAATGCTAATGTATTTGGTCTTGGCGGAATAGATTTACTACGCTGCTGCTGTTGATTATTGCTGTTGTTGAAGATTATTATTGCTACTGCTGCAGAGCAAGTACAGGAACTTGCTACTGCAAATACACGCAGATACGCTGCTGTGAGTATGTAAGACATACTGCTGCTGCACAAATAGAATATATATATAAATGATTGCAGATCTATACAGGTGGAGCTGGGGAAGGTGGAGGGTTTCAGAGAAACTTTGAAAGTGCGCTGCAAACTGCTATAGTGAATGCTAAACAGATGTATAATTGTGAAGCAGCAAGCTCACTGGCTGCAGATGCAACATGAACCAATCAGCTTGTGCCAAGTAGTTAACACTGTGTCTAGAGTTTCATGACAGAACTTGTCATTTTGAATTGCTTAGATCAGACCTCTAAAAACAGGGTCCAAGATACATGTTTTTTTTTTTTTTTTCTGTTTCAGCCTCTTCCCTGAAGACACAACCTCAGACTGCACAGATGTTCAGCTAAAAATCATAACATACAGAGGTGAATGTGATGTTGCGGTTTGCACCCTCCCTTTGAGCTTTCACCGCAGGAGTGCTTCCTGTTACATCTGTGATCTATACTAGCTGACTGCATAGCTAACAACTTCTCTAATTGCCCATATCGAGAATAATCTTTCCCCTTGTAGTGTGAGCACCAGATGGTTGTTTGAAGATCCAACCTACCAGAGAGAAGGGAGTTAATACCTTTGGACCACAGGCATAGACTGAAGCACATGGAGCTTATTGGTATTAAAATATATGTTTTGGTGGAGGCAGTCTACAGTAGTGGGTGGGTAGCTCAAAGGTCACTGGTTTGATTCTGGGTACAGGTGACTCATGGAATGGAGAATTGCTGTAACACCCATTACCGTTTTTGCCCTGAGCAAAACACTTAACCCTAGGTTGCTGCACGGGGAGTGTAACAGCAATTAGTGTTGAGTGAGTCCTGCAATAAAAGAGAATGTACAAGCATGTGCTAGATAAGCAAAGTAGCCAAGAATGCTCAAGCATTTATTTCTCAAAGGAATAGTTTATCCCAAAAATGTAAATGCTTTCATTTACTCACCCTCAAATGTTAAGAATCTACAGGCTTCTCTTTTCCATTCAATGAAAGTGAAAGCTCACAGGAGCCCTCAAGCTCTAAAAAGAACAAAAGAGCAGCTTAAAAGTAGTCCATATTGCTCATACACCATATGATAACTAAAACAGAATAAACATGAAAACTAAACTCATTCTATCTATACCGTAACATTTGGTGCCTCTGAATGTGTTAATGCAGGTTTCAAAGAGAATGTACAAGCATGTGCTAGATGTAAGCAAAGTAGCCAAGAATGCTCAATAAAAAAAAAAAGCTCTGCTGATAACTAAAACAGAATAAATATGAAAACGTACTCGGTTACTAACGTAACCTCGGTTCTCTCTAGAAGAGGGAACGAGTACTGCGTAATATCTTACGCTAGAGGAAAATCTCTTTTCCGCGAGATATTGAAGCCAAAAATTATCCTTAATTTTGAAATAATGTAAAACGCGTTGCGGCAGCATGCAGACATAGGCAAGACGGCTCGCGCTGGTTGGCTGCCCTGCGGCAACTGCAGCAGCCTATCGAGAGAGGCCCCTCCCGCGCCTACTGCGTCACGTCCCGCCGAAACAGGCGTGGCCCTCTTCTAGAGAGAACCGAGGTTACGTTAGTAACCGAGTACATTCTCTTACGAGAGGTCTCTTGTACTGCGTAATATCTTACGCTAGGGGAACACAGTGTAAAACGCCGTGCGTGCAGAGATCCAACACCAAAGTCCGAAGGGCAGGTGCCCGGGGCTCATATAGTGCATGATCACCAGGGACTCGCAGAGAGTCTGGGAAAGAGGGGCTAGAACAGCATCATTCCCGTAATAAGTAGCGTCCTATGGAGCAAATTATATCAATAGTGTTCCACACAGTCAGGGCGAAAAACTCGGCCTAGACAGATGAATATTATGAGTCTTACACACTGCCCATAGAGTTATTTTAATCGACCAGCGAGCGGCGCTCAAGCGGTTTCAGTATTCTGAGCCGATAGCATCGGGGCAGACAATACTGATTTATTAGACCGAAAGCAGCTTAGCCTGCAGGGCGGGAACCTCTAGGTTATAAAACCTTATAAATGTAGACGGGGAGGCCCAGCCTGCCGCCATACAGATATCTTGCAAGGCAATCCTACTAGACCAAGCCCACGATGAGGCCATGCCTCTTGTGCAGTGCGCTCTGACACCTAACGGGTACTGCAGGCCCTTAGAAGTGTAAGCCAGCGCTATAGCTAGGCCTGTCACGATAACAAATTTAGCTGGACGATAAATTGTCCAAGAAATTATCGCGATAAACGATAATATTGTCGTTCTGAGACCATTTTCATTTAATATAATTATAATGGCATAATAATGCAGGTACACCTTTTCAACGATCTATAAAATTTTATTTCTAAAGAATATTAAACATTGAAAATGGAAAACATTTTAAATATCCAAAAAAATGAACAAAACAACCAAAAACAATAAAAGCAATGGACTCTTAGTGTCTGTTAACAAAATAAATGTCTGTTAATAAATAAAATGGATGTAAACAAAATTGCACTTAAAAAAATATTAAACATTAGGCTTTAGACATTAGGCATCCAGTGATACATTCCATAACAGGCAAAACTGACAGTTAGGACCTTTGTAAACAAAACAAAAAAAAAAGCCTCAACAAGCCATATCGCACAATTTTGCACTGTTACTCCTGTTACTTTGTCCTCCTGTTACTTTGTCAAGTGATTGTGTACTGTCGGGAAGACGGAGACGCGCTTTATTGCGTGTATATGCTACGCACTGAAAATACTTGGTTAGGATTAGGGGTGAGGAGTGCGTGCGTATTACACGCCATTGTATCATATGCACGCAAAAACTATTTTTGGCGTATAAATGGCACGAGAAATAACATTCGTGGTATAGATACGCATTTTCATGTGATCGGGCTCGCTGTCGCAACTCACAACTAGCGTCTTCTCTCTCTCCCGGCAGTCGCCGCAAACAGTCCCGCCGGCGCTTTCCCACACAAAGACCATGTGACTGACAAGCGCCGCCTCCCCACACAAAGACCATGACAAGAGAGTTCACTCCTCCTATACGCTAAAGAACCGAGAGTGGTCATCCAGTCTCTTTGGTAGAGACTGAGAGAGAGAGACGAGGAAAACAAACAAGCATGCAAATGGAATTATCGCGGCCGGAAAAATTATCGAGCTCATTTTTTTTTATCGTGCGATTAATTGACTTATCGACTATCGCGACAGGCCTAGCTATAGCATCAACTATCCACCTGGATAGACTCTGTTTCGACGCAGCTAGTCCCTTAGAACGTCTGCTGAACGAAACAAAGAGCTGCTCCCTCTGTCTGAAGACAGTCGAGCGAGACACATAAGCCCTTAATGCCCTGACCAGGCAAAGGAAGCCTGTGTCCTTTTCCTCATTAGAGACCGGCAGGGCTGACAGGGAAATCACCTGTGCCCTAAACGGTGTGTTGAGGGATTTAGGAACGTACCCGTGCCTTGGTTTGAGTATGACTTTCGAGTCATTAGGCCCAAATTCCATACACGTCGCGCTCACTGAGAGCGCTTGCAAGTCCCCTATACGCTTTACCGAAGCGAGAGCCAGAAGAAACACTGTCTTTGTGTCTTTGTCTGTCTTTGCTCTGCCGAACGTCTTCCACAGCAGTTGGACTGTCTGCGGGTGTAGAGACCATTCTCCTGCCGGAACATTGTTTCTGGACAGTCTGTCTGGTCCCATATTCAGGTGGCCTGGCACGTGCGCTGCTCTCAACGAGCGCAGATTGTGCTGAGCCCAGACCAGGAGGCGCTCCGTCAGCCTGTAAAGGTTTCGGGACCTGATACCTCCTTGGCGATTTATATAGGCCACCACCGACATGTTGTCTGAACGGACCAAGACGTGGTGTCCTTTTATCTGGGGACAAAAGCGCCTCAGTGCGTTGTCGACTGCCATCATCTCCAGGCAGTTTATGTGTAGAAGCTTTTCCCGTTCTGACCACTGGCCGCAGAACGGTCTGCCCTCGAGCAGCGCTCCCCATCCCGAGGTGGAGGCGTCCGTAGACACCACCGTCACACTCGTCACTATATCAAATAAATGCCTTTGAATTTTCTATTTATTAGAGAATATTGATGTATCACAGTTTACAAAAAATATTAAGCCCAAAAACTTTTTTCAACATTGATAATACTTGAGCAGCAAATCAGCATACAGTTTTCGAATAACTTCTGAAGAATCATGTGACACTGAAGACTGAACTAATGATGCTGAAAAAAAGGCTACATTTTAAAATGTATTTAAAAATAAAACAGTTATTTTAAATTGTTATGATATTTCACAATATTACTGTCTTTACTGTATTTTTGATCAACTAAATTCATCCTTGGTAAGCATAAGAGACTTCTTTCAAAAACAACAGCAATGGTAGTGTAAGTAATGTCGATTCAGTAACATTGGTTCACATGTGCCTTATCATCAGTTGCAATTAACTTCAAATTTGAATGCAAGGGTTTGAGGTTAAACAGTCTTATACATAAAAAGAAAGAAAAAAAAAGAAGAAAGATGCAGTGCAACTTTCAAAGAAGTCAGACTTGCACATGTTTCCTTTTAAAAAGCAGCACAGATGAAAGCAAAACCTTTTTCTGTGTGAAACTGCCTTAAAAGTGCTTGATGGGGTAATTCTCAATTAGTATACCATGGCCTTAACCTGATAAGATAAACTCAAACTCAAAGAGTTTTAAACCGCTGTAGACCTCCACTTTTCTAAGGCTGTTTACACAGTTGTAGATCTCTTATGGAGAGCTTGAAGTGTCAGGCTTTGCAGGCAGTTTTTATTTGAGGGCAAAAAGATTAATACTGTTGTAGATTTCTGTCTCTATCTATTTTTCCAGTTGTGCTGTCAATCACTGTAATGGATGTTGAGATGAAAAGCCAGGGATGAAAAACAAAACATGAGGGAAATGGTTATTATTATTAACTTAAAGCTGACATGAGCTATTTTCCTTCAGAAACAGATTCCAATAAAAAACAACAACATATAATATATCCTTCAAATGGAATGGATTATACACTCACCTTGTGGCAGGGTAAATCAAATGTGAAATATCATACTTTTCTGCAAGTTAAACAAATAGCCTACTGATTGAAATGCAACACTTGGGAATGCATTGCCTCGCAAACTAATTTAAACACTACGCAGTCACACTGTTGCTAGCATTGTCAGAAGAATTCTGATGTAGAATGTGTCTGCAACTTTCAGTGAACACAGAATTGTTTATGCAAGCAAGACACAACACATTTCTTCATATTGAAATGGGAGGGCTGATTGCTACAGTCAAAAGTATTTGTTAGATGCTGAATGTTTCATAAACACAAGCCAAAATTAACATATTCATGACAAAAAGTCATGGCAATTACAGAGGCACAGGAGGGGGTAGTTCTGTTGCTTTCAAGTTTAGAAATGCATTATGCATTCTATTTGAATGTACGCATACTTCACATTCCATAATTAATCTAATCATAAGTAGGCAAGCCTATAGCTTTTGGAGGTTTGATAGAGAGTAAACTGAGTACAATCGTGTAATGTTATGTTGTATTACAAATTTATTAAATGTTTAATTTAGGTTCCAACATTAAAAGTAAAGACTTTGATTTCAGTAGGGTCAGTTTCTAGCTAGAGACTCTGGACAGTCCTGTTTTCTCTATTGTGTTTTAAATGAGTCAGATCACTTAGATTCTCACCTTTTGGAGCCCAAATGGCTTTCGGAGCCCCTGGCCCAGACGTTGAATCGTTAGGTTGATTGGATTAGCTGTAGGGGAGACTTTCACCTCACTCACACAAGTTCCAAGCGAATTTAAAAGACATTGTTCATAATGATAGGGGGTTTGTTCTTTCAACGGCTTGTAGCCTATACTTCATCCTCAACAATTTATGTTTTCTGTGTTTTAAAGTATCTCAATTAGAAACCGCTAGCCTGACTACGTCAGACTTCCTACTTCCGCTAATTTCATTTCGCTCCTGTAGTCAGTCTGAGATATCATAGCAGCCTATCTTTCAGTTTTCCACCGGCCTGAAAACAGCCGGGCCAATCAACGAACAGAGGGCGGGCTGAGAGCCGTGACGTAGACGCTGATTGTACCGTGGATGCGTAGATTTACTTCACATAATCTGCAAAAGTCGTTCACAGCCATGTTCACTCCGGTATTTCGCTCGATGTTTTAGTTTTTGCATCATACATGCGTTTACAGTGGAAGTTAGATGCGGCTGAGCATGCGCATAACACACGCCATAACCAAACGTTATGTGATTGGCTTACGGGTAACCAATGATTTTAAACTTCAGACAAGCGCACCCCCGCGAGAGAGAAAACACTTCTCTATTATGCTATTCCAGACTCTGTCTACGAAGCAAAGTGAAGTAGCAGAGTCTGGTATTACCAGGCTAAGAAACCGCTTCATAGACGCGTGATTCAGACTCAATTGCGAACCGATTCCGACCGTTTTGGCCAATTCATTGAAAAGAACCGCCTCGCAATAGTGCTTCATTTGCAAATTCGCTGAATTCGTGAGTCAGTGACCTGTTCAAAAGAATCAGGGGTGCGTTTCCGTACAACTATATAGCTCGCTGCTTAACTACCATACGATGCATCGATGGAGAAATCAACTAGCAAGTCACGACTGTTTCCCGAAACCGTATGTCGCAAAGTATCGTTCAACCACGTTGATTTATGACGTCTCGCACGTGGTGGACTAATAACTTATTTTAATTAATCTGTTTGAGATCGAATTAACGCTAGATTTTGTCATATAAGCTACAGACATGGCATCTAAGACCATTTCTAATTTTTCTCAGTTATTTTCCTTTATTACCAGACTCAAAGACTCCAACCACACAAGTTTGCGATGCTGTTTGCGAACGTTCGTTGGAACGATGGTTTCGGGAAACACCAAATCGTTGAACTATGCTGATAACGACGGAACTTGCGACCATAGTTGGCTAACGATGCTTTCGGGAAACGCACCCCAGACTGAGTTAAAACCGATTCAAACCGTTATGATCTATGGTTATGGATTGATTGAAAAGAACCGACTCGCAAGACTGATTCATTCACGAATCTGGCTGCATTTCGAGTTCTTCTGATTCTAAACGGCTGACACACAGAACAACATACAGTCACAGCGTATTAGCTGAAATGTTTTGAAGGAAAATGATTTTCAAGTCGGTACATGGGAATCTCCCTCGTCAGATAAGTATTTATCAGTAGAACTGTGGCCTTTTGAGTTGATCAGACCTGCCCACAAATGCACCCCTTTGAAGAATCAACAACTCCATGTTGGTTTTTCCAAAGGAAACTTACTCCACTGAATCTAATGTGGATCTTATCACCTTCGTGGTAAAAAAATAGTATCAAGGGATCAATTGATAACACAGTCAAATATATTATTGTGCATTTTTATTATTATTATCTTTAATATTATTATTAAGCTTTTGCCCGTTAATGCGCATGCTCATTATAAGAGCCTGAAAAAAAAAAAGCGAAAAATTTGTATTGTTACATATGATATTATTGTCAAATTCTATACCTGATTTTAAACATGCTTTTTAGACGTAATATTAGAGATTTTAAAATTTCGGTCTTTCCCCGTGTAGATAGGTCACTGACTGTATCTGTCTTGGATTTGATCTTTTATTTATTATAATAGAGCGTTTTGACCATATCTATATAAACGTAGCAAAAAAAAAAAAAAAAAAGTGGTTGTTTATATTTGAGCACAGAGGAAGAGGGTTAATCACAACCATTGGAATTATTCTTGTATTATTTTATTTTATATTTATTTTGTGTTATTATTATTATTGATACTCTTTTAATGTCTCTAATAATAACTTTATTTTTGTCTATTCTAAGGATTCTGCATGAAAAACAGATTGCCATCATAATTTTTTAACTGAATGTCTGAATGTGTGTCTTTTGTGATAAAGCAGAACAGCAGATGGCAGCAAATACTTACACTCCCATCTCAAACACTCTCTGGCATTGCTTGTCTTCAAATTGTATCCCAGAATAAGACTCCTTTTAGCCACTTTTTTTTTAGTTTTAGTTTTGATTACATTTTGGAGAAATTATAGATTCATCCAATAAGGTTAACATAAGCCGTTTTTTTTCTGTTCTTATTCTTTATCCCTGCTGCTGTACTGTACATATTCTGGGAACCTTTTCATTTTTTTCATTTTCCAGCTGGAGGATTTTTGTGGGGCCTTGAACCAGTGGATTTATACTTTTTTCTCTTTTTGTGGACATTGTTTTTTTCATCAGGACTTTGAATTGCCTACCTACCCCAAAGCTGAAAAGGACTGAGACAGGACTGTTGTCTACAAGTGCACACTCTAAGAAGAAAAGGTTCAAAAATGAACCTTTTGAGGTTCCTGGAAATTGCAACTGTGGGGGAACCTTAAGGTTCATTTTTGAATCTTTTTTATAGTTAGAAGTTCATATTTGCACTTTAAAGTTCTTTTTTGAACCCCAAAGGTTCAATCTCTTTTAAGAGTGTGTCTTGTCTTTAGATTTTCAATACAATGTTGTTTGGGGTCTTTGATGTCTTTGCAATCATGCTGTTTTTGAGTAGTACGTTTGACAAAGAGTAAAAGGAAACAATAGTCAACTCCCCTTGTGACTGACCATCTATAACAACCTCAACTCTTCATAAAAGGGTTGAATCATTATCACAAGGGGAGTTGACTATTGTTTCCTTTTACTCTTTGTCAAACGTACTACTCAAAAACAGCATGATTGCAAAGACATCAAAGACCCCAAACAACATTGTATTGAAAATATAAAGGCAACTTAGACACTTGTACGGCACACGCAAACATAACATAAATCTGTTGACTCTTTGTATAAAACTCAAAGAAAATAGTTCCTATTGAAAAAGTTCAAGAGAAATAAGTCCATGAAAGCAAAATATAAATAAAAAAAGATAATACTCAACAGTCATGTCTCAGTCCTTTTCTGCTTTGGGGTAGGTAGGCAATTCAGAAAGAGAAAAAAGTATAAATCCACTGGTTGAAGGCCTTACATAAAACAGGTTATCCTCCAGCTGGGAAAAAAAAGGTCCCTAGAGTATCCACCACGTATATCCCAGACCAGAGCGTGCACATATGAAATGGCTCCAACGAATACACAATGTCTCTCCATCAAGGAGTCTCTTTTTGAACTTCGCCTGAAGAGATGACTTTCCTTCAAGAAAATCTCATCAAAGCAGAGACCCCCGCCCTCATACCAAGCTGTGAAATGTGCTTGAAGATGAGTGAGTGTGCATATGTTGGTAAGATTAATCTCTTCTTTAGCGTCTTGACTCATCTCGCCTGCCTTCCTTCTGTGAGATGCTCTGATTCACCCTGGATCACATTACATGAAGCCATATAGTTTCTCGAATCATTGAGAAGATTCAAAGTAGCTGATGGTCCTATTGGAACCAAGCTAGGGTTCATTGAATTGCCTGGACATTATAGAAAATCAGATATTGTGACCGACCTGGTGAATATTTTCTTCACTCATGCCCAGATACATCCACCAGCCTGAGTTCACGGTCACCATTATAGAAAAAACAAATGAATTTTACATTTAATACTCATATTATCACACGTGTGCACATGTGGGAGGCTTGGAGCATGTTTTATTTTTGCGTTTTAGTTTTGTATGTGATCACATACAATAGCTTTTGAGGCTTGTAATTTCAAGTCATTATACAGCTGCAAGGAATAATGTTAAATAATACTTAAGAAATATATAAAAAAAAAAATTATGCTAAATACAATGCTAAATAATATTAAATTATTAACATAAATAATATGTAAAGAGTGCGTGCTGTATATATACTATTGACATTTATTTTAAAGTCATTTATAATTCACATTAATTTGAGGAATTATATTACTATTATTCAAAATTGTCATTGTACAGATGCAAAAAAATGTAACTAAATAATACTCAATAAATAGTTAAAAATAATGCTAATTTGCACATTCTAAAACCCACACAAAAAACATGTGATTTTTCCTAATATGTACAATTCATGAGATTTTTCCATGAAGACAAAATTTTCTTGTTTATTTTCCTCCAGAAAAGTACAGACCTAAAGGAGGCACAATGTAAAACATTTCTAACCTCCCCAACTCAAAAATTTCTAGTGACTGGTCACATCTAAATTTTTCAATTGGCCCAAGTGAAAATTTACAGTGCAGGCGTTTTTCACCTCTGCATCACCTTCTTTACCTCAGCATCAGTAAAGAGTGACATTTACTTGAGCCCTGTCTCAGACAGGGTTGACAAGACCCCCAATGGGTGACTGACTGAATGAGTCCACTCAGTTTGTATCAGGAGAGAGACACTGACTGTCAAGATGTCAAAGCTTCCCTTTCTGGGTACTGTGTATATATGTGTGACTTTACATGTGACTTTTCCACATCATGATGTGTCAAGGCTGTGCTAGTCATGTTATTTTTATGACTGTGCACAGTGTGTGCCCATGTTACTTTGCACATGTTCCTGCATTGGCATGGTGCATTGCAGTTTATATGCGAATGGATATTGACAGCATGATGTAATGTGTCTTTGCCTTTCTGCACATCCGTGTGTTTCTCAAGCGCATATATGGAACTTCTGAAGGTCAGTGTTAATGAACAATGCACTGAGGTGTTGTTAATCTCTATAAATTGGTTAATGCTACATTAATGTCATGCTTGTCATTTATTGATTTTCAGGATATTAATGGTGGAACAACGCTAATTAAGAATTCCCACAAGGTATGAATTAAAAGGTCTCGAAGCGGCCCACAGTACTCCAGACATGTTTCATGACAAGCGATTTGATGGATGAAGTCTAGGAAATGGACTTCAAGAGGACAATTAAGAGGGTAGGAGATGCTCTAGAATGTCTGTACAGTCAAAAGCATTTTGCATACAGCAGCCTCATAATTTTCTGTGATGAGCAATCTGTCGCCCGAGTATGTTTATTATATCTAAGATTGGGGTGAGCTAAATTTATAATTTTCACTACTATTTTTTAAAGTAAATATGGTAACACTTTACAATAAAGTCTTATTTGTTAACAGTAGTTAATGTATTAACTAACATGAACTAACAATGAGCAATACATTTGTTACAGTATTTATTCATCTTTGTTAATGTTAGTTAATAAAAATTCAGCTGTTCATTGATTGTTCATGTTAGTCCACAGTGCATTATTTAATGTTAACAAATACAACCTTTGATTTTAATAATGTATTAATAAATGTTGAAATTAACATTAACTAAGATTAATAAATGCTGTTGAAGTATTGTCCATTCTTAGTTCATGTTAACTAAAGTAGTTAACCAATGAATGCTGACAAATGCAACATTACTGTGTTTCCGAAAATACTTATTGGGTATAATAAATGAATAATAAGTAATCAGAAGTGACAGTAAAGACTTTTTATATTGCAACAAAAAATTATATTTTAATCTTCCTATTTATTCAATAAGTATAAGGTATAATGGTTTATATAATGGTTGCTACTGCTGTTTTCAACATTGATAATAAGAAATATATTTGATTAAAATATAATAAAATAGAAAACAGTCATTTTAAATAGTAATAATGTTTTACAATATTACTGTTGCTATTATATATATTTAATTTTACTTCAAAATTTGATTCAGAGTCAGAGATTCAAAGAGATCGAAGGCTTTGAGTGAAACGTTGCATGCTGATCCTGTTGTTGATTAGGATTTTTTAAATGGATGTTATAATATCTAATGATCTCTAAGAAGTAGAGATCACAGTGCTGTTTTGAGACTAAGAAGAGCTTTGGAATGTCTCATAACCTTTTGCAACCTTGTTCGATCACACGTAGGACCCTGGACCTGGCAGTCACACTGAAGAACGCTGCTTAATGGTGTGTGAATCCATACAGGGCAGGTGCTGCCACAAGTCACCTTGAGACATTGACCCTCAGGTAACAAAAATCCCCTTGAGTGCTGGGTTGATACATGTTCCCTTAACATTGGCATCTGTGATATCCATGCTATATTAACACGTAAGGCACGTATTTCACAAGGAACAGCACATTCTGTGTATTTCCAACCTTTATGTGGCTGTATGATAATTAAATCCAGACAATGTTGGAGTTAAAATCACAGTCACCATGGTTACAGAACGACTCTGACCCTCCTCTCTCCTGACAGGGACTGTAATGATATGCTGATGCATTCTGGGTAATAGGAAGAGGGTCCTGTTAGAGAATAAGGTGGTGCACCCTTGAGATTGAAAATCAAATTCTGTCCTGAACCCTTAAACAAATTGATTCCTTAACCTGGCTCACTTGTGAGATATGTCGTATTGAATAATAAAAGATCAGTATCGCAGACTAACATTTTGGAAGGAGGAAACCTTCGACTAAAAGCCATTGATGTTTTGCCAAAGTAGCAATCACAATCTTTTGCACTGTAGCAGCAAAACATCAAGGGTTTATGAGGTATAAATGCATGAGTATAATAGGAGTGCTGTTGATTTTACTGTATATACTGTAATCTGTGGTCATATTTGTGTTCTGTTTAAAGGATACACAGACCTGAAATAAACCGTGGTTTGTTGAGGAGAGGTCTGCTATGTTACAATTTGAAGTGTTCGCATTTATGGCCCTACATAATGCCGTGTAAAGACGTGAATATCTTCTGGATTTTGGTACAGTTTCAAAAGTACATATAGGAAACTGGTAGATTCTAGTTTTAGAATACTACAGAGATTGAGTCTTGATTCTTGTCAGTATTGCAGAAAAGAACATTAAACTTTCAAAGTGCTGAGGCTTTCCTTTTGCTTTTCCCTGTATACCTGGCCCAGTTTCATCTACGGATTACAGACAAATTAAAGCTCACTCTTACATTGCACACAAACATGGGCGAAATGCCACATCATAAATTACCACCTCAATTAAAAGTGAAGGTGTAGCTTATTTTAAACCTCAAAATGAACGGTAACTTGTTAGTGGAATGGAGAAATAAGTAAAGCCATCAAAAATAATTGATGATGTTACGCTTTGGTGTACTTTTTCTTGTATTTTTTAATGGTGGAAACGATTAGTTATGATAAACTGGAGATTTTGGTCCACTATAGCACAGAAATTCTTCACTTAAAATTCAAAATGAATTTTTTTGGCTTTTAGTATGAATATGTTATCCTTACTGTTATCTATATGCTAGTGTGTTGTAAAAAATGTCAAAATTCAGATTTAGAAGATATAAGCATTCAAAACTTACAGTCTCTCACTTCCGCCAATATGGATCAGTGGCTATATTTATATCAAATAATCTATTAGTAATTGGATTGATGGCTCAGTCAAGCTGAAACACCATCAATACGACTGAGCTCGATCCGAATGAAATTTCGATCGGATTTTAAGGTGTGGTTTATTCTTTTTCTAATCCGATCGAGAGAACATGTAAACACTTGATCGGATTAAAAAACGAAACTGGAAAGGACTGCGCATGTGCAATGACAAAGAAATGGCGTAATGACGTATGACGCACGGAAAGAGCTGCAGCTGTTGTTAAATAACTCGTGTTATTCTAAAATTCTCCTACCACAATCAAAGTTTTCTGATGAAATTTCATGAACTTTTGATTATAAAGAAAGAAAATGACTTAATTTCTTGCTTCAGGCCCTATTCTGAACTCCATTCAAGGAAAGTGCCAACTCTACTTAAATTCTGGGAAAGATCCTGCTAAAGTAACACATTATAAGCAAAGCGCTGCCAGGACACATGTGTCTCTGACATTAGCAGTCTCATCTGCCACCTTAGATTTGGTCATGTCAAGATGACACGAGTATCCCATGGAGAAATGTGAGGATTCCCGAAAGCGCTCTCTGTGTGCCTTGCGTGCAGATGGAACCAAGGTTGTCACACATGCTCCATGTCTTGCCAGCTCACATCACATCCCCATTTAGCGGTGTCAAACTGCACGGCATATGTGGACAGTAGTTTCAAAATGTCAGTAAGATGCCTGTTGGATTAAGTTAATATTCAAGAGGAATGGTCCAGATTCAGTCCAGCTCCATTGATTTCATCAGTGACATGTTGCTGATCACCACAGGATTGTAAAATAAATCCCTAGGTTTGTTTACAATAAATGGAAGTCTATATGGAGCATTGCACTAGGGAAAACGTGAAAATACACACCGTTTTTAAAGTACATATGATTGCAATATGCATTATACAAGTTAGTGATGTAACCATGTTCAAACTATGTTGTACTCCACTCACAAGAATTAATCTGTAATGCAAAATGTGTGAATGCAGATGCTTCTAGCTATGCACTCTCAGTGTCACACATGCTGTTGTTTCAACATATGTCAAACATATTAGGCCCTATTTTAACGATCTGAAACGCAAGTGTCAAAGCGCAAGTAACTTTGTGGGCGGGTCTTGGCGCTGTTGCTATTTTCCCGGCGGGATAAATGACTCTTGCGCCTGGCGCAAATCTAAAAGGGGTTGGTCTGAAGTAGCTTCATTATTCATAGGTGTGGTTTGGGCGTAACGTGAAATAAACCAATCAGAGCGTCATCTCACATTCCCTTTAAGAGCAGGCGCGCTTGTTCTAAAGCGGATTCCTATTATAACGGCGGATTTGCCAGGCGCGCGACAGGAGCGGTTCAAGGCCGAGGAGACCGACGTTCTCGTCAGGGACGTTGGGGATGGAGGAACACACCCAAATTAACTTCGGTTAAACAGGCGTATGATAATTTGGGTAAATGTGTAAGCTAGATGTATGCTTTTATAATAAAATGTCTATCTATCTATCTATCTATCATAATAATGTATGATTTGCAAAAATAACTGCGTCTGTGTGTAGATGAGAGAATCAAAGTGTATGCGCGTTGTGCACACGCTACATTGATCAAGCATGCACCCTTAAAATAGCATATGAATAACATGCGCAACGCGCCACTGACTTTAAACTGTTTTTTTTTCGGTCAGTGGCGCAATTGTTTTCTAAACCTGTAAAATAGCATGAGGGAATGTTTGTGCCGGAACACGCCTCCTCTTTGCGCTGAACCGCCCCAGGGAGCGCAAGTGTATTTCTTAGTTAACCGACGTGCATCTGTGGAGGGAAAAGTCCGCTTTGCGCGGGTGCAAAATAGGAATGATACATGCGTCGGTGTACAAAGTCAAATGCGCTGGGTGCAAGATAGGGCCCATGGTGTTTCAAAAGGCTCTATAGTGAGTGTTAATGTTAAAAGGTTTCCTATACTGTCAATTTTCTCTTTCAGGCCAACTACACAACTGATAATTTTCACTGCTCACTTGCAATACATTAGCCAAGCATTCATATCTGCTTATGCATTCTTTTCAGGATTCTTTGATGATTAAGACGTTCATCAAATTAAAAAGTAACATGTACAAGTCTTTTTCACAGTCTTTTGATCAGCTTAATGTGTCCTTGCTAAATAATGGCCCAAATGCAGTAGAGCTTAATTTATATTGAAACTGGAAAAAAAAGGTACATCCGGTATATACTGAATAAGCTTTGTCATAAAGAATTTTATAAGAAATGTTAGCAAAACACAATGGAAGGTAATATACTTTACCAAATAAACACAACAAATGGAAGTTAGCACATGTAAACTAAATTGATTTCATCACAATAGAACCAGCTTTACAGTTTTGTGGGAGTTCTCCAGTGGGAATCATTTTGAGAGATGAACCTGTCTTCGTCAATGTTTTCTCATTGTGACAGTTAAATTACTTCATACAAGAACGTTAAATGAAACATAATTTCATTTTCAGGCGGTAATGTTGAGGGAAGGTGGGCTGATGTGGGATGGTGGATAAATTAATAAGATGAAGTAAGAGCTAATCCTCACATATTGAGTGATCTCAAACTCACATGTACAGGACAATTTGACCCACTCAAGTGAATTAATGTTTGTTTGGAATCTCATCATTGGATTTTCTTTCTTGTCTGTTACTGTGGTATCCTCCAGTGTGTGTGGAGTGTGAGGGCTTGGGTGTATGAGAGGGAGGGTCAGGCGTGTACGTGAATACGTTCTGGTTTCTAAATTTGAGTTCAGTTTAAGGTCTGTCCACTCCAGAACTCAGTGGAGCTTGTCTGACACTGACAAATACTCTCCTCCCATCCTCTAGAGAGAAATAGAAAGCCAATAACGAAAATGGGAATAAAAACACAGCAGAGTAGTTAGAGGTGAATATGATGAAACCAGAAAGGAATAGGACATAGAAGAGATGGAAAGAATCCTAATGTCTTTCTCTTTAGCATCATTATGTTTCTGAAATGTGTCAGAATTCAACAGTTGAGTTTTGACATTGAGTTCTGAGTCTTGCTGCAATGGTGCATTAGTGGACATTAATGTGATCTAATTTCTGTTGACAGTTTCATTTTTTTTTTCAGGTCAACTACACTGTACAAAGTTTGGTGTCTGATTAACTTTGAAACAATTTCACTCAGCAACTGCTCAATTTAAAAAAAAAAAAGTACACATTGTAAGTAAAACATTGAATTACACATGACATTTTGAAGTAGAAATACTGTTTTTTTTTGTAAAACATACTCTAATAAATCTTGCTGAGTAAATTGGTTAGTTGAGTTTAGTTAAAAATATTACAACATATTTCTAGCTATAGATACCTGAATAATGATACATTGGTTTTACAAAAGTTGTATTGGCTTTGGAAGGAAACTCTATCACCCCCTTGAGTATTGAGGTTTGTTGGCAAGTTAAAGTTGGCATTAAATGAAAATTCTCTATTTTCTAAATGGATTTTCTAATAATAGTGTAATTAGTGCATTACTTTAATCTAAATGCCATAACTGGACCTTCCAATGAAATCGTCAGACTTCTTTCTGGTGACATATGCAGGACTTCTCAAATTATTCAGTTCACTTGGGGTGTATTCACACTTGTAGTTCATTCACTTGGTTCAGTTGGTCTGGACCAAAAAACAAAAACATTTATTCCTGGTCTGATTAGCGTTTAGATTGGCTTTTTTTTTTTATCACCGAACCTAAGGGCACAGGGATATGTTCACAACCTAAATGTTTGGCTTTAATGACGTATTGCCTATTTTGAGACGGAACTTACTGAACATCCAAAACAATGCTGTGTGCTGGGATAAATGCACTCGCTGTGTGTGCGTAGCCTGATGGTATTTTGACCAGCTGAGAACTGGTGAAGAGCTTATAAAATGTGTAAAGGGAGTCAAAACAGCGGCAGGAATCTGTCACACACAAAAATGAAGATCTGCTGCGTGGTCTCGTGACTATGAAGTGAAAAAACAGGTATGCTTGAGCATTCTGTCCTTTTTAGGCTCTCATCTTGCTGTTTTTGGTTCATTTACATGTATTTGGTTCGTGTTGCATTCATACAGTATATCATTCGAACCGCACCAGAGTTCGTTTGGAAGTGGAGCGAGACCAATCTTTTCAGCGGTCTCGGTCCACTTGTTTGGTGAGCACCAGGGTTCGGATGGCAGCGTTCACACATGTTCAAATTAACCTCACTAACAGAACAATTGCACCAGGGTTCGTTTTAATTGAACCAAACATGCCAAGTGTGAAGACATGTAAACGAACCAGACAGGAAGATGAGACCCTAAAATGACAGAATGCTCACATTTTATAAACTCTTCACAAGTTCTCAGTTGATCAAAATACCATCATATGTAGGCTACACACATACAATGAGCGAATTTATCCCAGCAAACAGCATTGTTTTGGATGTTCAGTAAGTTCCGTCTCAAAATAGGCAATACGTCATAAAAGCCGATCAATCAGGTTGTGAACGTATCCATATGCCTTATTGGTTCGGTATCTTTAGGTTCGGTGATAAATAAAAATGTCAATCCGAACGCTAAGCAGACCAGGACTATGTTTTTTTTTTTTTTGGTCTGGACCAAACAAATCAAGAAAACCGAACTACAAGTGTGAACACACACGCTTGCATTCATTTGCCGCCATTTTTATTTCAATGTCCACATCTCAAAAACCAATCAACAACTGATGCATAGAAGTGAACCAAATCCCAATGATACATTACACTCGGATCAGATGTACATCACAATATAGAAGAAAAGATCTGTCTTTACTTCCATTTTATCATTACTTTAAGTATGTTCAACGGGTCTAATCATTAGTAATGCACTGGCCAAGCATTTGTACCTGAGTTGGTGTACTTGCGGAGAGTATTTTTCTGGAAATTCTTTATAGAAAGTCTCCTATCTTGAATTTATATTGATATCAAATCTCCATTTCTTGTCTCTGTGGCACAATAATTCCATGCTGTACTTTCGTAAATGTCATGCCAAATAATAAGCTCAAGGTTTAGTTGTAGCCTCCAAAGTTCAAACAAGCTGTAAAATGATAACCAGTGTGGAATTATGGGAAACAAGCTTGAAATTACACCCTGGGCAACCTCTTATATTACATCCATTGTTATGTCTTAGAGTGGTATGAATGTGCTAGTAGTATTTCAGATGGATTTTAATCTCCTTGTGTCCGCACACATACCTGGTGCTGTACAGAGGCGCTGAACCATTTACTGCCGTCACTGAATTTACTGCCAGTGAATTAACACTGCAATGCCACAGTTATTGCCTGCAGTAATGGAGCTATAAACTGAGGGGAAATTGTGAAAGCTCAGAGAAAGCCCTAGGCTAAGGATGCTAAAAACATTAGCAGCAGCTTCTGTAAAAGGACCACAATACCTCTATATCATGCTGAAATGTAAATTGTTAGGACTTTTTTTTTTTTTTTTTTTTTTTTAGAAGTCAAAGTAGAAGTCAAATGTTACAGTTACATTCTTCAAAATATCTTCTAAAAGCTATTCAGGTTCAGAGTGACATGAGGGTGAGTAAATGGTTACAGAATAAAACATTTGTATTCTATCCCTTTAAAGCTGATTTCTTGTGCTGCACAATTTGAGGAAAATTACAAAATTTAATTACCCCCCATTATAATTAGGATTGCTATTTAAAATGCATTTAAAATTTTTTTTTGTGATTTATATCAATATAATAAATAATAAAAAATATATACAGTGGGTACGGAAAGTATTCAGACCCCCTTAAATTTTTCAGTCTTTGTTATATTGCAGCCATTTGCTAAAATCATTTAAGTTAATTTTTTTTACTCGTTATTGTACACACAGCACCCCATATTGACAGAAAAACACAGAATTGTTGACATTTTTGCACATTTATTAAAAAAGAAAAACTGAAATATCACATGGTCCTAAGTATTCAGACCCTTTGCTCAGTATTTAGTAGAAGCACCCCTTTGATCTAATACAGCCATGAGTCTTTTTGGGAAAGATGCAAGTTTTTCACACCTGGATTTGGGTATCCTCTGCCATTCCTCCTTGCAGATCCTCTCCAGTTCTGTCAGGTTGGATGGTAAACGTTGGTGGACAGCCATTTTCAGGTCTCTCCAGAGATGCTCAATTGGGTTTAAGTCAGGGCTCTGGCTGGGCCATTCAAGAACAGTCACGGAGTTGTTGTGAAGCCACTCCTTCGTTATTTTAGCTGTGTGCTTAGGGTCATTGTCTTGTTGGAAGGTGAACCTTCGGCCCAGTCTGAGGTCCAGAGCACTCTGGAGAAGGTTTTGTACTTGTACCTGTACTTGGCCGCATTCATCTTTCCTTCGATTGCAACCAGTCGTCCTGTCCCTGCAGCTGAAAAACACCCCCACAGCATGATGCTGCCACCACCATGCTTCACTGTTGAGACTGTATTGGACAGGTGATGAGCAGTGCCTGGTTTTCTCCACACATACCGCTTAGAATTAAGGCCAAAAAGTTCTGTCTTGGTCTCATCAGATCAGAGAATCTTATTTATCACCATCTTGGAGTCCTTCAGGTGTGCTTTCATGTGTCTTGCACTGAGGAGAGGCTTCCGTCGGGCCACTCTGCCATAAACCCCCGACTGGTGGATGGCTGCAGTGATGGTTGACTTACTACAACTTTCTCCCATCTCCCGACTGCATCTCTGGAGCTCAGCCACAGTGATCTTTGGGTTCTTCTTTACCTCTCTCACCAAGGCTCTTCTCCCCCAATAGCTCAGTTCTGCCGGATGGCCAGCTCTAGGAAGGGTTCTGGTCGTCCCAAACGTCTTCCATTTAAGGATTATGGAGGCCACTGTGCTCTTAGGAACCTTAAGTGCAGCAGAATTTTTTTTGCAACCTTGGCCAGATCTGTGCCTTGCCACAATTCTGTCTCTGAGCTCTTCAGGCAGTTCCTTTGACCTCATGATTTTCATTTGCTCTGACATGCACTGTGAGCTGTAAGGTCTTATATAGACAGGTGTGTGGCTTTCCTAATCAAGTCCAGTCAGTATAATCAAACACAGCTGGACTCAAATGAAGGTGTAGAACCATCTCAAGGATGATCAGAAGAAATGGACAGCACCTGAGTTAAATATATGAGTGTCACAGCAAAGGGTCTGAATACTTAGGACCATGTGATATTTCAGTTTTTCTTTTTTAATAAATGTGTTTTTTTTTAGTATTATTTATGCTGATATTTATTGATTAAATAAAATGTTAAACAAAATAGGAAATAAAACTGCAGGGAGCCCTTAAAGATTATCCTTGGTTGGCAACAGGTTTATAAACGTTTCTCATTAAAAATGTTTGGGGTACATTCCCAAATAAAGCAATAAGCCCTGCGAAGCCGTGATTTACAGTGAATTTAGAACAGCTAAGGGGCGTTGTTAGGCACGACGTGGAGCGGAGTTTTATAAACTGGTTATTTTTATAAAATGGTCACTCCATAAAAATATTCATTGTAATATTTATTTTATTCATAAAATAAACACCAGCAACAAAAAATATAACGTTATACAGTTTTTCTCAGTCGCTTTGGTGCATTTCTCACATCACTATTTACATTTGCACAACAGTTAATGCAGTTCTCAAAACAATTAGTACAAACTGCAAAACCTAGTTGATAACCTGCAAAAGCGTGTCACTTGCTCAAAATGGATAGCTCATTCCTCAAAAGCAAGTATTCATGTCAATGAAAGTGTCAGTGTCATCAAGATGAAAAGTCCTGACACCATTGTTTATGAACAAGATAGTCAAATGGCTTTGTCACGTTTTCATTATGACAGTTTACTTTGTAAATGTTTTCCAATGCAAAAAAGTCAGATCTTGGTGACACAACCTGAAAATGCTCAAGACAGCACTTTATACTATTTGCACAGCCATTTGAAAAATACAGTAAAGTTACACATTACTGTATTTAGTGAGGTACCCGAGTACAAGACACTGAATATGTATGTTTCACATTTTTACTGCATATGCTCTTTGCAATTCTAATTTGTTCACAGCATTGTGCCAAAGAAAAAATACACCCTTATTTACAACAAACATAAACTCCCTTTGGGTAGAGCTGTGCACAACTGTACACAATACTGCAGTACATATTGGAACTGAACATACAACATACATAGTACTGTAATCATTCATGCACATCCAGATGTTCCTCTCTGTCTGGCCACATAATTTCATCTACATCACAGCGAATATCATCTATTGCTCAATTGCAAATTGTTCAATTTAGAAGACATTTTCAGGAAAAAAAAAGATTTAAAAAAATTTGTCAAATTTGCTTGACAGATTTTGAAAACTAGTTCAACATTTTTGTATGTAATGACTCAAGCAATGAAATGAGGACTATTAGTTTTACATGGAATGACTATTCAGCATTCACAAGTATAGTTAATTTTGACTGACATGACATAAGCAAATGATAATGTTATAAAACAGCAGAGATTTGTATGAAAGCAATTGATGCATGTCCAAAAGCATTTGCAGTTTGTTGGAAGGAATGAGAAACTGCTACTATGATGTGCACAAATGACTAAATGTTGTGGAGGTTGAACTAACTGTTGTGCAAATGCAAATAGTGATGTGAGAAATGCACCAAAGCGACTGAGAAAAACTGTAATATAACGCATTTATTCCTCCGCCAAGCAATGTAGTTCCAAAGAGGTTGCCAAGCAACACATGCAGCAACAAAGAATCACAAACGGCAGTTGCGCAGTAATACTAATGTAATGCGGTCACAGGTGCATGTTTGTTGAGTAATTTACAACAGCTTCGAACGCGGCTCAACCAATCAGAATCAAGGACCGGAACTATCCGTTTTATAATGCACGTTTTATAAGCAACCCAAACTCTGAGCACATTCAGAGATGAGTTTGTGTGCATTCACAGCATTTGCTGCATTCACTGATCATGCCTAGGGCGCAAAAATGAACCGGGAAAACTAGTCCAACAGGCCACTCATATGTGATGAATGCTTTTCATAGCATTAAAAATTGTATTTAAATAATTTCCTAAGTCTTTCATAAAGATGAAACATTTCCAGAAAAACTTCATCTAGCCGGTTTTCCCCATGTTTGCCTTCATCCAGACTGACATTTCATATTGATGAGGTTCAGTTCCTTACAGGAAACATACAGCATGTTTCATGTTTTTTTGCCTTCAGAATTTAAAATCAATGCAGTTACACTCCTCGAGTGTTCTT
Source organism: Rutilus rutilus (assembly GCF_951802725.1). Lineage (NCBI taxonomy): Eukaryota > Metazoa > Chordata > Actinopteri > Cypriniformes > Leuciscidae > Rutilus > Rutilus rutilus. The sequence continues at coordinate 39,260,124 of NC_140221.1, forward strand.
CCTTCCAATGAGCAACTGTGATAGCTAGTTAGACGAGTCTTCTCATGGTGAGTTGAATGAATTTATGCTTGGTGGATAATCTGGGATTTTCAGACACTCCAAGGCCAACTGCTTCCAATTTCCAGTGGACCCCACCAATCAAAAGCCTGCCTTCCCCCACTCTCTCTACACTTCCCCAGCCCCTCTCTTTCTTAAATGCACACACATTCACACATCATGCATCAGCAATGTCTTTTGTGCTGTATTGATCCATCTTTCCAGGCTTGCATACATCTGTTCATTCTGTGATGTGGGCAGCAATGCATTTGCCCAGGATTCACGATCAAAATCTCTTCGATTTTAACCAACAGATGTTCTCTTCAAGTGCCCTAAATTGCACTCTAATTGGAGGTGGACTGTGTCGTCACACACAGGGTGCGCTTTTAAGACACAAAGCAATCTTGTGATATGTGACGACCCATGTGTTTAATGGGGTTTTCCCCAGCGCTGGCTGGATTATTCTGCCCTCCCAAATGATTACATGGGTGACACCTGTTGCTCACTTCCCTTTGGGCCTTTAAAAGAAGCAAGACAGATAGCAGATGCGGGCGACCTATTTGATTTGTTTAACTTTGTTATTTGTTTGGTTGTGTTTCTTTTTTCATGCATCACAATGCTACATCACATTACATTCCCATGCATTCATCTAGCATTACACTACTGATGTCTGACTGCTACATTACACAGCTTTTGTATAGTTTTCCTTTTATTAATAACATTTTGCTTTAAAAGTTCAGCTTTCTCGTTTCTCGTGTCCCTACTTTGTTGCGTCCCTTTTGAGCTATGGGGCGTAACATGATACAACAGGTCTAGATATAGCAGTTTTTGGAGGGAGGAAGATAGTTAAAGAAAAAGAAAAACACTGCACTGCAGGGGTTAAACAAACAATCTGAGCCATAAGCACTTATCGCTTGAATAAATTCATGTGATAACAGCAAATTGGAATACATGGTGACTCATCACAGGGACTCCACTGTGAACTTCTATTTGCAAGAAGATTAACATCATCAAAAATTGTGAGACCAGAATAAGACCCTCTCAGTCAATTGAAGACCCAGCAGGAGACAATGGCTCTCATTAAGAGTTGTTTCCTCTATTACTATGGGTTTCATTAGAACATTTGGGAACATGTAAAACATTAGAACATGTTGTGTACACTCACCAACCACTTGCTAGTGCCGGTCTGGACCTCTTTTTGTCTTCAGAACTGCCTTTTTGGCATAGATTCAACAAGGTGCTGGAAACATTCTTCAGAGATTTCGGTCAATATTGACATGACAGCATCATGCATTTGCTGCAGATTTGTCGGTTGCACATCCATGATGCGAATCTCCCATTCCACCACATGCCAAAAGTGCTCTATTGAGATCTGGTGCCTTTGGAGGCCATTTGAGTATAGTGAACTCATCGTCATGCTAAAGAAACCAGTTTTAGATGTTTTGAGCTTTGTGACATGGTGCGATACTCCTCTGGTAGTAGCCATCAGAAAATGGGTAGACTGTGGTCATAAAGGGATGGACAAGGTCAGCAACAATTCTCAGGTAGGCTGTGGTGTTTAAACAATGCACAATGGGTACTAAGGGGTCCAAAGTGTGCCAAGCAAATATCCCCCACACCATTACACCACCATCAGCCTGAACCATTGATACAAGACAGGAATGGAGTTCTTAAACCAAAAACACTTTAATGCATTCATGAACTATCTGGTTCTGAGAACCCTCTACTTTGATGCATGTTATAAATGTTTGTCGTGAGTCATGAAGTAACGCTATAGCAACAGATATTTTGATTATTAGTATGTGAAATTTATGTTTATGACGACGTCTACATCAGGAGCCTTAGTAGCTCATCACCATAAATGATCCTGCACTGGAATATAAAATATGAATCTTCCCTCTTTTTCTTTGTAGATATACCCTCTTAAAGCAGTTCCTATTTCGTCCCACTCGACTGCCCTATCAGTCGCCATGACACAGTGATTTATTAGATCAGAGATGTTGCGTGGGGTGGTGCAACCCAGGATAGGAAGAACTGTGAAATGCTCCTTGACTGTGAATTGCTTTGGACCCAGTGTTGCCGCATATGAATTACCTGGTGGAAAAGTTTGTATTTTGTACTTTGTAAGGGAGACTGGAACTAGTTGTCACACAGGGAAATGGTCACAAGGTCTATATCTCAGAAACTATAAGTACTTTCATAAGTACTTATAACTTTCATTATTTTTTAGAAAAGAAATAAAATCTTGTAATTATTTGTGTAATTCTACTGTTTAACAGGTTTTTTTTTAGCTATAGTTTTAATGGCAGGTCCCAGTTTCCAACTTAATATTGTGTGAAGACATGCCAAATATTTGTAATTAACTATTTTCCCTTTCCCTATTCTCCCTTTATTTACATTTAGTCCTACAGCGTGATTCATCAACAGTTCTGTGACAACAGTAAAATTAGTCTCAGTTTGAAACTGTAGTGCTATTCGTCTCACCTCATCATATGCTCTGAATTGTCAGATCAGAGTCAGACCTCACCTGGTCTTCTGTGACAGGACAGGATTGATGACTGGGAGTTAATCTGGCTAAGAGACGCTGTGTACTGCACACCTCTCTGTGTGAAGAATCTATGAGATGAGATAGATTCAGACAGTTAATACTCGCGGTGCCAAGTCACTGAGGGAGATTCACAATGACAGCTGCAGATAACAAGCTTTACCCAATCAGCTGGTGAAAAAGAAAAAGTGATAGAGAAAGAGAGCGAATAGACAACTGTTGTCTTTGGAATTCTACAGTATAGCAATGTGTGTGGTTTTTGTGGTCAGAATTTGTGTCTGTCCAACACTTAATTAGTACTGATTACCATTATAGGGAAATAAACTAGAATAGGCAGTTCTGTTTGTGAATATCGATTTTGCCTCAAGCCAAAGATTTGATGCAACAGACTTTGCAAATTTGATCATATCAACCTTTGGAAATGTTGTTTCCAGGTGGACTGTGCACTTCAGCTACTGGATATTGCAGTGTGGAAATCTAATTGGAGCTTGTGGTTATCAAATGTGATCCACAGTTTTGAGTGCAATATGCATCCGGCAACCCGTGAAGGAACTTTGGGTGGAGTCTAACAGGACCTAAATCTGTCATAAGGAACAACAAGTTGTTGCAGAACGAAACATCGAAGTTCAGCCTGGGATTAACGTGGCGTCTTCCTCTGCTTGGCCTGGGAGCCTGGTAAGTCATTACCTTAAACTCATTAACAGTTAATTAAGCTGGAGAATGGACGGTGAGTCAGCTAGGCACAGCTGGATGGGTCAATTTTCTTTATTAAAGAAGTGCTGGAGTTTCTGTAGTTTGACTACAGATCATGGCACTTGCCAAGTTCACAGGGCCAAGGTCATAGGTTTGTTTCCCAGGAAACTCGCTAAATATATTTTACATTATAATGAATGTAATTTAATTGAAAACCGAGTTGGTAGATGGGTCAGATAAGCCTTCTTGTGGAATCCAGTAATGGATGAGTGTCCAAACCTGACAGTGTAAGTGTAATTGTTGAATGTTCTAGAGCTTGTCAAAAACACTGGATTAAACCGGTAGATTTTTGATCCAAAAAAGGAAGGTAAACTGTTTAAAAGGAGGGCAGCATGGTAGCAAAAGTGCAACACAAAGTTGCATATAAAAGTTGGTAATAAAATAATCGTATTACGATCATTTTAAAAGAGCAATTTATTTTTAAAAATTACAGTTAATTTATTTTTCTGTAGCACCTTTGTTTTAATTTCTTTTTTTCACTTTATCTTAAATTTGAACGTCAATAGCAAAACACCTGATGGTTGAAAAGAATGAAAGAACATTACCTTATAGGTTTTCAAAGACTACAGAGTAGAGAGATTGGTACAGAGTACAGTACAGAGATTGGACAATAAAACTAAAAACACCACAATGTTTTAGACCACAATAATGAATTAGTATGGTGTAGGGCCTCCTTTTGCAGCCAATACAGCAAGTCCTTTACAATGGCCAGAGGGATTTTGAGCCGTTCCTCTTCAAGAACGGCGGCCAGGTCACTATGTGATGCTGGTGGAGGAAAATGTTTTCTGACTTGCTCCTCCAAAATACCCCAAAGTGGCTCAAAAATATTTAGATCTGGTGACTGTGCAGTAGATGTCTACACGGGTCCAAACATTTGTACCCAAACCCGAAGGGACCCGTAATGTGCTACACAGAACCGACCCGGACCCGTCTTTTATTTCAAAAGCCGGACCCGGACCTGTGCAGATCCGAGAAATGCCATACCCGGACCCGACCTGGACCCATCTATTATTTGAAAGCTGGACCCGAACCCGGCGGGAAGACACAGACCCGACTGATGTTATTTCTCTCTGTATTCCAAGCTTAATCCACTCATTATTTCAGCTTCAAAAGTCCACTTGATGTCACAGTGACGGATGACAAATGTGACTTTGCAGATTTGCATTTCGACTCGAGTTAACTCACATAATAACTTTGACTGTTTGCCCTTTTGAACTATAATAACGATTGCTCGTTCAGCGCCATGGCCGCTGACGTTAGCATTATTTATTTGCTATCATCTCTGTGCTCTCTGCGCCGAGTCTGACCACCAAAACTTTAAGATTAAACAAGACGGTTCATTCATATTATTATAAAAATGGGACAAAGTGTAAAGCGTGGCTTGACGGAATAAGTAAATAAGAAAAGTAAGAGACAATCGTCAATTGGTAAAGTCATTAATTAACGATTGATTCGATTGATTAACGAATATTTTTTAAATCATCCACCAAATTATCATCTATTCCTTACAGTTAACTATGAGTTAACAACAATGCCACAAATGATTAAAACACCTGGCTGTTAGTAAAACACATTAAATTGAGTTAATGCCTAAATAATATATTTTAATACAAAAAATTGCCTAATAAAGGCTACCTACAGTATATAATTTACCTTATCATTTCATTTAATTTTAAAATTCATCTATATAATATTGTCTCAATATGTTAATGTTTTATTCAAGTAATGATTAATAAAAAAAGGAAAAAAATAATAATAATAATAATAAAACTAGCATGAAATAAATGTTAAAGCAGAAATAAGAAAGCTGTCAAGTAATCCCTGGTTTAAACTTGCTCGCTATACCGCACTTCCACGCATGCTCAGTCCTCTCCGCATTGGATTGTTGGAAATAGTGCTTCAGCAAGTGTACATTGAATGTACACTCGAATTCAGAGAGGATTGTGGGTAAAATTAGTGAACGAATGTAGGGAATGATATCGTTTACTCAGAATTCGGACACCACTACAAAATGGCCGACACCCGATATAGTGCACTATATAGTGGATAGGGAGCGGTTTCGGACACAGCTATTGTGTCACTGAAGCTCTGGTTGCCATAGAAACATGACGCGCTTGAGACTGCACATTCACGTTAGCTGCCTGGAGCAACCCGAAGAGCTTTTTAGCGCAATTTGTGTGTTTTTTTAACCTTATTTCCCAGCTCACACTTTTCTTATCCTAATTTTACAAGTTGCAAGTTACAAAAAACACACAAGCAGTGCTGACTGACTCTGATAACGGCCGGGTGTTCTCCGAGTCCGATTGACTCGGGTATTACACACAATGTTAAACAGACCCGGGACCCGAAGTAATAGATTGGGACCCGACTGACCATTTAAAATATAGACCCGAACCCGTACAGGTCACGGGTCTCGGGTGCTCCGTGTAGACCTCTACAGTGCAGGCCATGGGACACTTCACTTTCATGTTCATCAAACCATTCTGCCACAAGTCTTGCTGTATGTTTTGGTGCTGATACATGGCATCTGAACCATTGGTGGGTGCACATGGTCCTCCAGAATGGTTCGGTAGTCCTCGGCAGTGATGCGCCCATCAAGCACAGTAGGGAATGCCGTGATATTGCAGCCCAAACATCACTGATCCCCCCCCCTTCACTCTTGGCAGGCAACAGTCCGGGTGTTAAGCCTCTTTGGGCCTTTTCCACACTATAACTCCCACGGATTTGTGACAGACAATGACGGTGGACTCGTTGTTTCACATTGTCCACAGCCCAAGATTTGCACTGTTGGCACCAGTGAACCTGACATTTTACATTGGCTCTACTTTTGAACAGTTTACAGCCCAACCATGAATATTGACTCTGCGGAGCTCCCGATGAACAGTCTTGGTAGAAACAGGAGGGTTGAGGTGCACATTTAATTCTGCAGTGAGTTGGGCAGCTGTGGTTTTATGTTTTTTGGATACAATCCGGGTTAGTACCTGGACATCCCTTGCAGACAGCTGTTGGATGTGTTTCGTCCTACGCGGTGGTATGCCAACATTACCCTGGATACCATAGCTCTCGATACACCACAAAGACTTGCTGTACTGGTCACAGATGAGCCAGCGAGCCACCAACAATTTGTCCTCTTTTAAACTCTGATATGTCTCCCATTATGTTGTGTGGATTTTATGTACCGCTGTGTTATTATTGCTCTTTTTAATTCAACCTCCACTCTCTGTTCATACTGATGTAATGTAAAATCAGTGAAGATTGGCCACCAGGTGTGAATCCTCCAACACTATATTGATCGGTGTTTCAGTTCACTGTCCAACGCCCTATGTATGCATCATGCAAATAATAATATGTTGGATTTTTGCTTTTAAAATGCACATTCATTACAGGCAGAGGTATTTTTGAGCAGTATTACCTCAAATGCTTTGTTTTCCATTTGCATATAATGGCACTTATTGTATTCTGAAATACTCTTTGAATTACTGTGTTTTTTTGTGTGTTTTTTGCATTCAGAAACTTTAGTATTTTGCTATTGAATTAGGAACTAGCATTACCATCATAAACTGCTTACATAAAGTTATGCCAGTTAAATGCCAGAAGCTTTTAAAAGGCCATAAAAGCAATGTAGGATTAATGCAACCCTGATGTTTATAAAACATCCTAGAGACTCAATAGATGATCTGCGCCTGATTGCAGATTTAGCAAAGAGTCAGGAAAGTTCTTGGAAACAGTTTTTTGTCAATAGATTTTTTCAGCTTGTGGCTTATGAGAACTATTTTCCTATGCAGAGCAATGGTCTGTGGCCTTCTGATGAGACAATAGAACGATTAGGATAGACTATGTTCCAAAAAACATTAATCAAGTGTATTGAAATTAACTTTCAATTGACTTTGCTTCCTGAAAGGAGGATCCCATGTTGATAAATTGTGAGAGAGTGTATAGCATGCTATTCAGAAAGATCTTTGTTGATTAATCAGCCTGCCATCTGCATGCGATGTATGACAAAAGTGTCAGTGGGGAGGGGGGGTCCCGCTTGTTGGAATGTGCCACGATAACCCCCGTGCCAGGTTACACCAATAGACGATGAAATCGTGTATTGACGATACCCAGATCGTCAAAAGCATCAGCTATCGACCTCATGAAGAGGATTTGGCATTTTCAATTAGTGTATTAAATGATTATTATTGTTGCTACTACTTTTATTATTAAATTAATATTACAATTCAATCCCAAATTTTATAGCTCATCACCCCGTTACCTGACGCACTGCGAGGAAAATAAAAGTTTAGTTAGATTAGCTTACTCCTCATTTCAAAAACAACTTGTTTAACATGAAATATTTTTCACTACTTATAGGCCACAAGAGAAATATTAAGAAAATAAATTAAAATCCTGATTTGCGCTATGCCTCTGAAAAATGTAGGCTATTTTCAGGGTGGTCATGCATATACCTGCACATATCTGTACATACTGTACATATGCATATATATATGCACATATCTGCTTTGTACTATATTCTTGTTTTTCCAAACAAAATGATAAGAATTATTGTGATAAGGTGTAGAATTCTTGATAACTAATTTTAAGGTCTCCATTAAGAGTAATCAACAGATTCTGATGTCATCTCCCATCCCCAGCTGTGTATTTGTATTCATCACATTGTTGTCATGGCAAGGAAATCACAGTACTTTATCCTTTTACCCTCCCTCAATAGAGCGCAACAGTAAGGCTCCATTTATTTTCTCCATAGAGAAATAGTTTTGAATGATAATGTATTATAAGCTTTTCAAGACAGACAATGTGATTTCAGCTTAATTTAAAACACAAATAAATAAATAAATCAACAGCCCAATTACTAGTGAAGAACCATACTACCCATGAAGATCCACCAATCGGAGAACTCAATGTTACCATGGAAACAGAAATTGCCGGAAAGAGCTTAGCAGTGATTTCGCACTCCCATGAAGCAGTTCAAATGGCGTAATCAAGTCTCCTTACACTCTCACTTAGATATTTCTTTGTGGATATTTTGCATCTTAAAATATGTGACGATTATTATAAATATTTTAAGATCATTATACAGTGAGATCATTATACAGAAGAAGGAACTGAAATATTTTGAATGCTAACGATCCACAATCTGACTTCTTATGCTGCCTGAATCATAATCACACCATCTTCGTTCGTTGGTCAGAGGAGGACTGGCCTCCCGATCAGCCTGGTTTCTTGCTGAGTTGAACTCATTTCATAATTAATGTACTTTACACAGTTATTGAATCAAAATGAATCAACGCTGAACTGATTTCAACTGAATATGACTATTTTTACTATTGTCTTTTTAGAGCTTCTTTTGAATTCTGAACGATCTGTTTTGTATAAAGCGCTATATAATTAAGGTGGCTTGACTTGACATTATAAGATTATTGATCATTATACTTATTATCAAGTTAATAGTTTTATATTATATCATATCATAATATTTTATTCTTATTACCATCAGTTCATGGTGTTTCAGTGTCCTCCATTTCCATAGTTTATTATGTTTTTCTTCAAATTTCATAGTTTTTTTTTTTTTTTTGTAATGTTATGATTCATTCTCAAAGCTGGTTGGTTTGGTTCAAGTGCCCTTTTGTAAGGTTTTTTTTTTTTTTTTTGTAAGTCCCTATGGAGAACATGAATGTGAACAACTTCTGGAACCAAGGCTGTTGATAAAGTGGGCTGTTGCGCTCAATTAGCGACCTGCCGTTCCTCTCCCAGTTTGTCCCCGTTCTTCTTTTCTACCATGTGACCTCAATAACCTTAACTTTTCTCTAACTTTTGTCTTTTTTAAGCCACAACCACCCTCTGTCAGTTTACTTAATTATTTTCTTGAGGACTGCCATGCAATGCCTCTATCTGTAATTACAATCACACATGAAGGCGGGGTGGGGGAGGATAAGGGGGAGGAAGCGAAAGAGGAGCTGTACAATACTTTGATCTTTCCTTGCTTCTGCATTGCCTCGTCTGTTGGAAATAAAAAAGAATTGATTAATGGTTGCTCAAAGCTGTGCTTCTGTATATACACTATAGAAAAGTCATGTTACTGTGACTTGGCCCAGTAGAGTACTGCTCTTTTGTGATTTTTGTAAAGTTGCAATGCTGTGATTATACAGTATGATTGTGTGGGAATTGTGATTTTGGGTATTATATTTGACTGATACTAGAGTTCTGATATTCTGTTGCTGGTATGTCAAAATTGTATAATGCTGTGATTGCATGATGATGTTTAAATGTTATTGTGTTTGCATAATGCAGGGATCCGATGATATCATATTGTGATTGTGTGGTACTGGAATCCTCTAGTTGTTGCTGGGATGTTGAAAAGGTTGGATTGTGTGATGCCAGCATGTTGTGCTTGTTTGATGTTGTTACAGTTTGTTGTTACAACCATAATTGTGTGATTGCTGCTGTTATGTGATATGACACGTGTCCACTATTCAATGCTTTGACTTTGTGATGCTGCCATGTGATTTTCGCATGTACTGTATCACGTCGCATATATTATAATCACACCTTGTTCGTTTGTTGGCCAGAGGAGAACTGGCGCATTGACTGAGCCTGGTTTCTCCCAAGGTTTTTTCCCCTTCCTTTTCTGTCACCGTCAAGTTTTTTAGAGCTGCTGTACAGCCGGAATGAATTTGTTTGCATCACTGAATCATTTTCCTGTTATCATTGTAAATCTGCTTTGAAACAATCTGTATTGTATAAATTGCTATATAATAATGGTGATTTTACTTGACTTGATTGTATGATGCTGTGATTTGCTAGAAATGTGTGGGTCTTTTTGCTGTGATATTACAACTTTGTACTTTTTGCATTAAAGATTTCCCCTCAGATACTGACATGGTATTAAAATCTACTATTGTTACAACTTGGTAATGTGATTATTTGATGTTAAAAAGTGTTATTGTATGCTATAGTATGATATGAAGTATTAAATGTCACAGTAGTGACACTACCTGTGTGGTGTTGGAATGTTTGCTTGCATTATGCTGGGACGTGATTATGATATTGTGTTTTTTGTGATGCTGGTGTATGATGTCATTGTGTTGTAGTGTGATCTGTGATGTTATTTTTGGGATGTTGTGACTTAATTGTCTGAATTTGGAATTGTGCGGTTGTTTGTTTCTGGGATGTCATAAGTGAAAGTGATTGTGTGATGTTAGAATGATGTGAATGAGCAATACTGCAATGTGATTATATGTTGTTGTGATTGTGTGATGCTTGAATGCTGGGGGTTTTCTGGGATGTTCTCACTGTGTGATGTTATTATGCTGTTATTTATGTTTTTGCTGCAGTTATGTGAAGCGTGGTGTGATTGAATTAAATAATTTTATGGCGGTGTGATTATGTTTTCTGATGTTGTGATGTATAATTGTCGGAATTTAGAATTTTGTGATTTGTTGCTAGAAAATGTCATAAATGTAAAATGCTGTGATTTTAGAGTGACATAAATGAGCAATACTGCAAAGTGATTGTTGTTGTGATTGTATGACGCTGCACTGTCATTTTTTTTAATTAATTTTTACAGAAAAATACTACAAAAATGCTACAGTAAAACATGTTTATTAGTTAACTGTAAGTTACCTAACCATATGTGACCCTGGATCACAAAACCAGTCAAAAGTAGCACGGGTATATTTGTGGCAATAGCCAACAATACATTAGGCTACAGTGAGGAAAATAAGTATTTGAACACCCTGCTATTTTGCAAGTTCTCCCACTTAGAAATCATGGAGGGGTCTGAAATTGTCATTGTAGGTGCATGTCCACTGTGAAAGACATAATCAAAAAAAAATAAAAATCCAGAAATCACAATGTATGATTTTTTAACTATTTATTTGTATGATACAGCTGCAAATAAGTATTTGAACACCTGAGAAAATCAATGTTAATGTTTGGTACAGTAGCCTTTGTTTGCAATTACAGAGGTCAAACATTTCCTGTAGTTTTTCACCAGGTTTGCACACACTGAGGGATTTTGGCCCACTCCTCCACACAGATCTTCTCTAGATCAGTCAGGTTTCTGGGCTGTCGCTGAGAAACACGGAGTTTGAGCTCCCTCCAAAGATTCTCTATTGGGTTTAGGTCTGGAGACTGGCTAGGCCACGCCAGAACCTTGATATGCTTCTTACAGAGCCACTCCTTGGTTATCCTGGCTGTGTGCTTCGGTTCATTGTCATGTTGGAAGACCCAGCCTCGACCCATCTTCAATGCTCTAACTGAGGGAAGGAGGTTGTTCCCCAAAATCTCGCAATACATGGCCCCGGTCATCCTCTCCTTAACCCTCTACCGCACGCATTATGCTAGACCTATATAAAAAAATATTTGACTCTTTTTCTTTTCTTAGAATGGCTTAACTTGAAGTGCTGTAGAATTTAAAAAAAAAAAATATATTATTCTAAGGTACTTTATGATATGTTGCCATACGGCAACAACATACAATAGTGGAAATGACTTAGAATAAGTGTAAATTTACTTATAGTTAATATTTTTGTTGTTTGTGTTGATTCAATTTGTGCTATAATAAGCTTTAACACAGTACTTATAAACAACACCTTATACATACTTTCCAACAAATGATTCTTCCAACTGATTCTATTTATTCCATTCTTTTTAACTGAATAATGCTTTATATTCTTTGAATTTCATAAATTTTTTTATTAATATTATTAAATTGCAAATGTATACAGTTAATATCAAATATAATACTGTTCATCATGTATCTTACAACATTGACATAAAACCATTTACATAAAAACATTGCAGTTCATGGAAATTCAACATTACCCAATCTTATGAGAGAAAGACTGAACATGACCCCCATCCCATAATCCTTGAAACTTCACCTTTTTTCTGTATGAAGCTTCACGAAGCAGTTTTTTTCAGAGGTGAGGCACAGGTACACCTCACATTTGGTGCACTTCACCCTAACAATACCCTTACAGCCAGGATACTTGCACCTGCCTTTTTGAGACACCATGGTAGGCCAGTGGTTGGTCTGGTCCAGTCGTACTGGCTGTGGTGGCAGTGGGCAGGCAGGTCTCCGATGTTTTTTCCCATCCAAAGCTGATTCAGTGCTCTGTGAGGGCCTACCTTTGCGCTTCAGCCCTCCCTTGTTTTCTTTGCAAAGGCAGTGAGCAATGTCAATTTTAAAGTCAAGCAGACTCAGTTGTGCATTTTGTGTGAGCCCCACATCCTTACAGTCTCTGCGGTAGAGCAGCCAGCTTTCCACCGTGGTCAAGTCCAACATATGAAACACAATGCGGTGGTACCACTTCTTTGAGCGGATTTTGGTGCGGTAAAGAGCAATGAGAGAATCCATGAGATCCACCCCACCCATGCTTTCGTTGTAGAGTTGAATGATGTTTGGACGCGTCACTGTAATGACCTCCTTCCTCTTCTTGTCCCACCGCTCCACATTTGAGGTTGGAGTGGCTGCTGCAAATGTGCTCAGGAGGGTAACTGGGCGGTTGTCGAACCATTTCACTGCTGTTAGTGCTGTACCGTCATGTGTGGTCTCTTTTTCTTCATATGTTCCACGTCTGTAGGTCTTCATAACCTTGTCCTCTGTGAAGGTGCATCCAGCCAGACGATTTTGTCTTACAGTTCCCACACTGTGGATCCCTACTTTCTCAAGCTGCAACTGAAGATCAACACCACAAAACCAGTTGTCATAAAACATTTTGTGGGACATATACTGCACCACAATCGAGGCCAACTTCAAAACAATATTTCCGCTGGCACCAATGTCTGGAAAACCCTCCGCTGAAGTGATTGGACCAGTGTAGAAATCAAAATTGTAGGCGATGCCATTCCGATCACACAGCACAAAGATCTTGTAGCCCCAACGCTTCGGCTTCATTGGAATGTACTGCTTCAGCTGGCTTTTACCTTTGAATGGTACAATCTGCTCATCAACACATAGGTGCTCATCCATTGGGATGTGATTAAAACTCTCCTGTAAAGCTGTTAGGAGTGGCCTCACTTTGAACAGCTTGTCATAGCCAGGCTGTCCAGCAGGCACCTGTTCGTCATTGTTGGCAAAGTGTAGAAAGCGTTTGATAGCCTCCCATCTTTTCATTGACATTGTGTCAGCCACACAATCCACTCTTGTCTTTGTGCCCCAAAACATTCGGGTATGTGGCAGGCCATGTACAGACATGTGAAGGCATATCCCCATGAACTGCTCTATCTCCTCAAAAGTGACATTCAAGGGCGTGGTTGGGTCACACTGGATGGCATAGAGATTGCTCTGGAACACCATATTTTCAATTGTGTTTCTGCTCAGAAGACCCCTGAAGTATGCAATGGGCTCCTTAACATGGTCAGCATGAGGGAGGCTGCCCTTCCATCCTGGAACGGCAGCAGTGCTCCTCTTTTTCCTCCATTTCAGGTTCTTCGTCTTTTGGAATGGTGGGCACAGGGCAGCTCTAACCTCTTCTTGATCTAATGAAACATAAGCAAACATGCATTAATGTTATGTGAAAAACATGTAGGAAGCTACGGATGATTCGATTTCTGGACCTATTCTTTGACCTGACCCATAACTCTGTCTCTTTGTCACTTTCTGCACAAGTACAAACCTACACACGCACACACACACATGTCTGGTTCACTACACTAAACTGTATATTCTCTCCTCTTACACTAACCCTAGCCCTAAACCTACCCATCACTCTCACACACACACACACACGTCTGGTTCACTATCTTTGTGGGGACTCTCCATAGATGTAATGGTTTGTATACACTACAAACTGTATATTACCCATCACACAAAACTTTCTGCATTTTTACATTTTCAAAAAAAACTCATCCTGTATGATTTATAAGCTTGTTTCCTCAATTTAGGTCTCCACGGTGACACGAGTCCCCATGAGTCTGTGTGCATTCAGGTTGAAGTCCCCCACCAGGATAGAAAAAACATGAACACACACACACACACACACACACACAGTTCTCTATAACAATAGATAGCATTTATGTACCTCTCTCTTCGGTTGCTGGCACAATTCCCTCTTCAGTTTCAAACTGCAGCTCTTCATCTGCTGAAAGGATTAAAAAGTATTCAAAACAATACAGTGTTTGTGTTGACAGACAATATACAGTAGGTCCAATACATATTATAATTAATAAAAAACAAGTCTAACGTATCCAGATGCATCAGAATAATCTACCTAACACTGTTTGCTAGACTAATACCTGTCTTGTCTGCTTCTGAGCTAACTTACCTGAACTGTCTCCATCACTGCTCCCATCTACTGTCCAATCCACATCATCCTCATGGTCACTAAATCCTATCTCATCCTCACTTTCATCTGCAGGAAGAGCCAGTTCTGCCCTTCTCTTCTTTACCTTGCCATAGAATATGGCAGTGCTCACTGATATATCTGTATTCATACTGTATCTAATCAAAAGTAAAAATGCCATTTAAATTAGATTTTTTTTTCCATAATACAAATGCCTAGGCAGTCCTTAACATATGACTAATAAACATTATATCACTGGCATTAATATTGTTATTGTTACAGCTTAACAGATTGCAGCTGACCTTTCTGGCTAGCTAAACTATTGCAATAATGTCATTCCACTATTGCACAGTGTTGCCGCTTGGCAACATAGACATTTGATCGATTTACCAAAAACTAATTTCATAAAAACTTTTTTGAGTGGTGAATATGTCATCATAACTTACCTGAGGTGAAGTTTCCGTTTTTTGTGTGTTTGTGATATGGGCTGGTCCTTGTTTCTGAATGACGTTTAAATTTGCTTTCAGAAACTACCGACAAGAGACGCAGTCTGTCAGAAATCGCGCCAGAAAAAAAACCTGCATGTCATGTGACTTAACCAAAGCACATCATTGGCTAAACTAAGGTCTTCTCATTCCAACAAAAAACACGAGAATGTTTTCTTAAAGAGACCGTGGCAAGGAAATGAACAGAAAGAGTATGTTGCCATATGGCAACATCATGCGGTAGAGGGTTAATACAGTGCAGTCGCCCTGTCCCATGTGCAGAAAAACACCCCCAAAGCATGATGCTACCACCCCCATGCTTCACAGTAGGGATGGTACTCATCATTCGTCTTCCTCCAAACACGTTTAGTGGAATTATGACCAAAAAGTTCTATTTTGGTCTCATCTGACCACATGACTTTCTCCCATGACTCATTGGCAAACTTAAGACGGGCCTTGACATGTGCTGGTTTAAGCAGGGGAACCTTCCGTGCCATGCATGATTTCAAACCATGATGTCTTAGTGTATTACCAACAGTAACCTTGGAAACGGTGGTCCCAGCTCTTTTCAGGTCATTGACCAGCTCCTCCCGTGTAGTTCTGGGCTGATTTCTCACCTTTCTTAGGATCATTGAGACCCCACGAGGTGAGATCTTGCATGGAGCCCCAGTCCGAGGGAGATTGACAGTCATGTTTAGCTTCTTCCATTTTCTAATGATTGCTCCAACAGTGGACCTTTTTTCACCAAGCTGCTTGGCAATTTCCCCGTAGCACTTTCCAGCCTTGTGGAGGTGTACAATTTTGTCTCTAGTGTCTTTGGACAGCTCTTTGGTCTTGGCCATGTTAGTAGTTGGATTCTTACTGATTGTATGGGGTGGACAGGTGTCTTTATGCAGCTAACGACCTCAAACAGGTGCATCTAATTTAGGATAATAAATGGAGTGGAGGTGGACATTTTAAAGGCAGACTAACAGGTCTTTGAGGGTCAGAATTCTAGCTGATAGACAGGTGTTCAAATACTTATTTGCAGCTGTATCATACAAATAAATAGTTAAAAAATCATATATTGTGATTTCTGGATTTTTTGTTTTAGATTATGTCTCTCACAGTGGACATGCACCTACGATGACAATTTCAGACCCCTCCATGATTTCTAAGTGGGAGAACTTGCAAAATAGCAGGGTGTTCAAATACTTATTTTCCTCACTGTATATGGGTCAAAAATATCGATTTTTCTTTTATGACAAAAATCCATGTTCCATGAAGATATTTTGTAAATTTCCTACTGTAAATATATTTATTATTATTATTTATTTTTTTTAAATGTATTTATTCAGCTCTCATGTGGTATATAAATCTCAATTTAAGTTTTTTTTCACCCATGTGACTGGTTTTGTGGTCCAGGGTCACATATATGGTGGAAAAACTGTAGTTTAACATCATATTATATGTAATTTTACTGTAAAATGTGTCGTTTTTGCAAAGTTTTTCTTACAGTGAAAAACAGTAAAAAGGACATTCCCAGAATTCCCTGCTTTACACATATTACATTTTTTAAATAATTAAGTTTCTTTTCTGGGATGTTGTGAGTGCGTGATGCATATCAGCGATTGATGTTATGTTGAAATTGTGTGGTATGATTCTACTGTATATTGCTGTGATTGATTTATCAGGTGACTGTGTAATAATGACAGTTGATTGGATGGGTGTGGCTCTTGGCTTGCTGCACTGTTGTTCTCTAATATCCATTTCAGTCTCGCTGTTTGATATCTAGCTCCCAACTGTACTCTCGACCGAGGGTGTGTGAAGGGATTTGTCAGAGTGTGCGCATGTGTGTGTGCATTACTGCCTGCTAAAGGAATGATGAAGGGGATCTGACCATATGTGCATGTTTGTATGGGTGTTATGTGTCTGTTCTACTGTCTGTATTGACATGATGTGTATGTAACACATCATAACCATCAAGACAATAACAGCTGGTCTGTAGATAACCACAGATGGACAGAGAGCATGCACATCCCCCCAAAAACACACACATTCTCTCTCTCTCTCTCTCTCTCTCTCTCTATCTCTCACACACACACTCTCTCACACACACACACACACACACACACACACACACACACACACACATTGGCCTGTTTCCCTGGTGACTAGCAGGCAGGTGCAGCTCATGCCAGTTTTAAACTTTTGCAGAATTGCAGCAGAATTCCTTGTGGTTTTATGCCAAAGTCCAACCAGACGCTACTGGCACTTCTTATAGACCCATCTTAAGCCTCTAATTAAAAAATGACCATAATAATGATCATCATAATCATCATTATCTCTGTCTCTCATTAAGGGACTTGTGTCCAGTGGCCGGTGGATGACTGTGTATCCCAATTTTTTGTATTGTCAGTGTAGAACATATTTAGCTTGACATGAACTAAACGTGGCTTGGAGTGAAAGTACAGCCCATACGACAGAACATTTAGTTCATGCCAAGCTGAATATGTGGTCTACTCTGTCTATATAAAAAAACTGGGATACACAGTGTCCTAAATGCAGGTCATCCACTGGCCACTGGAATCCAAAGTCACCATATCAAGTATAAGCATCTACAGCATTTAAACAGAATCTTGCCAGTACACAACAGAAAATAAAGTAGACGGCAATATGTCAAAGCATAATTAGTTTTTTTTCCGTCAAGAATTCAGATCTTTATTGCAGTGCTACAGCTTGCATGTAAATCTGAAGGCACTAATGTTAATTATTCCATTCTTGCCAGCAGACTGCAGCAGAAAAGACAGTTGCTTGAGCATAATTTGCATACAGTTAAGCTTTGCCCTATGCTCCTTAGTTGGGTCAGACCTTTAAATTGCAAAACTGATTGTTAATGAAGCTTTTTTTGAAAGGAAGGTGAGTGTGAGGGAGCAGCCACCAATCAATGGACTATAACCAGATTATCTGATTAAGTCAATTAAAGAAAAAATTTCACTGATTATGTGAAAATCAAGTTTTTAATGTTGTTTAAATGTCCATGTGGTGTTTTTAATATGCTTTAAGACAAACCATGTGCAAATTCATAAGTCAACACCAAATCGCTGGTGTTTCTGATGTCACAAACTACCTTGTAACCAATCATGTCAACGTGTGGGCGTCCTTTAGCATATCAGTACTATGCAGTTGAGCAGG
Source organism: Rutilus rutilus (assembly GCF_951802725.1). NCBI lineage: Eukaryota > Metazoa > Chordata > Actinopteri > Cypriniformes > Leuciscidae > Rutilus > Rutilus rutilus. Next base: position 39,278,405 of record NC_140221.1, read on the forward strand.
GGAGTCTCAAAATAAGCCAGGTTATCCCAGTATATTTTTTCTGTTGATATGAAAAATCAGGTATATTTAGCAGTATAGTGGATGTATGATGTATATTACAATGTTATGATGAACATACCTTTCTCAAAGGAGATGTTCAAAGCATTTCTATGGATGCTAAACAGGAACATGGTTTGTGTAACATTAGCAACACATTATTCGATTTTTGATAGTCAAGCAAAATGCTAATCATATCAATACCTTTATGTGTCCGACATAGTAGAGAGCAATACATAAAATGCATTACAATTCTAATGCTAAATGAGGTAAGGGTGTAGAGTTATATTCAAGCTATTTTAAGGCAGGAATAACACTTAAATATGGAAAACATTTAAATATGTAATTTTGTTGATTACAGATGGGTTTTAAGGGACACAATTATTGACTATAGGGGGACTTTAACAACGTTTTGTTTTATCTTAATATATAATGCTTCTTGCATGTTTAATAAGCATATTAATGTAATCAGGCAGGACTGGGTAGCTGCAGGGTAGCTGGAAGTGATAATGTACAACTCAGGCAGACCTGTAGACACTCCAGTGGATTAGTGTCATTATATATTACACTGAAAGTTCAGAATAAAAGGTTTTTCTAGGCCAGCAATATGGGGCTAATATGGTTAGGCTTCTCTCTATCTGTCATTCTATCTATCAATTTATCTTTTTATCTATAGTTCTGCATGTACATCTAGTATTGTGTGTGTGTGTGTGTGTGTGTGTGTGTGTGTAAAGATTGGAATCATTAAAACGTTTTTTTTTTTTAGTTTTGTCATTGAAAGAAGTCTCTTATTCTCACCAGTAATTTTTTCCACAAAAATATTAGCCATTAAAAACTGTTTTTAACATTGGTTATACAATTTTTTTCTTAAGCACCAAATCAGCATATTCAAATTATTTCTGAAGGAATATGTGACATTGAAGACTGCAAGTAATGGCTGCTGAAAATTGCTTTGCCAAATCTAGTTTGTATTATCCTAATTTGAAAGCTGCTGTGAATGAAAGCGACTGCTAAATTAATAAATGTAAATCATACCATACTATCATTTTATATACTAAAAAAACCAAAACATGGTATTAACACAGTACGTCCAAAAATTCACATATCCTGTGGAGGAAAATGTGATACTAATAACCAAAACGTGTTTCCTAGTTGCAATACGTTTTGTGTAGTCACTTAATTCAACTTCTGTTTATCTAAAATGCATTCCTCTGCAACAGAAACAAACCATATATACCAAACCAAACCTATAAATGAATAGCTTAACTTGCTGATTATGCACCTTAAGTACCTGATAAATAGCAGTTACTCAATATGCTGATTAATGATATGCTTGTTAATTTGGAAGGGCTGTGTAGAAGAGGCTGGTGGTCTGAATTACAGAGGAGCTGCTGGGTAAAGACACATTACTTCAACTTTCCCTTAAGTACTCTTACTCTTTCTCACTCACTCTCACTCTCTCTCTCTCTCTCTCACTGACAACTAGGTGTACAAGAAAAGAATGGCTTCCCCTTGAGCTAGTGCTGCTAAAAGCCCTGAAAGGCAAGTGACATTGGCTCTTATTGCTTCTGTGTGGAGCAAAAGCACAAATAAAGCATGTCACTGAGGATCAGCTTGGTGCAGGTATATTTCTATTTTCTCATCTCGGTGTTGAAGTTCAATAAAATACATGAAAATTGTTACAAACTTTAAGCACCAACAATTCCACAATGTTACCTGCGAAGAAAGTTTTCAATAGCTTTTTCTTCACCCTTCACTTTTCGATTTTTTAAAAATGGAATATTGCAGTGTTTATTATGAATGATTTACCTGTAAACAATCCAATCAATTCTTCATGGGCAAAATCAAGTCCTGCCCTATATTTTATTCTTGTTCACGAAGCCGTTTCACTCAAAAATACATGTCACAATAGAGAAGAAAATATGGTTGCAGTTTCATGCCAAATATGTCCTATGTCACACACCTGTGAACAAAACTGTGGCTCAAAAAACCAAAACAAAAGATGAGCATTACAGACAGATATAAACATTTAAATATTTTACTCAGTATGTTTAGCATTTTTGAAAACTGCTGTTATAAGTAATACTGCCACAGTAACTGTAGTCGATCGGCAGCAATCACATTCTATCTATTGTTTTGGAGAAAACGCAAGCATTTCCCAGTCCCATCTGTTTTAGCAGACGTCTTAACAAACCCAATCAGCATTTTCTGTAATGCGATTCACATTAGGCAGGAAAACTAATTAAATTCTGCAAAGACAGCCAGTTCTTGTTTCGCATATGAGAACAAATGACATGCATGTCTTAAGTTACAGTAAGAAGAACTCAAGAGTTCACATTTTTATAATAATCCTTAAATGAGGTAAAGGTAAATCTATTCAGCTTTCTGTTCATGATGGAGGAATGAGATTCGACAGAAACTCTACATTTCTCCCATGGACTATTCGGGGTGGTTTCAGAGGAGTGTGGCAAGCGGATGTTTATATACCCTTGCGATGCAATGTGATTGACGGGATTGGATGAATACATATCTCCTGTACTTTCCAACTCCCTTATTTGTAGGTAGAGGACTATGGTGGCTTTGTAGTTGGTAAAACTGAAATAAACACGAAAGAACGCAGAGGGGAAAAACAGGTGAATCTACAGGATTTCTGAGACTTTTTCTTTATTTTTGAAAGCATCATGGGAACCATTGTTTCAGTTTAACGTTTCAAGTCAATTCGCGGCCAACTCTCTCTGACAGCATGCATGCATGAGGATGTTACTGAGTGCAGTCTCCTGAGTTTTTCTATCGTTATTCTTTAAATTATTTATTATTTTATTTTGAAGATACCATTGTAACCAAGGCTGCATGGTTGCTTTGAGAGGATTAAACTCCAACACCTCCAGGCGAGGTTTGCTCATCATCATACAATTTGTGTGAGCGTTTGCAGCTTCCGTTCTACAGTCAGACTGGCTGAACAAATCTGAGTTTAACACAAACAGGGCACGATGGTTTCCTCAACAGGATCTTTTTAGGATTCATATGGCGGATGCCTTTTCACCTGCTCTTGACTTATGACTTATTTAATCAATCTAGCAATACAGCTGTTGCCTATGAGCATTATATGTGTTGATTCTATCTCAACAGCAGTGTGAGAAACCTTACAAGACAGTAAAATATATCTGTGCCAGCTCACAGTTCCTGCCCTAGCTGCTCTGTAAATAAAAGAGGCGTGCATTGAATACAATTAACCAAGATAAATTCAAATGCTAGTATAATGCATCTGTGGAAAATGAAATTGAATTTGGTGGCCCACTTTACTGTGTCTAATCAGGTGAAAGCATTCTGTCTCTCACACACACATTGGCAATGTTCAAAATGACATATTAGCATAGTCTGTACTTTACATTATACACTGAAACCTGCAGACTATTTTTAAACAGTAAAACATTTATATACAGAAAATATAATGCAGGAATAGTAAGACTGGTATTTCAAAGTATAAACATTTCACATAGTAGTATGTGACATCTAATTTTCATCTAAACGTTATTCTGCATTTTTAATCCTACTTCGAGTAAAATAAAATATGATCTTTTGACATTCTAATCACACAATGATTGAAGAAACCGATCACACTTTATAATCACTTCTGGTTCACTTTTCACACTGAAATGGAAAGTCAAGTTGTGTGTATTGCATTATAGGATACAGTATCATGTGCAGTGTGCTTTTGCTGAATACTGCACATTATTGCAAATGTAGTAAGTAAGTTGTCTCATCAGTGTATCTGTATCTAAATACAGCAAAAAATGCATGTATGCAGAATTCTATACTGTATAGTGTAAAAATGGTATGCATCGAATATATTGGTATGCTATAGCTGACATTGGCATTATTTTCCCTTCACTTCTTTTATGTCTCTCCATCTGTTCAGCTGCAACTTACCGGATTCATTATTTAGATTGAATCACTGGTCTGGCAAGCATTCAAAAGCATGGTGTTAGAATTGCCCGTTGCTTTGTGCACGTGTCGGTCTGCTCATGTGTAAATGAGTGTGCTCAATACTGTTTATATAAAAAGGTTAGTTCACCCAAAAGTGAAAGTTCTGTCATAATGTACTCAGTGTTTAATACAAATAGAGACATTTTGAATAATGTCTTTCACAAGCAATGGATTTTCTCTTTATATGAATAGGGACTGAACACGTCAAGCTTCAAAAAGGATGGCAGATCACCATAAAAGTATGGTCACATTTACCATTATTGGGTGAATTTTCACAGACGTAATCCAGTCATTTCAATGGAAACCCATGTGATTGAGAATTTCGTGTGAGGACAAAATATTTCCCCACGTAGAGTTTGGGACGGATTCAAGTTGGTCAAAGGGATTCGTCTCATATCCTGCAGAAAGCTGCTTGGTTTGAAAATGACTTCTGTGTGAGCTGTGCTTCATACATCACTACAACACTGACAATAGACAATGGACCGAAATTACACTAATGTGAGCGCCAGTGTTGGGGCCAACGCATTATAATTAACACGAGTTACGTAATCATATTATCTTTTTCAAATAACTAGGAAATTAACGCATTACTTTTAAATTAACAACAAAATATCTGACTTACTTTTTCAGAGTTTCTTCTGTCCTCATGTTAAGAGAAATCAAGAGTAAGTGCGCTGTGCAAACATGACGGTTATTGTAGTTCTAGACTAAATGTGAGCAGGCATTTACTCATCTCACTTGCACAAAAACAGATTCAGTATTCCTCAACATGAATAAAAACAGTAAAATATTATGCAAGACTGCAAATTAATATATATTAAATAGCCTTAATTGTTAAATTACACAAATATACTTTATGTATTTAATCTCACTATATTTTGCTCCTGACCTTTGGTCCAATTCAACCATACATATAAGCAAACATTACTTTAGATAAACATCAAATTTGTGTTTCCTTTTTTATAGCTGAAGTAAAATTGTTGAGCTGCATACGAAATCGCAGACATCCTTACTATATAGGCGAAAAATGGTATGAGATGAGAATAAGCCAAGATGAGAATAAGTAATGCAAAAGTAACGTAACACATTACTTTCCATAAAAAGTAACTAAGTAACACAATTAGTTACTTTTTAGGAAGTAATGCAATATTGTTATAGCCTGACTACGTCAGACTTCTTACTTCCGCTCAATTTCATTTTCGCTTCTGTACTTAGTCTGAGACAGCGTAATGGCTTTCCGTTTTCCTCCGGCCTGAAAACAGCCGGCCAATCAACGAACAGAGGGCGGGCTGAGAGCCGTGACGTAGACACTAATTGTACCGTGGATGCGTAGATTTACTTCACATAATCTGCAAAAGTTGTTCACAGCCATGTTCACTCCGGTATTTCGCTCGATGGTTTTGTTTTCGCATCATACTACATGTGTTTACAGTGGAAGTTAGATGCGGCTGAGCATGCGCATAACACACGCCATAACCAAACGTTATGTGATTGGCTTACGGGAACCAATGATTTTAAACTTCAGACAAGCGCCTCCCCGCGAGAAAGAAAACGCTTTTCAATTATGCCATGCCAGACTCTGTCTACGAAGCAAAGCGAAGTAGCAGAGTTTGGTATTACCAGGCTAATATTGTTATGCATTACTTTTAAAAGTAGGCTAACGTTCCCCAACTGGTGAGCTCAACTTAAAAGTTTCGTAAAGGTGGTCCACGTGACTCTGTCCCTATATCCTGTCAAGTTCTTCCAGGTCAGAGTAAAGTAACACAAATGAATGTCTACCGCAACGCAAATGTATTGCCGCTTTTAGCATGATACGGTCAACTGTAATTGTAATCCTTTCTAATCTATTTGAGTGTAAATCTATAATGAATTGATATGACAATAATCCACTTATTTTGTTGATATCCTAACCTCCTCAGATAAATGTGACTTCGTGAGCATATGGCCCACATTGAGTGCATTCTGGCTGACATAGGCCTACTATATTATTTTGCTGTTGTGGTTACAGACACATTTGAAAATGCATCTCAGAAGACTAGAGTATTTCTTCATGGTAAACAAAACATTTGATAGATGTAGGCTTTAGAAGCTCAAGAGTGCCCTGTGAAAGCAAGAAAACAAAAGCACAGGTTGAAAGAACGAACTGGCAAGAGACACAAAGAGAATATATAAAGGACTCAAAATAAAGGAAGACAAGTAAACTTGTCTCGCAGAACATTTTCATTCGTTAACGACCCACTGATTGCATTATTCCTTGGAAATGCCACATTTGCACTTGGGCGTAACATTGAAATCATTATTCTTATACAAACTCTTTGTAATTTAATTGGCCAATCTCCGTGAAAACATTAGAATGTAATCCAACAGCCATCCTCATCATCTATCATATTCCAGCCTTTCATCCCCTCACACAGTGTTGAATATTTATGAGTTTGCCGACGTCACCAGAGCGCTGAGCAGCGCGTGAAAAGCGGGATGTGAGGGAGGGAGCATGCGGGGAGCGCGAGAGAAGAACGCTGCCATGCAAACCATCGCTTGACAGCGTCTTTTTTTTTTTACTTCCACCTGCGTTCGTTGCATAAGGATTGTGGATTTCAACTGCCCGGTCATTGAAATCGCTCGTCTTATTTCGATGCCCGAGCGCGATGCATCTTTGCTTTAACAGACGGAGTCGAGTGAAGGATGCTGCACACGGAGGATCGTTGTTTGACATGCACTGACATTTAAAATGAGCCATCTGAACCGTGCACATCTCGTGCATTTCGACTCATGAGTGGACAGCGTGATTAAACGCATGCTTTTAATCTGAGCATAATCTCCGTAGGCTGCTCTGACACATTTCTAAACGTTTGTAATGGGGGTCAGCACAAGACCCCGAGGCGGTGGGATTTGATCGCAAGCTCTATTACGTGTTTTACTTATATATCATATATACTTGCATCATCATATAGCCTACGCGCGTTGACCAGCTGTTAAGCTTGTGAAACTGCGGCGCGCGCGGGTTGTGTGTGGTGCTGAACGGACAGCTCCCACCACAGCGGATCATATGGATCAATATTAGGGGTCTGACAGTGTCGCTCTCGGGCTTTAATGGCTGTGGCACGCAAGATCAAAACTCTGCTGACGGTCAACATTCTGGTGTTCGTCGGGATCATCTTGTTCTCGGTCTACTGCAGGATCCAGGACCGATCCGAAGAGCTCGTGCAGATCGGGAGGCTGTCGGATCAGAGACTGCGAGGCAGGAATGCCAAAGTTACGAACTCCTTGGACAGACAGTCCATTCTCAAACGGCTCGAGCGACTAGAAGATGTGGTGTATAATCAGTTAAATGGTATGTTAGCTTTAATCATCTTTGACTTTCATTAATAAGTCATTCACATGAATTATATAATGCATAATAAATCAGTGTTTTATGGACATTAAGATATTTAATCTAGATTCACACTTTGGATTTTATTGTGAAATTTACTGTGATTGAATACTTTAAATGAGACTTTTTATCACATGACAATTAATTTAGACATGTTTATGATGCAATAAACATGTCAGGAAGATCAAGACAGGATAAAGTGCACATAACCTATCAATATACATCAATCAAAGTGTTAGCACACTCCTAACGGGTTAAATGTAACGATATATTAAGCATTTTATGATTTCCTAATTTTTTTTTTTTTTTAATGTTATTGACGAAATATAAAGTGCTATGGGAAATTAGATAAAGGACAGTGTAAGGGCTCATTACCTGATTGTAACAGTATTTTGTTCTGTGTCTCTAACTCCAGGCATGTTGAGGGGTTTCAGAGATGTTGTTCTGAAAGTATTCTTGCTTCTCTGTTACATTATAACAGCAACTCTCTTGGACTTGAAGTTGTACACATTATGTGAGAAGAGGATCATTTTTAGACTGTTTATTTATGTATTTATTTTGACAGCAAAAAGCATTTCAAGAAATTGAAGCAATAAATCAGAATTGAAATAAATATTACAAGTATTCAAAATTTCCCAATCATGGTTGAGGAAAAATTGCAGTATTCACAGATATATGTCCATATAAAATCTGCAGAATTCCACTGAATTAGACGCTGCGTCATTCATAAAATTCAACAAATTATTTCCTCTCTGTGTTCATGTATATTTGGTTGCATGATTATGCTTTCAGCTACCAATAAGAATGAAGAACTTTCATATTTCTGTAGTATATTTTACCATTTTTAAATCCATTCCACATAATCCCACAGATTGTACCCCAAAAACAGTGCAGAAAAAAAGTCTGCAGATTCTGTCTAAGCCTGCAAAAAGAAATTGTCCTTCTACGATCTTGCTTCCCATGCACTTGAATCTGTTCTTGCCATAACCACACTTGTCCTCTCTCTTCTGAGTTCTTTTCTTAGAATATTGCAGCCCATTTCCTCATTTATGTTCTTAGACCATAGAACATTTTCTTCCAGAAAACATCTGAAGGTCATAGTTCACGTGATGTGCTATCCTTCTAAATGTCTGTTAAAAGACCTATCACTCTCTTTTTGCTTTTCTTTAGTGCATCTATTTGATCTGATTTTTATTCCGTTAGACCGCCACCATTTGTGTATAAAGGGGGTCACTCTGTCAGTTAGAATTATCCATCTTGCATTTGGAGGAAAGCCAAGAGGCACTGCTTTAAAAAAAAAAAAAAAAGCCCTCTAATGTACCCTACTGATTGAAAGGGCTTTCATTCTGCACAAGTGCCACCACATATTTCTCCCGGAGGCTTTTCCACTCTGTAGAATTCACCAGTCTGTCACAAATCTTCTTGATGTTGGGGCCGTTATACATTTTATTTTGACACATATTTATCTGATGCGCATAAAACGTGCCGACTGTATGTGATATTGAGACAGGAATTGGTTTTCCCTTGATGTTTTTACATTTCTGTTGCCGTATTTGCTTCCAATGTTGATTTGAAGTAATTGTCAATTTTTCTGTTGTTTATTGTCTTGACAATGAGACCCAGAGGATTACGCCAAGGTCCGATTGGATTTCTAGGACTCAGCGAGTTTTACAAGAAAGCAGTAATTGTCTGGCTGTTGATGGCACCCTCATCCCTTGAAACATCTTCGCAAATATGCAGTAAATGTTTGTATGAGCATTACTTTGATGAATAATTTCCCTGAGATCATATAAAACATGATCATTGACAGTGCTTCTGGTTTGAGATGGACAGATGAATCATCATTTACAACCCCCAACGTTCATTAAATGAGAATCATAGTACACCGCATGATCATGCACCTGTTTTTATTGAAAGGGCATCGGTGGGTGGCAAAATTGCAACTGAACTTGACAGCCAGGGATCATCATGCATTGTATTGCATGTAGTTGTGACCAATTAAGGTGTGACCTGACTGAATGGACCACATTTTGACATAAATGGACGATTTTTGTCACAGTACTCTAATTAGTTTAAAAGTATACTGTACATGTTTGTGGTATACAAGCAGTTTAATTAAGTATATATCCAATTGCATAGAGATTCTTATATAGTTGCTCTATTACTGTGCATTTACAGATGTTCATGGCCAGTTTGTATATGTGATATGTTTGTGATAACAGAGAACTTAAGTCATATTGTGATGTTCATCATTCTTCTGTAGGATCGCTTTACTCAACTAAATCTGACCTTGAGGAATGCAGGATGCAAAGAGAGCCATTCAGGGATAGACAGTTGGGAAGAGTTGTTTAGAAATGCTGGGTTATTGTGAAAAGACCCTTTATCTGACTGCTATAAAAATGCAGAGCTATGAGAATGTGCAATTAGCCCCTTGATTAGGCAGCAGATCTACCGTGAGCATTACCGCTAAAGTGTGCTTAATTTCTACAGCTGTAGTTCGGTTTACCTTCGCAAACACAGATGCGTTAGACTGAACCGATTTCTAACTGGGAAGTGATATAAACAGAGAAAGCTACAATACCATTCAAAAGTTTAGGTCGTTGCGAAATATGATTATTATTATTATTTAGAAGAAGTCTATGCTCACCAAGGCTACATCTATTTCATCAAAAATACAGTAAAAATAGTAATATTGTGAAATATTATTACAATGTAAAGAAAAAAAACTTTAGTTCACTTCAGAATAAAAAATTCCTGATAATTTACTCACCCTCACGTCATCCAAAAGAAAAGAAAAAAAGGTTTTTGAGGAAAACATTCCAAGATTTTTCTCCGTATAGTGGACTTTAACGGAAACCAACGGTTTTAAATGCAGCTTCAAAGGGCTCTAAACGATACCAGCCGAGGAATAAGGCTCTTATCTAGCCAAATGACCAGTCATTTAAAAAAAACAAACAACAACATTTATATACTTTTTAACCTGCTCGTCTTGCACTAGCTGTGATGCGGCACACATTCCATAATCACATTGAAAGGTCACGTGTGACGTAGGCGAAAGTACCAATCTAGTGTTTACAAAGCGAACGTCCAAAGGCTCTTTACAAATAAATAAAATAAATAAAAGGTAAAAACAATGAATTTAAAGTTGAAGGAGAAAATGATTTTTTCTGCCCACCCTACAATTTCCGCCTACGTCCGGTTACCGCCTGACCTTTCCAACGTGATTACGTAATGCATGAAGTCCTGGACGTGCAAGATGAGCATTTGTGGTTAAAAAGTATATGTATTTTTTATAGAAAATGACATCGTTTGGCTAGATAAGACCCTTATTCCTCGGCTGGGATCGTGTAGAGCCTTTGAAGCTGCATTGAAACTGCAATTTGGACCTTCAACCCGTTGGTTCCTGTTGATTTTGGAATGTTTTCCTCAAAAACCTTAATTTCTTTTCGACTGAAGAAAGAAAGACATGCATGTCTTGGATGCCATGGGGGTGAGTAAATTATTAAGTGAGCTACTCCTTTAAAATATCATTTATTCCAGTGATGGCAAAGCTGAATTTTCAGCATCATATACTCTAGTCTTCAGAGTCACTTGCTCCTTCAGAAATTCAAATGTGCTGATTTGGTGCTCAAGAAACATGTCTTTCTATTATCATCAATGTTGAAAACAGTTACTCAATATTCAATGACTCTGATCGAATCGGGGGCACAAAAACTTAATCGGGATATCCCGCTTCACAGTAAAACTCACTTGGCACTTAGATGCAGCTTCTGTGTAGTGTTAAATGGCAAGCTTAACCATTATATACTGTATGCTTATCACACCGCGTGGGAGCCCCCTATAGGGTTGAGGCTGTGGTGTAGGTGTTACGTATGCCATGCATCTATAAAAAGTATGACCGCCCCGACATTGTTCTGATACAGAGTGCTGGTACTATGGATAATGTAATTTCCCTGGCTCTAGTCATTTAGAGTTAGAATGAAATCCAGTGGAAGAAATTAGAATATCAATAAACTAACTTCCTGCTCCCAGTATACATGTTAATTGAGATTACAGATAGGATTTAAATGTTGTTTTTTTACAAACGTTTTTATAATTTGTTTCATAAAATTATATGACCTTGTATCACTTTATAATTTCTGGGTATAAATCAGCCTTTTGAGTAAGTATTTCACCACCATCGATGCTTTATGACCTAGCACATTTTACTGTCTGATGCATTCACAGGGGACTCTAAGGGGACTGTCCAATCCTACCTTTCATGTCTCCTTAACCACATTTTCCTCATGAATATTTATGCTGCACTATAGCATCAGGTTTGACATGAATTCATGTATTCATTCAGCTCCCAAATTACCTAAAAAAGGAGTATCTCTTATCCTGGAATCCATAAAGGATCCGTAAGACTTTTTTTGTTCAAATCTTGTTACATAATTTAAAGCCATTCTGAGTAAAAGTGCATCAGGCCTGAATGCTGCCAGAGCACTTTACAAGAAAGCAGGAGATAAACTTGACTGGTAGTATCACAGATGGATGACTGAAGACCTCCACAAACACAGTGGATTAAACCATACTGGTATATAGGCCTACATTTTGGCATGATCTGTTGACGTAGGATGCCATGGTGATTCGTAAAAAGACAATGGGCATTGGGACGCAAGAATCGATCGTTTTATCTCGTATAGTGGACGACCACCTACGCCGCGTCTTTGATGCTTTACGGCGTCCCGACAGAAAGACTAGCATGCTTCATTTTTTACCCGTCCTCCACAATGTGTTCCGTCAAATAAACTTTTCTGAAGTTTCCCAATTCTCCGATTTTTCTTCTGAGATAAAGATTTCATGACTCCTTTCAGCAGAGATCTCAACAGTGTCTCAGATTGTGATCACATTTGCCAAGAGAACAAAGTCTGCACTCAAAAGTGAGAGATTTCAGTGTGAGCGCCAACATTTCTCATGAAATTCTTCTAAGATCAACGATCTACGCTATGCTATCCACATTCTACTTTTTTTTTTATTTCTGTACCGTTATTATATCAGTATACAGTACCAATTGTCTCCTTTATTTATATTCTTATTTCTCTTAAGTAACTTCAGAAGAGACATCTGAGATCCGGCTGATACTTAATGAAACTTAAACTGACAACTCAATTAAGTCTTAGTGAGCTATCAAACAGTAACCTCTAAGCAAAAAGGAAAATATTCCTCTGGGCTGGGATCTGTATCCTGGTTGTCAGGACTGTAAAACTTATCATGAGTGATTATTATTCATGATTTCATGATTTCATGATTCTGAACTGCCTAAGAACACATGCACAGAATATGCTTAAAAGAAAGTGGAATTGGAGCTATCTGTCATGAAATTCAAAGCTTTTTGCAAAAAAATAGCTAACAGGATCCGTTCACAAGCCATTTCTCAAAGACAGACTGCCGAGCAGCCTGTTAAAATAATGAGTCTGGAAAGTCCAGTCCATTACAGAGAGAGAGGAGAGAGGAGAGAGAGAGAGAAAGAGAGAGAGAGAAAAAGAGAGAGAGAGAGAGAATCATGAATTTAAAAAATTGGACATTTTGAGTCAAATTTTTTTCCTTTTTCCTTTCCTTTTTTAAAATAAACAAATGTGTTTTATTGAATGCATGAAACCGAAAGGAAAGGAACACAAATTACAATTCCAGTGCTGAGATATTTCCTATAGAAACTTTTATTACCATCTACCATTTTTATTACCATCTGGTGCATGAATTATTATATCACAGGAATTATTATTCAAAACAAGACTATAATAATTTCCTTAGAATCATTGTTTATTTTTATTTTCCAAATTTGAAATGAAATATTCCATCAACCATGTTGAATAATTTTAAACATTATTTACTATTCATTACATTAGGCATTCAATTCATTTGTATAGCCTACATTTCTAAATGCAAAATAAATTGTCAGTTTAACAGTGCTTTGGTCAGTTTTTCCATATAAGAAGTCTGTACATTTTATATGTGTCCTAATATGTGCAACCTGGTTAAACAATAGCCCCTTTCACATAGCAATCCTGGTAAATTACCGTAAAATTGCCTGAACGACTTTACCGGTAAATTCTAAAATGTGCTGTTCATACCATTAACAGATCATTCACACATCAGTTCCAAAATACCAGTAAACTCTGTGATGTCAAGTGACCTCTAAAGTTGTTGACAAATCCGCCCGGACGAGGAGAAGTGCTTTAGTTTCGGTAACACTCCAATTTGAAGACATTTGTAAACAGTGTTGAGTAAACGCATCATCTGCTTCGTAATTTTATGAATGCCCTGCAAAATACCAGTTATCTTCATTCCACGTTCACACAGCGCATATACCGGTAATCTACTGATAATGTTACAACTTCCCTTACTGGTAAATTGACGGAACCAATTTATCAGTATATTTGAAAAGGTCCTGTTCACACATGATCTGTTTTCTGTAATTTACCGTTAATTTTAAATACTGTATGTGTGAAAGTGGCTATTGTTTCTGGTTTGTTGCTTTTTTTTTGTATTTCATAAATTGGTGTAATTATGACGTTTCTTTTCATGTAGAGCTGAAAATAGAAACAGAAACAGTGCTAATGGTTTAGAAGCAACTGCCGATTAGTTTCTAGACTTGTAGATTTGTAAACTAGAAATGTACCAATCACCAGTCTCTATCATGCCCTTTCCATTTGAAGGATGAAATAATGGTAAGAGGGCTATAGATTTTTTTTTTTTTAAGAGGGAAGAAAACAGAATAATTGCTAGTCCACAAACAGAGCCTGTTTCCTTTGGTCTTTGTAACTTAATTTCTTCAGCTCACTGTAATCACTGCTGTCTCTTTACAGCCTTCAAAGCATATTATTATCTGAGCACACACGCATGCACACGTGCATTTACATAGACAACGGTTAATAGCATCTCTGAGCTGAACAGCAGCTAAAACACAATCTCCTTTGCCAAATGTATTAGCAGCCACGAAAATAATCGGAGAAAGTCAGTTAGCTAGTTAGTTTGGAGTTTGAAATACCCTACGTCTACTTTCATGGAGGCGTTTGCTATATTGCCACTTTCAAAGGATGAAGACTAGGCTCAAATTGATACAATAAAACTGATGCCATCATTATTGTCCATAGCACTGTTTACAAGTGCTGAGGAAGCCTCTGGAGCTGAATTTCAGATATAGTAATGGTCGTTTAGTTTCTGGCATGTGCTGTAAGTGGTAGACCAATGACAACAGACTGGGCCATCTGACCAATCAGAGCAGAGTAGGCTCTCGGAAAGGAGGGGTTTAGAGAGACCGGATCCTTGATCAAGCCATTTCAGATACTGTGAGAAAAGAGGTGATCCTGCAATGTATATTTTTATTTGTTAGTCTTAGATGGTTTAAGATGGTCTAGATCAGGGTTATCTGATCCTGCTGCTGGAGGGCCACTGTCCTGCAGAGTTTAGCACCAACCAGCACTAACACACTTGCCTGGAAGTTTCTAGTGAGTCTGAAGACCTTGATTAGCTGTTTCAAGTGTGATTTGTTGGAGCTAAACTCTGCAAAACACCAGGAGCAGGTTTGGACACCCCTGATCTAGATGGTCTCCCATCCTGGCTAAAGGGGTTTTCTTATTGTCTAGACCCTGATCAAACTCCCCTATCTGCAATTTTCTAGTAACTCTGAAGACCTTGATTGGCTGGTTCAGTTGTGTTTAATTAGGGTTGAGATAAACTCAGTAGCCCTCTAGGACAGGATTTGAGAAACCCTGGTCTAGATGGTCTCAAAGCCTGGCCAAATTGGTTTTCAGTTTGTTTAGTTGGTTGTCCAGCACTTGACAAGTGACCAATATCTTTTTAACCAGCAAACCAGCTTAGACTTTTTTTAACTGTCTTTTGGTTTTTCAGTAGAGAGATATGTAAGCAATGGCATTGTGTTGCTTTGTTGGTCTATAACATATATGCAGTTTGAAAAATTATGATATTATGTTTCACCTCAACATTTTGCATTGTATTAGCAGACCACTGCATTAAGTCACTGTGATATGCAGTTTCTCTCTGCCATAGACAGCTGGCTCTCAGGGATTAGTGTCAAAATGCCAGGCCGCTATGTAATAGAATTCTCTCAAAACAGCCAACAGAGGCAGCCTTCGAGACAATGGAAATAACAATGACAGTGAAAGAGACACAAACCCTCAGACGGTTTCAGAGAGACATTACAATTTCAGCTCGAGCTTGCCAGAACACCTATGATGCAAGAACTCAGACTCCAAGTCAAGTCAACACTCTGGGAGGTCACAACTGCCAGGAAGAGAGACAGACCTGGAATATTTTATGTAGATCAGCTGGGATCCAGCCATTTGTGGTTGCTTTATTGGGTTCAGGTTGGAATAGGGTTTAATGCTGCACCAACTGGTATTTGTTGTGGAACAGCCTGGTTTGGATTCTAAAACACAATCTGTACGGTCTGTTGCCAAGCATGGTGACCCCCAGAGCCAAACCATCCCTTCTCAAAAATCACTCAGAATTTCTTAAATTTCATGTTTGTTAAAGGAAAAGCTTATGATCAGGGAAGCTTTTTACCTGGTAGACAAGGTTTCAAATGTGTGGTCTTGAGAAACATAAACATTCAGGGCCCTATCTTGCACCCAGCGCAATTGACTTTGTACACCGACGCATGTTTCATTCCTATTTTGCACCCGCGCAAAGCGCGCTTTTCCCTCCACAGAAGCACGTCGCTAAACTAGGGAATGAACTTGCGCTCTCTGGGCGGTTCAGCGCAAAAAAGGAGGCGTGTTTTGGCGCAAACGTTCCCTGGTGCTATTTTACTGTTCCATAAAACAATTGCGCCACTGGCCAGAAAAAACCTAGTCTAAAGTCAGTGGCGCTTTGCGCGTTGTTCATTATGCTATTTTAAGGGCGCATGCTTGACCATAATGTATAGAGTGCACAAACGCTCATACACTGTGATTCTCTAATCTACACAGAAGCAGCAGTTTTCATTTTTGCAAATCATATTATTACAAACGATAGATAGATAGATAGATAGATAGATAGATAGATAGATAGATAGATAGATAGATAGATAGATAGATAGATAGATAATTTATTATAAATATAATAATTTATTATAAAAGCATACATCTAGCTTACACATTTACCCACATTATTATATGCCTGTTTAGCCGAAGCTAATTTGGGTGTGTTTCTCCCATCCCCAATGTCACTTCTCTCTCTTTTACGGCCGTGAAGAGAGCGTTGCTCTCCTCGGCTGTGAACCGTTCCTGGCGCGCGCCTGGCAAATCCGCCGTTATAATAGCAATACGCCAAGGAAAAAGTGCGTCTGCTCTTAAAGGGAATGTGAGATGATGCTCTGATTGGTTTATTTCACGTTACGCCCAAACCACACCTATGAATAATGAAGCTACTTCAGACCAACCCCTTTTAGATTTGCGCCCGGCGCAAGAGTCATTTATCCCGCCGGGAAAATAGCAACAGCGCCAAGACCCGCCCACAAAGTTACTTGCGCTTTGCGCTTTGACACTTGCGTTTCAGATCGTTAAAATAGGGCCCTCAGAGTCATAATGAGCTGACATATTTTTCCACAGTTAAGGGTTGTCCTTACGTATGCTGATTTTAAGTGCTTCCCGTCAGTGTTATTTTACTACTATTTATACACTCACCTAAAGGATTATTAGGAACACCTGTTCAATTTCTCATTAATGCAATTATCTAATCAACCAATCACATGGCAGTTGCTTCAATGCATTTAGGGGTGTGGTCCTGGTCAAGACAATCTCCTGAACTCCAAACTGAATGTCAGAATGGGAAAGAAAGGTGATTTAAGCAATTTTGAGCGTGGCATGGTTGTTGGTGCCAGACGGGCCGGTCTGAGTATTTCACAATCTGCTCAGTTACTGGGATTTTCACGCACAACCATTTCTAGGGTTTACAAAGAATGGTGTGAAAAGGGAAAAACATCCAGTATGCGGCAGTCCTGTGGGCGAAAATGATGCTAGAGGTCAGAGGAGAATGGGCCGACTGATTCAAGCTGATAGAAGAGCAACTTTGACTGAAATAACCACTCGTTACAACCGAGGTATGCAGCAAAGCATTTGTGAAGCCACAACACGCACAACCTTGAGGCGGATGGGCTACAACAGCAGAAGACCCCCCACCGGGTACCACTCATCTCCACTACAAATAGGAAAAAGAGGCTACAATTTGCACGAGCTCACCAAAATTGGACAGTTGAAGACTGGAAAAATGTTGCCTGGTCTGATGAGTCTCGATTTCTGTTGAGACATTCAGATGGTAGAGTCAGAATTTGGTGTAAACAGAATGAGAACATGGATCCATCATGCCTTGTTACCACTGTGCAGGCTGGTGGTGGTGGTGTAATGGTGTGGGGGATGTTTTCTTGGCACACTTTAGGCCCCTTAGTACCAATTGGGCATCGTTTAAATGCCACGGCCTACCTGAGCATTGTTTCTGACCATGTCCATCCCTTTATGACCACCATGTACCCATCCTCTGATGGGTACTTCCAGCAGGATAATGCACCATGTCAAAAAGCTCGAATCATTTCAAATTGGTTTCTTGAACATGACAATGAGTTCACTGTACTAAAATGGCCCCCACAGTCACCAGATCTCAACCCAATAGAGCATCTTTGGGATGTGGTGGAACGGGAGCTTCGTGCCCTGGATGTGTTGTGCATCCCACAAATCTCCATCAACTGCAAGATGCTATCCTATCAATATGGGCCAACATTTCTAAAGAATGCTTTCAGCACCTTGTTGAATCAATGCCACGTAGAATTAAGGCAGTTCTGAAGGCGAAAGGGGGTCAAACACAGTATTAGAATGGTGTTCCTAATAATCCTTTAGGTGAGTGTAGTATGTATTAAAGATTTGAACAAGCTTTTATTTTTATATTTTATTTTTCATTTTTAATTTACTTTGTATTAGGCATTTTTATGTGCTTCTTAAAGCTTTTTAGTTTTCATGAATATAATACTTAAACTTATTTTATATCAGTAAGTTGCCAAGGCATTTATAATCTAATCTAATCTTTAAATTTTTATGTAATGTTTATTTCAATCAACTAAAACATTTTAAATAATTTTTGTTTTAAATAATTATGACAACACTGCCCCTGGTTTCCTACTTGGGATTGTTCATTTATGTATTTATGTGTTATATACGCACTGTCACTTAGTATACACTAATTGCTTATTGCTTTCAGAAAACAAGAACCACAGCAATATGATAAAAGACACATATGTTTAATATGTGAATGTGTATCAATAACATTGGGAAATAAACTCCTAGTTTATTAGCTTATTGTAGTATGTTTGCCAAGCTACGTAGAAACATTGATATAAAATGTAAGGTTATATAAATACTTTGACTGATATTGTGCAGCAGCTTAGAACATGCCACATTTTAATTATTAATAATAAAAAAATAAAAAAAGTAATCAGATTGATATTCTGAAATTCAATGGCACAGTTTATGAAAAAAAAACAAACAAGTAAAATATAGTCAGCTACAAGATATTTCCCTCTTTCAATGTAGTCCCAGTTTAGAAACACTTTGTAATTCAAGGCTTTAAACCGAACATCCTTGGATCATACACTTATTTCTGAATCTTGATAGAATTTTTATGTAGCTGTTAATAATTTAGTGAAACATATAATTTTGCTCTTTTAAATGTCAAATTGAAACGGCATCATTAATGGATGTTACACATTTCATCCCTTTTAAAGAGCACGGCAAAGGTTTAAATCTAGACTTTTGAATAACGCCAATTATTCTGACCAATGATTCTGATAAGGAACAACCATCTGGCATTCACTATCTGGTATCTGTACAATTCTTCTTTGTCACATTCTTTGGGTGTCAAACTACGCAGTATTTGATGTGCCCTGTGCCGGAAACAACCCTTGCATCAATCCCATTCTAATTAGCATAGAGCGAGAGGATAAATTAGACCTGAATTTCCAAAGGCAAAGAAGTCTTACTCTGCACTGACAACCCTTTAAACACAGTTCACTTGCTTTCCACCTTTTCCCCCCGGGAGATCTGTATGAAAGAGGTGACATAAGGCGAAGGTGGTGTCTTGGTGTCCAACATCCAATTATCGCCCATTCTCTTGTTCAGCAGTTATGATTTGCATGTCACTGGTGGATACTCCCACAGTAATGAACCCAGTTTTGCTTTACAATACTAACGGGATATGTTGACCTTTGTCATGTCAACTGAAGTCAAACATCTTTTCTGCTTTGCAGGTCTAG
This sequence comes from Rutilus rutilus, assembly GCF_951802725.1. Lineage (NCBI taxonomy): Eukaryota > Metazoa > Chordata > Actinopteri > Cypriniformes > Leuciscidae > Rutilus > Rutilus rutilus. The sequence continues at coordinate 39,298,081 of NC_140221.1, forward strand.
CCAAACCCATGGGACTGGTGGAGGGTCCTGGAGGTCTAGGACAGGGTGGTGCAGCTGCTACGCTGGGGGAGGACAGCCGAGAGACTGAAGGGAGGTACGAGGAGTACGGCTACAATGCTCAACTGAGTGACCGCATCTCCTTGGACAGGAACATTCCGGACTACAGGCCGAAAAAGTGAGTATGATGCAATGTCTTTAAACACAGAACATGCCCTTGGAGGTTGAGATAAGAATAGACGTTTAGGTGAGCCGCAGTGTGCAAAGGCATTTGTTCTACTCTAGCACACACTCTTAAATAAAAGGCTGCAATTTCACAAGTTCACACTTACAAATAATTAGATTGTGTAAAAGAGGATGGGTATTTGGCATGCTGTCCGGGGTAGGGCTCCGAGCTCAGAATGTGGCCCGAACCCAGAGTACTCAGCCCGTATCTCTGGCTGGGATAGGAACTAGCTGAGAGTGAGGAGTCGGGATGCAGAAAAGACTGCAGAGGAACGAAGGTGAGTCGGCTATAGGCCTCTAATCATACTGATTGTGTAGATTATTTGAACG